>NW_018742903.1:2008333-2667500 GCF_001683475.1 Chenopodium quinoa
CCAGTTGGAATAAATATCTGAGTAGATATATGAGAAGAAGGTTCTAAACCTAGATTCTTAACTAGGGAAGATGATATAAATGAAAGAGAAGCTTTAGAGTAAAAAAGCACATATGAAGGGGTAGTATTCGCAAGAAATGTACCGGTTACGACGTTAGCTTTTCCATTAGCCTGAGCTTGGTTCATAACAAATATTCTTCCTCGGTTAACATTATTCCCTTGATCGCCAATGCTATTTGGAGTAGACGAAGCCTTATTGATGCCATTTTGAGTAGCTTGGTTTCTGAAAGAATTCCCTTGGTTCCCATCATTAACTTGCCTCCTTTGCCCTTGACCTTATTGACCTCCATTATGCTTGTGGTAGCACTCAAATTCCCGATGTCCTCATTTTTTACACCCAAAGCACTAAACTAGGTTACCCTTACAGTCAACTCTTGGATGGTTATTGCTACACTGCTTGCAATAATAATGCCTCTATTGTCTCCTCCCATTCCCATTTTGATGGTTTTGTCCCTGACCTTGAAATTTTCCTCCATTGTTCCTTGATAACCCCTATTTGCACTCTGGTTGTTATTGTAACTAGGCCTTTTATTCCCATTGTTTTGAGAATTTCCTCCAATTTGATTGTTGTTCCCTGAATTTCTATCTCTCTTCTTCCCCCTTGACTTAATTTCCTCCTCTAACTTTTCAACCCTATAGTGGCTAGCTACCCTAGTGTATGCCTCTTGTAAGGTTTGGCATCCCAAAACAATTACACCTTTTTGAGTCTCAAAATTTAGGCCCCAAATGAACTTATTAGCTTTGGCTTGCTCGTTTGGGACCACTGTGGGTGCAAATCTAGCTAGCTTAAGGAACTTTGAATGGTAATCTTGAACAGACATGTTTCTCTGCCTAAGATTTTTAATTAACATGGTCAGGGTAAAACCTATCCGTCATAGCAATTTTGAATGCATCCCAATAAAATCCAGGTTGGGTAGTTAAATTAGCTTTAGGATTGGACCACCAAATGTCGGCCTCACCTTGCAGGTAGTGGGTTGCTGCAGGGACCCTCTCATCCTCAGGGCATCCTATAGCCTCAAAACGCTTATCAAATGGCCTCACCTAAGGCTCTGAATACCACTTTGTAACACCCTCAATTTTCAACTCTTATTAGAACGTTAGTAGGGACATAAAAATAGGAGATTAGGGGTGCTACCGCCTTACTTAGATTACAAACCTAAGTAATAAGGCTAAATTAAACGAAAACTTAACTAAATTTATTCCAAAATTAAATAATTGTCATATTTAAGTCATAACTTTTAAAGGAGCTACAATAATGTCTCAAGCTAATCCTTAAATAAAATGTCTCAATTATATTACATTATTACTAATATGACCATATGGTCTCGGCGAATCGATCTCTCACGTTGAACCACATAAACCTGAAATTTAAGAAACATATACAAGGAAAAAATAACCAAGGGTCTATGGAGCAGATCGCTACAACGTATCTAAATAATTTTGTGAAGCATCATGGAGTACCAAGAGACATTGTTTCTGATAGAGATTCGAGGTTTCTATCAAAATTTTGGGAGAAATCCCAACAAGCATTTGGGACTTAACTTAAGCTCAGTACAACCTTCCACCCTACTACAGACGGTTAAACTGAGAGAACAATTCAGACCTTGGAAGACCTCGTGAGAGCATGTGCCATTGATTTCAAGGGGTCGTGGGAAGATAACTTAGACTTGATTGGGTTTTCTTATAACAATAGTTACCATATAAGCATCGACACGGCTCCTTATGAAGCATTGTATATAGAAAATGCAGAAGCCCTTTATGTTGGAGTGACATGCGTGATTAGGTGGTATTGGGTCCTGAATATTTGCATGATACAATTGAGAAGGTTTGAATAATTCAAGAAAGGATGAAAGCTGCCCAGGATCAACAAAAATCTTATGCGGATCAAGGTCGCCATAAAGTCACCTTTGAAGTAGGCGAAAAGGTACTACTAAAAGTGTCTCCAACCAAAGGTGTCATGAGATTTGGCAAGAAAGGGAAGCTCAACCCGAGATACAAGGTGTTAGAATGGGTTGGGGAAGTTGCTTATAGATTGGCTCTACCAACGAAGTTATCTAAGGTACATGATGTTTTTAACATTTCTCAACTGAAGAAGTTTGTCCATGACCCTTCACATGTAATTCAACCTGAGGTTGTAGAAATAGATGAGACTTTAATTAATGAAGAAAAACCCATAAAGATTCTAGATGAGAAAGTTAGATAAACAAGAAATAAGGAGGGTAAAATTGTGAAGGTCTTATGGTCAAACCATCAAACCAAAGAAGCTACATTGGAAGAAAATTAAAAGACACCATGAGGCAAAGATACCCAGGGTTATTCAATAAGGTACTTAATTGGGTTATAGGGACAACCCCTTTTAAAGAGGGTGAATTTTACCTTTACAGTCATGCATTTTTCTTACAATCATGCGTATGAATTTTAATGCACTATAAGCTTGGTTCAAGATTCGAGGACGAATCTTTCTTTAAGGGGGATGGATTGTAATACTACACAACTTTATCTATAATTATGGATTTATTGGTAATAAATATTATACATACTTTACCTTGCTAATGTAAATACTTATGATAATTAATTTTTCTTACTAATTAATTTGTATTTTTTTTTGAAAGATAATTAATTTGTATTTATTTGGATACCAAGTTTTAATCAAATTACATTTCATAAAAAAAAAAATAAAAATATTTTGATCATCTTTAACCTCAGCTCACGTCCTTCACCATATTCTTAGGAGAATCAACAAACTAACATTATCATCTTAAACCTTATCCATCATCATTATCATCAACTCTTTATCCTTGTATAACAAACTTCACCATCCTTACTACCATGATGAAGACCATGTTCATGAAATTAACCCAAAATGGAGTACAAATTCAATGCAACAACCGATCAGAATAACGCTTATCCAACCATTTTCAAATTCAAATTTCCTATCCTTATCATACCCTTAAACAAGTATGTCTATAAATACCGTTAATGTTGCTCATTTTCAGCACTTTAGAGCTATCCATACTCCCTATAAGATATCAGCTCATCCCACGCAAGAAACCAACCATTGAAAGTTGATTGCCGAAACAACATCATCCCACTTTCGGCATATCAAAAACACCCTCAGTTAGCACCGGAAACTTCCATGAAACACACCATATTATATCCCTCAAAGTATTCTTTACACTCAACTTTAAAAAACTGTAAACCGATCAGAAACGAAAGTATACGGCTTAAACAAAGTTGCTAGTTTCCTTACTCTTCGTTCTTCGACATTTCTAGCTTCTAGTTACCTAGTATAAACTAACGGTAACTTTATAAAATAATGAATTTCTTGCTTACTTTATTATGATCATGACTTTACTTTTTCCAACTATTTCATATTTTACTTGTTTTTCTTACCAAGTTACGTTTTTATGGCACAATGAACTAATTTTGTATGCAAATATGTCCACTCACTTAAAAGGGTAGGATTAATATGCGGGTATAGGAATATACATATAATTAATCTTACACTAGTGCATATACTATGCTAAGTATATAGATATGCATGTTTATTATATAGTTATTAATATTCGATCTACACTTATAAGTAGAGCACGTAGCGGAGGAAGGTGACTACTAGATAAGATCTTGTGTAGTGCTTGAGCTTGATAGGGTAATTTACTATGTTCACTACTTTTATAAACCCTGTGAGAACAAGGTTTTTAATGTGACGTGTGTTTTAATTCATTACATGCTTTCGGGAATTTATTCAATTACGATCTTAATTGTTTTATTCAATAAAAACTCATCTTTTATGTTGGCTGATTTAATATTTTACCATACGGTGATTAAATTTTTATATGCTCACAACTATGTAATTAATTTATTAATCACTTGAATTAAAGAATTCTTGGATAGTAAGACATCTTAGATAGGATCCCCTAAGGTTTGACAGATTCGTGGGTTGATCTTAATAATGTATCAAAAATTTTAGGTCGGAGCTATATAGCACGACCCTAGGCTTAATCTACTCCCTTGAGTTAAAAACAATCAATGGAGGGTGTGCACAATTAAGTATTGGTGGTTACAATCGTTTCGAGTGGTAGACTCGAATCTACAATTTGGTGGTGGCATTATATTATTGTATCTTCCTTCCAAAAAATTAAAGATTTGTACCTATTAATATTGAAGATGTGTTTAAGCTATTGTGTACAAGTTCTTAACCAATATGTATTCTTCAATAATAAATATAGATTTATTTTTAAAATAATTGTTTTACAGGTTGAAGTAGTACTTACTTAGTTGTCACTGACTTTGTTATTTCTTCCTTGTATATGTTTCTTGAATTTTAGGTTTATATGGTTCAACGTAAGAGAGCGACCCATCGAGACCATATGGCTCATATTAGTAATAATTTAATAGAATTGAGAAAGTTTATTTAAGGATTAGCTTGAGAAATTATTATTGTAGCTCCTTTAAAGGTTATGACTTAAGTATGACAATTTTTAATTTTGGAATAAATCTAATTAAGTTGTCGTTTAATTTAGCCTTATCACTTAGGTTTGTAATCTAAGTGATCAAGGCAGTAGCACCCCTAATCTCCTATTGTTATGTCCCTACTAATGTTCTTATAAGAGTTGGAAATTAAGGGTGTTACATTAAGTGATAAAACAATCAATTAACTAATACAATTCTAGTCTTATTTAACGAAAGAGCACTATGTCAAAAATGATTAATTAAATATTTATTTAACGTGATCAAACAACACTAATAAATCATTTAAGGTGATTTAAGACGAGAAAAGTAGAGTGATTTATCTAAGCGCTCGGAAATTACCACTTTTTCTTGTTAGATCGTTGTTTAGAATGCACATGGACACCTTCTTGTTGGGGAACCTCCACCATAAGAACAAAACAATTAAAAGGGTGAGTGTTTAGGAAAAGAGGGTTGATTATTGCATAAATTCACAAAGATGTTACTGCTGACTTTTTAGCTATTTCTCTCTGTGGGTTTAGAGCTCGTATTGAACCTCTATTTATAGGGAATGGGTGAGATTAGAGTTTCAGAGAATCTGCCGTAGCAGTTGGCGCCCGCAACTGTGAAAGTTGCGCACAGCTTCCGTGCGCAAGTGAAGGAGTTGCACTGCTAAGGACAGCGCGACTTCTTATCTTGGACGTGGCTGTATGGTAAGATTCGATTCAGTATCTTTGCGAAATTCTGAATCTTCCGCCAGCGCTTCTTTGAAGGTTTCCGCTGGCTGTTGCGCGCAACCTTATTGAGTTGCGTGCGAATTTTCTGCGGCAGCCCTAGATTTTAACCTAGGCACTCTAAATCCGTCCGAAATTAGGTTAAATCTTTAGATTAGGCCTAATTTCTGATCGAGCTTAGTGTTTATGAGCTTTTAGCTTATTTCGTTTGGTTCAATGATATTAGTATTTTATATACTATTTTATTACCTGTCCCACAATCATTTTTATGCATATTTAAGCTCTTCGAGGCTATTTTAAGTACTAATGTGTGGTTTCGAGTATTTTGTAGAGTTGGCATTTATTTTGTAGGAATTTCCCTATTTTTGGTGTTTTCTATGGTTTTTCATCCACTACGAGATATCGAAGCCTATGCTCACATTCATGACCGCATTTCGTAGCCCAAGACTGAGGATTTCGGTGACTAAGGGCTTAGTTAGTGAAAATTGGTCCAAATAATGGACCGAGGAAGAGGAAGAAGAGATTGGGCCAATATTTATTGAAGCATGAAGAAAAAGAGAAAATAAACTCGGCCAAGAAAAAGACCGGGCCCAGCCCGACCTGGTGATGATCAGCAAGGTAGAGAGGAGAAAAAAGGCGGGTCCGATCGGGCGCGTGTTTTTCCTGGATGTTTTAAGACTTATCGTTTTTGGTTAATTTGGGGGTTTAGTATTTAAACTCTTTTGTAAGCTTTTAATAGGACACGTTTTTAGATTGCTAATTTCATTCTTAAGTTTTTAGAGAGATTTTAAGTGAGAGATTATTGTTGAACTCAAGTTTTCCTCTTGTGCAATTTCATATTTCCTTCATTCGGTATTATTTCATCTCTTTTATTGTTTTTCTTATTGCTTTGATTTTAATTTCTTTGTTTATTGTTACTTGATTTTAATCATGTTTTCTTTATATGCTCTATCTAGTTTAGATTTAAATATGTATGAGTAGTTTAATTCTAGGGTTCTTGGAGGATCCATAATTAGTATGAAGGGGTAAATTGTTATCGTTGCTTATTGATATTGCATGATAATTTCTTATTGAATTGTTTTAATTCCTTACAACATGATGTTGTATGATAAAAACTCATGGTTTGAGACTGAGCGTCACAAAATCACAAGCGACAAGTATGAGCGTAGCCGTAGCTAGGCTAGGCTAGCTCATCGCAAGCCCAGGCGCACCATGTGTGTGCTAGGCGCACCATAGTGTGCTAGGCAAGGCAAGAGTACCTAGGCACCATCGCATCCCTAGCACCACGCACATAACCATCGTAGTGCTAGGCACATGCGTGTGTACGTGTGCGTGTGCACCATCGCCCAGCAGCCTCGCAATGTAGCACCGAGCCTTCGCATAGCTGTGTGCTTGCGTGCGTGCCTTCGCATGGCAGCACCAAGCACAGAAAGCTAGCAAGCAGCATTAGCGTCGCTCAGTGCGTGTGCATGTGCACCATCGCCCAGCACCAAGCCCAGCATGTGTGGCTCGCTAGCAGCACGCATGCTAGGCCTTGCATGCGTGAGGGGCTGGCTGGCATGGCTACGCGTAGTATGCGAGTGTGTGTGCGAGGCAATGCGTAGGAGTGCTAGGGCCAGCGCCAGCATAACGTGCTAGCAGTGCCTAGCACTAGCACGCACCAGCGCCTAGCACTAGCATGCACCAGCACCAAGCATCGCCCAGCACCAGCACACGCTCCCTGGTTGGGGATGCAAGGCTGCTGCTAGCTGGCAGCCAGCACAGCCCTCCTTGACGCGGTTTGTGTCTGGGTGTGGGGACCAAGCAAAGCCTTGAAGATCAAGGCTATGGTCCCCCCCACCTAACCTTGGGCATCACTCATTAGCATGTAATTGTGCCACTTGTCGCGATGTGATTGATTTAATTATTTATTTAATTTGGAATTAAATAAATTGTTGAATTTACCAACTCTCCCACATTGGTGGAAGATTGGAAATCAAGGTGCATTTCCTTATAAATACCAAAGGCATGGGTATTGGGAATACACAACCTTGAGTGGAATTAAAAGGCAACTCTTGATTTGAGTAAACCTTGATTTGTAAAACTCATAGTTTTATTTGTCCGGGTCTCGACTAACCTTCGAGACTTTGGACGCTCGGGTCAGGTTCGAGGGTACGATCCTGTTGGAGACCTTGTATTTTCGGGGTTCAATTAAGAGCTCATAGTAGAGCGAAGCGCGCGTCAAAGGTATAATCTTTTATCCTTAATTATGTTTTAATTATGTTTTGCTTGTTAATTGCATTTATTATGGGGGCGGGTCTTGGCGGGTTTCCTTCCGCGTAGTGAGGGTCACTATGAAACCCTACAGCGGTTCGGAGCCACGCTCCTTTTAATTTTTGCAATTATTGATTAATTAAGGTGTTTTAAAGTAAGATTTAATTTCTGGTTTTGCTTTTCTAATTAGATTAGAAGCTCGTTTTAATTAATTTTAAAACTCGTATTTTTATCGATTTGGCTGTCAAACCCAGATTTTGGCTCAAAAATAGTGATTTTTGGGAAGAATCAACATTCTGAAACAGATTCAACCCTCTTTGAGAACTGTTCAGAAGCCAAATTCGAACCAGAAACCAAGTGTTTGGGGTTTTTTTCGTTTTTCAACGAAAATTTTAAATCTTTTCAAGCCTTGATTAATGCAAGCATTACAAGGTTAGATTCAATGCATTATTTCATCCCTAATCTACTACTATTTTAAATGTCCTTAAGCATAATTATGGAGTTTTAATTAGTGCTTGAGTTGATATGCCTTTTTCAGATAAACTTGTTTTTCACAAATTTTGCAAATTAATTGCAAGAATGTGTGAATGTTTGATGTGAATGTATAATTTTA
This sequence comes from Chenopodium quinoa, assembly GCF_001683475.1. Classification (NCBI taxonomy): domain Eukaryota; kingdom Viridiplantae; phylum Streptophyta; class Magnoliopsida; order Caryophyllales; family Amaranthaceae; genus Chenopodium; species Chenopodium quinoa. The sequence continues at coordinate 2,016,442 of NW_018742903.1, forward strand.
AGTTCCTAATATATTAAAGTTCTAATCTTTAAAGGTTTAAATGATTGGAACTCTAACCCTAAATTCCATATTGAACAAAGTTTGGATTTTTCATTTTGGTTGATTAAAATCCATGAAATTCAAATACTTGTGAGTAAAATTTTGATTAATCCTCATATTGGAAGATGTAATCTTGGTATTTTACACAAGTATGAAAGTTGGAAAATTTTATCATTGGATGGTTAATTTATTTTTCCAACTCCCATTTGTCAAATCCATTATTAATTTGGACATAGCTCATTTAATTTTAAGCAAAAAGAAAGACCTAAATTTGTTAAAAAATAAATTTTTTGGATGACTTAGGCTTGTGCACCATTAAAATTGAATTTAATTAAGTTAGACTTATTTTATTTTATTTTTCCTCAAATTGATTCTAAAATGTAATTTAGAATTAATTTTGTCACACACAAATCGAAATAAAAATTCCGAGTGAAATGCACGCAAATTGATGCAAAACTGCAAGCGTCACCAATGCTAGCCGGGCTACCTAGCAGCCCACATGTAGGCTGCCTATGGTGCGCGCATGGCTGAGCATCAATGTTGCGTGGCTGTGTGGCGAGGGGTGCCAAGGTGCTGGGCTTGGGCAGTGGCATTGGCTGTTGGTTGCTTGGGGCACTGCTGGGAAGCGTGGTAGCAAGCACTAGCCAGCCCCCACTTGTTGGCAGGCGCCAGCATGCGAGCAAGCATGCGTGGTGCTGGCCAGCGTAGTGTGCTGTGCTGGGTGCAGCATGCTAGCACCAAGCGCTAGCCCAGCCCTTGATGCTGCTGGTGCTGTGTGGCGTAGGCTGCTGGCAAGCTTGTGCTGCTGCTGGGCAGCGAGGCAGCCAGCCCACTGCTGCCTAGCAGCCATGGTGCGCAATGCACCATGCTTGGGTGGGGCTAGTTTGCTTAATTTTTGAGCTATATAATTTTTGAAAATTTTGCCGTTTTAAATAATTTATGTGATTATTTTTTTACGAGGTTAGACCTCGATTTTTCCGGCTTTTGCAAAGTTTTGATTTTGACAAAATTATGAGTTATGCCGACTTAATTAATCGGACTAATTAAGTATGGATGCGGAATTTAGTGGGAGCTTAATTGATTACGTGAGCAATTTGCTTTTAGAAATAATGAATTAAACAACTTTGACTAGTTTTAATTAGGCGCGTTAATTGGATTAACTACCTAAGTTAGTTACTAGTTTTGCGTGTTTAATTATATATTTCGTAATTTGCATGGGCCATTCACAAATAGTGAATGGGTGAATGGAAGATTGTTTTCAAATCAGGTTATTGAAAATGACAACTAGTGGGGCCCGACAAGGATAAAAAATACGGACTGTGTTCCGTTATGTATTTTTGTAAATCTAAATACGGTCTGCGAATCGTTAAGTATTTTTGTACTTTAGATTAATCTTAGTCGTACTAGCTAGTTATTTTATTTTGGCCAAGATGTCTCAAGACAGCGTTTCGATGAAGACGAGCCAAGATGAAGACCCATGGAAATTGAAGATTTCAAGGGGTCATGCTAGTTACCAAATGCATCAATTTATGCTTTATATATTATTATATATGAATGTTAGATGCATGTCTAGGATTTCTACATGTTGCGACGATTAGTTAAGTTCACTTAAATCAAACCAACATAGAAACCCTAGGTCCCTTAATAATATTGAGTTAAAAATTTGTCGTTCCAAGAACAACACTTACCAAACTAATGCGCGTATGTGATGGGCTACGCCAAAGCGAGGCATCACTATTTCCCTAGGAACGTAAGGTATACTAGGTATACAAGTTATCTTAGTTAAGCTCAACGATATCAGTAAGGAGTCCTTAGATGTCATGGCAAAAGAGATAAAATGTCAAGGATGCATTAGATGCGACATTTTATCAAACCGAGAGTAGCTTAGAGCTATTAGCAATTGTATTGCTTACCTAAATATATTTAATGATTAAGACAAGCCAAAGCATGCTTAACCATTTCTTGATCTTTGGGATCTCGGAATCATTTTATTCTCGCCTAAAAAGGACAATTTATTAATGCGTGGATAAAATGCTCAATAAGATTGAAAATATGCATGAACGCTTTTAAATTTCAACTTATTGATTTATGAATGGTTTTTCATTTCAAATTCTTTCAATTGTAGAACAATGTCTGCAAGTAACTCAAACAACAACCAAATGTGCCCGAAACTCCCCGAAAAGTTGGTCTTTTCCTTAAACTTGGTCAACTTCAAGGAATGGGAGGAGGAACTCAGGAGAACTCTCCGGAATTGTTCCATGGAGTATACTCCTGATACTCTCATTCAAAGCTTCTTTGCCAAAGGGATCATAACCGATGAGGCTCATGAAGAATGGTCTTCCAATTTCAAAAAGGTCTCACGACTTATGAAAAATTCCATCCCGGAAGATTGGAAGGAAACCCTTTCCTCCTACCTTCCGGACATGTTCCTCTAAGCACTTGAGGACGTTGTCAATGTAAGAGTCACCAAGAGTGACAATGGCAACTTTGATGGACTCGTGTTTGACTTGACTAAGTCACTCTCAAACATGAGGATAAAGCCACCAAACGTGGGATGTCTTGCTAAGGAAAGGCGTCGGCTTTGGACCAAGGTCTATAATGCCAAATTAAGACCTGGCATGCCCCTCCGACCTCGTGTGCTTGGAATGACTAGGCTCTTCAAACACATGCAGCTTCTCGAAATCTCATTGGAGGATGAGATGGCGGGGCATATCTTGCTTGCTTCGCTCCACTCGGGCTATGATGCACTTAGAGTGCATATAGCTGCAGGAAAGGAGACATGCTCCTTCATGGAGGTGGTGCAACTACTCAGCCGAGCCACCGCATGTGGAATGACCGAGAGGCCCTTAAGAGCAAGGAGAAGGGAGTTCAAGAAGGTTAAGGTAAAGATGCGTTGCTTCTATTGTGGTGAGCATGGCCACTTCAAGAGAGAATGCAAGCTCTTTCGAGAAGAGGAAGAGAGGAATAGAGCATCTTCCTCAGGTATCTTCCTAAACACTTGTGAATTAAGCTTATCATAGGTATTGGATACCAAGTATGACTCACTTTATGTTGCCTTTTCAGGGACCAAGTGAGAAGCTTATCAAGTGTTGGTGCATGGACATGTAGACGACGAAGATGGTTTTTCGGTCGTGCTTGCATGCACTATTTTGTCTATGACATGTAATTAAACTAATCCTAGTTTTTCATGCTTTTGAACATACTATGATCTATGGTGTTGGACACCTAGGTATTTTGAATGTAAGACTTTGACAATAGTTGTTTCGAAATTGTCTTGCAAGTATATGTTCAATGGAAATTGCATGTTTTTACATATGATTAGACAAAAGTTGATACCGATAACTAAGACATCTAAGAATTCAACTTCGTTAACAAACATTAGTAGATATGATAATATCTAATTAATAAATCTGAATCCTTTGACAAATTCAAAAAATTTCAGAAAGAAGTTGAAAATCAACTTAGCAAGAAAATTAAAGCACTTCGATCGGATCGAGGTGGCGAATATTTGAGCCATGAATTCGATGATCACTTGAAAGATAATGGTATTCTTTCAAATTTGACACCTCCCGGAACTCCTCAATGGAACGGAGTGTCCGAACGAAGGAATCGAACCTTGTTAGACATGGTTCGATCAATGATGGGTCTTAGTGAACTTCCTATCTCTTTCTAGGGACATGCGCTAGAAACCGCGGCACTAACACTGAACCGCGCTCCATCAAAAGCTGTTGAAAAGACTCCATATGAATTATGGACTAAGAAACCTCCTAGGTTGTCTTTTCTCAAGATTTGGGGATGTGAAGCATATGTCAAGCGATTAATTTCGGACAAACTTCACCCCAAATCGGATAAGTGTTTCTTTATGGGACATCCAAAAGAAACCAAAGGGTATTACTTTGACAATAAATTCGAGAACAAATTGTTTGTTGCTCGTGATGGTGTCTTTTTGTAGAAGGAACACCTTTCCAAAATGAAAAGTGGGAGGAAAATCGAACTCGACGAAGTTCGAGAGGACGAGCAACAATGTCAACCTGATAAAACTGAGAATCTAAGTGCTTTGAAAGCAGTTGAGAAGATTGATCAGAATCAAACAGACAATGTAAATGCTCAACCTATTACCCTTCGTAGGTCGCAACGGCAAAGATCTCAACCAGACAGATACCTTGGTATTGTCTTAACCGATGATCAAGACATCCTAGTTATGGATGGAGATGAGCCAGCGACATACAAGAAAGCTATGACGAGCCCCAACTCTGCTAAGTGGCAAGAGGCCATGAAATCCGAGATGGACTCCATGTCTGAAAATCAAGTCTGGGACTTGGTGAATTTGCCAGAGGGTTACACACCCATTGGTTGCAAATGAATCTTCAAATTGAAGACAGACAAGGATGGAAATGTATCGATATACAAGGCTAGACTGGTGGTAAAAGGTTACAGACAAGTCCACGGGATTAACTATGATGAAACCTTTTCATCGGTTGCAATGCTAAAATCTGTCCGGATTATTCTAGCGATTGCTGCATATTACGATTATGAAATATGGCAGATGGATGTCAAAAACGGCCTTCCTAAATGGGATTTTAGAAGAAACTGTGTACATGACACAACCAGAAGGTTTTGTTGATCCGAGCAACGCTGGAAAGGTTTGTAAGCTTAAGAAGTCCATTTATGGACTAAAGAATCTGCGATTTGATGAAGCCATCAGCAAGTTTTGTTTCATCAAGAATCCAGATGAATCTTGTGTATACAAGAAGGTCAGTGGGAGTGACATCGCATTCTTAGTCCTATATGTCGATGACATAATGCTCATAGGAAATAGCACAAAATTACTAGAGTCCGTAAAGGGCTGGTTGGGAAAGTGCTTTTCAATGAAGGACTTAAAAGAGGCACTGTACATATTAGGCATCATGATCTACAGGGATAGATCTAAGAGGATGATTGGATTGAGCCAGAGTACTTACATTGATAAAGTACTGGCACGATTCAACATGGAGAATGCCAATTGAGGGTATCTACCCGTGTCCCATGGCGTAACTCTCAGCAAGAAACAATGTCCATAGACACTTGTTGAGCGAGAGAGAATGGATCAGATTTCATATGCTTTGCTAATTGGGTCGATCATGTATTCCATGATATGTACCAGGCCGGATGTCTCGTATGCCTTGAGTGTTACGAGTCGATACCAATAAAACCCAGGAGAGGCGCATTGGACTGCGGCCAAGAATATCCTGAAGTACCTGAAAAGGAACAAGGATAAATTCCTGGTTTATGGTGGCCATAAAGACCTGGTTGTTGAAGGTTATACCTACACTAGCTAGCTTCCAGACTGACAGAGATGACTTCAAGTCACAGTCAGGGTACATATTTTGTCTGAATAAAGGAGCGTTTAGCTGGAAGAGTGCCAAGTAGAGCACAACTGCAGACTCTACAACTGAAGCCGAATACTTGGCTGCTTTAGAAGCTGCTAAGGAGGCTGTTTGGATTCGCAAGTTCATCAGTGAACTTGGTGTTGTACCCTCCATCAACGGTCCGATAGATCTCTACTGTGACAACAATGGAGCTATCACTTAGGCTAGAGAGCCGAGAGAGCACCAGAAGGTCAAACATGTCCAAAGGCGATTTCACATGATAAGGGAATGGAAATCCGAAGGTGAAATCAGAATTTGCAAGATCGGCACGGATGATAATGTGGCCGATCCTTTGACTAAACCTGTGCCTCAAGTGAAATACAACAAGCACATTGAGGCAATGGGAATCAAGCACATCGGAGTCTGGCTTTGAAATTCCCTGTACATGTGTTTTAATTAAACTGGTTGTTTTAATGTAAGACACTGTATCGAAACCATTCTTTAATGGAGTAATTAATTTTTGTGCAAAATTATTTTTCATTCCATTGCTATTTAATTGTGGTTTAGAATTAAATAATGGGTCCATTGGATTTATGGAAATATTTAAAACAGGGTATTAAGACCATGTCTTGGATAAAGAAACACCTGTTAAGTGAACATTGAATATTTAAATCAAAAATTATCCCTAATCGAGGTCATCTAACTGATGGATGATTGATGATCACCAAAGATTAGTGTGTAGTATGATTTATAGCACCGTTTCTTGTGCTGCAAGGACATGATGGTCATAAATCATTTGCACAGGTGCCAGTTTGGAACTGCACTGGATCGACCTATGAGAGTACTTTACGAGATTCAAAATTGTCATAAGTACATTTCTCATAATAGCTATTGGAACTCGTTTCCTCGACCATGAGTGTTGTGAAGTTTCTTGTTTGAGAACTAGTCTATTTGATGTTGCCTAATGTCTTCCGTAACTGGGGATCATAACGGGAACACTAGGAAGATTAGGTCCTGTTAGTAAGAGAAACTTATAGTGCAAGACTGGGAATGTCCCCCTATAAAAAATAGGGAATATGTCTTTGTTGTTTACAAGGCCGCTCGATGAGCGAGACTGTGAAAATGCATGGTCGTGCTCAGATGGATTTTAGAAATCATCTATTTATTGACAGTCGAACTCGGAGATTGAGAAACACTTCTGAACGTAATAAGGATGACGATGAATCTTACCTTATAGTTCACGAAGAGACATTAAGCGACATAGGAAATGGGCTATACACTATATGCACACTTGTCCGGAAGGACAAGTGGGAGATTGAAAGGAATGGTGTCCTTCCAACAAGTGTATTATTCTAATAGAGGGTTCAGAATTATTACAGAGCTAATTTTTCAGCAAGGTTAAGTGATCAGAATGCCTAGGTGGAGGCCGCTTTCGATCAGTAATATTAAGGTATAATTAATATTACAACTTAATCTTAACTGAACCCTTTGGGTAGAACCCAATCGAACAACCGATCCGAGACGACGAATTAATCCGAAGGATTTAATGAGTTGACGGAGTTTTACGAATACAAATGTCGGATATCGAGCCTAGGGCGTCAAGACCGAGCGTTGCAAAATCATAAGTGACAAGTATGAGCGTAGCTGTAGCTAGGCTAGGCTAGCTCATCGCAAGCCCAAGCGCACCATGGTGTGCTAGGCGAGGCAAGATTTCCTAGGCGCCATCATAGCCCTAGCATGATGCCTAGGCGCCATCGCAGCCCTAGCACCACGCACAACACCATCGCAAGGCTAGGCACATGCGTGTGTGCGTGTGCGTGTGCACCATCGCCTAGCAGCCTCGCAATGTAGCACCGAGCCTTTGCATAGCTGTGTGCTTGCCTGCGTGCCTTTGCATGGCAGCACCAAGCACAACAAGCTAGCAAGCATCATTAGCCTCGCTCAATGCATGTGCATGTGCACCATCGCCCAGCACCAAGCTCAGCATGCGCGGCTCGCTAGCAGCACGCATGCTAGGCCTTGCGTGCGTGAGGGGCTGGCTGGCATGGCTGCGCGTAGTATGCTAATGTGTGTGCGAGGCAATGCGTGGGAGTGCTAGGGCCAGCGCCAACATAACGTGCTAGGAGTGCCTAGCACTAGCACGCACCAGCGCCAAGCATCGCCCAGCACCAGCACGCGTTGCCTGGCTAGGGATGCAAGGCTGCTGGCTGGTGGTAGCTGGCAGCCAGCATAGCCCTCCTTGAGGCGGTTTGTGTGCGGGTGTGGGGACCAAGCAAAGCCTTGGGGAGCAAGGCTATGGTCCCCCCCACCTAACCTTGGGTATCACTCATTAGCATGTAATTGTGCCACTTGTCGCGTTGTGATTGATTTAATTGTTTATTTAATTTGGAATTAAATAAATTATTGAATTTATCAACTCTCCCACATTGGTGGAAGATTGGAAATCAAGGGTGCATTTCCCTGTAAATACCAAAGGCATGGGTATTGGGAATACACAACCTTGAGTGGAATTAAAAGGCAACTCTTGATTTGAGTAAACCTTGATTCGTAAAACTCATAGTTTTATTTGTCCGGGTCTCGACTAACCTTCGAGACTTAGGACGCTCGGGTCGGGTTCGAGGGTACAATCCCGTTGGAGACCTCGTATTTTCGGGGTTCAAGTAAGAGCTCATAGTAGAGCGAAGCACGCGTCAAAGGTATAATCTTTTATCCTTAACTATGTTTTTCTTGTTAATTGCATTTATTATGGGGGCGGGTCTTGGCGGGTTTCTTTCCGCGTAGTGAGGGTCACTACGAAACCCTACACTTGGAGGATCCATAATTAGTATGAAGGGGTAAATTGTTATCGTTGATTATTGATGTTGCATGATAATTTCTTATTGAATTGTTTTAATTCCTTACAATTGGATTATGAATCGAGTAGATGTGATTTGATTGTAAAATTATGGAAATATTGAATTGATGAATCGAGCAGATGATAATTTCATATTAAAGGGTATTTTCAATAGGAACTTAGATCTAGTATGCGAGAGCCTATTAGATCTATGTTGATTAATAAATTGCGAGAGCCTGTTAATCATGTTATGTTTGCAATGTTAATCGTTGATTGTTATGTTCTATCTTGGAGTATTAATTATTGGTGAACCTGTGATCCTAGGCCTTTTATTAATTATTGTTCCCTTTTTTAATTATTGTCATAGTATAATTTCCACAATCTTACTTGTTCCCTAATAATTTAGAGTATAATAATAGTTTAGGAATAGAAGAACGTGTTTTCCCTGTGGATTCGACCCTACTTCCCTATCTACATTAGTTAGAGGAATTTAGGAATTACTTTTGATTAGGTGATACGACTTAGCCTGTCAAAATTTGGCGCCATTGCCGGGGAAACCGTTTTATTTTTATTTCTAATTATTTTTGTAGTCTAGATTATTTTCCTTTGTCTCAGAGAACATAAGTTCGTTGGGAAAATTTCTCATATTTGTTTTTTAGTTCTTTGTTTATGCCTAGGTGTTCTAGATCAGGTTATATTCCATTCGATCCTGAGATCGAGCGCTCTTTTCATAGATAAAAGAATTTCTACAAACAAATATTGGCAGGTTCCGGAGGTCACAATCCTTTGGACCCTCAATCTGTTTCTAGTGACATAGAATTATCTTCAGAACCAAAATCAGAGATGGCTGCTCAACCACCTCGGAAGCTCAGCGATTATTTGCAGCCTTCCTTGACGAATCTTCCACACCTTGCTCCTCCACCGGATCTAGAAGGAGTGCAATTTGAGATCAAACCCCAATTTATTAGTATGATCGAAAGGAAACAATTTGGCGGATTTAAGAATGAAGTTCCTAACCTTCATATTTTAGATTATTATCAATATTACAACACCATCAGACAAGCTGGAGTCACACAGAACCAAATCAGGGAGATTCTTTTTCCTTTTTCCTTATGTGGTAAAGCTAAATTATGGTATAATGGATTGAATAAACCTACACATAGTATTATTGACTGGAACTCTCTTGCTTTAGCTTTCTACAATAAGTACTATCCCCTGGAGAAGACTGCTTTGTTACGCAACTCAATCCTAAATTTTGCCCAAGAAGCTGATGAATCTTTATATGAAGCTTGGGAAAGATTTGAGGATATGCAGAGAGAATGCCCCGATCATGAGATACTATATTGGCAGTTGATCCAAGCCTTCTACAACGACCTTGGAAATTCTTCAAGATAAAACCTAGACTTTGAAGCAAACGGAAGATTGAGAAATCTTCAAAAAGATGTCGCAGGCATTGTTATTGAAGAGATGACTATTCATAATTCCCAATATGGAAATCCTAGAGGTTTTGCAAACAAAGGGAAACATCATGTCGACTCTGTATCCTTTGTGGAAGCTCAATTAACTTCTATTTGCCAGAAATTAGATAACCTTACTACTACTATTCCATCTTCCATAGCTAATGTTTCTGCTGTTAATAATACTAATACTGATGCTTTTTGTGAAAATTGTGGAATTGTAGGACATTGGGCACAAGATTGTAATAGTCCCGTGGAGCAAGTTAATGCCTTCAAAGCCTATAGGCAAAATAACCCATACTCCGACACCTATAATCTTGGTCTCTAGAACCACCAAAACCTTTCCTCCCAGAGTACTAATGTGCTAAATCCTCCACCTCCACAACCACAAAAACAAGCCCCACAACAACCATAGTAGAAATATTATCAACACCCTAACCAGAGAACCCAACAACAAACTCCTACTCCATCTACTAATCCTACCCTGTTGGAAATCAAAATATGTTAGCCAATATGCAGAAGAAAATATAGAGTAGGGATGCGCAAATTGATTTGATGCTTTCTCATGATAAAATAATGGATACACAAATTGCGCAGCTTTCCTCTACTCTACAAACTCGCCAGCGAAGAGCCCTACCATTACAGCCAGTACAACCTACAGGTCACGCGAATGCAATTACTCTAAGAAGTGGTTCAAAATATGATGGGCCCCCTATACCCAAAGATGATGAACCTATCATTAAAAATATTGCTAATCCTAATTCGGTTATACTAAATGTTGTTGTTACTAGCCTTGTAGGGCCTCAGGGTAAAACTAACTCTTCTAATAATACTTTGCAGGGTAAAACTCAAGATAAGGTTGGAGATGTGTAGAGCCCTGCTATCTAACTTCCATTCCAAAATAGGCACCTAAAGAATAAGTTGGATAAGCAGTTTGGTAAGTTCTTAGAGGTTGTTAAGAATTTGCAGGTAACAGTTCCTTTCACATATTTAATTACACTGGTTCCTGCTTATGCTAAATTTATGAAAGATATTTTGACTAGGAAGAGAGCCTTTAATGAGGTAGAGACTGTAGCTTTCACTGAAGAATGTAGTGCATTACTTCAAAATAAATCTCCACCTAAGTTAAAGGATCTCGGTAGTTTTTCTATACCTTGTCATATTGGTAATCTTTTCATAGATAAAGCATTGTGTGATTTGGAAGCTAGTGTTAGTGTCATGCCTTCATCTGTGTGCTCCAAGCCTAATATGGGAGATTTAAAAGTTACCAAATAACTCTACAAATGGCCGACCGTTTTGTTAAATACCCCTTAGGTGTTTAAGAAAATGTTCCCGTTAGAGTAGATATATTTTTTATTCCTGTTGACTTTGTTGTTCTTGACATGGAGGAAGATACACAAATTCCTATTATATTAGGTAGACCTTTTCTTCACACTACAGGGGCTATAATTAATGTCAAAAAGGGAAAACTCTTTCTTCCTGTAGAAGATGATGACATCACCTTTAATTTAGGGAGAGTTATGGAAGGACCTATTCTAGAGGAAAAATGTTGCAGTATTGATGTTATTAATATTATATGCCAAGATAGCTTAACCTAGGTTCTCACTCGAGATCCCTTGGAAGAAGTACTATGTTGTGATCTTACTGCAGGGGATGTTAACATATGGAGTAAGGAGGTGGATGCAATTGAGCATGCTCAAGAAAATGAGCAACTTAGCCCTGATGAGAATGATAAGGTTGAAAATTTAATTCAAGAATCGTACTCTGCGGAGGAAGGAAACCTGAACTTAAACCTCTTCCTTGCATTTGAAATATGTATTTCTTGATGAGCAGAAACTGCACCCCGTGATCATTATTACTGCACTCGATGATTCCTAGATTTACCAACTCTTAGAGGTTCTAAGAACCCATAAGAGGGCATTCAGGTACAGTATTGATGAACTGAAGGGTATTAGCCCTGACTTTTGTTTGCACACGATACACTCAGAAGACAATCACAAGCTATGTATTCAACAACAGAGGAGGTTGAATCCTAACATGCAGGAAGTCGTCAAAAAGAAGGTTATGAAACTATTAGATGCAGGTATTATTTATCCTATCTCTAACTCAAAGTGGGTAAGTCCTGTATAGGTAGTTCCTAAAAAGGGTGGGATGACAGTGATTAAAAATGATAAAAATGAATTGATTCCCACTAGAACTTTAACAAGGTGGCGTATGTGCATTGATTATCGTAGATTAAATACTGCCACCAAGAAGGATCATTTCCTTCTTCCCTTTATTGACCAAATGTTGGAAAGGTTAGTTAACCATAAATTTTTCTATTATTTGGATGGGTATTTGGGATTATTCCAAATTCCAATTCACCTTGAAGATCAAGATAAAACAATATTTACATGTCCTTATGATACTTTTGCTTATCATAGGATGCCCTTCGGATTATGTAATGCACTTGCTACTTTTCAACGTTGTATGGTGAACATCTTTTGAATTAATAGAATATATTATGGAAGTATTTATGGATGATTTTAGTGTGTATGTGTAGGCACTTGATGGTGTCTCCCCAAAAACCAAACCCTGTGATGAGTACTTTTCACGTTTTGATTAACGTGTTTGGTGAAGAGTTTAAGAGTCTCGTGAAGTTCCCTTAAGCTTTGACCATATCCTTAACCTTTTCTAAAGTGGTTTAATCCAAAATCATTAATTTTGTGTCTTTAAACCCGAAATCATTCATTTCGTGTTTTTAAATCCAAAATAGTTCATTTCGTGTCCCTCAAAATCATTCATTTCGTGTCCCTCAAAACCATTCATTTCGTGTCCCTCAAAACCATTCATTTCGTGTCCAACTTATAAAAACGTCCAAACCAGATTATTTTGGTCTATAATTTTGGTACAATTGTTGTTTAGTTGAATGGGGTTTGAAAAGAGCCAACAATAATATATTATAAGCCCAAATCCGACTTAAAACGAATAAGTGACGGCCAAAATACTAAACCGAGCCCAAACTAGTCAAAACTGAATTTCGTAACTCATAATTTTATCTAAATCTAGAATGGTTGGATAGCCCTTGAAATTATCTTTCCAATGATATATCATAATCCAAATTTCGATTATAAACGAAAAAGATATGATCAAAATACCAAAGTCCATCCAAAACTGACATTGTTCCCTTATTTCGATCATATCTCAAATTATACAAAAGATATCAATTTAATTATAATTGGGTTGGAAAGTAGAATTCAGTTCTTTCCAACGACATATTATTTATCTTATTTCGATTTCTGGATCAAAAGTTATGATAAAAACAAAAACCGCAAAACTGCAAGACTATTGCACCGCGACAGCTCCATCGCGCCGCGATGGACCCTGGTGCACCACGATAGGTCTATCGCCCCGCGATGAAACCTGTTTTATTCCACTTCAAATTTTGATCTTTTCTGATCGCTTTGACTCTCTTTTTTCCTTATAAATTGAGGTCGTTTTACCCCGTTTCAAATCACCAAAAATCATCACAATCATCATAATCATCTACTCTCTCTCTTGATCCCCATGTTCTAAGCCTTAGTTAAACACATCTTAGACATTCATCCCATTCAGTCACAATACCTCATTCACGAGATTTGAATACTCTTAGCAATCCTCGACAATGCCTTCGACCTCGGCGTGAAGGTTGATAATTCTGAGGGTTTGGTCCCATATCTATATTCTTATTTGATTTATTTACTTTATTGATTTAACTTTCATGAAGTTTACTAACGTGTGTATTGTTTTAATAGCAAGAAGGTTGAGGCATCAAAATGAGTAATTTAATTATCCTTATTATTATTCTTTGATTTTAGAGTAGAAATCATGTTCACAATATTATGTTAATCCCTAGTATCATGTTTAGGATGTTAATTATGATTTCTAGTATCATGTTTAGGATAATGCTTTGACTTGATTATTAGTGACATGCTAGGATTTGTTATTAATCCGTTTAGTATCATACCTAGGATATTGTTATCAACGATATTTTGATGATTGTTTTTATGATTGATGATGATTATTATATTAATTATATGTTGCTTGATTATTCATGATAATTTGATTTAGGCCTAATATGATTTTAATTCTAGTGATCACCAATATTAGATTTGATTGTGCATTAACAATCAACCAACGTAGATTAAAAAGGTTTAGGATTAATTTGATGTATGTATGTTGATCGAAAAGTGCACATGAATATCATAAGAATCGAGTAGAGACCTATTTAGGGCCGGTTCAATCTCTTTTAGGTTGGATTCGTACCATCATCGCCGAACATCCAGTCATGGTTCTGGACCACTATGGAGTTAGCAATCTCCATGATCGTGAATGTGATGTAACCTTCACACCCGTGAACGATTAACAAGTTCCTAAAACTTGTTAGCGATTCTTTTATCTCTAGCTTCTTTTCCGTGGAACGCCGCCATGCCTAAAAGCATGAACCACAGTAGGGCTCAAAGTTGAGTTTGAAAAATTCCCTACAGTATGGATTTTCATTTGATGTTTGTCTAGCTAATCTCATTAAAATTCTGAAAAGGTGTGAAGAATGCAATTTGGCTTTAAATTGGGAAAATTGTCACTTTATGGTGACACAAGGTGTAGTCTTAGGTTATATCGTTTCTGATATGGGTATACAGGTAGACAAAGAAAAGGTAGAAGTGATTGAGAAATTACCCCTACTAGTGAATGTTAAAGGGGTAAGGAGTTTCCAGGGTCATGCAGGATTCTATCGTCGCTTCATCAAGGATTTTTCTAAGATTGCTAAACCACTAACTCAGCTTTTACTCAAGGATGCCCAATTTTATTTTAATGAAGAGTGTCTTGAGTCTTTTAACAAGATTAAGCAGGCTTTGATATCGACTCCTAATATGTGCTCCCGATTGGAACCTTCCATTCGAGATCATGTGTGACGCCAGTGATTTTGCAGTAAGAGCCATGCTAGGACAAAGGAAGAACAAAGTTTTGCATGCTATTATCCAAGTAAAACTTTGGATGAAGTTCAAGTCAACTATGCCACCACAGAGAAGGAGTTTCTTGCTGTGATTTATGCTTTAGTAAAATTTAGATCATACTTGGTTGGTTCCAAAATTTTGTTTTTACTGACCATGCATTATTGAAATATCTCATTGCCAAGGTAGAGACCAAGCCTAGATTTCTTTGTTGGGTACTTTCGCTCCAAGACTTCGACATTGAAATTAGAGACAAAAAGGGAGCGAAAAATGTAGTTGCAGATCACTTGTCTAGGAACAGGTATGATGGAGGTAAGGACTTTACACCTATTAATAACTCCCTTCCTGACAATAATTTCCTTGTAGTTGTCTCACAAGGACCTTGGTATGCCGATTATGCCAATTATTTGGTAGGCGGTATATTACCTCCAGACATGTGCTACCAACAAAAGAAAAGGTTTCTCCATGATGTTAAATATTATTTTTGGGATGACCCTTTTTTGTTTCGTGAGTGTGCAGATGGATTATATCACAAGTGTGTCCCCGAATGGGAAGTGAATGGCATTCTACAATGTTGCCAGAACTTTCCATATGGTGGGCATCATGGTCCTTCTAGAACCGTCGCTAAACTTATTGAATCAGGCTTCTTTTGACCTACTATGTTCAAGGATGCGCGGTTATTCATCATGTCTTGTGATTCTTGCTAAAGGACCGGAAATATTTCGAGGAAGCACGAGATTCCCCAAACTTGGATACTCGAAGTTGAAATTTTTGATGTTTGGGGTATTAACTATATGGGTTCGTTTCCATCTTCCAATGGCAATTGTTACATACTCGTGGTCGTTGATTATGTGTCCAAATGGGTCGAGACCATTGCTTCACCAAAAAATGATGCCAAGGTGGTCATGAAACTTTTCAAGAAGACCATATTTCTAAGATTTGGTGTCCCACGAGCTATCATTAGTGATGGAGGTTCTCACTTCCATGGAAGACATTTAGACAACCTTTTAAAGAAGTATAGAGTCTACCATAGGACCGGGCTTAGTTACCATCCTGAAACAAGTGGTCAAGTTGAGGTCTCTACGAGAAATCAAATTTATTTTAGAAAAGGTGGTAGCTAAGTCAAGGAAGGATTGGAGAATGAAGCTGGATGACACACTTTGGGCATACAGGACCGCATACAAAACACCTATTAGTACCTCTCCTTATAGACTAGTGTACAGTAGAGCATGTCATCTTCCTATGGAATTAGAGTACAAAGCCTTTTGAGTAATCAAGGAGCATAACATGGATTCTAAGGTTGCGGGAGAGAAAAGACTTCTCCAACTTAATGAGTTGGATGAGTTTAGATTGTCCGCTTATGACAGTGCGTGAATTTACAAGGAGAAGACCAAGAAGTGACATGACAAGAAGATCCTACCACAAGAGTTCACACTGGGAGATAAGGTTCTACTCTTTAACTCTAGACTTAAGCTCTTCCCAAGAAGGTTAAGGTCTAGGTGGTCGGGTCCCTTCACTGTCACTAAGGTCAACAAATTCGGTTCGGTTGAGCTTTTAAAAGATAAAGGTGAAGAATTCAAGGTAAATGGTTAACGATTGAAGGTGTACCATGAAGGAGCTACCGTTGGAGTGGTGGATGAGATCCATCTAACTCCACTTTCATCTTAGAAGCTAAGGTATAAAAGGTCGTGGGGGACCTTTATAAACCAGCGCTTTGCCGGAGGTAACCTGTATTTTATGCTTTCTAGAATCGTTCCAAAATGCAAAATTCAAACTAACCCAAAAGTGAGGTTCCAAAATGCAAAATTCTTTTCCGATCAAGTGAGGGCGCCCAACTAGTCGCGCATGTGAACGAAGATGGAGCTGCAAATTCGCTTGATCGGGCGAGGGCGCCCCCGGGCGCTCAAGAAGAAGAAAAATTCGAACTGAAAATTACACAACCGGGTGCGCACGCTAACGAAGGAAATTAACGAAGCTCGCCTGATTGGGCATATTTTTGGAGAAAACAAACTAACTCAAAATAAATCTCGGGCAAAGTTTTTCCAATCGGGCAAACCATCGAGCGAAGAAACGTGATTAGAGTTCGTACACGATTGGGTGCGCAAGCAAATTTCTGGAAATCGAAAAATTCGCTCGATCGCGCGAATGGGTGCCCAATCAGGCGCGTGTTTTTCCCAGGCTCCTAATTTTCCTTTTCTCCTTCTTTCTTTCACTTTCTTCTTTCTTTCATCTATTTTACTTTCACTTTCTCTCTCTAAACTCCATTTTCAAACCTTCAAACTTCAACTTGCAATCAAAATCTCTTCCTAATTTCTCATCTGTCCTCATTAATTTTACCATATTTAGAATCCTCTCACCTTCCTTTACATTTCCCACCTAATTTCTCTTTGTTTTCTCAACTTTTTAGGAAACCTTAGAGAGAGAAAATCTCAAGTTCTTCAACTTCAACAATCAAAATGGGTACAAAGAAATCAAGGGGGAAAAAGGAGAGTAACTAAGACAACCAATGGTGCCCATGGTCGACCTAGAGCTTCAAATCCAAGGATGGGAGGAGGTGGTGGTTACTAGCCAAGAACTAAAGGAAAGAATGCTTAATCTCATCAATCAGTAGATAATTGCTACCTGATTTGTTAATCACCCTACTTTGATTACTCTAGGTATAGATAAATAAGTAAAGAAATTGTTTAAGGGAATTGGTATGACTAGTTTCTTTGATATGCATTAATATTGTGATACATATGATTATCTAACCGTAGAGTTTATTTCTACTTTTAGCTTGATAAAAATGAAATAAAATGTTTTTCATGTACAATTTCGTTTGCTAAACAATGATGTGTTGTCCTTGAAGGATTTTAGTAAATTGTTTTAGTTAAAAGCTGATAGACTACCCACTCCACCTATAGATTTTAATTGTGAGGTATACATGGCCTTTACGGGGGAGATTTTAGACAATCTCCAACATGCCAAAGCAACTATAATCCACCACCCCATGCCAAAGTTTTGGCAACGATTTGTAGGCCTCACAATCTTTAGGAGGCATGAGCCGACCAACATTAGGGGGGAGGAACTAGAATTTTTAGCCTCCTATTTGAAATCTGAGTGTGGGAAGCTTAATATCCCATTAAAAATGGCCCAACATTTTCATCGGAGTGCTAAGGCATATGAAAACTCGACAGCAAGAACCCCTATTTACTATGGTAGGTTAGTGACCCACATTGGGTAAAATTGATGGGGTTTGGGGCTAATGACCATAGGAAGTTAATTGGAGCACCTTGATAGACCTAAGCTACTTGGGAGGGCTTAATTGGGTTAAACCAACCTATAGCGTGAGTCGGCTTAACGAATTATGGTAGATATTCCATAGAGAACCGAGTAGGAGGGACCAAGCCTTTAAGTTATCCAACCCCGCTATGACTAAGTTTGATAGGGGTAAAGCATCTTACACCTATGTTATTGACAATGAAGGGGAAGCTCGGGAAGCCCCTCAACCTCCACCATAATTCCAACCTCAACCTCAACCTCAATATGACCCTTAACCACAACCTTACATGCAAGATATCCCCTCCTCTTCACATGACTATAACATTGATCCTAATGCACCATATGACATTTCATCTTTTAGGAGCCAACTTGATAAGACCGAGAGGGGTCATGGAAAGGTAGCAGGAATAGTCCAATCCCTTGAAACAAGGGCGGGGTCAATTGATAGGAGGTTAGGGTATATGGAGTGAAACCTAAGGAGGGGTTTATATCCCATGTATGATGATTATGCATGCCGAGATGCTATCCCTCCCGAGGCAATGCTCCCAGATTGGTTCCAACCTCCTTAAGGAGGATACACCGCCACGAATGTTTATGGTTCTTATGTAAAGTATTCGTCTATTCATGGTTATGGGGTCGATGTTTCTTTTGAGGGGGGGAGTTAGGTGGGAATGTGGATCCTAACTATTTTGCAGGTGGTTCGCGTCACGGAGGTGTCGATTTTAGCCAAGGAAGTGGTGGTGGCTATGCTAGGATGGATGATGATGAGTAGCTACTCATAGCTACACTCCCAAGTCAATGAGGGCCTTTCTTGATTTGGCTTGGGGGGGGATGATTTTTTATATATGGTATTCTTTTTCTCCTTTCTCTTTTATTGCATTCTTAGGTAAATTTTATTGCTTTAAAAAAATTGCTAAAATATGTTCCAATGAAAAGATAAATCATGCTTCCCTGTGCCCCTTGATGAAAATCGTTTTGACTCTTGGCTATATATGATGATTATTGTGGGTTAGTTGGTCATGATTTGATGTTTGATTTCCTTGAAATCTTAACATGCATTAACTTTGCCCAACTACTTGTGAATATAGTGCTTGACTACTTGATTTGGTGAGGAATGTGTGTTAGTTCCTGGTATGTCAATGAAGTTGAGTATTGATCTTTATCTTTGAGTAATGTTTGTATGACTCATTATCATGCACAATGAGGAGGACGAAGACATTTGTTCTTTTAGGAAGCCTTCAGATGATTTTAGATACATTTGTTCCCTTCTTGCTACCCATGTTGTTGCTTATGCCCGTTTATTGTTTATTTAGCCACATTACAAGCCGATTTAAGCCCCATTGGTTACTAGTTCCAAGCTTGGCTTGGGGGAGCTATTACTTAGTGGGGTGAGGGAGTTGTAGTGTGCATATAGTTAACACACCGTGGGTGGATATGAGGAGTAGTTTGTTCTTTTGACATTATGATTGGAAAAGAATTGAAAAAGGTGTTCAAAAGTTATAATTTCCAATGTGAGATAAAAAAAATAGCAAAAGAAAAAAAATTGTTTTAACGTTCAAATGTTCTAATTGAAGGTTGTTCAAAGAAAAAAAAAAAGAAGGAAAAAAAGTTTCTAAGAAAAACAATCAAGTTCAAGTAAAAAAAAAAAAAAAAAAAAAAGTGGGTTCAAAGTTTTCTTGTTTCACTCATGTTCTATAATGTTATATTTTTATGAGCGAAGTTGTAAGAGTTTGAAAATTTGTGAAATTTTGGATTGGTTGTTTTGGTGAATTTTTGTAGAGTTGAGTTATGTTGGAGATAATTGGTCATTATTTATTTTTGACCTTGGTGTTACTAGGCTTTGGCTCCTTTAAACATGGCTTTACTCTCACATTTTTCCCAAATTTTTCCTATCCTTTACCTAAGCCTTACATTACAAGCTTTGAAGACCTTCCGACCTTTATGCAAAGAGTTGTATGAATGTGAAAGTAGTTGTTTATCAATGCAAGGAATGATTTAATGTATTCCAAGTCGACTACTAGGTTGAGTGTATGTCTTTTAAACACACGAGTGCTTGAGTTGGGAGGGCATTTTTCACATATAAAGGGGTTGCGATGGAGAGCAATCGAGTACATCTTTTACTCGCCACATAAATGAGAGTTGAGTGCGTGAGCACTAGTCTTGGATTCTATATGCTCTTGTGGTTTGCTCTACTTGACAATTGTTAGGGAAGATTGGTAATTGGATGGATTTCAATGATTGATTTTGATGAATGTTTGTTAGATTTGCCATGAGTTGTATTATGGCTTTAAACGGATTCAAGGTGAAGTTTTGATTTGTTTGATTCATTGCTTTGCTTAGGGACAAGTAAAGGTTTGGCTTGGGGGAGTTTGATATGTGTATTTTATATACTATTTTATTTCCCGTCCCACGGTCATTTTTATGCATATTTGAGCTCTTCGGGGCTATTTTTAGTATTAATATGTGGTTTCGATTGTTTTGTAGAGTTGGCATTTATTTTGTAGGAATTTCTTAAATTTTGGTGTTTTCTATGGTTTTCCAGCCACTACGAGATATCGGAGCCTATGCTCACATTCATGACCGTATTTCGTAGCCAAGGACCGAGGATTTCGGTGACTAAGGGCTTAGTACGTGTAAATGGGTCCAAGTAATGGACCAAGGAAGAGGAAGAAGAGATTGGGCCAAGAGTTATTGAAGCCCAAAGAAAAAGAGAAGAGAAACTAGCCAAGAAAAATACTAGGCCCGATCGGGCAGCTTATGGCCCGATCGGGCAGATAATTAACAAGGCAGAGAGGAGAAAAAAGGCGGGCCCGATCGAGCGCGTGTTTTTCCTGGGTGTTTTAAGACTTGTCGATTTGAGTTAATTTGGGGGTTTAGTATTTAAACTCTTTCGTAAGCTTTTAATAAGACACGTTTTTAGATTGCTAATTTCATTCTTATGTTTTTAGAGTGATTTTAAGTGAGAGATTATTGTTGAACTCAAGTTTTCCCCTTTTCATGCAATTTCATATTTCCTTTATTCGTTATTATTTCTCATCTCTTTTATTGCTTTTCTTGTTGCTTTGATTTTAATTGCTTTGCTTATTTTTTCTTTGATTTTAATCATGTTTTCTTTATATGCTTCATTTAGTTTAGATTTAAATATGTGCGAGTAGTTGAATTCTAGGGTTCTTGGGAGATCTATAATTAGTATGAAGGGATAAATTGTCATTGTTAATTATTGATTTTGCATGATAATATCTTATTGAATTTTTTTAATTCTTAAGAATTGGATTATGAATTGAGCAGATGTGATTTGATTGTAAAAGTATAGCAATATTGAATTGATAAATCGAGTAGATGTTAATTTAATATTAAAGACTATTTTGAATAGGAACTTAGATCTAGTAAATTGCGAGAGCCTGGTAGATCTATGTTGATTAATAAATTGCAAGAGCCTGTTAATCATGTTATGTTTGCATTGTTAATCGTTAATTGTTATGTTCTATCCCGGAGTATTAATTATTGGTGAACCTGTGACCCTAGGCCTTTTATTATTGATTGTTCCCTTATTTAATTATTATCATAGTATAATTCCTATAGTCTTACTTGTTCCCTAATAATTTGGATTATAATAATAGTCTAGGAATAGAAGAACGCTGTTTACCTGTGGATTCGACCCTACATTCATATCTACATTAGTTAGAGGAATTTAGGAATTACTTTTGATTAGGTGATACAACTTTATCATGTCAATCAAGCTAGAAGGTTTTATGTGTTTAGGCTTTAATCAATAGTCCATAAGCATTCCTTACTCTAATCTAGCACAAAGATGGAATTATTTATCATCATAGCATTTCTGGTCCGGACAGGGGACCAAAAGTAGGTGTCTACAATTAGCCCCCACTTTCATCGAGTCTAGAATAGACGATTATCAAAGTAGTCAATGTGAAAGGAATGGTGTCCTTCCAACAAGTGTATTATTCTGATAAAGGGTTTAGAATTATCAAGAAGCTAATTCTTCAGTGAGATCAAGTGATCGGAATGCCTGGGTGGAGGCCGCTTCCGATCTATAATATTAGTGAACAATTAAAATTACAGCTTTGTTTTGATTGGACCCTTAGGGTCGAACCCAAACGAACTGCCGATCAGAACCAACGAATCAATCCGAAGGATTAGATGAGTCACTAAAGTATTACGAACACAGACGTCGGATATCGAGCCTAAGGTGTCGAGATCGAGCGTCGCAAAATCAACAAGCAACAAGTTCGAGCGTAGCCGTAGCATCACAATGGCCTAGCCATGTGGACGCTAGGCTAGCTTGAGCTATCATGCACTTTGCATGGCTAGACGCAAGCCTAGACGCACCATGCGTGCTAGGAGCACCATAGTGTGCGTGTGTGCGTGCCTTCGCATGGCAGCACCATCGCAGCATCAAGGTGTGCGTGTGTGCATGCCTTCGCATGGAAGCACCATCGCAGTACCAAGGTGTGCGTGTGTGCGTGCCTTCGCATGGCAGCACCGTTGCAACGGGTGTGTGTGCCTTCACATAGCACAACACCATCGCATTGCTAGGCGCTTGCGTGTGTGCGTGTGTGTGTGCCTAGGCCTATCGCCATGCACCAGCAACCAAGCATGATGTGTTGTGCGTGTGTGCGTGTGCTAGGGGCCAGCACCTTGCCAGCCCTCGCCGAGCGCCCAACACCTAGCAGCATGTGTGGCTCGCTAGCGGCACGCATGTGCTAGGCGTGCTGGCTGATGTGTGATGTGCGTGCTAGCTGGCTAGCAAGGTTGGCAGCCAGCTCACCCCTTGCTTGATGCCGGTTTCAGGAGAGTGGGGACCAATGCTTAGAGCCATGCCTTGGGGAGCAAGGTAATGGTCCCCCCATGGTTATGGTCCTCACCTAACCTCTCCTCTTCTCATGCCACTTGTTAATTTGTGATTGCATTGTTTTATAACTTTTTTTGAAATTAAATAAATTAGTGAAAAATGCAACTATCCCACATTGATCATGAATGGGAGTGCAAGTTGCATTTCCCTATAAATACCCCATGATTGGGCATTTGGGAATACAACTTGAGTGGAACTCAAAAAGGCATGTCTTATTTTTGAAAAAACCTTTAAGTTCCTAAAACTCTAGTTTTATACTTGGTCAAGTCTCGACTAACCCTCGAGACGAAGATCGTTCGGGTCGGGTCGGGTCGTGGGTAAGAGCCGTTGGAGGCCGTCACGCTTGTGAGGCTTTAAGCTTCGAAGTAAGAGCTCGGTTTATGAGCGAAATACGCTTCAAGGGTGTTACTTCTTTATCCCTTTTCTTAATTATTGTTTAATTATGTTTATGCATGCTTTATTGCTTTAATTACTTGGGCGGGTCTTGGGCGGGTTTCTCTTCCGGGTAGCGTTGGACGCTCTGAAACCCAAAAGCGGTATCGGAGCCGCACTCTTTTTAATTATTGCAATTTGTAATTAATTAAGGTGATTTAAAATGGATTTAAATTTCTGGTTGTGCTTTCTAATTGGATTAGAAGCTCGTTTTAATTAATTTTAAAACTCGTATTTTTTTTATTTTTGGCTGACGTACCCAAATTTCGACTCAAACATAGTGATTTTTGGGTGGAATCGATGTTCTAAATCGTTTCTGACCCTTTTAGGATTGTCCAGAAGCCAAAATTCTCCCAGAAATATGTTTTTCGAGGGGTTTTTCGTTTTTGACAAAAAATTTTAAATCTTTATGCCTTGACTAATTTATGCATGTTAAGGGTAGATAAAATGTATGGTTGCATCCCTAATGAACTGCAATTATTTACCCTTTTAAGCATGGTTATGAAGTTATAATGTGTGCTCAAGTTGGTATGTTCAATTTCTCACATAAACTTGTTATTTCACAATCATGCAAATAAATTGCATTAAAGTGTGAATGTTTATTGTGAATGTCAAATTTTCAAGTTCCTTGTATATTAAAGATCCAATCTTTGAGTGTTTAAATGGTTGGAATTTTAATTCTAAATACCATGTTGAACTAACTTTGGATTTATTCATTTTGGTTGATTAAAATCCTAAAAAAGTTCAAGTGCTTGTGATTAAATCTTGATTAATCTTCATATTGGAAGATGTAATTTTTTTATTTTACAAAAGTTAAAAGTTGGAAAATTTTTCATTGGATGATTGGTTTTTTTTCCAACTCCCTATTTTGTCAAAACTCATCATTCATTTACATTTGGGTTAAATTAATTTTGGGTGTAGCCCTTCAATTTTAAAGCAACAAGAAAGACCTAAATTATTTCAAAAGGGTAATTTTGGATGATTTAGGCTTGTGCACCATTAAAATTGAATTTAATTAAGTTGGACTTATTTTATTTTCATTTTGCCTTAAGTGAATTCTAAAATAAATTTAGGATTAATTTTACATCACACGTAAATCGGGATTAAAATCCCAAGAAATGGCATGCAAATCGAGGCAAAAACACCCAAGCATCACCAAGGCTAGCCGGGCTGCCTAAGCAGCCCACATGTGGCTGCCTATGGTGCGCACAAGGGCTGCGCCTTGAAATGGCGCTGTTGTGTGGCGAGGAAGTGCTGGTGCATTGATGCCTGTGCTTGGCCTAGGCTGCTGGATGCTTGGGGATGCTGCTGGGCAGTATGGTAGCAAGCCCCAACAAGCCCCCCACTCGCTGACAGGCACCAGCATGCGAGCTAGCATGCGCAGCATGCATAGCAAGCTGCTGGTGCTAGTCAGCAGAGCGTGCTACGCCGGGCGCAGCATGCTATCACCCAGCATCACGCATATCCCTTGGGCTGCCTAGCAGCCATGGTGCGCAACCCACAAGGATTGAGTGGGACGTTTTTTTCTTAAGTTTTTTGCTATCGTCTTTTGCAAAATTTTGCCGTTCTAATTTTAATTAATTATTTTAACGAGGTTAGACCTCGATTTTTCCGGCTCTTGCAAAATTTTAATTTTCACAAAATTTTGGGTTAAGCGGCTTAATTAATTAGATTGATTAAGTTGGATGCGGAATTTAGTTGGAGCTTATGAATATTTCGTGAATAAATTTCGCCTTAATAAACATAATATGTTAAACAACTTTGACTTGTTTTAATTAGGCATGTTAATCGGATTAACAACCTAAGTTAGTTACTAGTTTTCGCGTGTTGTGCATTATTACTTGTTTTTCGTCGTAAAATGCATGGGCCATTCACATATAGTGAATGGATGAATGGAAAATATATTGTTTCACAGGTTTTGTGAAAATGGCAACTAGTGGGGCCCTATTAGGATAGAAAATACGGATTGCATTCCGTTACGTATTAAATCTAAATACGGTCTGCATACCGTTGTGTATTTTTGTACCTTAATATTTAGATTAATCCTAATTGTAGTAGCTAGTAATTTTGTTTTGGCGAAGATGTCTCAAGACGGTGTTTCGATGAAGACGAGCCAAGATGAAGACCCTTGAAGATTTGAAGATTTCAAGGGGTCATGCTAGTTGCCAAATGCATCTATTTTATGCTTTATATATATTATTGTGCTTATAATATATATATATATATATATATATATATATATATATATATATATATATATATATATTTGAATGTTAGATGCATGTCTAGGATTTCAAATGTTGCGATGATTAGTTAAATTCACTTAAATCAACCAACATAGAAATCCTAGGTCCCTTAAAATATTAAGCTAAAATTTGTCGTTCCAAGAACAACACTTACCGAACTAATGCGCATACGTAATGGGCTACTCCAAAGCGAGGCATCACTACTTCCCTAGGAACGTAAGGTATACTAGGTATACGAGTTGGTCTTGGTTAAGCTCAACGATATCAGTAAGGAGTCATTAGATGTCGTGGCAAAAGAGATAAAATGTCAAGAATGCATTAGATGCGACGTTTTATCAAACCCAGAGTAGCTTAGAGATATTAGCAATTGGATTGCTTACCCTAAAATATATAGTGTTAAGACAAGCCAAAGCATGCTTAATAACTTTTTGATTTTTGGGATCTCGGAATCTTTTTATTCTCGCCAAAAGGGACAATTTATTAATGCGTGGATAAAATGCTCAATAAGATTGATAATTTGCATGAACGCTTTTAAATTTAAAACTTATTGGTTTATGAATGGTTTTTCATTTCAAATTCTTTCAATTGTAAAACCATGTCTGCAAGTAACTCAAACAACCAGTTTTCATTACGCTCAATTCTCGACAAGGAGAAATTGAGTGGGCCAAGTCTTCTCGATTGGCAAAGGAATTTGCGTATTGTTCTCATTCAAGAACAAAAGGAATACGTCCTTGATGAGGAAATGCCCGACACTCCCAATGAGGAGGTCACTCAGGCTGCCCTTAACTGAAGGCAAAGTGCCAATCGGGATGTCAATTACATCATGTTGGCCACTATGTCTCCAGATCTTCAAAAGACCTTCTTTTAAAGGGAGACGGATTTTGAGATCATTTCTGAGCTTCAGAATATGTTTCAAGAGCAGGTCCGAACTGAAAGGTTCAAACCCACAGGCAAATCCTTGAGAGCAAGCTCAAGAAAGGAGAACCGGTTAGCCTGCATGTTCTTAAAGTGATTGGATTTTTTGAGAATATGGAAAGGCTCGATGTTGGGTATTCAACCGAGATGGAAATTGACATCATTCTCCACTCGCTGCACAAAGGCTATGATCAGTTCAAAATGAACTACAATATGCACAACATGGAGAAAACACTCATCGAGCTTCATGGTATGTTGAAGCAAGCCGAGCAAACCCTCAAGGATGAGGGAAAGCATGATATGCTCATGGTGAGAAAGGGCAAGCCATTTAAGTGCTCGGGCATGAAGAAGAGCTTTAAAGGGAAAATGAAGAATTTTCCGCCTAAGTGAAACACTGCCAAAAACAGCAAGGACAAAAAGGTAGCCTCTTCCAAATCCGACTCCGAATGTTTCTACTGCAAGAAGAAGGGACATTAGAAACGGGATTGCCTCAAATTCAAGGAAGATAAGAAGAACGGCATCGTTGCTTCTTTATCAGGTATTTTTGTTATAGACTTAAACCTCGCTAGCAAAACATCATGGGTATTAGATACCGGATGTGGCTCACACCTTTGTTCCAATGCTTAGGGACTAAGGATAAATAGGAGGCTAGAGAAGGGAGAGGTCGAGCTTCGGGTCTACAATGGAGCAAAGATGTCTGTCGTCTCCGTTGTAACTCTCAGTTTATCTTTGCCCTCTGGGCTTATTTTAGAACTTGACAATTTCTATCATGTTCCTAGAGTTACCAAAAACATTATTTCAATTTCAGCGTTGGATGCCAAGGGTTTTGAATTTCTAATTAAGAACAATAGTTGTTCATTTTATTTCGATAATGTTTTATATGGTAAGGCATATTCAGAAAATGGTCTTTATGTGCTTTCTCTTGACAAACAAGTTTATAACATTAATGATACCGCCAAAAGGGCTAAGACCATCGAGTCGAATCAAACCTACTTGTGGCATTGTCGTCTTGGCCATATTAACGTCAAACGCATCAAGAAACTTCTACAAGAAGGTGTTCTTGACTCATTCGACTTAGAGTCGTTTGATAATTGCGAAGGATGTCTATTAGGCAAGATGATAAAGCAGCCATTCTCCTAGTTGGGAGAAAGGGCAAGTGACTTATTGGGTCTAATACATACAGATGTATGTGGACCAATGAGTACACCCGCAAGGCAAATTATCGATATTTAATTACCTTCACCGACGACTATAGTAGATATGGTTATGTCTACCATATGTCGAATAAATCTGAATCCTTTGAGAAATTCAAAGAATTTCAGAGTGAAGTTGAGAATCAACTTGACAAGAAGATAAAAGCACTTCGATCGGATCGAGGTGGCGAATATTTGAGCCATGAATTCGACGATCACTTGAAAGAAAATGGTATTCTTTAAGAGTTGACACCTCCTGAACTCCTCAATGGAACGGAGTATCCGAAAGGAGAAATCGAACCTTGTTAGACATGGTTCGATCAATGATGGGTCTTAGTGAACTTCCTATTTCTTTCTGGGGACACGCACTACTAACTGCGGCACTAACACTGAACCATGCTCCATTAAAAGCTGCAGAAAAGACTCCATATGAATTAAGGACTAAGAAACATTTTCTTAAGATTTGGGGTTGCGAAGCATATGTCAAGCGATTAATTTCTGACAAGCTTCACCCAAAATCGGACAAGTGTTTCTTTGTGGACTACCCAAAAGAAACCAAGGAGTATTGCTTCTACAATAAATCTGAGAACAAAGTGTTTGTTGCTCGTGATGGTGTCTTTTAGGAGAAGGAACACCTTTCCAAAATGACAAGTGGGAGAAAAATCGAACTCGACGAAGTTTGAGAGGACGAGCAACAATTTCAACCTGATAAAACTGACAATCAAAATGCTTTAGAAGTAGTTGATAAGATTGGTCAGAATCAAACAGACAATGTAAATGCTCAACCTATTACCCTTCGTAGCTCGCAACGGCCAAGATCTCAACCAGACAGATACCTTGGTATTGTCTTAACCGAAGATTAGGACATCCTAGTCATGGATGGAGATGAGCCAGCGACATACAAACAAGATATGACAAGCCTCGAATCTGCTAATTTGCAAGAAGCCATGAAATCTGAGATGGACTCCATGTCTGAAAATCAAGTCTGGGACTTGGTAAATTTGCCCGAAGGTTACACACCCATCGGTTGCAAATGAATTTTCAAATTGAAAACACAAAAAGATGGAAATGTATTAAAATACAAATCTAGACTGGTGGTAAAAGGTTACAGGAAAATCCACGGGATTGATTATGATGAAACCTTTTTGCCAGTCACAATGCTCAAGTCCGTCCGGATCATCCTAGCGATTGCTGCATATTACGATTAATAAATATGGCGAATGGTCGTTAAAACCGCCTTCCTTAATGGGATTTTTTAAGAAACTATGTATATGACACAGCCGGAAAGTTTTGTTGATCCAAGCAACGCTGGAAAGGTATGCAAGCTTAAGAAGTCCATCTATGGAATAAAGCAAGCGAGCAGAAGTTGGAATCTGCGATTTGATGAAGTTATCAGTACGTTTGGTTTTATTAAGAATCCATAAGAGCCTTGTGTTTACAAGAAGGTCAGTGGGAGTGATATCGCATTCCTAGTCCTATATGTAAATGACATATTGCTCATTGGAAACAGCACAAAATTATTAGAGTCCGTAAAGGGCTGGCTGGACGATTGATGACCGCCACAGATTAGTGTGTAGTATGATTTACATCACCGTTTCTTGTGCTGCGAGGACGTGACAGTCATAAATCATTTGCACAGGTACAGTTTAGAACTGTACTGGATAAGACCTATGAGAGTACTTTAAGAAAATTTAAATTTTGTCATGAGTACATTTCTCATTATGGCTATCAGAACTTGTTTCTTCAGACCATGAGTACTACGAAGTTTTCTTGTTTGAGTAATAGGCTCTTTGATGTTTCCAAACGGCTGCCGTAACTAGGGATCATAACGGGAACACTCGGGAGTCTATGTCCTCTTAGTAAGGAGAACTTACAATACAAGACTGGGATTGTCCCCTTACTAACAATAGGGAAAATGTTTTGTTGTTTAAAAGGCCGCTCGAAGAGTGAGACTGTAAAATGCATGGCCATGCTCAGATGGATTTTAGAAATCATCTGCTTATTGACAGTCGAACTCGGAGATCGAGAAACACTTCTGAACGTAATAAGGATGACAAAGAATCTTACCTTATAGTTCACGAAGAAACATTAAGTGACAAAGGAAATGAGCTATACACAATACGCACACTTATCCGGAAGGACAAGTGAGAGATTGAAAGGAATGGTGTCCTTCCAACAAGTGTATTATTCCTATAGAGGGTTCAGAATTATTACAGAGCTAATTCTTCAGTAAGGTCAAGTGATTGGAATGCCTAGGTGGAGGCCGCTTCCGATTTGTAATATCGAGGTACAATTGATATTACAGCTTAATCTTAACTGAACCCTTCGGATCGAACCCAATCGAATTTCCGATCCGAGGCGTCGAATTAATCCAAAAGGATTTAATGAGTCGACAGAGTTTTACGAATACAGACGTCGGAAATCGAGCCTAGGGCGTCGATACCGAGCGTCGCAAAATCACAAGAAACAAGTATGAGCGTAGCCGTAGCTAGGCTAGGCTAGCTCATAGCGTGCCTAGGTGCACCATGTGTGTGCTAGGCGCACCATGGTGTGCTAGGAACCATCGCAGCCTAGGCGCGCCCTAGCAGCCCATCGCAATCTAGCAACATGCTAGCATGGGTGCCTAGGTGCGCATGGCAGCCATCGCAAGCCGCACAAGCATCAGGCAGCCCATCGCAGCTAGCAACACACTAGCCTGGTGCCTGGGTGCATATGGTGCCCTATCGCAGCGCACAACCCTTGCTAGGCACCATCACAAGGGCATGGCACCATGCACAAGCAACATCGCATAGCCAAGGGCATGCGTGTGTGTGTGTGTGTGCCTCGCAGCCTCGCACACTAACCTCGCACAGCAGCCGCACTGATGCGTGTGGGCTGGTGCGTGTGCGTGCAATGGCTGGCTGGGTGCTAGGTAGCAGCACCACGCATGAATGTGCGTGTGCGTTTGTGCATGCCTTGCACCAAGCACAAGCAGTGCTAGGCACTAGCTAGTGCGAGCATAGGGTGGTACATGATGCGAGTGGGCTAGAAATGTGTGTGCGTAGGTGCATGGCGCATGGCTGGTACGTGATGCATGTGCAACCAGCTAGTGTGTAGCATGCGAGGCCAGTGCCAGCGATGCGATGCGAGAGAGACAGTGTGTGTGGTGCGATAGGCAGTGCTGGGCTGCCAGCAGCAGCAGCGCCTAGCACTGGCCAGCACCAGCGCCTAGCATGGGCTAGCACCAGGCAGGCGAGGCTGCTGGGCAGCACCATGCTAGCTGGTTGGGCTGGCCAGCGCCATGCTAGCTGGCAGCAGCCCAGCATGCCCCTTGCATGTGGCGGTTTGAGGGAGTGGGGACCAATTGGCTTAGAGCATGCCTTGGGGATCAAGGCAATGGTCCCCCCCAAGGTTTATGGTCCTCACCCAACCTTCTCTCTCCACTTGACACTTGTTGCATTGTGATTAGTTTTGTTTATTAATTTATTTTGGAAATAAATTAATTAGCAAAAAATCCATTCTCCCACATTGGTTGGGGAATGAGAATAAAGGGATCATTTCCCTAAAAATACCAAGCTTGGTATTGGGATTTGATACAACCTTGAGTGGGATTAAAAAGGCAACTCTAAGAAAAGAGTAAACCTTTCATTCGTAAAACTCATAGTTATTTTGTCCGGGTCTTGACTAACCTTCAAGACTTAGGACGCTCGGGTCGGGTCGAGGGTACGATGCGTCGGAGATCTCGTCTTTTCGGGATTTTGAAGTTAGATCTCTTTAGGAGCGAAGCACGCGTCAAAGGTATAATTCTTGTCCTTAATCTTGTTTGTTTAAGTTTATTATGCTTGTTTAATTGCTTTAATTAAGGGGCGGGTCTTGGTGGGTTTCCTTCCGCGTAGTGTCGGGTCACTACGAAACCCTACAGTGGGTGTGTGTGCTAGGGGTTAGCACCTTGCCAGCCCTCGCCCGGCGCCCAGCACCAAGCAGCATGCATGGCTCGCTAGTGGCACGCATGTTCTAGGCGTGCTAGCTGATGCGTGCTGTGCGTGCTAGCTGTGCTGGGCTGGTTGTGCTAGCTGGCCAGCAAGGCTGGCAGCCAGCTCACCCCTTGCTTGATGCCGGTTTGAGGAGAGTGGGGACCAAGGCTTAGAGCCATGCCTTGGGGATTAAGGCAATGGTCCCCCATGGTTGTGGTCCTTACTTAACCTCTCCTCTCCCCATGCCACTTGTTGATTTGTGATTACATTGTTTTATAATTTATTTTGGAATTAAATAAATTAGTGAAAAATGGAACTATCCCACATTTATCATGAATGGGAGTGCAAGTTGCATTTCCCTATAAATACCCCATGATTGGGCATTTGGGAATACAGCTTGAGTGGAACTCAAAAAGGCATCTCTTATTATTAAGAAAACCTTTTAGTTCCTAAAATTCTAGTTTTATACTTGGTCAAATCTTAACTAACCCTCGAGACGAAGATCGTTCGGGTCGGGTCGTGGGTACGAGCCGTTGGAGGCCATCACGCTTGTGAGGCTTTAAGCTTCGAAGTAAGAGCTCGGTTTACGAGCGAATCACGCTTCAAGGGTGTTACTTCTTTATCCCTTTTCTTAATTATTGTTTAATTATGTTTATACATGCTTTATTGCTTTAATTATTGGGGAGGGTCTTGGGCGGGATTCTCTTCTGCGTAGCGTTGGACGCTACCTCACAATCTTTAGGAGGCATGAGCCGACCAACATTAGGGGGGATGAACTAGAATTTTTAGCCTCCTATTTGAAATCCGAGTGTGGGAAGCTTAATATCCCATTAAAAATGGCCCAACATTTTCAACGGAGTGCTAAGGCATCTGAAAACTCGACAGCAAGAACCCCTATTTACTATGGTAGGTTAGTGACCCACATTGGGTAAAATTGATGGGGTTTGGGGCTAATGACCATAGGAAGTTAATGGGAGCACCTTGATAGACCAAAGCTACTTGGGAGGGCTTAATTGGGTTAAACCAACCTATAGTGTGAGTCGGCTTAACGAATTATGGTAGATATTCCATAGAGAACCGAGTAGGAGGGACCAAGCCTTTAAGTTATCCAACCCCGCCGTGACTAAGTTTGATAGGGGTTAAGCATCTTACACCTATGTTATTGACAATGAAGGGGAAGCTCGGGAAGCCCCTCAACCTCCACCATAATTCCAACCTCAACCTCAACCTCAATATGACCCCTAACTTCAACCTTACATGCAAGATATCCCCTCCTCTTCACATGACTATAACATTGATCCTAATGCACCATATGACATTTCAGCTTTTAGGAGCCAACTTGATAAGACCGAGAGGGGTCATGGAAAGGTAGCAGGAATAGTCCAATCCCTTGAAACAAGGGTGGGGTCAATTGATAGGAGGTTAGGGTATATGGAGTGAAACCTAAGGAGGGGTTTATATCCCATGTATGATGATTATGCATGCCGAGATGATATCCCTCCCGAGGCAATGCTCCCAGATTGGTTCCAACCTCCTTAAGGAGGATACACCGCCACGAATGTTTATGGTTCTTATGTAAAGTATTCGTCTATTCATGGTTATGGGGTCGATGTTTCTTTTGAGGGGGGGGGGATTTAGGTGGGAATGTGGATCCTAACTATTTTGCAGGTGGTTCGCGTCACGGAGGTGCCGATTTTAGCCAAGGAAGTGGTGGTGGCTATGCTAGGATGGATGATGATGAGTAGCTACTCATAGCTACACTCCCAAGTCAATGAGGGCCTTTCTTGATTTGGCTTGGGGGGGGGGATGATTTTTTATATATGGTATTCTTTTTCTCCTTTCTCTTTTATTGCATTCTTAGGTAAATTTTATTGCTTTAAAAAAATTGCTAAAATATGTTCCAATGAAAAGATAAATCATGCTTCCCTGTGCCCCTTGATGAAAATTGTTTTGACTCTTGGCTATTGATGATGAACATTGTGGTTTAGTTGGTCATGATTTGATGTTTGATTTCCTTGAAATCTTAACATGCATTAATTTTGCCCAACTACTTGTGAATATAGTGCTTGACTACTTGATTTGGTGAGGAATGTGTGTTAGTTCCTGGTATGTCAATGAAGTTGAGTATTGATCTTTATCTTTGAGTAATGTTTGTATGACTCGTTATCATGCACAATGAGGAGGACGAAGACATTTGTTCTTTTAGGAAGCCTTCAGATGATTTTAGATACATTTGTTCCCTTCTTGCTACCCATGTTGTTGCTTATGCCCGTTTATTGTTTATTTAGCCACATTACAAGCCGATTTAAGCCCCATTGGTTACTAGTTCCAAGCTTGGCTTGGGGGAGCTATTACTTAGTGGGGTGAGGGAGTTGTAGTGTGCATATAGTTAACACACCGTGGGTGGATATGAGGAGTAGTTTGTTCTTTTGACATTATGATTGGAAAAGAATTGAAAAAGGTGTTCAAAAGTTATAATTTCCAATGTGAGATAAAAAAAATAGCAAAAGAAAAAAAATTGTTTTAACGTTCAAATGTTCTAATTGAAGGTTGTTCAAAGAAAAAAAAAGAAGGAAAAAAAGTTTCTAAGAAAAACAATCAAGTTCAAGTAAAAAAAAAAAAAAAAAAAAAAAAAAAGTGGGTTCAAAGTTTTCTTATTTCACTCATGTTCTATAATGTTATATTTTTATGAGCGAAGTTGTAAGAGTTTGAAAATTTGTGAAATTTTGGATTGGTTGTTTTGGTGAATTTTTGTAGAGTTGAGTTATGTTGGAGATAATTGGTCATTATTTATTTTTGACCTTGGTGTTACTAGGCTTTGGCTCCTTTAAACATGGCTTTACTCTCACATTTTTCCCAAATTTTTCCTATCCTTTACCTAAGCCTTACATTACAAGCTTTGAAGACCTTCCGACCTTTATGCAAAGAGTTGTATGAATGTGAAAGTAGTTGTTTATCAATGCAAAGAATGATTTAATGTATTCCAAGTCGACTACTAGGTTGAGTGTATGTCTTTTAAACACACGAGTGCTTGAGTTGGGAGGGCATTTTTCACATATAAAGGGGTTGCGATGGAGAGCAATCGAGTACATCTTTTACTCACCACATAAATGAGAGTTGAGTGCGTGAGCACTAGTCTTGGATTCTATATGCTCTTGTGGTTTGCTCTACTTGACAATTGTTAGGGAAGATTGGTAATTGGATGGATTTCAATGATTGATTTTGATGAATGTTTGTTAGATTTGCCATGAGTTGTATTATGGCTTTAAACGGATTCAAGGTGAAGTTTTGATTTGTTTGATTCATTGCTTTGCTTAGGGACAAGTAAAGGTTTGGCTTGGGGGAGTTTGATATGTGTATTTTATATACTATTTTATTTCCCGTCCCACGGTCATTTTTATGCATATTTGAGCTCTTCGGGGCTATTTTTAGTATTAATATGTGGTTTCGATTGTTTTGTAGAGTTGGCATTTATTTTGTAGGAATTTCTTAAATTTTGGTGTTTTCTATGGTTTTCCAGCCACTACGAGATATCGGAGCCTATGCTCACATTCATGACCGTATTTCGTAGCCAAGGACCGAGGATTTCGGTGACTAAGGGCTTAGTACGTGTAAATGGGTCCAAGTAATGGACCAAGGAAGAGGAAGAAGAGATTGGGCCAAGAGTTATTGAAGCCCAAAGAAAAAGAGAAGAGAAACTAGCCAAGAAAAATACTAGGCCCGATCGGGCAGCTTATGGCCCGATCGGGCAGATAATTAACAAGGCAGAGAGGAGAAAAAAGGCGGGCCCGATTGAGCGCGTGTTTTTCCTGGGTGTTTTAAGACTTGTCGATTTGAGTTAATTTGGGGGTTTAGTATTTAAACTCTTTCGTAAGCTTTTAATAAGACACGTTTTTAGATTGCTAATTTCATTCTTATGTTTTTAGAGTGATTTTAAGTGAGAGATTATTGTTGAACTCAAGTTTTCCCCTTTTCATGTAATTTCATATTTCCTTTATTCGTTATTATTTCTCATCTCTTTTATTGCTTTTCTTGTTGCTTTGATTTTAATTGCTTTGCTTATTTTTGCTTTGATTTTAATCATGTTTTCTTTATATGCTTCATTTAGTTTAGATTTAAATATGTGCGACTAGTTGAATTCTAGGGTTCTTGGGAGATCTATAATTAGTATGAAGGGATAAATTGTTATTGTTAATTATTGATTTTGCATGATAATATCTTATTGATTTGTTTTAATTCTTTAGAATTGGATTATGAATTGAGCAGATGTGATTTGATTGTAAAAGTATAGCAATATTGAATTGATAAATCGAGTAGATGTTAATTTAATATTAAAGACTATTTTGAATAGGAACTTAGATCTAGTAAATTGCGAGAGCCTGGTAGATCTATGTTGATTAATAAATTGCAAGAGCCTGTTAATCATGTTATGTTTGCATTGTTAATCGTTATTTGTTATGTTCTATCCCGGAGTATTAATTATTGGTGAACTTGTGACCCTAGGCCTTTTATTATTGATTGTTCCCTTATTTAATTATTATCATAGTATAATTCCTATAGTCTTACTTGTTCCCTAATAATTTGGATTATAGTAATAGTCTAGGAATAGAAGAACGCTGTTTACCTGTGGATTCGACCCTACATTCATATCTACATTAGTTAGAGGAATTTAGGAATTACTTTTGATTAGGTGATACAACTTTATCCTGTCAATCAAGCTAGCAAGTTTTATGTGTTTAGGCTTTAATCAATAGTCCATAAGCATTCCTTACTCTAATCTAGCACAAAGATGGAATTATTTATCATCATAGCACTTCTGGTCGGGACAGGGGACCAAAAGTAGGTGTCTACAACTAGCCCCCACTTTGATCGAGTCTAGAATAGACGATTATCAAAGTAGTCAATGTGAAAGGAATGGTGTCCTTCCAACAAGTGTATTATTCGGATAAAGGGTTTAGAATTATCAAGAAGCTAATTCTTCAGTGAGATCAAGTGATCGGAATGCCTGGGTGGAGGCCGCTTCCGATCTATAATATTAGTGAACAATTAATATTACAGCTTTGTCTTGACTGAACCCTTAGGGTTGAACCCAAACGAACTGCCGAACAGAACCAACGAATCAATCCGAAGGATTTGATGAGTCACTAGAGTATTACGAACACAGACGTCGGATATCGAGCCTAAGGTGTCGAGATCGAGCGTCGCAAAATTAACAAGCAACAAGTTCGAGCGTAGCCGTAGCATCACAATGGCCTAGCCATGTGGACGCTAGGCTAGCTTGAGCTAGCATGCACTTTGCATGGCTAGGCACAAGCCTAGACGCACCATGCGTGCTAGGAGCACCATGGTGTGCGTGTGTGCGTGCCTTCGCATGGCAGCACCATCGCAGCACCAAGGTGTGCGTGTGTGCATGCCTTCGCATGGAAGCACCGTCGCAGTACAAAGGTGTGCGTGCGTGCGTGCCTTCGCATGGCAGCACCATTGCAACGCGCGTGTGTGCCTTCACATAGCACAACACCATCGCATTGCTAGGCGCTTGCATGTGTGCGTTTGTGTGTGCCTAGGCCTATCGCCACACACCAGCCAACAAACATGATGTGCTGTGCGTGTGTGCGTGTGCTAGGGGCCAGCACCTTGCCAGCCCTCGCCGAGCGCCCAGCACCTAGCAGCATGTGTGGCTCGCTAGCGGCGCGCATGTGCTAGGCGTGCTGGCTGATGTGTGTTGTGCGTGCTAGCTGGCCAGCAAGGTTGGCAGCCAACTCACCCCTTGCTTGATGCCGGTTTGACAAGAGTGGGGACCAAGGCTTAGAGCCATTCCTTGGGGAGCAAGGTATTGGTCCCCCATGGTTATGGTCCTCACCTAACGTCTCCTCTCCTCATGCCACTTGTTGATTTGTGATTGCATTGTTTTATAACTTATTTTGAAATTAAATAAATTAGTGAAAAATGCAACTATTCCACATTGATCATGAATGGGAGTGCAAGTTGCATTTCCCTATAAATACCCCATGAATGGGCATTTTGGAACTCAAAAAAGCATGTCTTATTTTTGAGAAAACCTTTAAGTTCCTAAAACTTAAGTTTTATACTTGGTCAAGTCTCGACTAACCCTCGAGACGAAGATCGTTCGGGTCGGGTTGTGGGTAAGAGCCGTTGGAGGCCGTCACGCTTGTGAGGCTTTAAGCTTCGAAGTAAGAGCTCGGTTTATGAGCGAAATACGCTTCAAGGGTGTTACTTCTTTATCCTTTTTCTTAATTATTGTTTAATTATGTTTATGCATGCTTTATTGCTTTAATTACTTGGGCGGGTCTTGGGCGGGTTTCTCTTCCGCGTAGCGTTGGACGCTCTGAAACCCAAAAGCGGTATCGGAGCCGCACTCTTTTTAATTATTGCAATTTGTAATTAATTAAGGTGATTTAAAATGGATTTAAATTTCTGGTTGTGCTTTCTAATTGGATTAGAAGCTCGTTTTAATTAATTTTAAAACTCGTATTTTTTTTTTTGGCTGACGTACCCAGATTTCGACTCAAAAAAGTGATTTTTGGGTGGAATCGATGTTCTAAATCGTTTCCGACCCTTTTAGGATTGTCCAGAAGCCAAAATTCTCCCAGAAATATGTTTTTCGAGGGGTTTTTCGTTTTTGACGAAAAATTTTAAATCTTTATGCCTTGATTAATTTATGCATGTTAAGGGTAGATAAAATGTATGGTTTCATCCCTAATGAACTGCAATTATTTACCCTTTTAAGCATGGTTATGAAGTCATAATGTGTGCTCAAGTTGGTATGTTCAATTTCTCACATAAACTTGTTATTTCACAATCATGCAAATAAATTGCATTAAAGTGTGAATGTTTATTGTGAATGTCAAATTTTAAAGTTCCTTGTATATTAAAGATCCAATCTTTGAGTGTTTAAATGGTTGGAATTTTAATTCTAAATACCATGTTGAACTAACTTTGGATTTATTCATTTTGGTTGATTAAAATCCTAAAAAGTTCAAGTGCTTGTGATTAAATCTTGATTAATCTTCATATTGGAAGATGTAATTTTTTTATTTTACAAAAGTTAAAAGTTGGGAAATTTTTCATTGGATGATTGGTTTTATTTTCCAACTCCCTATTTTGTCAAAACTCATCATTCATTTACATTTGGGTTAAATTAATTTTGGGTGTAGCCCTTCAATTTTAAAGCATCAAGAAAGACCTAAATTATTTCAAAAGGGTAATTTTGGATAATTTAGGCTTGAGCACCATTAAAATTGAATTTAATTAAGTTGGACTTATTTTATTTTCATTTTGCCTCAAGTGTATTCTAAAATAAATTTAGGATTAATTTTACGTCACACGTAAATCGGGATTAAAATCCCAAGAAGTGGCATGCAAATCGAGGCAAAAACACCCAAACTTCACCAAGGCTAGCCGGGCTGCCTAAGCAGCCCACATGTGGCTGTCTATGGCGCGCACAAGGGCTGCGCCTTGAAATGGCGCTGTTGTGTGGCGAGGAAGTGCTGGTGCCTTGATGCCTGTGCTTGGCCTAGGCTTTTGGATGCTTGGGGATGCTGCTGGGCAGCATGGTAGTAAGCCCCTACAAGCCCCCTACTCGCCGGCAGGCACCAGCATGCGAGCTAGCATGCGCAGCATGCATAGCAAGCTGCTGGTGCTAGCCAGCAGAGCGTGCTACGCCGGGCGCAGCATGCTAGCACCCAGCATCACGCACATCCCTTGGGCTGCCTAGCAGCCATGGTGCGCAACCCACAAGGATTGAGTGGGACGTTTTTTTCTTAAGTTTTTGGCTATCGTCTTTTGCAAAATTTTTCCGTTCTAATTTTAACGAGGTTAGACCTCGAT
This sequence comes from Chenopodium quinoa, assembly GCF_001683475.1. Classification (NCBI taxonomy): domain Eukaryota; kingdom Viridiplantae; phylum Streptophyta; class Magnoliopsida; order Caryophyllales; family Amaranthaceae; genus Chenopodium; species Chenopodium quinoa. The sequence goes on from NW_018742903.1 coordinate 2,055,807, forward strand.
TTTTCCGGCTCTTGCAAAATTTTAATTTTCACAAAATTTTGGGTTTACCGGCTTAATTAATTAGATTGATTAAGTTGGATGCGGAATTTAGTTGGAGCTTATGAATATTTCGTGAATAAATTGCGCCTTAATAAACATAATATGTTAAACAACTTTGACTAGTTTTAATTAGGCATGTTAATCGGATTAACAACCTAAGTTAGTTACTAGTTTTCGCGTGTTGTGCATTATTACTTGTTTTTCGTCGTAAAATGCATGGGCCATTCACATATAGTGAATGGATGAATGGAAAATATATTGTTTCACAGGTTTTGTGAGAATGGCAACTAGTGGGGCCCGATTAGGATAGGAAATACGGATTGCATTCCGTTACGTATTAAATCTAAATACGGTCTGCGTACCGTTGTGTATTTTTGTACCTTAATATTTAGATTAATCCTAATCGTAGTAGCTAGTAATTTTGTTTTGGCGAAGATGTCTCAAGACGGTGTTTCGATGAAGACGAGCCAAGATGAAGACCCTTGAAGATTTGAAGATTTCAAGGGGTCATGCTAGTTGCCAAATGCATCTATTTTATGCTTTATATATATTATTGTGCTTATAATATATATATATACATATATATATATATATATATATATTTGAATGTTAGATGCATGTCTAGGATTTCAAATGTTGCGATGATTAGTTAAGTTCACTTAAATCAACCAACATAAAAATCCTAGGTCCTTTAAAATATTAAGCTAAAATTTGTCGTTCCAAGAACAACACTTACCGAACTAATGCGCATACGTAATGGGCTACGCCAAAGCGAGGCACACTACTTCCCTAGGAACGTAAGGTATACTAGGTATACGAGTTGGTCTTGGTTAAGCTCAACGATATCAGTAAGGAGTCATTAGATGTCGTGGCAAAAGAGATAAAATGTCAAGAATGCATTAGATGCGACGTTTTATCAAACCCAGAGTAGCTTAGAGATATTAGCAGTTGGATTGCTTACCCTAAAATATATGGTGTTAAGACAAGCCAAAGAATGCTTAATCACTTTTTGATTTTTGGGTCCTCGGAATCATTTTATTCTCGCCAAAAGGGACAATTTATTAATGCGTGGATAAAATACTCAATAAGATTGAAAATTTGCATGAACGCTTTTAAATTTCAAACTTATTGGTTTATGAATGGTTATTCATTTCAAATTCTTTCAATTGTAGAACCATGTCTGCAAGTAACTCAAACAACCAGTTTTCATTACGCTCAATTCTCGACAAGGAGAAATTGAGTGGGCCAAGTCTTCTCGATTGGCAAAGGAATTTGCGTATTGTTATCATGCAAGAACAAAAGGAATACGTCCTTGATGAGGAAATGCCCGACACTCCCAATGAGGAGGTCACTCAGGTTGCTCTTAACTGAAGGCAAAGTACCAATCGGGATGTCAATTGCATCATGTTGGCCACTATGTCTCCGGATCTTCAAAAGACCTTCTTTGAAAGGGAGACGACTTTTGAGATCATTTCTGAGCTTCAGAATATGTTTCAAGAGTGGGTCCGAACTGAAAGGTTCAAACCCACAGGCAAATCCTTGAGAGCAAGCTCAAGAAAGGAGAGCCGGTTAGCCTGCATGTTCTTAAAATGATTGGATTTTTTTAGAATATGGAAAGGCTCGATGTTGGGTATTCAACCGAGATGGCAATTGACATCATTCTCCACTCGTTGCACAAAGGCTATGATCAGTTCAAAATGAACTACAATATGCACAACATGGAGAAAACACTCATCGAGCTTCATGGTATGTTGAAGCAAGCTGAGCAAACCCTCAAGGATGAGGGAAAGCATGATATGCTCATGGTGAGAAAGGGCAAGACATTTAAGCGCTCGGGCAAGAAGAAGAGCTTTAAAGGGAAAAAGAAGAATTTTCCGCCTAAGTGAAACACTGCCAAGAGCAGCAAGGATAAAAAGGTAGCCTCTTCCAAATCTGACTCCGAGTGTTTCTACTGCAAGAAGAAGGGACATTAGAAACGGGATTGCCTCAAATTCAAGGAAGATAAGAAGAACGACATCGTTGCTTCTTTATCAGGTATTTTTGTTATAGACTTAAACCTCGCTAGAAAAACATCATGGGTATTAGATACCGGATGTGGCTCACACCTTTGTTCCAATGCTCAGGGACTAAGGATAAATAGGAGGCTAGAGAAGGGAGAGGTCGAGCTTTGGGTCTGCAATGGAGAAAAGATGTCTGTCGTCTCCGTTGGAACTCTCAGTTTATCTTTGCCCTCTGGCTTATTTTAGAACTTGACAATTTCTATCATGTTCCTAGAGTTACCAAAAACATTATTTCAATTTCAGCGTTGGATGCCAAGGGTTTTGAATTTTGAATTAAGAACAATAGTTGTTCATTTTATTTCGATAATGTTTTATATGGTAAGGCATATTCAGAAAATGGTCTTTATGTGCTTTCTCTTGACAAACAAGTTTATAACATTAATGATACCGCCAAAAGGGCTAAGACCATCGAGTCGAATCAAACCTTTTTGTGGCATTGTCGTCTTGGCCATATTAACGTCAAACGCATCAAGAAATTTCTACAAGAAGGTGTTCTTGACTCATTCGACTTAGAGTCGTTTGAAAATTGCGAAGGATGTCTATTAGGCAAGATGATAAAGCAGCCATTCTCCTAGTTGGGAGAAAGGGCAAGTGACTTATTGGGTCTAATACATACAGATGTATGTGGACCAATGAGTACACCCGAAAGGCAAGGTTATCGATATTTAATTACGTTCACCGATGACTATAGTAGATATGGTTATGTCTACCATATGTCGAATAAATCTGAATCCTTTGAGAAATTCAAAGAATTTCAGAGTGAAGTTGAGAATCAACTTGACAAGAAGACAAAAGCACTTCGATCGGATCGAGGTGGCGAATATTTGAGCCATGAATTCGACGATCACTTGAAAGAAAATGGTATTCTTCAGAGTTGACACCTCCTGAACTCCTCAATGGAACGGAGTATCCGAAAAGAGAAATCGAACCTTGTTAGACATGGTTCGATCAATGATGGGTCTTAGTGAACTTCCTATTTCTTTCTGGGGACACGCACTACTAACTGCGGCACTAACACTGAACCATGCTCCGTTAAAAGCTGCAGAAAAAACTCCATATGAATTATGGACTAAGAAACCTTTTCTTAAGATTTGGGGTTGCAAAGCATATGTCAACAATTAATTTCTAACAAGCTTCACCCAAAATCGGACAAGTGTTTCTTTGTGGACTACCCAAAAGAAACAAAGGAGTATTGCTTCTACAATAAATCTGAGAACAAAGTGTTTGTTGCTCGTGATGGTGTCTTTTTGGAGAAGGAACACCTTTCCAAAATGACAAGTGGGAGGAAAATCGAACTCGACGAAGTTGGAGAGGACGAGCAACAATGTCAACCTGATAAAACTAACAATCAAAATGCTTTAGAAGTAGTTGATAAGATTGTTCAGAATCAAACAGACAATGTAAATGCTAAACCTATTACCCTTTGTAGCTCGCAACGGCCAAGATCTCAACCAGACAGATACCTTGGTATTGTCTTAACCGAAGATCAGGACATCCTAGTCATGGATGGAGATGAGCTAGCGACATACAAACAAGCTATGACAAGCCTCGAATCTGCTAAATGGCAAGAAGCCATGAAATCTGAGATGGACTCCATGTCTGAAAATCAAGTCTGGGACTTGGTAAATTTGCCCGAAGGTTACACACCCATCGGTTGCAAATGAATTTTCAAATTGAAAACACAAAAAGATGGAAATGTATTAAAATACAAATCTAGACTGGTGGTAAAAGGTTACAGGAAAATCTACGGGATTGATTATGATGAAACCTTTTTGCCAGTCACAATGCTCAAGTCCGTCCGGATCATCCTAGCGATTGCTGCATATTACGATTAATAAATATGGTGAATGGTCGTTAAAACCGCCTTCCTTAATGGAATTTTTTAAGAAACTATGTATATGACACAGCCGGAAAGTTTTGTTGATCCAAGCAACGCTGGAAAGGTATGCAAGATTAAGAAGTCCATCTATGGAATAAAGCAAGCGAGCAGAAGTTGGAATCTGCGATTTGTTGAAGTTATCAGTACGTTTGGTTTTATTAAGAATACATAAGAGCCTTGTGTTTACAAGAAGGTCAGTGGGAGTGATATCGCATTCCTAGTCCTATATGTCGATGACATATTGATCATTGGAAACAACACAAAATTACTAGTCCGTAAAGGGTTGGCTGGACGATTGATGACCGCCATAGATTAGTGTGTAGTATGATTTACAGCACCGTTTCTTGTGCTGCAAGGATGTGACAGTCATAAATCATTTGCACAGGTACAGTTTAGAACTGTACTGGATAAGACCTATGAGAGTACTTTAAGAAAATTTAAATTTTGTCATAAGTACATTTCTCATTACGGCTATCGGAACTTGTTTCTTCAGACCAAGAGTACTGTGAAGTTTTCTTGTTTGAGTACTAGGCTCTTTGATGTTTCCAAACGTCTGCCGTAACTAGGGATCATAACGGGAACACTCGGGAGTCTATGTCCTCTTAGTAAGGAGAACTTACAATACAAGACTGGGATTGTCCCCCTACTAACAATAGGGAAAATGTTTTGTTGTTTAAAAGGCCGCTCGAAGAGTAAGACTGTAAAATGCATGGCCATGCTCAGATGGATTTTAGAAATCATCTGCTTATTGACAGTCGAACTCGGAGATCGAGAAACACTTCTGAACGTAATAAGGATGACAAAGAATCTTACCTTATACTTCACGAAAAAACATTAAGTGACAAAGGAAATGAGCTATACACAATACACACACTTGTCCGGAAGGACAAGTGGGATATTGAAAGGAATGGTGTCCTTCCAACAAGTGTATTATTCCTATAGAGGGTTCATAATTATTACAGAGCTAATTCTTCAGTAAGGTCAAGTGATTGGAATTCCTAGCTGGAGGCCGCTTCCGATCAGTAATATCGAGGTACAATTGATATTACAACTTAATCTTAACTGAACCCTTCGGGTCGAACCAAATCGAATCTCCGATCTGATACGTCGAATTAATCCAAAAGGATTTAATGAGTCGACAGAGTTTTACGAATACAGACGTCGGAAATCGAGCCTAGGGCGTCGATACCGAGCGTCGCAAAATCACAAGCAACAAGTATGAGCGTAGCCGTAGCTAGGCTAGGCTAGCTCATAGCATGCCTAGGTGCACCATGTGTGTGCTAGGCGCACCATGGTGTGCTAGGCACCATCGCAGCCTAGGCGCGCCTTGGCAGCCCATCGCAAGCTAGCAACATGCTAGCATGGGTGCCTAGGTGCGCATGGCAGCCATCGCAAGCCGCACAAGCACCAGGCAGCCCATCGCAGCTAGCAGCACGCTACCTGGTGCCTGGGCGCATATGGTGCCCTATCGCAGCGCACATCCCTTGCTAGGCACCATCGCAAGGGCATGGCACCACGCACAAGCAACATCGCATAGCCAGGGGCATGCGTGTGTGTGCGTGTGTGCCTCGCAGCCTCGCACACTAGCCTCGCACAGCAGTCGCACTGATGCGTGTGGGCTGGTGCGTGTGCGTGCAATGGCTGGCTGGGTGCTAGGCAGCAGCACCACGCATGAATGTGCGTGTACGGGTGTGCATGCCTCGCACCAAACACAAGTAGTGCTAGGCACTGGCTAGTGCGAGCATAGGGTGGTACATGATGCGAGTGGGCTAGAAATGTGTGTGCGTAGGTGCATGACGCATGACTGGTGCATGATGCATGTGCAACCAGCCAGTGCGTAGCATGCGAGGCCAGTGCCAGCGATGCGATGCTAGAGAGAGAGTGTGCGTGGTGCGAGGCGGCTGGGCAGCACCATGCTAGCTGGCTGGGCTGGCTTGCGCCATGCTAGCTGGCATGCTAGCTGGCAGCAGCCCAGCATGCCCCTTGCATGTGGCGGTTTGAGGGAGTGGGGACCAATTGGCTTAGAGCATGCCTTGGGGATTAAGGAAATGGTCCCTCCCAAGGTTCATGGTCCTCACTAACCTTCTCTCTCCACTTGACACTTGTTGCATTGTGATTAGTTTTGTTTATTAATTTATTTTGGAAATAAATTAATTAGCAAAAAATCCATTCTCCCACATTGGTTGGGGAATGAGAATCAAGGGATCATTTCCCTATAAATACCAAGCTTGGTATTGGGATTTGATACAACCTTGAGTGGGATTAAAAAGGCAACTCTAAGAAAAGAGTAAACCTTTGATTCGTAAAACTCATAGTTATTTTGTCCGGGTCTTGACTAACCTTCAAGACTTAGGACACTCGGGTCGGGTCGAGGGTACGATCCGTCGGAGATCTCGTCTTTTCGGGATTTTGAAGTAAGAGCTCTTTAGGAGCGAAGCACGCGTCAAAGTTATAATTCTTGTCCTTAATCTTGTTTGATTAAGTTTATTATGCTTGTTTAATTGCTTTAATTAAGGGGCGGGTCTTGGTGGGTATCCTTCCGCGTAGTGTCGGGTCACTACGAAACCTTACAGTGGTATCAGAGCCACGCTCCTTTTTAATTTTTGCAATTATTGTTTAATTAAGGTGTTTTACAGAACTTTTTTTCTGGTTCATGTTCATCTAATTAGATTAGATGCTCGTTTTAATTAATTTTTAAAACTCGGTTTTATTTTCGATTTGGCTATCGAACCCAGATTTTGGCTCAAAAATAGTGATTTTTGGGTGGAATCGACATTCTGGAACTATTTCAATCTTTTAGGGTTGTCAAGAAGCCAAATTCAAACCAGAAACCCAATTTTTCTGGGGTTTTTTCGTTTTTCAACGAAAGTTTTAATTCTTTTTAAGCCTTGATTAATGCAAGCATTACAAGGTTAGATTAAATGCACATTTGCATAACTAATCTACTGGTTTTAAAAATATCCTTGAGCATAATAATGGAGTGTTTATTAGTGCTTAAGTTGATATACCTATTTATCACATAAACTTGTTTTTCACAATTTTGCAAATAAATTGCAATAAGGTGTGAAAACTTGTTGTGATCTTGTATCTTAAGTTCCCAAGTATTGTTAAAGTTCTAATCTTTAAGTGTTTAAATGATTGGAACCCTAACCCTAAATTCCATGTTGAACAAAGTTTGGATTTTTTCATGTTTTGGTTGATTCGAATCCATTAAGTTCAATTACTTGTGAGTAAAATTTGATTAATCTTCATATTTAATTTTACACAAGTATGCAAGTTGGAAAATTTTTATCATTGGATGGTTAATTTATTTTTCCAACTCCCTTTTGTCAAATCCATTATTAATTTGCATATTGGCAAGATTAATTTTGGACATAGCTCATTTTATTTTAAGCATAATGTTTGACCTAATTTTGTTCAAAATTGAAATTTTGGATAAATTTAGGCTTGTGCACCAATTAAAAAAAAAAATTTGTTTAAGTTAGACTTAATGGTTGTTTTATTTTATTTCCTTAAAATTAATTCTAAAATACAATTTAGAATTAATTCATGTCACACGTAAATCGGGATTAAAATCCCGAGTCATAGCACGCAAATCAAGGCAACACACCCAAGTGCCACCAAGGCTAGTCGGGCTGCCTAGCAGCCCACATGTGGCTGCCTATGGTGCGCACAAGGGCGAGGCTTGATGCTGCTATGCGCTATGTGTGTGGCTGGGATGCATGGCTGGGGTGCGTGGGGTGGCTGGGCTGGCTTGCGATGCATGCTGCTGGGCAGCAGGGCAGCAAGCATCAGCCAGCGCACCACGAGCATCATGATGCGCCTGCCCAGCAGGCCAGATGCTCGCAGGCACCAGCATGATAGCAAGCATGCGAAGCATACTAGCAGGCAGCTGGGCTTGAGGCGCTGCTTGCTAGGAAAAGTAGGCCTCAACTACGCACCATGGCGCCATGCCATGGGCTGCCTAGAAGCCATGGTGCGCACCCACCAACGGATTTGTTGGGTGATTTTGCTTAACGTTGAGCTATGATTTTGCGATTTTTCCCGTGTTAATAATTTTAATTAATTATTTTAACGAGGCTAAAAACCTCGATTTTCGATTTTGCAAAATTTTGACAAATTATTGGTTATGCCGACTTAATTAATCGAATTAATTAAGTACGGATGCGGAATTTAGTGGGAGCTTAATTAAATGCGTTAGCATTTTGCGTTTAGAAATAATGGATTAAACCACTTTGACTAGTTTTAATTAGGCGCGTTAATTGGATTAACGAACTAAGTTAGTTACTAGTTTTGCGTGTTTAATTATGTATTTCGTAAAATTGCATGGGCCATTCGCAAATAGTGAACGGGTGAATGAAAGATTGCTTTCAAAACAGGTTCTTTGAATATGGCAACTAGTGGGGCCCGACTAGGATAGAAAATACGGACTGCGTTCCGTTATGTATTTTTGTAAATCTAAATACGGTCTGCGAACCGTTAAGTATTTTTGTACTATTTAGAAAAATCTTAGTCGTTCTAGCTAGCTTCGTTTATTTCATTTTGGCCAAGAAGTCTCAAGACGGCGTTTCGAGGAAAACGAGCCAAGATGAAGACCCATGGAAATTGAAAATTTCAAGGGGTCATGCTAGTTGCTAAATGCATCTATTTTATACCTTATATATTGTTTTCTAGATGCATGTCTAGGATTTCTATGATGTTGCGATGATTAGTTAAGTTCACTTAAATCCACCAACATAGAAACCCTAGGTCCCTTAATAATATTGAGCTAAAATTTGCCATTCCAAGAACAACACTTACCGAAATAATGCGCGTACGTGATGGATTACGCCAAAGCGAGGCATCACTACTTCCCTAGGAACGTAAGGTATACTAGGTATACAAGTTGTCTTGGTTAAGCTCAACGATATCAGTAAGGAGTCCTTAGATGTCGTGGCAAAAGAGATAAAATGTCAAGTATGCATTAGATGCGACATTTTATCAAACCGAGAGTAGCTTGGAGCTATTAGCAATTGGATTGCTTACCTTAAAATATTTAATGGTTAAGACAAGCCAAAGCATGCTTAACCATTTCTTGATCTTTGGGATCTCGGAATCATTTTATTCTCACCCATAAGGGACAATCTTAAAATGCGTGGATAAAATGTTCAATAAGTGTGAATAAGTGCATGAACGCTTTAAATTTCAACTTATTGATGTATGAATGGTTTTTCACTTCAAATTCTTTCAATTGTAGAAACATGTCAGCAAGTAACTCGAACAACAACCAAATGTGCCTGGAACTCCCCGATAAGTTAGCTATCAAGCTTAACTTAACAAACCTTGATGAATGGGAAGAAGAACTAAGGAAAACTCTCCGGAGTTGTTCCAAGGAGTATGTTCTGGATACTTCCCTCCCAACTCTCTGTTCCAAGACCCTCTTGAGTGACGAAACTTATTGTGCATGGTCGAAAGACTGCAAATTAGTGTCACAACTCATGGCTAACTCCATCCCGGAAGAATGGAAAGAAAAACTTCCATTCTCCTTCCCAGATTTGTTCCTTAGAGGACTAAGGGATGTTGTCGGTGTGAAATTCTCTAAGAATTTCAACGACAACAATGATGGACTCTTGTTTGAAGTGACTAGGTCACTTACGGACATGAATGTAAAGCCGTCGGATCAAGGTTGTCTTGCGAAAGAGAGGTACCATCTTTGGTCTACGGTCTGCAACCCTAAGTTGAGACCGGGTATGCCCCTCCGACACCATGTGGAAAGAATGACTAAGCTCTTCAAGCACATGGAGCTCCTCGGAATTCCACTAGAAGATGGAATGGCTGGTCATATTTTGCTCACTTCACTCCACTCAGGATATGATGCATTAAAGGCATATATTTCTGATTCAAAGGAGACACATTCCTAAAAGAATGTGGTGGAGCTTCTGCACCGGGCCAACTCATTTGGGGCAACCAAAAGACCATCAAGAAGGAAGGATCTCAAGGTTAAGGCTAAGATGCGTTGCTTCTACTGTGGCGGGCAAGGCCACTTCAAGAGAGAATGCAAGCTCTTTCGGGAGGAGGAGGAGAGGAATGGAGCATCCGCCTCAGGTATCTTCCTTAACACTTGTGGATTAAGCTTATCATAAGGTATTGGATACCAAGTATGAATCACTTAATGTTGCCTTTTCAGGGACCAAGTGAGAAGCTTATCAAGTGTTGGTGCATGGACAAAAGACGACGAAGATGGTTTTTCGGTCGTGCTTGCATGCACTATTTTGTCTATGATATGTAATTAAACTATTTCTAGTTTTTCATGCTTTGAACATATTATCCATGGTGTTGGACACCTAGGAATTTCAAATGTAAGACTTTTGACAATAGTTGTTTCAAGTTTGTCTTACAAATTTATGTTCAATTAAATTGCATGTTTTACATATGACAAAAGTTGATACCACTAAGCTAAGACCATCGAGTCGAATCAAACCTACTTGTGGTATTGTCGTCTTGGCCAAATTAACATCAAACGCATCAAGAAACTTCTTCAAGAAGGTGTTCTTGACTCATTCGACTTAGAGTCGTTTGAAAATTGCGAAGGATGCTTATTAGGCAAGATGATAAAACAGCCGTTCTCCAAGTTGGGAGAAAGGGCAAGTGACTTATTAGGTCTAATACACACGGATGTATGTGGACCTATGAGCACACCCGCAAAGCAAGGTCACCAATATTTCATCACCTTCACCGACGATTATAGTAGATATGGCTATATCTACTTAATGTCGAATAAATTTGAATCCTTGAAAAGTTCAAAGAATTTCAGAAAGAGATTGAAAATCAACTTGACAAGAAAATTAAAGCACTTCGATCGCATCGAGGTGGCAAATATTTGAGCCATGAATTCGACGATCACTTGAAAGAATGTGGCATTCTTTCAGAGTTGACACCTCCTGGAACTCCTCAATGGAACGGAGTGTCCGAACGGAGGCATCGGACCTTGTTAGACATGGTTCGGTCAATGATGGGTCTTAGTGAACTCCCTATCTCGTTCTGGGGACATGCGCTACAAACAGCAACACTAACACTGAATAGAGCTCCGTTAAAAGCTGTTGAAAAGACTCCATATGAATTATGGACTAAGAAACCTCCCAGGTTGTCTTTTCTCAAGATTTGGGGATGTGAAGCATATGTCAAGCGATTAATTTCGGAAAAACTTCACCCCAAATAGGATAAGTGTTTCTTTGTGGGATATCCAAAAGAAACCAAAGGGTATTACTTCTATAATAAATCCGAGAACAAAGTGTTTGTTGCTCGTGATGGTGTCTTTTTGGAGAAGGATCACCTTTCCAAAATGACAAGTGGGAGGAAAATCGAACTCGACGAAGTTCGAGAGGACGAGCAACAATGTCAACCTGACAAAACTGACAATCTAGATACTTTGGAAGCATCTAAGAAGATAGGTCAGAGTCAAACAGACAATGTAAATGCTCAACCGATTACCCTACGTAGGTCGCAACGGCAAAGATCTCAACCAGACAGATACCTCGATATCGTCTTAACTGATGATCAGGACATCCTAGTTATGGATGGTGATGAGCCGGCGACATACAAGCAAGCTATGACGAGCCCCGACTCTGCAAAATGGCAAGAGGCCATGAAATCCGAGATGGACTCCATGTCTAAAAATCAAGTATGGGACTTGGTGAATTTGCCCGAGGGTTATACACCCATTGGATGCAAATGGATCTTCAAAGTGAAGACAGACAAGGATGGAAATGTATCGATATACAAAGCTAGACTGGTGGCAAAAGGTTATAGACAAGTCCACGGGATTGACTATGATGAAACCTTTTCACCAGTTGCAATGCTAAAGTCCGTCCGGATCATCCTAGCGATTGCTGCATATTACGATTACGAAATATGGCAAATGGATGTCAAAACCGCCTTCCTTAATGGGATTTTGGAAGAAACTGTGTATATGACACAGCCAGAGGGTTTTGTCGATCCAGGCAACGCTGGAAAGGTTTGCAAGCTGAAGAAGTCCATTTATGGACTAAAGCAAGCCAGCAGGAGTTGGAATCTGCGATTTGATGAAGCCATCAGCAAGTTTGGTTTTATCAAGAATCCAAATGAGTATTGTGTATACAAGAAGGTCAGTGGGAGTGATATTGCATTCCTAGTCCTATATGTCAATGACATACTACTCATTGGAAACAGCACAAAATTATTGGAGTTTGTAAAGGGCTGGTTGGGAAAGTGCTTCTCAATGAAGGACCTAGGAGAGGCACAGTACATATTGGGCATCAAGATCTACAGGGATAGATCTAAGAGGATGATTGGATTAAGCCAGAGTACTTACATTGATAAGGTACTGGCTCGATTCAACAGTGAAAACACCAAAAGAGGGCATTTACCCATGTCCCATGGCATAACTCTCAGCAAGAAACAGTGTCCACAGACACCTGTTGAGCGAGAAAGAATGAATCAGATCCCATATGCTTCGCTAATCGGATCGATCATGTATGCCATGATATGTACAAGGCTGGATGTATCGTATGCCCTAAGTGCAATGAGTCGATACTAATCGAACCCAGGAGAGGCGCATTGGACTGCGGCCAAGAACATCCTTAAGTACCTGAAAAGGAACAAGGATAAATTCCCGGTGTATGGAGGCCACAAAGAACTGGTTGTTGAAGGTTACACCAACGCTAGCTTCCAGACTGACAGAGACGACTTCAAGTCGCAGTCGGGGTATATATTCAGTCTGAATGGAGGAGCGTTTACCTGGAAGAGTGCCAAGCAGAGCACCACAGCAGACTCTACAACTGAAGCCGAGTACTTGGCCGCTTTGGAAGCTGCCAAGGAAGCTGTTTGGATTCGCAAGTTCATCAGTGAACTTGGTGTTGTACCCTCTATCAAGGGACCGATAGACCTCTATTGTGATAATAATGGAACTATCGCTCAGGCCAGGGAGCCGAGAGAACACCAGAAGGTCAAACACGTGCAAACGCGATTTCACATGATAAGGGAATGGAAATCCGAAGGTGAAATCAGAATTTGTAAGATCGACACGGATGAAAATGTAGCCGATCCTTTGACTAAACCTTTGCCTCAAGTGAAACACAACAAACACGTTGAGGCAATGGGAATCAAGCACATAGGAGACTAGCTTTGAAATTCCTTGTACATGTGTTTTAATTAAACGGGTTGATTAAATGTAAGACATTGTACTAAAACCATTCATTAATGGAGTAATTAATTTTTGTGCAAAATTATCATTCACTCCATTACTATTTAATTGTGGTTTAGAATTAAATAATGAGTCCATTCGATTTACGAAAATATTCAAAACAGGGTATCAAGACCATGTCTTGGATAAAGAAAAACCTGTTAAGTGAACATTGAATATTAAATCGAGAAGTATCCCTAATCGAGGTCATCTAACAGATGGACGATTGACCGCCATAGATTAGTGTGTAGAATAATTTACAGCACCGTTTCTTGTGCTGCGAGGACGTGACAATCATAAATCATTTGCACAGGTACAGTTTAGAACTGTACTAGATAAGACCTATGAGAGTACTTTAAGAAAATTTAAATTTTGTCATAAGTAAATTTCTCATTATGGCTATCGGAACTTGTTTCCTCATACCATGAGTACTGTGAAGTTTTCTTGTTTGAGTACTAGGCTCTTTGATGTTTTCAAACGTCTGCCGTAACTGGGGATCATAACGGGAACACTCGGGAGTTTATGTCATCTTAGTAAGGAGAATTTACAATACAAGACTGGGATTGTCCCCTACTAACAATAGGGAAAATGTTTTGTTGTTTAAAAGGCCGCTCGAAGAGTGAGACTGTAAAATGCATGGCCATGCTCAGATGGATTTTAGAAATCATCTGCTTATTGACAGTCGAACTCGGAGATCGAGAAACACTTCTGAACGTAATAAGGATGACAAAGAATCTTACCTTATAGTTCACGAGGAAACATTAAGTGACAAAGGAAATGAGCTATACACAATATGCACACTTGTCTGGAAGGACAAGTGGGAGATTGAAAGGAAAGGTGTCCTTCCAACAAGTGTATTATTCCGATAGAGGGTTCAGAATTATTACAGAGCTAATTCTTTAGTAAGGTCAAGTGATCGGAATGCCTAGGTGGAGGCCGCTTCCGATCAGTAATATCGAGGTACAATTGATATTACAGCTTAATCTTAACTGAACCCTTCGTGTCGAACCCAATCGAATCTCCGATCCGAGACGTCGAATTAATCCGAAAGATTTAATGAGTCGACAGAGTTTTACGAATACAGACGTCGGTTATCGAGCCTAAGGCGTCGATACCGAGCGTCGCAAAATCACAAGCAACAAGTATGAGCGTAGTCGTAGCTAGGCTAGGCTAGCTCATAGCATGCCTAGGTGCACCAGCGCCTAGCATGGCCTAGCACCAGGCATGCGAGGCTGCTGGGCAGCACCATGCTAGCTGGCTGGGCTGGCCAGCGCCATGCTAGCTGGCAGCAGCCCAGCATGCCCCTTGCATGTGGCGGTTTGAGGGAGTGGGGACCAATTGGCTTAGAGCATGCCTTGGGGATCAAGGCAATGGTCCCCCCCAAGGTTCATAGTCCTCACCTAACCTTCTCTCTCCACTTGACACTTGTTGCATTGTGATTAGTTTTGTTTATTAATTTATTTTGGAAATAAATTAATTAGCAAAAAATCCATTCTCCCACATTGGTTAGGGAATGAGAATCAAGGGATCATTTCCCTATAAATACCAAGATTGGTATTAGGATTTGATACAACCTTGAGTGGGATTAAAAAGGCAACTCTAAGAAAAGAGTAAACCTTTGATTCGTAAAACTCAAAGTTATTTTGTCCGGGTCTTGACTAACCTTCAAGACTTAGGACGCCCGGGTCGGGTCGAGGGTACGATCCGTTGGAGATCTCGTCTTTTTGGGATTTTTATGTAAGAGCTCTTTAGGAGCGAAGCACGCGTCAAAGGTATAATTCTTGTCCTTAATCTTGTTTGATTAAGTTTATTATGCTTGTTTAATTGCTTTAATTAAGGGGCGGGTCTTGGTGGGTTTCCTTCCGCGTAGTGTCGGGTCACTACGAAACCCTACAGTGTGTGTGTGTGCTAGGGGTTAGCACCTTGCCAGCCCTCGCCCGGCGCCCAGCACCCAGCAGCATGCGTGGCTCGCTAGTGGCACGCATGTGCTAGGCGTGCTGGCTGATGCGTGCGGTGCGTGCTAGTTGTGCTGGGCTGGTTGTGCTAGCTGGCCAGCAAGGCTGGCAGCCAGCTCACCCCTTGCTTGATGCCGGTTTGAGGAGAGTGGGGACCAAGGCTTAGAGCCATGCCTTGGGGATTAAGGCAATGGTCCCCAATGGTTATGGTCCTTACTTAACCTCTCCTCTCCCCATGCCACTTGTTGATTTGTGATTGCATTGTTTTATAATTTATTTTGGAATTAAATAAATTAGTGAAAAATGGAACTATCCCACATTTATCATGAATGGGAGTGCAAGTTGCATTTCCCTATAAATACCCCATGATTGGGCATTTGGGAATACAACTTAAGTCGAACTCAAAAAGGCATCTCTTATTATTAAGAAAACCTTTAAGTTCCTAAAACTCTAGTTTTATACTTGGTCAAATCTTAACTAACCCTCGAGACGAAGATCGTTCGGGTCGGGTCGTGGGTACGAGTCGTTGGAGGCCATCACGCTTGTGAGGCTTTAACCTTCGAAGTAAGAGCTCGGTTTACGAGCGAAGCACGCTTCAAGGGTGTTACTTCTTTATCCCTTTTCTTAATTATTGTTTAATTATGTTTATACATGCTTTATTGCTTTAATTATTGGGGCGGGTCTTGGGCGGGTTTCTCTTCTGCGTAGCGTTGGACGCTACGAAACCCAACACAATGAATTAAATCCGAGACTCATTCTGCAA
This sequence comes from Chenopodium quinoa, assembly GCF_001683475.1. Lineage (NCBI taxonomy): Eukaryota > Viridiplantae > Streptophyta > Magnoliopsida > Caryophyllales > Amaranthaceae > Chenopodium > Chenopodium quinoa. The sequence continues at coordinate 2,071,702 of NW_018742903.1, forward strand.
AGTTCCTTAAAGATTAGGAATCATTCAGTAGTGTTGAGAATGTCGAAACTACTCTTAGTTTGCTAAATGTTCAAGACAAGTAGCTACTAAGGCCAAAAAAGATATTTTTTTGAACTTAGTGCACTAAAGAGTCTAGATAGACCCTTTGCAAGTATAGAACGCTTGTACAAGCCAAGGTTGTCCTGGGGGATCTCATGTTTTGAAAAGGTATCGGGTTTAAAAAGACTAAAAGAAGACGATACCTTCTCAATATGGCATCGGCGGTCTAAAGTCCCTCGATCTGTCATTGAAACTTTAGTCCATGATTTTAACAAAAGTAAAAATGATAAATAGGGGGTGTTTTGGCATCCATAGCCTAACACTTGTATAGAAGATTGACATACGCTATCAAAACAAAGATTGGATGTCCACAAGATAGAAATAAATGTCTCAAGATTGGGGGCAGGTGTCTAAATAGGTGCAGCTTCATTTAGGGCCGCTCTTTATATAAGGGGTGGTCGGACACCCTAACTGTCTTGTAAAGCAAGACTGCTTTCAAGCTAACCGTATTTGCTTCCAACGGCGTTTGCCTGCCCCAATGGTCGGCGCACTTTGTCGACTCGTTAAGCTAACGCCTAAAAACAAAGGTTCCACCATTCTTGACAAGAGGAAGATCATGTTGCTAGTGCAATTTTTGCGCAGCACGTATGCCATACAATTTTACGCTGAAAGTGTGCTGTATTTGTTAAGTAATGACAAAAATACGTAAAACGTGGAATTTCTTAAAGGGCAGTACAGTAAAAATGTCAAACTGTCTTTGGGAGCTTTTACGTAAAGCACCACTATGTGATATTTTTTTCGTCGTCTTCTGAGAAAATATCCAAAACGTATGCTTGGTAAGACACAAAGCACGGTGTGCATGAAGGATGATGCAAAATACTGTCAAAGAAGAAAATAAACTACAAAATGCAAAGTAATAAAAGATTTTTGAAGGTTTTAAAAACTTCGCGAGAAAGCCTGTTGAGGCGCGAAGAATTCAACGAGCTAAAACGTTTTGTTTGGAAGACTTAACAAAAAATGGGAAAATGGTCATTTTGACTGACCAGTATCCGCGCGCAACTTTGAGGGTTGCGCTGGAGTGTCGCGCGCAATATTAAAAATTGTGCGCAGTTGTCTCGCGCAACTTTGTGAGTTGCGCGCATAATTTAAACAACGAACAATTCTGGAAGAAACACGATCCGTGGCTCATGCTCTTCTTCGTCATTCGCCATTTTTGATCTCTTTGTCTAGAGTTCCATTTTCACTGTCGTTTGAAGCTAAGGAAAATAAATCTTGCTCCATGTTTATTGTGCCAAACTTTTAATTTGGTTAATAAAATGGGGAAAATCGAAAGAAGAACCCTAATTTTAATTTTGAAATTGGAGGTATTCGATTCGACTTGTTTTCATGAATTTGTTTGTTCTATGTTGTTGTGACATGTTTAAGGAATATCTAGCAATAAATTTCATGTGAAATGGTAAAGTATCGAGTCCTGTATGAGCATATATAAGCATATATGAGTTTTTCTTCATTTGAGTTCGAATTCATGCTTGAACTTATTTCTTTTTTTGCTCACATGGACTATACTTTTTAATTTTAATGTAAATTGAAGTGTTAGTACAACAATTATTCCTTAAAATTAGGATTGAAATTTTGAACTTGATAATGGCAAGAAACTGTTCTTACGGCTCATGTTTATATATATGTATTTTTTTTTTCCATGGTTAAGTTGGAAAATGGGTTTTTATCAATGATAACAATAATCTATAGTTATATTATTATTCACTTATAAAACTTTGATTTCAATATTTGCACAAACTAGTTAGTTTAGGAAATTCTTGAAGACATCATCAAACTAGTATAATTTACGCTACATTTTGGGCTTTTGAGCCCCCATTTTTAATTTTCGAGTGTCCTAGCCCCCAATATTGGATGGCTTCGATGACTTGTTTATTTGTTTTTTATTTATTTATTTATTTTTTTATAGCATTAGACCCTTTCATTCATGTTGCTTGAAATGGGTCTAGAAATCCCGTGTTTCGTCTTATTGTGACAATAACTAGGATCTTGGGAACGATTAAACGAGTGTGTTTAAACCATTTTCGACCATTTATAGCTTTAAAAAAAACTTGCTAAGTCTAATAATATTGGTCGTTTGTAGAACAAGTAAGAGAAAAATGAGATGTAATTATTCCTTCTCTTCTTGCTACTTTCAAGTTCTTTCTCCTGAACTCAAATCTTATTACCGACTGAAGTTTGAGAGAGTAGCTAATGTTTTAATTTTTGTCATTTGTGCAAGAATGAAGAATTTTGAATGAAGACCCTTTAGCTTCAAATTCGGGAATCTTCGATTAGTGTTATAGCTCATGAAATTGTTTGTCTTACGTCAATGAAGTATTTTGATGCAATTTTCACGATGAATGATTGAGTATTAAACTTCCATATGAGCAAGAATGTCGTATGCTTTTGAGTTCTTCATTATTTTGATACTCATGATTTTGTTTCTTTCGCTTTATACTAGTTATACTCTCTAATCTTTAGAGTAAATTGAAGTATAGAAACAATAATTATGCACTAAGATTAGTTGTTGAACTTGAAAATGGCTCGAATATGTGATATGTTCGTGTTTGTAGCTTGTTCCATGGCCAAGTTCAGTTGCAAACTTAGTTTTTAAAGGAACAAAATGATTATTAAATCATTGTGATGCATTTGAAAATTTTAAGGCTCGATATCTATGTAAACCAATTATAGTTTAGGCGATTCTCAAAAGTAGCTTGAATGGAGTGAATATTTCATTTTGTTTGTTATGGATATTATTGGAGCCCCCATGTGTTGGGTTATGTACATTCTTGCTATTTCTCAAGTCTTGGAGCCCCCAATTTAGGGTAGTTCTAATGACTTGCTATTGTTTAGGTCATTCATATCATCATGATGTGGGAATGGGCCTATGTAACCCATGTTTAATGTTTTGAGAACATTTTAGGATAATAACATGGCTTACGCATTTTTAGCTAAAGTCATGTTTAAGGATGCAAGTTAGTTCTTTGCTTGACGATTGTAATTACTGTTTAGTAATCTTTACCTAATGTCAAAACGTTCGTAGAGATCATTGCATTGATATTACTCTCAAATTTACTTTAGAACATCAAATATTATCTTCGTTCTTATCAATCTTTGATTTTGGTCTTGTAGGTGGTTCGTTTTCCATCCCTAAGCCAATATTCAATGGATGACTAGGCGAGAACAAGTTCGAGTTAAGAAGAAGCCGAATCTTAGTTCATTCCATTTGGAAATATTTATGTATATGCATGTATTGTGCAAAAGGTTATGAAAAATCTAAAAATTTATTTATTTTGAGAAAATGAAACAAAAAAATTCTAAAAGGAAATTTTGAAGACTCTTTTTAGAAAGAGTATAAAACACGTTATTTTGAACTAGAATTCAAAATTTAGATAGGGTCTAATAAATTTAATGAATGTTTGTTTTAAAAATAAAGTGAAGATACTATTTCTAGTATGAAAAATACAAAAGCATGTCATTTTTGAAACTAGACCCAAAATGGAAAGAAAAGTCTAGCTCGTAAATGAGTGTAACTTTTTTGTCCAATATTGATGAAGGCAAGTTGTAATTTGCAACTTATTTCAAAAAAGATATGAAAATGTGAGCAAACTCTTGTATATCTAGCTGGTTATCTCTCCTTTTTTAGTGTTTGTCATCATTGCCATATTTTGTTAATCGAAAGTAAAGTTCTTCCCATTAAGCAGGCACAATGGTTTGAAAATGAATGTTTATCAAACTTAGGTTTGCTGGAGTGTTAGAAATTTATAAATTCATTCGAATCACTTTCCAAAATATGGTCTTAATACAAAACGAAAGTTAAAATAGACCTATATTTTGTAACCCCCCAAGTGCACACTTGGGTTAATTTTGAGAATTCATGTATACATATGCTAGGGGATATTTCTCATATTCGAAGCCCTTGGAATTTTTGTTTCCAATTTGTTGTATTTTGCATATGTTTATCATGAATTACTATTTGATCAAGTAACATAACCATCTTGGTCAAATAATAGTAAGTAGTATTTTTCCCTTTGTCACTTAAAGTTATTAAGATGATTCGTAATAAGTTTTGCATGACATTGATTTTGTAACATAATTAGTGTGTTTAAATCTGTAAATAGAAGGAAGTGGGGATGTCTTGGATTTTTTTTAGCCCCCAATTTGAGGCAAAGAGCGAAAAATTATACCATTTTTGGAGTATTTTAGTTGTCAAATGGGAGGTACATCCCGACTTACCCCCCAAAAAAGAAATCAACAAAAAAGACGGATTTGCATAAAAAAAAGGAAGGGGAATCCAGCTTTCTTATAGAAGAATAAAGAAGGAGAATTAGACATGTTTTTGAAATTAAGGATTATTGACTTAATATTTGAATCATCGTGATGACTTGGCAGTGAGGTATACGTGTAATTGCGATAACGATCATTTTCATGTAGCGATCATGTTCAATCAATGTTCCTCACTTAGAGAGGATGAAGATATCCCACGCAGGCGGACATATTAATTGCTCATGATGAGAGATGGCTAATGCTCAAGAGTTGTAATAGACATTTAATGTTGACGTCGTGGCTGTCGATATATCAAATTAATTAATTGTACTCATTTTCTTTCTAGGCAATGTATATAGGACTTTGAATCACCTTAGTAATAAATAGCCCTATTATTAATAGAAAATGAGATGATTGTTTTGAAAGTGATAGTCATCTTAATTTTCTTGGCAAAAGCTATGGAAAACATTGAATAAATTTGATCCAATTGCTCTACTATAATGATGTAATCAATTGCTATCAAAGCATCCAATCCTTTTTTTTCGATTTTGTAATCATTGCTCAACACTTCATGCACTTTATGTATGGGCATAAATACTCAATAGTAGGTCCATATGTGCAAAGGCCTAAGGTGGGCCATATTTTTGTAGGATGATGACTTTTGTGGTACATGGTTAAGGTCCTCCTCGGTCTACCTCAAGGAGGGCCTTTCCAAGGTTGTAACGTGGCTAAGCTAGGGGTTACGAAGAATGGACAGGCTCAAGTATACTCCCTTAATCCCTTACTTTTGGTGCTTCTCAAATTAAACCTTCCTAATTTGTACAACAACTCCTACATTAGGTGCCTTTTTCCTTCTGCCCTCTCTCTCTCTCTCTCTCTCTTTTTTTTCTTTCTTCTTTTTTTTCCTTTTTTTTTGACAAGTTTGGTTTTGTTTAGAACGATTTTTGGCTTTTGCTTTTGATTTTTCCTTTTTAGGTTTAGACAAACTTTGTGTCCCAATCTTATGTCTCATTCCCCCATTTTTCATTTGTATCTCTTTGCACCATTCCTATCCCAAGATTTGGAATTATATAGGTTGAATAAGTAAGGCCAATTAACGAGGTTCAAAAGGTCTGCAAAAAAGATGGATTTGCTCTAAGGTTAAAAATATGGAATCATCTTCGAGGAGTTTCAAGTTGCCTCCTATGTTGGTGTATTCATCATATCCTTTCTTAGGAGATAGGCCACCTTTCATTCGACAAATCTTGTAAGCCAAAGCTCATCAAGATTCTTAAAGTGTTGAGTATGTATGCCTTTTTTGATATTGCCTATTTGTTTATGTATTTCATTTAATTCGAGCTAATAACGACAAAGTGATTGAAAAGAGAACAAGATAGACGTACTTAAAAAAAATAATTTTTATTCATTAATTAATGATAGTACATATTAAGTAGATTCGACAGCATGAATCACTAATTCTATTATAGAGAAAACAAAAAGGAAAGAAACAAAAAAAGACTTAGGGTGCTACATCTTGAATTGTTGACAAATTCTTGAGATTGCGTCTTCGTGCTTTGTCCGTTTCCTGTTGGGTTTCGTAGCGTCCAACGCTACGCGGAAGAGAAACCCGCCAAAGACCCGCCCTAATAATTAAAGCAATAATTAAGAAAAGGGATAAAAAAGTAATACCCTTGAAGCGTGCTTCGCTCGCAAATCGAGCTCTTACTTCGAAGCTTAAAGCCTCACAAGCGTGACGGCCTCCAACGGCTCATACCCACGACCCGACCTGAATGATCTTCGCCTCGAGGGTTAGTCGAGACTTGACCAAGTATAAAACTAGAGTTTATTAACTTAAAGGTTTTCTCAATGATCAATGTGGGATAGTTGAATTTTCACTAATTTATTTAATTCCAAAATAAATTATAAAGCAAATGCAATCACTAAGCAACAAGTGTCAAGAGGAAAGAATTGGTTAGGTGAGGACAAACTCAAGGGGGGACCATTGCCTTGCTCCCAAAGGGAAGCCTTGAGGCCTTGGTCCCCACCTCTCCAAAACCGGCACAAGGGCTGCTGGCCTAGCAGCCAGCTAGCGCGCCAGCATGCACCATCCAGCACTAGGCATGAAGCACTTGCGTGTGCGCCTAGCACGCATGATGTGCCTAGCATCCATGCTTCATCTAGCACACATGGTGCGCCTAGCACGCATGATGTGCCTAGGCTTGCGCCTAGCCATTCAAGGTGCATGCTAGCTCGAGCTAGCCTAGCGTCTACATGGCTAGGCCATTGTAATGCTACGGCTACGCTCGAACTTGTTACTTGTTGATTTTGCGACGCTCGATCTCGACGCCCTAGGCTCGATATCCGACATCTATGTTCGTAATACTCTAGTGACGTTTGTTTAAATCGGGAGTTCGTTTGGGTTCGACCCGAAGGGTTCAGTCAAGACAAAGCTGTAATATCAGTTGTTCACTAATATTATAGATCGGAAGCGGGCTCCACCCAGGCATTCCGATCACTTGATCTCACTAAAGAATTATCTTCCTGATAATTCTGAACCCTCTATCAGAATAATACACTTGTTGGAAGGACACCATTCCTTTCAATCTCCCAGTTGTCCTTCCGGACAAGTGTGCATACAGTTTATAGCCCATTTCCTATGTCGCTTAATGTCTCTTCATGAACTATAAGGTAAGAATCTTCGTCATCCTTATTACGTCCAGAAGTGTTTCTCAATCTCTGAGTTCGACTATCAATAAGCTGATGATTTCTAAAATCCATCTTAGCACGGCCATGCATTTTCACAGTCTCACTCTTCGAGCGGCCTTGTAAACAACAAAGACATATTCCCTATTGTTAATAGGGGGACATTCCCAGTCTTGTACTGTAAGCCTCTCTTATTAAGTGAACCTAATCTCCCGAGTGTTCCTGCTATAATCCCCAGTTACGGCGGACGTTTGACAACAACAAAGATACTAGTACTCAAACAAGAGAACTTCACAATACTCATGGTCGAGGAAACAGGTTCCGATAGCTATAATGAGAAATGTAGTTATGACGTTTTAAATCTCTTAAAGTATTCTCATAGGTCGATTCGGTGTAGTTCCAAACTAGCACCTATGCAAATGATTTATGAATACTATGTCCTTCCAGCACAAGAAATGGTGCTCTAAATCATACTACACACTAATCTCCAGTGGTCATTAATCGTCCATCAGTTAAATGACCTCGATTAGGGATAATTTTCGATTTAAATATTCAATGTTCACTTAACAGGTGTTTCTTTATCCAAGACATGGTCCTGATACCCTGTATTGAATATTCCCAAAAATCGAATGGACTCATTATTTAATTCTAAACCACAATTAAATAGGAATGGAGTGAATAGTAATTTTGCATGAAAAATTAATTACTCCATAAATGAATGGTTTCTACATAGTGTTTTACATTAAGACATCTAGTTTGATTAAAACACATGTATAGGGAATTCAAAGCCAATCTCCAACGTGCTTAATTCCAATTGCCTCAACGTGCTTGTTGTGCTTCACTTGAGGCAGAGGTTTAGTCAAAGGATTGGCCACATTGTCATCTGTTCCGATCTTACAAATTCTGATTTCACCTTCGGATTTCTATTCCCTTATCATGTGAAATCGCCTTTGGACATGTTTGACCTTCTGGTGCTCTCTTGGCTCTCTGGCCTGAGCAATAGCTCCATTGTTGTCACGATAGAGATCTATTGGACCCTTGATGGCGAGTACAACACCAGGTTCACTGATGAACTTACGAATCCAAACTACTTCCTTAGCTGCTTCCGAAGCTGCCAAGTATTCGGCTTCAGTTGTAGAATCTACAGTGGTGCTTTGCTTGACACTCTTCTAACTAAACGCTCCTCCATTTAGGCACTCTTCTAACTAAACTCTTCTAACTAGACGCTCCTCCATTTAAGCAGTGGTGCTCTGCTGCCAAGTATCGGCTCGTAGTACTTTAGGCGTACGATACATCAGGCCTAGTACATATCATGGCATACATGATCGATCCAATCAGCAAAGCATATGGAATCTAATTCATTCTCTCCTACTCAACAGGTGTTTGTGGACACTATTTCTTGCTGAGAGTTACGCCATGGGACATGGGTAGGGGCCCTCTCTTGGCATTCTCCATGCTGAATCGTGCCAGTACTTTATCAATGTAAGTACTCTGGCTCAATCCAATCATCCTCTTAGATCTATCCCTATTGATATTGATGCCTAATATGTATTGTGCCTCTCCTAAGTCCTTCATTGAAAAACACTTTCCCAGCCAGCCCTTTACAGACTCTAATAATTTTGTGCTGTTTCCAATGAGCAATATGTCATCGACATATAGGACTAGGAATATGATGTCACTCCCACTGACCTTCTTGTAAACACAAGACTCATTTGAATTCTTGATAAAACCAAACTTACTGATGGCTTCATCAAATCGCAGATTCCAACTTTTGCTCGCTTGCTTTAGTCCATAGATGGACTTCTTACGCTTGCATACCTTTCCAGCGTTGCTTGGATCAACAAAACCTTCCGATTGTATCATATACACGGTTTCTTCTGAAATCCCATTAAGGAAGGCGGTTTTGACGTCCATTTGCCATATTTCGTAATCGTAATATGCAGTAACCGCTAGGATGATCCGGACGAACTTGAGCATTGCGACTAGCGAAAAGGTTTCATCATAATCAATCCCGTGGATTTTCCTGTAACCTTTTGTCACCAGTCTAGCTTTGTATAGTGATATATTTCCATTTTTGTCTGTTTTCAATTTGAAAGTCCATTTGCAACCGATGGTTGTATAACCTTCAGGCAAATTTACCAAGTCCCAGACTTGATTTTCAGACATGGAGTCCATCTCACATTTCATGGCCTCTTGCCATTTAGAAGAGTCGGGGCTCGTCATAGCTTGTTTTTAAGTCGCTGGCTCATCTCCATCCATTACTAAGGTGTCTCGATCTTCGATTAAGACAATACCAAGGTATATGTCTAGTTGAGATCTTGGCCGTTGCGACCTACGAAGGGTAATAGCTTGAGCATTTACATTGTCTGTTTGATTCTGACCAATCTTATCAACTGCTTCTAAAGCATTCTAATTGTCAGTTTTATCAGGTTGACATTGTTGCTCGTCCTCTCGAACTTCGTCGAGTTCGATTTTCCTCCCACTTATCATTTTGGAAAGGTGTTCCTTCTCCAAACAGACACCATGACGAGCAACAAACACTTTGTTCTCGGATTTATTGTAGAAGTAATACCCCTTGGTTTCTTTCGGATAGCCCACAAAGAAACACTTGTCCGATTTTGTGTGAAGTTTGTTAGAAATTAATCACTTGACATATGCTTCGCAACCCCAAATCTTAAGAAAAGACAACCTTGGAAGTTTCTTAGTCCATAATTCATACACAGTCTTTTCGATAGCTTTTGACGGAGCACGGTTCAGTGTTAGTGTCGCAGTTAGTAACGCATATCCCTAGAAAGAGATAGGAAGATCATTAAGACCCATCATTGATCGAACCATGTCTAACAAGGTTCGATTTCTCCTTTCGGATACTCCGTTACATGGAGGAGTTCTAGGAGGTATCAGCTCTAAAAAAATAGTATTTTCTTTCAAGTGATCGTCGAATTCATGGCTCAAATATTTCGCCACCTCGATCCGATCGAAGTGCTTTTATCTTCTTGCCAAGTTGATTCTCAACTTCACTCTGAAATTCTTTTAATTTCTCAAAGGATTCAGATTTATTTGACATAAGGTAGACATAGCCATATCTACTATAGTTGTCGGTGAAGGTAATGAATTGTCTTAGTTTTGTCAGCGGTATCAACATTTGTCTAATCATATGTAAAAACATGCAATTTCCATTAAACATATATAAACAAGACATTTGAAACAACTATTGTCAAAGTCTTACGATCAAAACAACTTGGTGTCCAACACCATTGATCATTTTATGTTCAAAAGCATGATGAAAACAACCATTGTTTAATTACATGTTATAGACAAAATAAATGTTCCTACAAGCACGACCAAAAGACCATCTTCATCGTCCGCTCGTAGTTGCACATCCACTTGTGAAGCCCTCTCACTTGGTTCCTGAAAAAGGCAACGTAAAGTGAGCCATATTTGGTATCCAATACCTATGAATGGCTTTAAACACAGGTGTTAATGAAGATACCTGAGGCAGATGCCACATTCCTTTCCTCCTCATCCTTGCGAAAGATCTTGCATTCTCGTTTGTAGTGCCCTTGTTCACCACAATAGAAGCATTGCATCTTCGCTTTAACATTCTTCTTCAAGGGTCTTTTGCTTGCTCCATGAGAGGTGGCTCGGAGAAGCCGCTCTACCACAACTCTTAAAGAGTGAGTCTCCTCTTCCGCAGCTATATGTGCCCTGAGAGCATCGTAGCCCGAGTGGAGAGAAGCAAGCAAGACATGACCCGCCATCTCATCCTCCAATGGGATTCCGAGAAGTTTCATGTGCTTGAAGAGTTTAGTCATTCTAAGCACATGAGTTCGAATGGGCATACCGGGTCCCAATTTGGTATTACATACCCTTGACCAAAGCCGGTACCTCTCCTTTGCAAGACAACCCTTTTTCGGTGGCTTTATCTTCATGTTTGAGAGTGACCTAGTCAAGTCAAACACGAGTCCATCATAGTTGCCATTGTCACTCTTGGTGACTCTTATATTGACAACGTCCTCAAGTCCTTTGAGGAACATGTCCGGAAAATAGAAGGAGAGCTTTTCCTTCCAATCTACCGGGATGGAATTAGCCATAAGTCGTGAGACTTTCTTGCAATTGGAAGACCATTCTTCATGAGCCTCATCGGTCATGATCCCCTTAGAGAAGAAGCTTGGCATGGGAGTATCAAGAGTATACTCCAAGGAACAATTCCGAAGAGTTTTCCTAAGTTCCACCTCCCACTCCTTGAAGTTGACCAAGTTAAGGCAAAAGGCCAACTTGTCAGGGAGTTCCGGGCACATAGAATTGTTGTTTGAGTTACTTGCAGACATGGTTCTACAATTGAAAGAATTTGAAATGAAAAACCATTCATAAACTAATAAGTTGAAATTTAAAAGCATTCATGCAAATTTTCAATCTTATTGAGCATTTTATCCTTGCATTAATAAAATGTCCCTTTTGGCGAGAATAAAATTATTCCAAGATCCCAAAAATCAGAAAGTGATTAAGCATGCTTTGGCTTGTCTTAACACTTAATATTTTAGGGAAAGCAATCCAATTGCTAATAGGTCTAAGCTACTCTCGGTTTGATAAAACGTCGCATCTAATGCATTCTTGACATTTTATCTCTTTTGCCACGACATCTAAGGACTCCTTACCGATATCGTTGAGCTTAACCAAGACCAACTCATATACCTAGTATACCTTACGTTCCTAAGGAAGTAGTGATGCCTCGGTTTGGCGTAGCCCATCACGTACGCGCATTAGTTCGGTAAGTGTTGTTCTTGGAACGGAAAATTTTAGCTCAATATTTTAAGGGACCTAGGGTTTCTATGTTGGTTGATTTAAGTGAACTTAACTAATCATCGCAATATTTGAAATCCTAGACATGCATCGAACATTCAAATATATATATATATATATATAAGCACAATAATATATATATATACATATATATATATACATATATATATATATACATATATATATATATATATATAAAGAATAAAATAGATGCATTTGGCAACTAGCATGACCCCTTGAAATCTTCAATTTTCAAGGGTCTTCATCGAACCACTGTCTTGGGACATCTTCGCCAAAACAAAATTACTAGCTACTACGATTAGGATTAATATAAATATTAAGGTACAAAAATACTCAACGGTACGCAGACCGTATTTAGATTTACAAAAATACGTAACGGAACGCAGTCCGTATTTTCTATCCTAATCGGGCCCCACTAGTTGCCATTTTTCACGAAACCTGTGAAACAATATATTTCCATTCATCCATTCACTATATGTGAATGGCCCATGCATTTTACGACGAAAAACAAGTAATAATGCACAACACGCTAAACTAGTAACTAACTTAGGTTGTTAATTCGATTAACGTACCTAATTAAAACTAGTCAAAGTTGTTTTATATATTATGTTTATTAAGGTGCAATTTGTTCACGAAATTATTCAAGCTCCCACTAAATTCTACATCCAACTTAAATAATCTAATTAATTAAGCCAGTAAATCCAAATTTTGTCAAAATTAAAATTTTGCAAGATCCCGAAAAATTGAGTTCTAACCTCGTTAAAATAATTAATTAAAATTAAAACGGCAAAATTTTGCAAAAAACGATAGCCCAAAAATCAAGCAAAACATCCTACCCTCAAAATACGAGGGCTGCGCACCATGGCTACTAGGCAGCCCATGCATTGCGTGTGGTGCTAGCTGCTAGCAAGCACGCCTAGTGCAGCATGCCATGCTCGCTAGCACCAGCAGCACGCTACGCATGCTAGCTGCTCGCTAGCGCTGGCAGCAGTGGGCTGGCTGGCTGGGGCTTGCTGCCTCGCTGCCCAGTAGCACGCAAGAGCACTCCAGCAGCTTAAGGCCCATGCACCTAGCCATCTCCCGCAACAGCACCCTTCGCCACACATTGCACAGCAGCACCTCGAGGCTCAGCCCCTTTGTGCGCACCATAGGCAGCCACATGTGGGCAGCTAGGCAGCCCGGCTAGCCTTGGTGACGCTTAGGTGTTTTTGCCTCGATTTGCGTGTCGTTTCTCGGGATTTTAATCTCGATTTACGTGTGACGTAAAAGTAATCCAAAATTTATTTTAGATTCAATTTAGGGAAAAATAAAATTAAAATAAGTCCAACTTAATTAAATTCAATTTTAATGGTGCACAAGCCTAAATCATCCAAAATTACTCTTTTGAAATAATTTAGGTCTTACATGATGCTTTAAAATTGAAGGGCTACACCCAAAATTAATTTGACCAATATGCAAATTAATAATGAGTTTCGACAAAATAGGGAGTTGGAAAATAAAACCAATCATCCAATGAAAAATTTTCCAACTTTTAACTTGTGTAAAATAACAAAATTACATCTTCCAATATGAAGATTAATCAAGATTCAATCAAGAGTACTTGAACTTTAAGGACTTTAATCAATACAAAAATGATTAAATCCAAAAAAAAATAGTTCAACCATGGAATTTAGAATTAAAGTTCCAACCATTTAAACACTTAAAGATTGGATATTTAATATACAAGGAACTTAAAATTTCACATTCACAATAAACATTCACACTTTAATGCAATTTATTTGCATGATTGTGAAATAAAAAATTTATGTGAGAAATAGAACATACCAACTTAAGCACATATTATGTCTTCATAACCATGCTTAAAAGGGTTTATAATTGCATTAGATTAGGGATGCAACCATACATTTAATCTACCCTTAACATGCATAAATTAATCAAGGCATAAAGATTTAAAAAAATTCGTCAAAAATGAAAAACCCTCGAAAAACATACTTCTGGGAGGATTTTGGCTTCTGGACAACCCTAAAAGATTCAGAAACGATTTAGAACATTGATTTCACCCAAAAATCACTATTTTTGAGTCGAAATCTGGGTTCAACAACCAAAATAAGAAAAATACGAGTTTTAAAATTAATTAAAACGAGCTTCTAATCCAATTAGAAAGCAAAACCAAAAATTTAAATCCATTTTAAATCACCTTAATTAATTACAAATTGCAATAATTAAAAGGAGCGCGGCTCCGATACTGCTGTTGGGTTTCGTAGCGTCCAACGCTACGCGGAAGAGAAACCCGCCCAAGACCCGCCCCAATAATTAAAGCAATAAAGCATGCATAAACATAATTAAACAATAATTAAGAAAAGGGATAAAGAAGTAATACCGTTGAAGCGTGCTTCGCTCGCAAACCGAGCTCTTACTTGGAAGCTTAAAGCCTCACAAGCGTGACAACCTCCAACGTCTCGTACCCACGACCCGACCCGAACGATCTTCGCCTCGAGGGTTAGTCGAGACTTGACCAAGTATAAAACTAGAGTTTTACGAACTTAAAGGTTTTCTCAATAATAAGAGATGCCTTTTTGAGTTCTACTCAAGTTGATTTCCAAATGCCCAATCACGGGGTATTTATAGGGAAATGCAACTTGCTCTTCCCATTCATGATCAATGTGGGATAGTTGCATTTTCACTAATTTATTTAATTTCAAAATAAATTATAAAGAAAATACAATCACTAAGCCACAAGTGTCAAGTGGAGAGAATTGGTTAGGTGAGGACCAAAACTAATGGGGGGGACCATTGCCTCGCTCCCCAAGGGAAGCCTTGAGGCCTTGGTCCCCACCTCTCCAAAACCGATACAAGGGCTGCTGGCCTGGAAGCCAGCTAGCACGCTAGCATGCACCAGCCAGCACAGCTAGCACGCACAGCATCACTCCCAAGCACGCACTAGCCAGCACGCACTGGCCGGCACACCCAGCATATGCGTGCTGCATGCTGCTAGGCGCAGGGCGCTGCCTGGCGTAGTGCTGGCGCCTGGGCGATGCCTGGCAAAGTGCTAGTGCCTGGGCGATGCATGCACGCACAGCCCAGCATGCATGCTTGCTAGTGCGTGGCGATAGCCCATGCGCACACGCACAGCCTAGCAAGCTTGCTGGCTGTTGCGTGGTGCTACACTGTGCTGCCTAGCACATATGCCTAGCAAGCTAGACATGCTAGGGCACTACTGCTAGCTAGGCTGGGCCTTGCAATGGCACTAGGCACGCAGCACTTGCGTGTGCGCCTAGCACGCATGATGTGCCTAGCACCCATGCTTTGTCTAGCACACATGGTGCGCCTAGCACGTATGATGTGCCTAGGCTTGCGCCTAGCCATTCAAGGTGCATGCTAGCTCGAGCTAGCCTAGCGTATACATGGCTAGGCCATTGTGATTCTACGGCTATGCTCGAACTTGTTGCTTGTTGATTTTGCGACGCTCGGTCTCGACGCCCTAGGCTCGATATCCGGCGTCTATGTTTGTAATACTCCAGTGACTCATCAAATCCTTCGGATTGATTCGTCTGTTCGGATCGGCAGTTCGTTTGGATTCTACCCAAAGGGTTTTGTCAAGACAAAGCTGTAATATCAGTTGTTCACTAATATTACAGATTGGAAGAGGCCTCCACCCAGGCATTCCGATCACTTGATCTCACTGAAGAATTAGCTTCCTGATAATTCTAAACCCTCTATCAGAATAATACACTTGTTGGAAGGACACCATTCCTTTAATTTCCAACGTAGGTGAGATCTTATCTAAAAATCTAAAACAACTATATGATTCATGGTTTTATTTATCAAGTCCCTTTCAATTAATGTTCCCACAGTATAGACTTTGCGAAATGTGTCTAAACCAATGTTTTGTAAATGGCACTTATATAGTGTAGTCATGTTGTCTATGAACTTTGGGACAAGTTCATGATCAGGAGGTCTTTGTGAAAGAAGATCAACCTTTGATCGCCACCTAAAAAAGAAGTCAATGAAGCCTTCTTCATCCCCTTGGTTGAGTAATTCAAGATCGCGCAAGGTAGTTGTGAGCTTGATGTTATCTCCATATTGGCTAAGAACATGCATATAAGCTATGCTCGACCCCTTTCAATGCCATCATTCCAAGAAAGCTCATTAAGTGAGTCCTAAGATTAATTGTCCGTAACCTTAAAGGTTGGTAAATCCGTAGTCAAGAACTTTTCTAGGAGAGTCTTGCCACTAGGTTGTGGTGCAAGATCATAATTGTAGAACTTAGGCCTTGAGCTTACTCGAAGGACAAGTTTCTCCAAGGCCTCTAGTCTTTTCGAATGTTGCTTTTTCTTGTAGAATCTTTTCTTTTTCTTTCTCTGCTTTTATTTTAGCCTTTTCATCTTTTCTATGAGCCTTCCTTTGGTCTTCTTCTTCTCGTAGGGCCTATAGGTTTTGGAGTTCCTCTCTAAGTTTCTCCAACGCTGCTTTATCACCCATGATTGGACTAGGATGCGAATGTGGAATATGATCTAGTAATGTGTATCACGAGGAATTGAGCGCCTTCACTTAAAACCTTTTCTACCAAACATTCAAACAATGAACCAAAGTCAAAATGTTTTTTTTAATCCTTTTAATACGAATTCACTTTAAGAAAGTTTGTTGATGAAGAATGTCAAAAAATTCACGAACAATCATTAATGGAATGTTATGATTTGTGTTGACTTCAACAAGGTAATCATCAAAGGATTTTACTTTAAGTGAACTGTTTTCGAATAAGGTAGAAGAGAAAGAAAAAGAAAGTTGAATTAAAAATGCTCACCAAATTTTTAGAAATATTAATCAACCCAAATAAGCTCCTTAAAATGATCAATATACTGGAATGTGGTATTTGTTGATCATTAGATTTCAATAGAGATTTTTATTTTATTTTTTAAGATTCTCATATCGTTCATATTTAAAGGATAATTACTATTGGTTTAAATAGAATGGTTGCCTCCGAACGTAAAATCCAAGAAATAATTAAATCATTTTCTCAGATTTATCATTCATTATTCTCTATTATATTTTAAGTTTTTATACTTTTTTTAAGAAGGATTTCTCGATTGTTTTTTGATCCCTCTTCCTTTTTTTTTTTTTTTTTTTTTGTGAGGCAATTATCCCAAGTAAGTTTCTCAGGATTTTCTTTTTAAATCACAGAAGAAGTAAATGAATTATACTCTTAAATCAAGGTTAAGTAATTACAACTAAAAGATGATGACCATGAATATAGACACGTTTATGAATGGGAATATTGATGACGTCTTATTAGGGGATGCGAACTTCTAGTAATGTCATTAGTTCGATTAAAAATTACATAAACGAATCATCATAATCAAAAACAGTATCGCGTGCAATTTTCCGTCTTGCGCTAAGGTGGAGAGTGCAATTTTAAGAGTAGTTCCTGCCACATGTGGTTTTTTTTTTTCGAAAATAGAATAAGAGAACGATTAAAAAACATGTTTTTGGAAAAAAATATTTAATAAAAAAAGAAATGAAAAGACGAACAAAGTAAAAGCAACTAAGTTAGACAACATTGTTAGCTGAAGAGATATTATTAACACCTACTTAACGATTAACCTTGAAGCGGTATTATCGTTCTCTCCGTATAACATTGCTCGTAACGAGTCAAAATCAACATTGAACAGTGGGTGCGCGCAAGAAACAGAGTTGCGTGGAAGAGTCATTCGCAACTTCAGAACTTGCGCTCGGAGGGGGAACGCAACTTTGATAGTTGCGCGCGCTACCTGGCAGGTTTGACATTTTATTTTTATTTTTTAAATTGAAATGCTGATTTTTTTTTTTTAAATTGAAATGAAGTTTTTCTTTTCTTTTTCTTTTTTTTTTTTTGAACTACTATTTTTTGCGAATTTTTTTTATCTCTAGGTAACAAGTTGGAGTTTATTTTACTAGATACGAAGCATATAAGCACATAGTCATGTAGTCACATAAGCACATAAACATGAGGAATAAATCCTTTGAAGCATACAATGTCATTCTAAGTTCAACGGTTAAGGCTTGGGTGTCCAAAGGCACCATATCTTACGAATGATGCACGAATCAATCACTCAACGTGTTGACCCATGGCATGGTTCTCCCAACATTTCGTTGGCGATACGGGTGGGATAGAAGCCTGGTGTTGGCGACCCCTATTTAATGAGATAATCCCCATTGTTTAAAGTGCGCAATGATTATGCATGATGCAATGTTGCTTATCTGGTTTTTACTTTAGTGAAAAAGGAAGAAATCATGCGTTCGAGTCTCGCTCACTAACTAGAGATCATCCAAATTAGCCTTTCATTACAACTCATAGGTAACCTAAGTGGGAAACCTTGAACCATAACCAAAAGCTAATCTTGTAACCTCTAAATCCCCAGCAGAGTCGCCACTGTGAGGAAAGGGTAGCCCGTCATTGGAGATCCCACTTCCTCTATGCCCATGGCCCTTTAAAAGCCTAGGACCATACAATTTTTAAGGTGTGTTAGGATTTGAATTCTTGACTGTTTGGGGGACCTTGAATTAGAATTGATTCTATCATTACGCTTATAATAAACAAATAGAGAGTCGCCAATTAATTTTAGGAAAACTCATAAACCTTGTTCATGTCTTTCTTCCAAGTAGAGTTCAAGGGATATTTAGCACGAATCATAAGTTTACCCATGCCCAAATTGGTTTACTTGTACTAGAAATGAGTTCTGGAGTGAGGGTACTAGTTAACATTCCCTTTTGAGGGGAATCGCCATCCTAGCCAAGTGCGGCCTTTACTAGCTCTTCCTTTTTCACAATTTCATTACCAAACAATATATGCAATGTGATTCCTAAAACTAAGTTAGTTGATTTTATTTACACATGTTAATCACATATGGATTACAACACAACGAATGTCATTATTCTTATTTAATTCCAATTCATGAAAGAACAATAATAAACAAGATTCACCCTGGCTTACGTGATAAAACAATCAATTAATTAAGAACTTTTTGACTTTTACCACAAAAAAAAAACAAAAAAATTGTTTTTTTACCACCAAAATTTCTAAAACTTTTATTTTACCACCAAAAAAAATTCTAAAAATTGTTTTTTACCACCTACCATCAAGAAAACCGTTAAATCTAACAGTGTTAAAAAAATTCTTCGATTTTCGTGCACAAAGCATGTTCTTTATAGGTTTAGGGGGGCATTTTGGCCCTTGGATCCAATTTGAGGTCAAAATTGACAAAAAAAATGATTGAAAATGCCTCGTTTTGCATGTTTCACGTAAATCAAGGTATTTTTATTAGGAAAAATGAGCCATTTACGAACATTATTTTTCAATTCTGACCTCAAATTAGACCCAAAGGACCAAAACGCCACCAAAAACCCCTAAAGAGCATGTTTTTGGCACGAAAATCAAAGAATTTAAAAAATTATGTTAGGTTTACCAGATTTTTTGACGACAGGTGGTAAAAACAATTCTTATCTTTTTTTTTTTTTGTGGTAAAATAAAAATTTTAGAAGTTTTGATGGTAAAAAACAATTTTTTTTTATTTTTTGGTGGTGAAAGTAAAAAAATGAATTAGTTAATTCAATCCTAGTCTTATTTATTGAAAGAACACTATGTCGAAAATGATTAATTAAATATTTATTTAACGTGATCAAGCAACACTAATTAATCATTTTAGGTGATTTGAGACAAGAAAAGTAGATTGATTTATCTAAGCACTCGAGAATTACCACATTTCCTTCCTAGATCTTCGTTTAGAATAGAAAAGGACACCTTCTTGTTGGGGAACCTCCACCGTAAGAACAAAACAATTAAAAGGGTGAGTGTTTAGGACAAGAGGGTTGATTATTGCATAAATTCACAAAGATATTACTGCTGACTTTAGGCTATTTTTCTGTGTGTTTAGAGCTCGTATTGAACCACTATTTATAGGGAATGGGTGAGATTAGGGTTTCGGAGATTCTGTCGCAGCTGGTGGAGTGCGCAACTGTGAAGGTGGCGTGCGCAACTGTGAAGGTGGCGTGCGCAACTGTGAAGGTGGCGTGCGCAACTGTGAAGGTGGCGTGCGCAACTGTGAAGGTTGCGCACAGATTCCGCGCGTAAGTATAGGAGTTGCGCTACTAAGGACAGCAAGACTTCTAGTCTTGCGTGTGGCTGTATAGTAAGATTCGATTTAGTACCTTTATGAAATTCCGAATCTTCCGCAAGCGCTTCTCTGAAGGTTGCGCAAGCTGTTGCGCGTAAACATATGAGTCCTACGCGCTAGACCAGCACGACTTCATGAGTTGCACGCGGATTATACTGTGGCAGCCCTAAATTTAAACCTAGGCGCTCTAAATCCGTCCTAAATTAGGTTTAATCTTTGGATTAGGCCTAATTTCTAATCGGGCTTAGTGAGCTTTTAGTACATTTCGTTTAGGTCAAGCTAGCTAGTTTTATGTGTTTAGGATTTAATCAGTAATCCATAAGCATTCCTTACTCCAATCCACCACAAAGATGGAATTATTTATCATCATAGCACTTTCGGTCGGGACAAGGGACCAAAAGTAGATGTGTTCAGTAGAAATTTCCTGATTTTTGGTGATTTCTATGTTTTTCCAGCCACTACGAGATATCGAAACTATGATCACATTTATTACCGTCTTTCGTAGCCAAAGACCGAGGATTTTGGTGACTAAGGGCTTGGTTCGTGGAATTGGTTCAAGCATTAGACCAAGGAAAAAGAAGAAATTGGGCCAAGAGGAATTGAAGACCAAAGAAAAGAGAAAAGGTAGATCGGCCTAAAAAAGACCGGGCCTGATCGGGCGACCCGATCGGGAAAATGCCCAGATTTTGAGAGAGAGAAAATAGGCAGGCTCGATCGGGCGGCCCTTATGCCCGATCGGGCGTGTGTTTCTCCTAGGAAGTTTATTAGGAGTTTTTTTTGTTATTTTTCGAGCTTAGTATTTAAACTCTTTTGTAAGCTTTTTTTAGAGACGTTTCTTTAGATTGTGATTTCATCATTAAGTTCTTAGAGAGATTTTTAGTTAGAGATTATTGATGAACTCAAGTTTTTCCTTTAAGTGCAATTTCATATTTCCTTCATTTGGTATTATTATCGTCTCTTTTATTGTTTTAGTTATTGCTTTGATTATTATTGCTTTTATTTTAATCATGTTTTTGTTACATGCTTTGGTGTTTAGATTTAAATATGTGTGAACAGTTTAATTATAGGGTTCTTGGGGGATCCATTATTAATATGAAGGGATAATTTGTTATTATTGATTATTGATATTGCATAATAATTTCTTATTGAATTTTTTTAATTCTTTGCAACTGGATTATGAATCGAGCATATGTAATTTGATTGTAAAAGTATAGCAATATTGAATTGATGAATCGAGCAGATGTTAATTTGATATTGAAGGCTATTTTCGTAGGAACTTTAGTCTAGTAAATTGCGAGAGCCTGTTAATCATATTATTTGCATTGTCAATTGATGATTATTATGTTTTATCTTGGAGTATTAATTATTGGTGAACCTGCGACCCTTGAATTTTTATTATTGATTATTCCCTTAGTTTAATTATTGTCATAGTATAATTCTCATAATTCTTACTTATTTCTTAATCTAATAATTTAGATTATAATAATTTATTAGGAGTAAAAGAACGTTGTTTCCATGTAGATTCGACCTTGCTTCCCTATCTATATTAGTTAGAGGAATTTAGGAACTAATTTTGATTAGGTAATACGACTTTATCAACAAAAAAAAAAAAAAAAAAAAAAAAAAAAAAAAAAAAACTTTGTTAACTCATCTTTTAGACATTTAATATCTTTGTAATAAAATTCACTATAATAACTTAGGAAATGTGATAGTTATGGTGAGGAACATAGCGACTTTGAGGTCATAACTTGAGCCTTGTCCTTAAATGATAGATAATTTGGGAACATGCTAATTTCAAGTTACCATAACAATATGATCTAACTTTCTAGCCACACTAAAAGGTGTATAGACATAAATAAACCACGTGGGGTTGGGTAATTAAGGAGAAAATTTACCAACATAAACAATCTTTTTGTGTAATACTTATGACGTTAAATACCTAATTGAACTGCTCAAAGTCTCCAGGGTCGGATGGGTTTACGGTGGATTTTTTCAAAACCTATTGGAATAAGGTAGGGCGTTTGGTGACTGATAGTGTCATACAATTTCTGAGAACAAGAAACATGCTTCAAGAATGGAATCAATCTCTGCTAGTGTTGATACCAAAGGTTAAGGTTCAGGAACTTGCTAGCCATTTCAGACCAATTAGTCTGTGCAACACGGTGTATAAGTGCATTTCTAAGTGCTTGGCGAATAGGATAAAGTCAATTCTTCCAAGTCTTATTACGGAATACCTGCATGCCTTCATCCCAGGTAGGTATATAGAGGACAACATTCTCCTGAGTCATGAACTAATGCATCTTATAAACTCAAAGAAAGGCTCTAATTTCACAGCTGTTAAGATCGATATGTCCAAAGCGTATGATAAAGTGGACTGGCTCTTTCATCTGAAAGTCTTACAAGCTCAGGGGTTCTCCAACCACTGGATAAGGATTAATTCACAGTGTATCTCGACGGTTAGTTTCAAGGCAATTATAAATAGGAAAACATCAGAACATTTCGTTCCTAAGTGTGGTCTGAGACAGGTGGATCCTCTTTCTCCATATCTATTTATTCTCTATATGGACATCCTGTCGAGAATGTTAAACCTGGAAAAGGATATCAAGCAATTTCAAGGTTTAAAGGTATCCCGTAGGTCGTCGTCAATTTCTCATCTTTTCTTTGCAGATGATGCTATGCTCTTCTTCAAGGAAATAAGGAATCATGTATGTGCATCTCTGACATCCTGCACAGGTTTGGTAAAGCCTCATGTCAGCAGCTTAATCTCCAAAAGTCTGTTATTAAGTTCTCGCCGGATTTCGATAATGACATAAAATTGACTATGAAACAAATCCTTTCAATGCCGGAAACTACCAACATGGGGATTCTGGGAGCCCCGATTAACATTCAAGGGAAGAAGAGCACTTATTTCCATTTCTTAGTGGATAAGGTTTCAGAAAGAATCATGTCATGGGTCTTTAAGACTTTCTCAACCGGAAAAATTAATCCTTATCAACACGGTGCTGGTAAGCATGTCCGCTCATGTCATGAAGTGTCTTAAACTCCCTCAGAGTATTGCAAACAAGATTGTTGCTTTAATTACTCGGTTCTGGTGGGCTAGTACGGGGGCGAAAGGGTTACATTGGATGAGTAGAAGTGTAATCCAACTCCCTAAGAGCATGGGAGGTTTGGGAATTAGAGGTTGCTCGAGTCTCAATGATGCACTCCTCTTCAAACAAGCAACAAGGATGCACCTCAATCCACAACTCCTAATATCAAGTGTACACAAGGGCTTCCAACCGTGTGGCATATGTAATATCAATAGTCCGTCTAAAAGAAGAGGGAACCTGTCAATGGGAATGTCAAGCCTTCAACAAGCCACCCAATCCTTTAAGAATGGTTTTGCATGGAAGATGGGGAATGGAAATAATATTAAGGCCATTAGTATGCCTTGGGTGAATGGTATCATCCCAACAGTTAAATCACGTCAAACCCTTAGAGCTACGGCAAACTGGAAAGTGAAGGATTTCATTAATAGTGAGGCTAGAACTTGGAATGCAGGTAAGGTAAGGGAGTGTTTCAACTGGGATAGTGCGAAATCGGTTCTGTCAATGGAGCTACCACAGTCATCTAAGGAGGATGATTTCCTTTACTAGAAATATCACCCGTCGGGGAGGTACACAGTTAAAACTGGGTACTACTACTTATCAAAGGATTGGGGATTAGAGAGATCAAATTTTTTAGCAAGGGATCAAGAGTTTGTAAAGTTGATTTGGAGATTGGTCATTCAGCCGAAATGGAAGGTTTTCCTTTGGAGGCTCTTCCATGATGGTATTGCAGTCAAGATTAACCTGGCTAGAAAAGGAATATGAGTAGAAGGAGTTTGTGATCATTGTGGGGTAGACTTGGAAGATAGCCAACACCTCTTCAGGTTTTGTAATCTGGCAAAAGAAGTTTGGGAGAATAGCTCCCTAACTATTTGCCCTGACTCTCCTGGTTTCAACTCTTTGAAAAGATGGATCCAGCACTATATCCTACTGTTCAATAGCGAGGATGGTAAGCATAGTAACCGCTGTGCTTTGTTTATTGCAACTTTATGGGGGCTATGACTAGGAATGCCAGATGCTTCAAGGAAACTACGGGGACAATAAGTTTAGTAAGGGAATTTATACATCTTGCTATGGAAGACCATGAAACGTACAAACATCGAGCAAGGCCAACAAATGAGTTGGAGGTCAATGATAAGGATAACCCGATTATTCCCCCGGGCTATAATTACGTGCATCTGGGAAAGGAAAACAGTGGATTTGATGACTTCATTGTGGAAGCCGATGGCTCCTGGGATAAGAAGACAACGAGAGCAGGGATAGGTTGGGAAGTTAAGACTAATCATCAAGGTTTTGCCCTCGATGAAGGCGATAAATATGGAGCAGCAGCGTTAGTTATACAATGTGAGGCCTGGGCTTGCCCAGAAGCAATGAAGTGGGCTCGAGCGAAAGGGAGACAGGAAATGAAGTGGGCTTCGTTTCAAAGATGCACGATTTTAAAAGTACAGCGAGATCAGGTCCAGAAGGCAGACGACATTGCTAGGAAATGCCGGATTAACTTCTCTAATTTTTTGTAGTAATGTTCTTTTGTTTTTATCATTTGCTATTGTTAAAAAATAAAAAATAAAAAAAAAATAACCTAATCGATACTTTTAAGCCAATCAAAGATAGTTAATTTAAGAGCATTCCATATAGAGCTCAAAAATTAGGTCATGATTGTACCGAAAAGTTAACAGACACGTATTTGAAAGAAAATAAAGACAAAGAACGACAAACACTTGATGCAATATTGACAAAAATTACAAATACAATACAATAGAAACATAAATAATATTTATGAAATCAACAGGGTTAATGACCGTTTTAGTTATCTTATGATCAATATACGATCTTTATAGCTTAATGTGAAATAAATTTTTGTAAGGAAATACAGAAAACAAAAGTGATGATCTTGACATTAATGTCCATGTTAAGTACTTTGGATTTGGTTATGTTGAGTTTAACAATTTTTGTATATGTTGAATCAACCATACTCTGCTTCAATATTTTGAATTCTATTTATTTGTCTACCTGAAATTTATATAAATACAAATGAGATTTTCTTAGTAATAAAATGAAGTTTACTAATGCAAGCTTCTTCCCAATTTCCCAAAATTACTTAATTAGGTTGCCTTAATTTATCACCACGAATTTTTAAAATTTATTTCTAGATCTATTCTATGCATTTAATAGCTTTGTAATAGAATTCACTTTGATAACCTAATTATTTAAAATTGCTAGAGATGGTGTGAGGAACTAAAAAATCAATTTGTATGTGAATTTGAGGCCACAAATCTTAGTTTCAACATTTGTTCGATGGTTGAATAAGAATATGCTAATTAAATTTTGAGTTCACATAACTAGGATTAATTAACTCTCTCACCACACGAAAAGGCATATCCATTAACCATGCAAGGTTAAAGGAAAGAGAAAATTACGAATCGTGAGCAATTTAATTTTTTAACAATTTCACAATTTGTTGGTGTATATGACTAGGTTACTAATAGATAAGAAATTTAATTAGATAATTAATTAAAGAGCAGGCAATCTTTTTTTTAAAGCAATAAGAGCATGCTATCTAGAACTTTCAAACCTAGGGTATGATTGTATACCGACATGCTGACATGCAAGTTAATAATACGTTAGAAAGAATGAAAGGACATAATGGCAAAAAAACACAAATCTTGTATATTGACAACAAATACAAGTAATTACGTCATAAATAATATTCTTCTTAATTATTATGACATGGTATAATAATTACTTCGTATAGATAAGTTTTTAGGTTTTCCTAATTGGCCTTTTTATTATAAAAAATAAATAACAACGCAAGTTTCTTACTCTAATAAATTACTAGAATTGACGACCAATTTCTTCATGCCTTTTATTAGTTGTAGTGGTATATAGCTTCTTTGGAAATGAATTTTTGTAAGATAAAAATATTGATGACCTTGACATTTAAATCCATTTTCAGTACTTGTATGTGTTAGATTTGGTTCTCGAGTTTGATACGAGTACTAGAGTTTTGTTTACTAAAATCAATCAGACTCCGATTTAATATTTTTACTTTCATATATTATTAGTATCTCCAAAATGTGTAAACTAAAATGTGATTTCTATTTGATTTTTGTAAGACAAAAATAATGATGACCTTGACATTGAAAACCATTTTCAGTACTTGTGTGTTAGATTTGGTTCTTGAGTTTCATACGAGTACTTGATTTTTGTTTACTAAAATCAATTAGACTCCGATTTAATATTTTTACTTTCATATATTAGTATATCCAAAATGTGTATAAACTAAAATATGATTTCTATTTGAGTTGGAGAGAATACTAAAATGAATTTTGCTAATTCAAATTTTATCTCGAATTCGAAAAATTACTTAACTAGCATGTTACTGTAAAACTCATTGCACATACAAAAAAAATAATAAATAAATAAATAAAAAACACTCTTGTAAGTATTTACTACGGAGTAGCTTTATTATAGAATCTACTTTGATCAGAGCGACAAATTATGTCCTCCCTCTATTTCATTTCCAAAGTTACCTTTTTTTTTTTTTTTTTTGTTATTTTTTTTTTACAGGTATTAAGAAATATGATTGGGAGTAGTTAAAATGGAATTTATTTTTGAGGGTAGGTAAATATATAATTTGGCAAATTAAATAAGAATATTTACTTTGGGATTAGGTAAACTAGTACTATATGTACGTGATGCATGCATGAAGTTTTGAAAGCATGTAGTCCTTTTTTTTGAAGAAAACAGCACGACATTGAATTAATGGAGGTCAAGTACAGTCCGCCAAAGTTAGTAGACTTTGAGGGAAAAGACCTAAACAAACAAATTCGTTACGACCTTTAAAATCCCACCTCCTAACAAAATGAGCAATAGTATTCCCCTCCCTTTTAACATGACATATAGAAAAATCAGATAAAGAAGAAGAGAGCAGCACAATATCTTCTAACATCAAACTAAAAGGATCAAAGCCCACCATGTTTTGCCTAACATCCTGAGCAACCATAAGAGAATCACTCTCAATAATTACCCTGTTGTACCCCAACTGAATAGCCAATTGCTTTCCAAAGCAGTAAGCCGCAGCTTCAACCAGAGCTAGACTCCACCCCGCATATTACCTGCGAACAACAGTAGCCAAAACAACTCCCATCTCGTACCTGATAACAGTGCCCAGACTTGTATAGCCACCAATATGAGCATCACAATTAACTTTGACAAAACCAGCACTGGGCATTTCCACGGGCACACAGCAGCAGTAGAGGCATTTACAGGTGGCTTGAACACTGTACACGCATAATCCCCATAGTCCGTAACATTCCTCACCAAACCAACCGTAACAAGAATTTGAGAAGGTGTTTCATGAAAAAAAAAATGACCTTGTTACGGCACCACTAGCAACCCATATCAAGGATGCCATCGTCAGGAGCTCTTTGCTAGAGACCTTAGAAGCAAGCCACAGAAAGCGAGGAGAAAAATCTGAGTAGGGGGCCTGTGAAACCAGAGCAGCAAAATCACTCACACTCCAAATTTGAACTGCAGCACCACACTCAAAAGTTGTGTGAACAATTGACTCAACCTTACTGCCACAAATCGTACACACAAAATCCGGAATCAAGTGATGGTAGTGAAATCTCTCCCGAACCCCAAGAAAATCTTACATGCTCTCCAAAGGAAGTGGCACAATTTCAGCGGACCCTTAAGACTCGAAATGATCTTCCACACGTCACTTCCTTGATGAGATAGACCCGTGTTAGGATTCCGTTTGCCAAGCCAATATTCCGACTTCACGTTATACTCCCCCGTCTTCAAAGGCCACCAATACAGCACATCTCTAGTGCATCGAATAGAAAGCGGGATAGACAAAATAAACGCTTGATGAGAAGCCCAGAAGTATTCCTGTACGGCCTCCACCTTCCAAGACATGGAATCAACATCGATCAAATCACATAGTCTGAAGCTCATGTCACTATTAGGCAGTGGTGTAAGGACTAAAACCGACGAGCACCCAAGTAGCCACGCACTCTCCCAGACCTTAATATCACTCCCATTCCCCACCCTTCATTTCAATCCATCAAGAAACAGAGCTTGGGCATAACCCCGACTAGCATCCAAAACAGCACAATGCTTAAAATACTTGGCCTTTAAAATAGAGAGGAGAATGGTACCTTGGTGATGTGGAGACACCAACATTGTTTTCCAAGAGAACCATATTAAAACATCAAAGGTGTCGAAAACCCATCCCACACTCACTTTTTGGTTTACACAACTACTTTCACCTTTGCCAATTCAATTTCCTAGACAAGTCCGTAGAGCCCCACCAAAATCGAGCCATCATCAAGTGGATATCATCAATAAGGCCATCAGGGAGTCTAAAGATACTCATCATATAAGTAGGGATAGCTTGAATGATAGATTTGATGAGTACTTCTTTCCCGGGTTTAGATAAAAGTATCTCTTCCCACCCATGTAGTTTCATCCATATGCACTCCTTTAAGCCTGTAAAAACAGCTCTCTTGATCTCCCAATAACAGTCGAAAGACCCAGATGTTTTTCGTGCCTATCAACCTCCCGAATACCCAACAGTACCAATAATTTCTTCCCGACGACGATTGCACACTTTTTTGCTAAAGGCCACACGCTAATAATTTTAGCAATTACAGAGCATTCTTAAACGTTCGCCCTCGCAAATAATATACTATCATCAGCAAAAATAAATGTGACACCCAAGGGGCACCTCTACAAATTCTCACCCCATGAATGTGATTATCTCTAGCAGCTTTACTGATCAAAGAAGAGAATACATCGGCACACCGAAGAAACAAGTATAGAGAAATAACACCACCTTTCCGAAAACCTCTAGAAGGAGTGACAGACCTAGAAATCTGACCATTAATCTTAAAAGCAAAATGCACACTTTCAAGACACTCCATTATTCTACCAATCCAGGTGCTCGAAAACCCCGTCTTCTCCATAACCATTCCCAAAAATACCTACTCTACCCGATCATAGGCTTTGCTCATATCCAACTTCAAAGCAGTACTACCCTCCTTCCCTTCACCACCTCTCTTCATGGAATGAAAAATCTCAAAAGCTACCAATGCATTATCAGTAATAAGACGTTTAGGAACAAATGCACTTTGATTTTAAGAGATCATCACCTCTACAAAGCCCTTCAGTTTATTGTCTTGGAAATGATTTTATATGTAACATTACAACATCTAAGGTCTAAACTCCGAAATAAGGGTCGGATCCTTACATTTCGGAATTAAAACAAAGCATATTTCATTAACAATAGAAAGATCAACCTCCCCCATCCACCCTTTTTTTACATAAGCAATTATGCCAAAGCCAACAATGTGCCAAAACTTTTGAAAAAATAAGGCGTGCTCACCATCGGGCCCCGAAGCTTTGTTTCGGTGCATATGAAAAGGGCCGATCTAATCTCCTCAGTTGTAGGCTTGCAATCCAGGGAGGCATTCATATCATTATAAACTACTCTCTCAATACCTTCTAGAGCGTCTTGGTAACTTGTTGGTGAACTAGTAGCAAATAGATTAGTAAAATAAGCCGTGATAAACCTCTCAATGTCAACTCGTTGATCGAACCATTCACCATTATCACCCTTGAGGTCATCGGTTCTATTAGGTTTTGTGGTGTCCGACACCGCACGGAAACAAAACCCGATAACCGGATCGCATGCATAATAATTACAACATAAACAAAAGTATGCAAATAAACAAAAACACAAGAGAAGAGAGAGAATAGAGAGAAAGAATACTCACCCTAGAAGCGTGCTTCGCTCAACCGATGAGCTCGGACTTGAAAGTTTTAAGTTCTGCAAGTGCGAAAACCTCCGACGGCTCACACCCTTGCTACCAAACCGTAATCGGTCCCTACCCCGTAGCATAGACGGGGTAGACCAAAAATAACTTAGAGCTTAAGAACAAAGGTTTTCTCGCTTTTGGAGATCCCTTAGAGTTCACTAGCTCAAGTGAAGTTCCCAATACCCAATGATTGGTATTTATGAGGAAAAGTTCCCAAAAATATTTGACAAAATGCCAAAAGTAAGATTTAATTTAATTATAAATCAAATTAAATTGGCAACACAATCCTCAAACAACAAGTGGCATAAGGTGAGCACGGGGTTAGGTGAGGACCACAAGGATAACCCACATGGCCTCCTTGTTCCCCAAGCCACCAAACTCACCAATCACAATAAGGCAAGACCGGTCAATATCCTTGGGCAACAAGGAATGGTCGGTCAAGGCCTTTGTGGCTTCGGATGGGCTCACTACTAGAAATATTCCGTTTTCCGACAGATTTGTTCCGACGGATTTAAATTCCGTTGGAAAATTCGAATATTCCGACGGAATTTTGGTCTGTCAAAAAAATCCCTCGGAAAATATAAGTTGCGGCTGAAAATCCTTCGGAAATATTCCAACGGATTTTTTATCCCTCAGAATTTACTGCTTCCAACGAAATATTCCCTCGGAATATTTCTTCCGACGGAATAACATTTAAATTCTGAGGGAAAAAAATCCGTCGAAACATATTAATTTCCTACGTTTTAAATCCGTAGGAAAATTTCCGACGGAATTTAAGCCTTTCCCGATGGAAATTTATTTTTAAAAAAAACAAAAAAAAAAACCCTAAATGAAAACCGGACCCCCTAACCCCTTCCCTTTTCATTTCTCTTTCTCTCTCCCCGCCCCTTTTCCATCTCCTCTTATTCATTTCTCTTTCTCTCTCCTCTCCTCCTCTCCTCCTCTCTTTTTCTCTCCTCACCTCCTCTTTCACCGCAACCCATAAACGGCTATCCCTCACTCACCGAAGCTTTAACACTCATAAACGGCTCCAGATTTCGGACGACTGAGGTTCGGTGTCGAAACGAGGCTTGGAATTGTTGAGCTGGACTTGGTTTCATCAACAACAACCTAAACATCAATTGTAGATCTTGTAATTTAGTTTTGTGTTTAGATCTAGTTTTTTTTTTTTTTTTTTTTGAATAAATGTTTAGATCTAGTTAATTGTATATGTAATTGTAATGTTAATTTACAAAATTTATTATACAATTATATATTTATACATTTCTATTAATTTTCCTTGTTTAATTTTGGTTTTTTGAATTTTTTAGGGTTTTTTTGGGGTTATTTCCGATTTTTTGGGTTAATGGTGGTGGTGTCGGTGGTGATGGGGTGGGCTGTTGTGGTGGTGTCGGTGGTTATGGGGTGGGGTTGTGGTGGTGTGGGTGGAATGGGGGAGGTTTGGACCGGTGGATGTGGGAGGTTTAGAAGGGGGATTTTGGTGGTGTAGGGTCCGTGGGGTGTGGGTTATTTGGTGGTTCTGGGTTGGGTTTGGTGGGTCTGGGTGGGGAGATGGGTCTGGGTCTGGGTTTGGCTTGGTTGGTCTGGGTCTGGGTGGGGTGGGGTGTCGGGGTGGGGTTAGGTGTCTGGGTGTGGGAAAAAGGGTTGGGGACGTGGTGGGTGGTGTGGGCTGGTGGCGGGGGTGGATCTGGGTGGGGATTGTGGTGATTTTTTTTATTTTATTTTATTTACTTTTCCGACGGAATTTTCCGTCGGAATATAACTCCTCCGACGGAAAATTCCGTCGGAACATCTCCACCACCGACGGAAATTTCCGTCGGACCATATCCCACTCCGACGGAAATTTCCGTTGGAACCTTGCGACGGATTTTCAATTAAAGTCAACAAAAGCGCCGACAGAACATAATCCGTCGGAATATCGCGAAATTCCTACAAAGTGTAATGCGACGGTGCTTTCTGACGGAATTCCGTCGGAAATGGGCATTTTCGACGGAATTTCAGGGTTTTTCGATAGATTTTTTCCGTCGTTAATTGACTGTTTTCTAGTAGTGGCTAGCCTACACGCACCGCAAACCCACCGCTAGCTAGTTGGGCTGCTATGCGCTACTGGTTGGCTTACCGCAAGCCCAACGACCTTGCCCGCAAGCACCTGCAAACCTCGCTAGCTAGCGAGCTGCTCCGTGCTACTGGCAAGCCATGCGGGTGTGAGCATGCGACAACATTAGGCTGCCTAGCACGCTGCGCCTTGCATAGCTGCTGGTGGCCTAGTGTTAGAGCCATGCACTCGACCAGTAATCCTAGATTGTGCGTGCGTGCACCAAGCTCAGCTTGCGGCTAGTGCTGACCTTACGGCATAAACCTCGGCTAGCGATGCTAGCCTACCTTGCGGAATAATACACTTGTTCGAAGGAAACCGTTCCTTTCAACCTCCCACTTGTCCTTCCTGACAAGTGTGCTATTCGTGCATAGCCTGTTTCCTATATCACTTAATGCCACTTCATGAACTATAAGGTAAGATTCTTTGTCATCCTTATTACGTCTAGAAGTGTTTCTCGATTTCCGAGTTCGATTGTCAAAAAGCAGATGATTTTTAAAATCCATCTGAGCACGACCATGCATTTTCACAGTCACGCTCTTTGAGAGGTCTTATAAACAATAAAGACATGTTCCATACTATTAATAGGATGACATTCCCAGTCTTGCATTGTTAGCTTCCCCTTACTAAGAGGCCCAAGCCGTCCGAGTATTGCCTTTATAATCCCCTTGTATGGAAGACGTTTGACAACATTAAAGGGGACTAATACTCAAACAAGAGAACTTACAATACTCATGGTTGAGGAAAGAGGTTTTGACAGCAAAAATGAGTAATATACTTATGACGATTGTTACATTTCTGAAAGTATTCTCATAGGTCGATCCGGTATAGTTCCAAACCAATACTTGTGTAAATGATTTATGACAGTCCTTGTAGCACAAGAAACGGTGCTACAAACAATCCTACACACTAATATCTCACGGTCATTAGTCGTCCAACTTTCAAATGACCTTAATCAGGGATAATTTTGATATGGTATTCAATGTTCACTTAATAGGTGTTTCTTTATCCAAGACTTGTCTTGATACCCTATTTTGAATATCGTCAAATCGAACGGACTCACTATTTAATTCTAAACCACAATTAAATAGTTTTGTGGAATAATTAGTAAATTTTATTCCACTATGAAACTTTTAAACGTATCATCTTATGATAAATGGTTTTCCCAAATGTTTTAAGAGTAATACTCTTAACAAAACATTTATAGAAATCACACCCATATCTAATATGCTTGATTTCTTTTATGCAATTGTGAATATTGTGGTTCACTTATTGCATAGGTTTAGTTATGATTACTTTGCAAAACTTACCATCTTCATCATCAAAAACTCTCATAATAAGATGATAAGATTTGAGAGTGTTATGGATTATATGCGATTTAGGATTTATTTTCCAAGTGATGGCTCCCATTTATTTTCATGATTTGAGATCTCCAACTTGACAACCTACAATCATCAAAATTCAACAACGAACTATCCATTGAACAAATTCCTTATTATTGCCTTTAAGGCAACAATGTTCTCAACATATATTTTAGTATAGTTCCTAATGATGTTTTGCTTGGATTTTAGTCTAACCGGTTCACAATGATTTAGGATCCCCTAACCATTAGTGATCATGGAAATTTACCTTAAATTTCCGTACATTATACATAGAGGCTAGTCCATGTTACCATTCTCAAGCCACGACGCATCTAAGCTCGTGCTTATAAATGAATTCCTTGTTAAGGATCTGATCTTGCTAAGGTTGCGCTCGCAAAATCAATACTCAAATTATATTTGTTCCCATGCTTCAAGAACTCATCCTCTTACCTAACCAAGTACCTTGGATGTTCTTGATTATAGTCTAACGATCCATTACTTCGATTCAAGTCGATTGGTACTTTATACTTCACATGCTCTAAGTATGTAAGTCGTGTGACAATTCAATATCACAACATACATGATGGATTCAATCGTAGAATTATTCCCAATTCCATTCATGTGACATTTTAGTTCATCCAGTTTCACCGAGTCTTGCTAAACTGTTTTCTATATGATACGGTTGAAAGTCTCAACTAGAGTCTTTCTTGTTTGACTTAGTATTTGCCTAGCTTATACTTAGTTCAAAATATTTGCTTAGTTTTATACATATGGGTCGAAAGCCTTTTCAATTCCTTCATGTTTAACACGGTAAATTCCTTTACTCGTTCAAATATTTTATTAAGTCTATCCAATAGATCTTAATTCCCACTATGTACTAAGTATCGCCTTTAGCTTGGTCCATCATTGAAAATTCTTTCAAATATAAGCATTTAGCATTTGATAGTTATTTTACAATAGAGTTCGTAAACTTCTTATTGAATCTTACAAAATTGACTTTTTCTCCTATTAAAGAATTTCCATGTTTCTCAACAAGCCAAACCTTATATTAACTTTATGAGAAAACCCATTCCAATTCCTACATGCTTCCCTCAATCCACCAATGAATTTCTTGAGCTTGCTTTCAAATCTAGCATTATTTAGATTAATCAAAACCCTTAGACTTATTAGCATAGTCTCTTCCAAAATCCTATTTTTAGGAAGGCAGTTTTGATATCTATTTTGCCATATTTCATATGCACAATTTTTCTAGAATAATCACAAAAAGCCTTAAGCATTCCAATTAGTGAATAGGTTTTTATTAAATCAATGTCGTGAATTTAATTGTAACCTTTTCAACCAATCTAGCTATGTATGCATATACATTTCCATATTTGTTAGTTTTCTCCTTGAAAACTTATTTGCGATTGATGGGTCTTTACCCTTCATTAGGGGTGTACACCGGTCCAAAATCGGACCGGACCTGTTTGGACTGGGGACCGGAATTAGTGAATTTTGAGAACCGGAGACCGGACCTGATTCAACAGGTCCGGTTCCGGGTCAGACCTGAAAAATCAGGTCCGGTCCCGGTTAGGACCTGAACTGACCTGAATTTGTATTTTTTTTTTCTTTTTTTTTTCTTTATTCAAGCCAAAGTTTCTACATTTGAAAGTCAGCAAAAGTAACATTATAAATTTATAAAAATATAAATTAGCATTACAATTATATCTACAATCATAAATTAAAATTCAAAATTATATCAACCCATCATAGGTTCATAGCATAAATTAAATTTATACAAAAATACAAAATTATCTAAAAAATATAAATTAAAATTACAACTATATCAAAAAATAATTATAATCAGAAATATTGAAAAAAAAGATTAGATCTACAATTTAAACTCAGCGAAAATACAATAAATAAAAAATAAACCAAGTACCTAGGGTTTATAATTTAATAAATGAAATTAATTCGAAAAAGGGTAAATTAACACCACGGAGGCTACGTTGGTGGCGGTGGACGGTCGGCTTTTGCGGTGTGGATAGTGGTCGCCGGAAATTCTTCCTCCTTTGCTCCTGTCAACTGAAATTAAATCGAAAAAAAGTAAATGGAGCCTGGATTCTGGAGCAACGGAGATCTGGACCAACGGTGTCGAGACTCACTGGACTACGGGAGATTTGGAGCAACGAAGGTCGTGCGTTTTGATGTCGAAAACCGGTGAGGGATCCGGTGTGGTGTTGGAAAGAACATGGAGACACGGAAGAGAAAGACTGAGAGGAGAGGAAGAAGAAGAGAAGGCGAGAAAATGAGAGGGGGTTTCTGGTGTCAAAACCGGTGAGGGCTGAGGCATCCGGTGTGGTCGCTTGAGACTGAGAGGAGATCAGGAGAGTAGGAAGAAGAGAAGAGGAGAAATGAGAGGCTGGTAGTAGTATTAGGGTATATTATATATATATATATATATATATATATATATATATATATATATATATATATATTATAAAATAAAAAAAAATAAAAAATAAAAATAAAAAAACCGAGTTTCAGGTCCGGACCTGAAACCCCTGGTTTTAGACCGGGTTCGGACCGGGACCGGAAACCTTGATTTTCAAGGACCGGGATCGGAACTGAATCAACAGGACCGGGACCAGACCTAAATCAACAGGTCCGGGTCAGGTCCGGTCCGGATCAAGTCGATTCAGGTCCGGTCCAGTTTTTGTACACCCCTACCCTTCATACAAATTAATTAAGTTTCAAACATGATTTTCAAATACGGAGTCTTTTTTGGATTTTATGGTCTCTAACAATTATTCGGAATTTAAATTTGTCGTAGCTAATTAACAAGACGCTATTCCCTTACCATAGTAAATAGTATGCTTGTAAGTCTTAGGTTTATTTCTAACTTCATAGAAATTTATAGGATTCAATCCAAGCCTTTGGTGAATTTTATACCTATACGGGGTAATTGCATCAAACACTGAGTTTCAAGGTGCTTTTAAAGTCTTTTGATTATATTGATCTTACTCCAACACTTCTAAAGTTTTGTGAGTACTAAATTCTCTTTTAAGACACTTGTACAGTCCTTTGAATATTCTTGATCAATAATTCTCATGAAGTCCTTCTAAAGTCTTCTAAGATTCTCAGCTTTAATTTGTTGCTAATCTCGATGGTCATTATCGAGTTTATTTTCCTCCCACTTGTCGTTTTAGGAATGTGTTATTTTCCAGAAAGACACCTCTTAGAGCAACAAATACTATGTTCTCAGTCAGGTTGTGGAAGTGATTTCGTAGTCTCACTTGAATGCTTGCAAATAGACATGTATATTGTTTTTGGGTAATAGTTTGTTGTTAAACAAACAGTTAGCTCCCACTCGAGCTACCTTAGCCCTTATTGAGCCACTTAGCTCCCACTGAGCCTCTGAACTCCCACTGAGGCTAAGAGCCTTAGACATATACTTGAAAAGACGTTAGAAACTATTTCTATCCATAACTGAATATGGTGTCCTTTGTTAGCTTCAACAATTTTGTTTAGTGTAACACTAGTCATTTGTGCAAATCTTTAAGAACTTTATAGGAAGGGATCATCATTCGAGTCATTTCCAAATGGCATCGAGGTCTCCGTCAAGACATACTATATTCTCCGTCACAACAATTAGTTTAATGGCACGGTCTATAGGAGTCTTGCTAGCAACACCGCTTGGCGGAGAGAATAATAATTTTCGGGCAGCTCCCAGTGTTCCTAGCCAAATAACTAGGAATGTTATAGTCCATACGTCTTCTCCTTCATCACTGGTTTAACTTCTCAAACCAACTCTTTTCTTTCTCCTTCACAGCAATTGACTTCTTTGAACGTTGGTGAGGAGATGCGGCCAGGAAAGGGCCATATTGGAACACCAAGGGAGGGCCACCAATCCTTTCATCCTTCTCCGAGCATTCTCTATCAACTTTGTACCACCTCTATCAACAACAATCTTAATTCCCCTGCGCAATGGTTTCTCAATGTTAACCATCACTTTGACCCACATAAACTCTTCCCATCCTTAAGGATCGGACTCATCCAACTCCATGAAAGTGCCAATGCAATCTCCCACATCTCAAGCAAACTTCAAATTTCTTCTTCCAAACGGGACATCAACTAGCCTGATCCAAAACGGAGAAGAGCTAAAAGCATGTAGTCCTACAATCTGTAGTATTGTATATTTGGATAATCAATTTTGATTATATGTAAGTAATGTGTTTTTTTAAAGAGATAGGTAAGTAATATTATCGATATAAAAATAGCTAACTTTTATTCATATCAGATAATTTTCTTATCAAGTTAGGGTAAATGTAATATTAATGTATAATATTTATTGTACAACCGATTTATTCAATAAGTTGTTTACATGTTTATTTAAATAAAAAAGGAAGGTATTATTGAATTCATATTGAACGCCAACTATTCATTCTACCCCCCTACATTATATGATATGATAGAGATAAACATAATTTATCAAAAATTTATTCACATGATTTATTTAATGTTTATATTTCAACAATGATATCTATTTTTTTCAAATTAGAGCATATTTTTACTACCAAAAATATCCTTTTTTATAAAAAAATATTTTGTTGATTTCAATTTCCATGTAAAAAAATTTCAATTTTTTTTTATAGAGATTGTTAACTTAAGAGCATGCCATCTAGAGCTCACAAAATTAGTGCATGATTATACCGACATGGTTACTTATACGTTTATTTGAAACAACATAAAGACAGAGAACGACAAAAACTTGATGCAATACTAACAAAAAACTCAATAAATACAATATAATAAACACATAAGTAAAATTCATGTTAGTAGGGCATGGTATAATAACTAATTACTCTAAACAGACATGCTCATTCATTCTCTATGCATGCCTCAACTTTTTAGGTTTTCCAAACTAGGCTTTTTTTATTACGAAAAACCTTTCAAAACGGTTTCTCACTAAAATCACTAGGGTTGATGACCGTTTAAGTTATCTTGTGTTTAGTATCTCATCTTTATAGCTTAACAGGAAATTGATTTTGGTAAAGAAAAAAGGAATAGAAAAGTGATGATTTTGACATTGAGGAAAAAAAAAAAAAAAATACCAATGCAATTTCTTACTTAAATAAATCACTAGGGTTAACGACCAATTTCTTCATGCCTTTTATTAGTATTGGTATATAGCTTAATTGGAAATGATTTTCTGTAAGAGAAAAATAGTGATGATCTTGACATTGAAATCCATTTTAAGTATTCGTATTGTTAGATTTGGTTTTTGAGTGTAATTCTTTTTGTTTACGTTTGATACTTTTTATTTATATTTAATTATTTAGATTCCGATCTAATATTTTAATTTCATTTATTATTAGTATATCTCCAAAATGTGTATAAACTTAAATGAGTTTTCTATATGAGTTGGAGGGAATACTAAAATGAATTTTGCTAATTCAAATTTCATCTAGAATCCAAAAATTGCTTAACTAGGTTGTTGTAAAACTCATCATACATGTAAAAAAAAAAGAAAAGAAAAGAATGAAAATAAACACACTCTATATTTAATTTACTTGCTTTGTTATAGAATTTACTGACTAAAACGGCATATTGTTATGTCCTCTCACCATTTCTTATCTAAAGTTATATTTGGGTTTAATTATGGGTCCTAAAAAATGTCTTGGGATTAGGTACTGCCTCCGTTCCCAAAAGAAAATTACATTTGTGGTTTTACATGGTTAATAAGCAAAATAAGATATTGAAAAAAAAAATTGATTATATGTTACATATATTAAGTATTAAGTCAATAAATTAACTTTAAAAATAAGAATATTTGCATTGGGAGTAGGTGAATATTTTTATAAATAGAAATAATTGCATTAGGGTTATGTAAATATTTTGATAAATGGGGATAGTTGCATGGAAAATAAGTATGTATGAGGAAAGTGTGTAAAAGAAATTGGAATGTAACCAATAAAGAGGAATGCCAAAAAGGGAAAACGTAACAATCTTTCAAGAATGGAGGGAGTGGGAATATATACTTGGGATTAGGTAAAAATTTTGGTAAATTGGTATAGTTGCTTTGGGATTATGGTAATATTTTAGTAAATTGAAATAGTTGCATTGGAAATACATAATATGAGGATAAGTGTGTAAAACTATAATTAGAAGTACGTAAAAACGTAACCAAAGAAAAAGAACGTTGAAAATGTTACTATAAAAAAAAAAAAAAAAAACGAAGGGAGTATAGGTAGCATCATTGGGCTACATACCTAGCTAGGTGATATTGATCCTTTTTTAAAAATCAAATTTCCACTCTCATTAGATGCATGTTCTCAATGGATACCATGCCCTTTAATTTGCTAATACTTAACTTAAAAGTATTTAATATTATTAACGTTTAAATTAGACTTGTATGTTATTAAATGTAAGTTGTTACATGTAATCCAAAAAATTTAATAACAAAGCACAACTCAATAAGTTATGCTAGAGCGTGGATTCCTTAACCATTTATTCGTTCTTGAGATGAATAAATATTACTTTGCTTCTCTCTTAATACCTTCCAACATTAACCCATAAAAACTGGACTAACTAAACTTTTAGGATACAATATTTTTTTTTTAATTTTTTTTAAGGAAATTTTAAGGATACTCCCTCTGTCCCTTATATATATGCCTATTTACCATTTTACACGGGAATTAAAGAACTTAGAGATTCCTTAAAAGTCATGATTGAGAAGTACAAATATGCATGTGGGGTTAGAGATAGATAGAGATAAAGAAAATGTAGTTAGTAATTATTAAAGAGATAGATGGAGAGAAAAAGTGTTGGAAAATGATGTCAAAAGTAAAAAAAAAAAAAAAAAAAAAAAAAAAAAAAAAAAAAAAAAAAAAAATGATGACTACTCCTCAAAAAGAGATACTATTGTCAAAAAATACATTCTTTTAATAAAACTAGACATGTAATTTTGAAACCTCCAAAAAAGTAAGTAGGCACGTAAATAAGGGACGAAGAGAGTACAATTTAATAGTCTTTCTCCTTATAATCCAAAAGAAAAATAAAATCCCCTTGGATCTCAATATAAGTGCGTTCACATTGGAATTGAAGTAACTTCCTTCAATTTTCTTCCCACTAATCTTTATATTAATGAAGAAACCATTAAATCCAAGTTTGTTACACAAAATCCAAAATATTGTAATACAAACTCAACAAGTAATAATAATTATAATGAGTAGTCGTAAATCATAAAAGAAATCTCGGAATAGCAATGGAGTCCTAATTAAGTCCACAAGAAGAATAGCACATTAAGTACATACATACACACATACATACAATGATACAGTACAATTGTGTCAAATACTGATTTGACCGATCAACTCGAAAAAAACATATTCAGATTTTAACTTATATGAACACAATAATTTAGCATGATTTAAGTTTAAAAAACTTAATCCAATCTCATCGGACCTAACCCATACACCCGAATTGACATGTCTAGATACTACATAGCGAATACTCTCAAGTTATATAATAGCACCGTTAGCAAAATGACGTGGGTGACCTTAGTAACGCGCGACAAAACGTAGAATTCAGTTACAAATTTTCCTTGTCACCTTTCTTAGCTTCTTCTCATTCTATCCAAAAAATTCAAAACCCTTCTCTTCTACCTCCTCCCGCTTTCTCTCTTCCATCAAGTAATACCTCCCCCCTCCTTCACCCGCTATTTCTGGATTCTTCATCATTTTTTTTTTTCTATCACATTTAATTAAATCAAAATCAATAACAAAAATAAAAACAAAAAATAGGAAATTAATGATAAAAATAAATAAAAAATAATAAGCGCCATTGAATTCAGTTGGTGGGGTTTGAGTTAAAACAGAAGAATTGTAACACCTGTTAGCTTCTCCCTTGTTTCACCATTCGTCTCTTTTTCTTTGGTCATCTCTCTACTCTCCCACCCACCGCCCCTTTCCCTTTTTTAACCATGGTTAATTTTTTAACCTTACTTTAGTTGCTTATTCACTATACTCATCTCAGTCATTTAACAAAAGTAGTAACTATTTTTACTTGGAAATATCACTACCCTCTTATGATCAACTGCCTTTTTACAAATGTCACCCTTAACCTATACTCAGAAACTCCCTTTTTTTTCAATTTTGTTTTTGGGTTTTTTGTTTTAATTATTATTGTTGGGATTATTTTTGAGTTTTGGAACATTGCTATTTATAGCAGTAAATCATATTTGTGACAATAAAATGAATAAATAAAAAGGAGATGAGCTCCACATTTTTCAGTGGAGTCAGTGTGAGATAGGCAAAGAGAGTGCACCTTCTTTCTCTCTCTTATTCTCTCTAGAATCACTCAAAGCCCTAAAATAAAATAAATTAAAAACATTTATCTTTTGTTGATCGAAAATGATGATGATGATAGGGGGGAGAGAGAGTGGTAGGAGAAACAGGAGTTGCCAGAATAACGAGGCGCTCGGGTTTGGGACTGGGACTGGGACTGGAACTGAAAGCACGACTAATGGAGTTGGAGGACATGCTGGGATCGTTGTTTTCAACAACTCGAACGAGGCGAATCGGTCGACGAAGCCGGTTTTAGGGGGCTGTTTTGGGGAGAATAAAATTCAGAGGAAGAAAAGAATGGCTAGGCAAAGAAGATCCTCAGTTAGTCTCTTGCCTTTTGCTTCTTCTTCTTCTACCTCTACCACCCCTCACGTGCCAACTTCTCTCTCACTTCCCGCACGTGTAAGATTACTCTTCTATCTTCCTATTTTTTTTTTTTTTAATTTTAATTTATTTTATAAGAATATATATGAGTGAGTTGACCCAGATGGTTGGACCGAGTTAAGGTGTGTGTTTTTCGCTACCTGGCCTTCTTTTGGGATTGGCTACGGATCCCTGCACCACCGTACACTAGCCGTTGAATTTTTTTTCTTTTTTTTTTAAAATAGATAGAATTAAATTTATCTTATTTTCCCTTCAAAAAAAAAAAAAATTTATCTTATTTTCCTTTCCATTTTTAGTACTTTTAGATTTGACTCTTCAATTTCATACTTTTGTATGTTGGGGAACATAAAATTTAATTAAATAAAATACAATAAATACCAAATTATGATTAAGTGTCTTAAAGTTAATAATTTCCTCAAAAACAAAAAAAATAATAAAATAAAATAAATAATCACCAATTAATTAATTTTGCCAAATCAGTCAATGAGATCTGAGTAATTTGTTGATCCACCAAATTATTCTACAAGTTTATACGGAGTTAATTTTTTTCTTTGATTTAATTGGTAGAAAATAGTTTTGCTGACTTGATTTAGTAAAATGAAATCATCTCTTTTTTATTTATTTTTTCAAGGTAATGTAGAGAATCATCTTATTTTGACAAAGATCTCATGATATTACATTGTTACATTAACCAAAAGATTTTTTCAGATCAGTCTATCTAATCTGATTTTGTATTATTTTCCTTCAAATCCTTGTCTTAAAAAAAAAATATTAATAGTCAGATTAGCCTATCTAATCTTTTTTTTTTAAAATAAAAACAAACCACTCATTTTCCTCTTTTCCAATCTCTTCCTCTTCTTCTCAAAAATCGTTCTTTTCAATGTTTTTTTTTTTTTTTTTTTTTTTTTTGAAAAAAACTTTTGAATCGAACAATTACTTTCATTAATTCCTTTGGATCGAATTTCACTCCAAAATGATTTTATCAAACTCAAAAACCATAGATTTCCGTATGTAAAACTTCTTTTTCTTTCTTTATTTTTTTTTAATCCTTCATGTTTCTGTTACATAAACAAACAAGGTCATAATTTTACATTATTAAAAACTCGTGGCTTGCACACTTGCACGACTTAAAAATTGGTTTTTATAAAAACTTGATAGTAATTTTAGATGTAGGAAACGGATTCAAATAAATGTTTTTATTTCTAATTGTTTAATATGAGTTATAAGTAACAAAATATCATTTTCTCAGTGTAACAAAATCCCCCATTTGTTACCATTGACAAATTAATGAAAACAAAATATGTTTCCTTTTTCAATCACAATCTATTCTAATTATTTCCATTTCATTAAGAGACCAAACATATAGTTAAAGGTAACGTTGATCATTACTCTTTCCCCTATATTTAAATCATTTCCATTATATTTACAGTGTTTATACCAAACACCCACTTAATGAAATTGATTATTTAACGA
This sequence comes from Chenopodium quinoa, assembly GCF_001683475.1. Taxonomy (NCBI): domain Eukaryota; kingdom Viridiplantae; phylum Streptophyta; class Magnoliopsida; order Caryophyllales; family Amaranthaceae; genus Chenopodium; species Chenopodium quinoa. The sequence goes on from NW_018742903.1 coordinate 2,115,246, forward strand.
TGTTTCACAAACTTTAAAAGAATAATTGACACACTTCCCTCTTTTAGTTATTTTAGAATAATTGACACACTTTCTCATTTGAATATATATATATATATATGACTTATCACTATTATTTTTTCTATCCTAACTTGGTCCATCACTTACTTTTGTACTTCCTCCGTCTCCAAATGTTTTCCCATTTCTAATGTTTGAGTCAAACTTTAAAAACTTTGGCCATGAATTCCCAATAATCTATAAAAGATTATATATTCATGTGAGATATTGTTGGATTCGTCACGTTATACACTTTATTAATAGTTCCTCCGTCTCTTATTTATATGCCTACTTTCCTTTTGGGGGGTTTTGTAATTACATGTCTATTTCAATTTAAAAAATGTACTTTTTGACAATATTCCCTCTTTTTGATAAGTTGTCATCATTTTTATTTTTTTTTGTACTTTTGACATCATTTTTCAACACTTTCTCTCTTCATCTCTTCAATAATTACCAATTACATTTTCTTTTTCTCTATCTCTCTCTAACCCCACATTCGTATTTGTGCTTCCCAATCATGGCTTTTAAGGAATTTCTAAGTTAGTTAATTCCCGTGTAAAATGGGAAGAAGGCATATAAATAAGGGACGGATAGAGTATTAAGTTTTTATAAATTTTACTCGTATGAAAATGGAGATATAGACCTAATAAAAACACGTCTTAAAGACCATAAAAAGTTAAATTGGAAAAAATATTTGGGGACGGAGGGAGTATCTCACATGTTTGAGTATCTCACTAACTTTGTCTTTCATCAAACAACTCATTTCATTACAACAAATAATTAAATTATATGTCTAAAAGAACGTGTCAATTATTTCAAAGTAAAGACAATAAATAATGTTGTAAGTAGTTACATATAATTAATTTTGATAAGATATATAGAGAATTAACTATAAGAAAAGTGGATCAAATTGGGTCAAAATGATACTTCCTTGGTATTTTTATGTTACAGCAGTTTTCATTTCACGCTTGATAATGTATTAATATCATTTTGCCAATAGGTAAACTTATCAAAGTTTGACTGCATTAAAGTAAAAATTAAAACAAATTTAGAGAGATCCCAAATGACTATAAATCATTGAAGATAGTCAAATAACATAGGTAAACAGTGCTAAAATCAATAATTTTTTGACAAAATAAAGTAAAAGTGCAAAGAAATTCATGAAACTCATTAAAAAAAATTATAAAATAAAAAAATAACAGTACATTGTTTAGTATATTTTGATCATATAACTTTAAATTATACGAAGGGTTTGACCAAAATGACGTAAAATGAAAGCTAGGTGGCTACATATAAAAAAGAAAGAAAAAAGGAAAATGGTTCGTCCATCTATCCCCCATGTAAAAGTTGCACGAGTCCAAGTGTAGGTGGCCCCAAACGGTGAAACCTGTTTGGTAGTGCTTAATTGGCATTGCTCTTACGAAGCATTCAACTCTTCTCCAACTGTCTTCTGCCCTTATTCCCTTACTTCATTTTACAAAACATATCATCTACACTTTTTAATTATTTAATTTTTTATTAATTAATTTAAACAGAATCTTTTTAAATATAAGTGAATATATATGAATTTATATGACTTGATGGTTAAGTAAGGTGTATGTTTTTTATACTGTTGTTATATGTATAGTAGTTGATGTGTACGTGTTTCCGTATATCTAGCTTTACTAGTATGAAGTTAGGATAACCTAAAAGTTACCTTTAAAAATTATTGTCGAATACTTGAAATCATCTTATATAGAGTTTTAATTAATTTGAATAAGGATAAAATTAACTATTTTTTGTAGTGTACGTACGTCCTCGTCTTGCCTCATTTTGGCTGTGTTACGTCACAATTTTGTTGTCGATATCTAATTAAAGGTAACCAAATATGGATAATACAAAAATATACTTGAATTAGAGGATTGGGACCACAAGTGAATCTTATATCTTCAAATGTACTCTCATTAGATGGTTAGCTTGATGGTTGATATAACAACATGACATGTTTGAGTTCCATAACTAGCTTTTAAGTGTCTCGTCACAATAAAAGACATACAATAAGCACGCACGTGTGGATTGGGGAAGGAGAAATATGGCGAAAATAGGCAATCAAATTACGTAATAGTAATAACACGCGTGGTTGGCATTATATGTCCTAATCATAATAACTAATCAATAAGCAAATCAATTAGATAGTTAGTTCGTTCTAGAGTATGCCATTTGGAGCTCCTAGAACTAGGGCAAGATTATACCGACAAGCTAACAGACACATTGAATACGAAAAGAAAATATGCAGAGACAGAGAACGACAAAAAACACAAATACAATAACGACAAACATAATATTCATGTTAGTATGACAAGGTATGATACCAAACATAAGCAATCAAATTACGTAATAGTAATAACACGTGTGGTTGGCATTATATGTCCTAATAGCTAATCAATAAACAAATCAATTAGATAATCAATTTTAGAGTGTGTCATCTGAGCTCCCAGAATTAGGGCAAGATTGTACCGACAGGCAAACAAGCACATTTAATACGAATAGAAAAAATACAGGGACAGAGAACGACAAAAAACACAAATTCAATAACGACAAAACATACTATTCCGGTTGGGTTTTCACTCCATACAGACAGGCTCCTTCCTAATCACTCCATACAAACAGGCTCCTTCCTCGTGCATTTGGATTTTCATTTTAACTAACTAGCCTTTATTTTATTATAAAACAAATCCTTTAGCAGTTACTTAATTACTCTAAGAAATCATTAGGGTTATAGACTGGTTTTTGCATGCCGTTTTGTAGTAGTGGCATATCGCTTTCTAATGACCAATGATCCCTCTATATATCATAGTAGGAAATGAAATTTTGTATAAAACAAAATGATGTTCTTGAATGGAAGTGCATTCAAAACCAAATGATATTAGTGGTGGTAGTTAACTCTATGAATCATTTATCACATCAAGATCAAGGTGATTGTTGGATGAATAGTTAAGGTGCACAATTAATTAAGAAGTAATTGATAATCAAGTCTTAAACATGGAAATACTCCTTGAGTCCTCATTAGAGGTATATAATGTAGTGGGAGTTGAACCCTCTTCAACCTTAATCCTCTATCTCAACTTGATGAATATGATGATACTCCATACTTTTTAAGTAAGTGATGCATGTGCTATCAAATGCTTGCTATGTGCAAATATTCACTCCCTTCAAAAGTTTCATTTCAGGTTGTTGATCCAAGGAGGTTGAGGTTTTTATTCCAGAAGCAGCTTCAGAATAGTGATGTAAGCACTTTGAGGAGGATGGTGTTACCAAAGGTTTGTGGCATCAACTTTATATAATATGCACTAGAAATTTTGTAAATGCTTAATTAGCTCAAAGCATGCCCATTCTTTAGTCCTTATTCCATCCATTGAGTTAGTAAAAAACAATAATTAATGTGTTTTGTTTTATTTGATTCACCCTAGCTAGGTAGTGATCATGATACTAATACTATATATACATTTTACATTGACACTATGTAGTGATGATCATGAAATATGAAAGCAATCTCACTGATTTGTTTTAAATAATTTCAGAAAGCTGCTGAGTCTCACCTCCCACATCTAGAAACTAAGGAGGGAATTTACATCAGCATGGATGATATGGATGGGATGCATGTGTGGAACTTCAAGTACAGGTACGTATACATCTTGATAACATTTCTATTATGGTAATTGGCCCATGGGAGCAAATTTTTTCTTACCAAAAACTCGCTAGCTTATAATATCAATTTCCGAGCTGTTCTGTCTACAATGCTTCAATGATAAAAATCTTCTTTAATGAATTATGGATATTAGAACTTTATGCAACATAAATAAATAGTAAGAGTTTCACTCTACTACATAACCAAATTACCTGGAATACTATAAAAAGTAAAACATAAGACCTACTGGCTCTGCATTGAGACTGAAGATCTGAACGACGTTATACTATCATGGTTTGAAGTAGTAATCACATCATGATTTGTTTACACATATGTATATTTAATTTTTCCTTGTGAACTTTTGTACTTAGGTTCTGGCCTAACAACAACAGCCGGATGTATGTCCTAGAAAACACTGGTAAGAGGATTGTTTATATCCTTGGTTCATCCTCAATTAACCCACTTTTTACTGATTCTGTCTTGTTTTGTACTAGGGGACTTTGTGACTGCACATCGCTTGCAGGTTGGGGACCTCATCATGGTCTACCAAGACATTATTAACCTTAACTATGTAAGTACTTGTTCATAAACTCCTCTTATTTCTTCGCATTTGTGTGTATATATATATATAATCTCATTGTTAGTTAGTAACTGCAACTTAACTCTTTGAAATTTCAAATTTGTGTAGGTGATTCAGGCCAAGAATACTACACCGCAGGAGATATATAACGAGTATACAACCAATACAGTAACTGATTACTTTCAAGTGAATAATTTCGAGATTAACAGGTACAATCAATTGAGCTGGAATAACGACCCAGCAGTAAACATGGAGGATAACAATAATGCCTGCATGTCATTTGTTTATGACACAACTAGCATTGCAAATGACTCCCCTTTCGATTTTCTTGGTGGGTCGACAACTAACTATTACTCAAGGATGGGAGGCCAGGGCTTTGACCACTTTGGATCTGTTGACAATTTAACCCTCGACGACTTCTATTGAAGTTTACGTCGAATTGTGGAATTTACTCCGACTAGCCGGAAACATAGACGGTGTTTGTCTTCTCTTTGCATTTGCACCAAACAGTGTCATTTTCTTTTCTTTTTTTTTTTTTTTTTTTTTTTGCTGGGTAAGCTTACCTTCATGCATTTTTTTTTTTTTTTGGTTGACAAAATGTAGCTATAAATAAAGAGATTGAAAAGGAAAAAAATAGGAGGGGAGGAATTATAGTTTCCTAAGCTAGTAATGTTGTATGTGTCATGGTCTCATGGATCAACAATTTGGTATATTTTGTTGTAAACTCTAATTCAACTATTTGCATCTTTTGAAACATGCTAATCTTATATTCGTACTAATTATATCTAAATGGCTTGTACTAGTTTTGTTTTACAGGTTTAGGTTCGTTTCAATGTAGACCCATTTATTTTTGGGTTTTTAGCATGGCTGCCCAACTAAAGACTAATCTTGGAGATCGATAAGATTATAATTTTGCACATCACTTGGACTAGATAAAGTAGAACAACATTCAGTATAGAGTATGATTTTATCTTACTATTTTGATAGGTACGAAGAAACATCTTATGGGGGTGAAATCACGTTCGTTGAGCTGGCCCTTAGTAGGTTATGTGCTTAAAGAGCGGGAGTAATGGATATAGGGGTATTTGTGTAGGGATTTAGGTACTCTAAGCGCATTTCATGATTCTTATTTGTAGCACCTAACCAAGATAAGCATGCATAACACATAATAAATCACATAAAACATAACACATACCTTTGATGCGTGAATTCCATATTACAATTGGCTTTGAACCTGGGGAGGATAAGAGCCTCAAGCGTGACTCCTCTACTTAGCACACGGGCTTGAGATGAACGTCTACCAATAATAGATTGGTCAGGTGAGAAACAAACCATCGAAGCCACCACCTTGTTCAAACAACCGATTACCAAGGAGAGAGGGAGAGGGAGAAGACTAGGGCAAAGTGTTTGCTAATTAGGGTTTGTACAATAATTGATTACATGTACACAAAACCCTAGGAACTTCCTAATATATATTCATAATATTATTAGGTTAAAGCCCATAACTCAAAAACACTCCTTACTCCCATAAGGTCGGCTACACCAAGGGAAAGTCCACCATGGGTTTTTCCTCTTATGTTCAACCCTTATCACAAAGTGTGACCTTGTAACATATGTTCCATTGGGTTTTGGTTTGTTTTACAAGCTTTAAGATCATTAATATCTCTAGCTATGATAGAATGACGACCCAAATGAATGAACTAATTATCTTCATTATTCGATTCATAATATATCTAGTGATTGCACATGTGAGAGGATGGACGCAATTCTGTTGGTTGGGCCTTAAACGTTTTGCTTTCCTTTCTCTTCCTATCCTTATCTATATTGTATACCCTTTGCCCTTATTTTACCAAACGCGCCCTACCAATTCCTCCATATAAAGGAAAAAGGTATGCTGCATGCAGTCATGAATAGGATCAGAAGAAAAAGGAAAGTAAAACCCTTAAGCTAGAAAAAAGAGGGCGTGAATTGGTTTAGGAGTATTTAACAATAGGAAAGGCAATCAACTACCATGAATCCATAATTCCCTTTCTTATTGTTTGTTAAACCAAAATCATTCCCTTTACCCGTACCTTCTACTTTACCTATTTCTTCTACCATGATTCCCACACCCCCAAAGAATCATCCTAAACCCCTAACTCATCTTTATCCAACCAACTTAACTACCAATTTGATCACTCAAAAACACCACCCCACCACCACCACCACTTATCAACAAAATCACCCTAAGTCCCTAACTTTAGAGCCACAACTAGCTCGACCACTCTATTCTACAATAATTCCTTACTTATTTCCATTATTATATCTATTACTAAAAACTATGTACGAGTAGTATTATATGATAGAGACTCTTAGTTTTACGGGGAATTAGTTTTCATGTCTAACTATCGGCAAAATATAAAGTAAATAATGAGTATATTTGTAACAATAGAGGAGCTAATAGAAAAGAAAACAAAGTAAACACCCCCAGTCAAAGTTAGATGTATATTTATTTGAGTTAAATATGAAGACATAAATAAAATGTGGATATGATACATTTATTTGAGTTAAATATAAAAACATAAATAAAATATGGATAAGATGATTGACCCTTTAACTTAATCATCTATAACTAATACTAAAGTAGCAACCGTTGATGTCATCTTTTTCCAAAGCTGTACACGTGGCGCTACCTCATGAAAAAAATTTCCGCTCAAATGTTAAGCTCATCTATCTATATACCTAAACTATATTAGAGTTTTTTTTGGGAGGGAATTTTCCCTTCTAAACTTTTTTTTTTTTTGTTTATTGTTTAGATTTTTGCGTAATTATTAATGTGTCTAGAAACTTTAATACTTCAATTATTTATTATTATGATGGACTTTTAGATCACACTTTTCATGAGACTTCTATATTTAATTTCAATATATACTATATATTAAAAGGTGTTTCAAACAAAGTATATGTGCCACATGACGCTCTCCTGCATGTATTTTCCATTGCATGTCCAATGTCACAATTTATAATAAAAACCGTTACCAACGAGATTCGAACTTGCAACCTCTAAATGTAAAACTAAGTGTCTTACCACCAAATTATGTCATACTTTATGTTATTTTTTTGGATGCAAAATATTAATATGTAATTAATGAAAATATGAATAACAAATATAATTATAAAAAATTGAGTCATAAATTAAAATGTAGTATTTTAATGTCAATTACATGTAATGACTCGGGGAACTGTTCGGGCCCGAATACTAGTTTTTTTATTATAAGTTCAAACACTATAAATAAAATATATATATATATATATATATATATATATATATATATATATATATTTTAGTAATTAAAAATCTTCATTGTGAATGATGTGGCAAATTTTTAGCTGTGCAGGAGAAAGATGCCACTAGAAACATGCCGCGTGGTACAAAGAATTTCTTAGGAACTCCCTTTAATAAAGATTATAGATTATACATATAGATTAATCCTCATCTTAATTGCAGGTATGTTATATAAAATAAGCTAGTATGACACAATTTATATATATATATAAAAAAAGAATAAACTCATTTAAAAAGACATCAATTATACACTAAATACACAATTTATTTTTAACCAACAATTGAATGATATATGTAATTGTGTTAATGTGATATTTTATTGAGAATATTCTTGTGTCATGTTATTAAGATTATGAAAATATGTTTGATTGTAAATTTTATTCAAATTACAATTTTAGGAACAACATAGTTAAGCCATTTTAACATCTAAGAGGGTAACTTTGTAGCCAAATATTTTAAATGGTCATCAACCAACCTTAGACATTTTGTAGTCGATATTTTAAAAAAATCAAACATTAATCAATTTGTCTCAGTATTATTCATTTAAACTAGTCAATATAAAATTATGTTTATTTTTTTTATTATAACAAAATTATACTTCCTCGGCTCCGTTCCAAATTAGATTACATAGTTTGACTTTATGCACTATTCACATAACTTGCTTTGCCTTCGTTTTGTGATTTCGTTTTGAGAAAAAGTATAGTCATGTGGGGTCTTGTTAGATTCGTCTCATCATCTATTTTTTAAATATCAAATGTTTATAACTTTTGCTAATATGTAATCAAGCAAATCTGCATTAGAAAGTATGCATTGGCAAACTTGACTAGATGAAACGTGTCATCTAATATGAAATGGAGGAAATATATAAATATATAAGTATGTTTTCTTCGTACCATAATATAAGACTAGAAAATGAAATTTGGTTTTTATTCACTAAGAAATGAATGTATATATATATATATATATATATATATATATATATATATATATATATATATATATATATATATATATATATGTATATATATCAGTATGTATCATCCACACTAAAAAGCAATATTAGGACCTTTATACTTTTTAAAAATTCAAAATAATTCATATTTCACTAAACAATGTTGATTACTAAAAACTGAACATATATAGAAATTTATAGGGGAAATTTTTTATATACGAATATTCCAACACAAGTAAAGTAATTTGGTATTGTAGACAGCTGATTGTGTCTCCTTATAAACCAAACCCAGTGATGAGTACCTTTCACGTCTTTGATTATCTACTTAGGTGAAGAGTTGAAGAGTCTCGTGAATTTCCTTTAGCCTTAATCATTTATAACTTTCCTTAAATGTTTTAACCCTAAATCATTCAGTTCGTGTCTTTGAGAATCAATCATTTCGTGTCACTTAAAATCATTCATTTCGTGTCACTTAAAATCATTCATTTCGTGTTCTTTTTATAAAAAAGTCCAAACCTAATTATTTTGGTCCATAATTCTGGTCCAATAATTGTGTAGTTGGATGGGGCTTGAAATGAGAGCTTTCCAACGATATATTATAAGACAAAATCCGACTTATAACGAAAAAGTTATGACCAAAATACTAAACCAAGCCCAAACTGAGCTTTACCTGAGACCCAGCGACCATGTGGAGGGTCCATTAACCTTAAACATCAATCCTAAATCCCTTAGGATTTATTATTAGCTTCTAGAATCTTCTACAAGGTTCTAGTTTATCCTGTTTTTGAAAAGATAATGATTTAAGAATTTTACTTCGGATAAAACACTTGTTTTCCAATGATTTTAATTTCTGATAAAATTAGAATACGAACTGAAATTCGATTAACCCAATTTGATTGGAAGTCGGATTCCGTACGAATTCTATCTTCTGAAAATAACGCTGAGCGATAGGAATATCGCGGAGCGATAGAAATATCGCTGAGCGATAAAAATATCGAGTCGCGATAGCGCCAGTTTTACTCTGAGTCGGATTCTGACTCTTTTTTTTATCTTTCAACCCTCGTTTTTCCCTATAAATAGAGGTTGTATCACCCCGTTTTCAATCATCAATAAGCTTGATCACCAATAATCATCATCTCTTTCCCCTCTCTAAGCTATAAGCTTTTCTCTCTCTCTCTCTTTCTTTCCTAGCCTTGGCCTAAACACATCCCCACACCTTCTTGATATCATACACCATACCTCCTTCACGAGCCTTGAATACATCAAGGCCTTCTCGAAGTTGCCTTCGACCTCGACGTGAAAGGTTGATAGTTCTGAGGGTTTGGTCCCTAATCTATATTTTAATTCTTATTTGATTTATTTGGTTCGTTTGATTTAATCTTTCTTGAAGTTACTACTGTGTGTATTGTTTTGATAGAAAGAGATACGAGGCAACAAAGTGAGTGGATCTACTATCCTTATTCCTCGATTTTAATTCCTAGTATCATGTTAGGATGTCTTTTGATTCCTAGTATCATGTTAGGATGTTAATTTTGATTCCTAGTATCATGTTTAGGGTGTTAATTGATATTCCTAATATCATGTTGGTTTCTAGTAACATGTTTAGGCTAAAGCTTTGATCTTTATTGTTAGTGACATGCTAGGGTTTGTTATAAATTCGTTTAATATCATGCCTAGGATCTTGCTATTTATCATGATGATGATGATTGTTGTGTCTATTTATTATTACATTGCTTGATTGTTCATGATTTATTGTTATTGCTTAGTCATGCCCTTTTCAGCAGGTTTAAAGGGAATTTTTACTTGAAATCACGGTTAGTAAGATAATTAATAATTTGATTTAGGATTAATATGATTTTAATTCAAGTGATCGCGAATAATAGATTTGTTTGTGCATTAATAATCAACCAACGTAAATTACACAGGTTTAGGCTAATTTGATGTATGTATGTTGATCAGAAAGCGCACATAAATATCATAAGAATTAAGTAGAGGTCGGTTTAGGGCGGGTTCAATATCTTTTAGGTTGGATTCGTACCATCATCCCCGAATATCCAGTCATGGTTTCGGACCACTATGGAGTTAGCGATCTCCGTGATCGTGAATTGGGTGTAACCTTCACACCCGTGAACAGTTTGCAAGTTCCTAAAACTTGTTGGCGACTCTTTTATCTCTAGCTTCTTTCCCTTTGGACGCCACCATGCTTAAATGCATGATCACAGTGGGGCTCAAATTTGATGTTTGAAATATTCCCTATTGTTTTTTGGCGACTCCATTGGGGAGGATTTCTAATTTGATTCCTAAAATTCATTTTGGCAGTTGACTTAGAATGAGTAGATGAGACTCGAAAGATTCTAGATATTCATTGTGCGTAATTCTGATTAACATCATGGCATAAGCATAAAAAGGTCCGCATTGGAAAGACCATCCGAAATGCGTAAAAAATATAGGATTTTTACACGTAGGAAAAGCTGGAAATATCTTTCACAGCTAGAATTGAAAAGATACTGCGAAAATCGAAAAATCTGAACACAGAAAGCTGCCGTGACGCGCAGGAACTGTCGCGAGATGACAGTGTCTATCACCATGCGACAGCTCTATCGCAACGCGATAGGGTTGTTGCTGCGCGATAGACCCTGTTTCTCTCGCCGAGTTCTTTCGACATCGAGCTAAGAGTTTGCCTTCTTGTTTTGACCGATTCTAGTATTGTCTCGCCAATTCTACTTCCTGATTGAGTTTTTCCTTGTTTTCTGAACCCATATGTGTTCTACATATGGTCTTAGCCCCTGGGAATTCACGCTCCATCTACCCAATTGAACACTCTGTGCAACGATGGGTACATCCGAGTTTGTGAATTCACCAAACCATGGAAGCAAGTCTAACTTGCAGGGTCCCACCCATACACGCCAACCCTTCCAAAGGTAAGGCTTCCGTGCGATGCATCCAAACTCATAACCATGGACCCTCTTTTGACTACCATAATCCCTGAACTTTAGAGAACTAGAGCCATGGTTAGGTTGCAAACTCATTGCACCATGTTGTGACTACTTGTGCATTTCTTACTTGTGCATACCTTACTTGTGATAAACTAACCTCTTGTGTTGACTTGTTTCTTGTAAATAAAGTCTTAACATACTAACTAAGGAATTGATTCTCTTATTTAACCCTCTTCTTTTTTTATTAAGTCGAGTCATAGTTCTTTTTTTTTTTTTTATTTTGAGTCAACCCGGATTTTTTATTCCCGTATACTGTAAAAGCGTCACTTTGTTTTGGTCATAGCAGTTTTAGAAAAAGTTACGTGTCGTTCCACCTATGGATATGTAGCCCAGAGTTCTATCTTTCATTTGGCATTGGTTTCGTCCCAATCAGAGTCACGGATCAAAAGTTATGACTGAAATACTACAGCCTGTCCAAGTTTAGGAGTTCTTTTTAGCGTCCAACCTTTTTTTTATTTCTTTTCGTGTCAAGCTAGTCTTAGGCAATATTCTACTTCTCTTAGTCCTCTAATCCATGTTAACTCGTATAAAATAGGAATGTAGGTTTTTATTTTTATTCATTCCCATAAGTCCTAGCTCTTGTAGAATTCTAGTCCATCTTCCTAGTCTTTTGTGATTATTGTGTTAACCTTAACATGTGTTCTTTGTCTTTGATTGTGGTTTAATCTTATTTATGACTAACGTTTGTCAATGTACTGATTTCACCTAGTAAATAGCACAAACATTAAAATTGGACAAAATTAATCAAGTTCGTTTGTCTTCTTTTAGTCTTTCGGCTATTTGGTCCTTAAGTCCTTCGTTTTTTTTTTCACACCGTTCTCATCTCTAGTCGCATGGTCATTAAACGAGTCTTAAACATATCACTTTCACTCACAAGTCCTTGCACACACTTTGTACATACTTTTTTCACACCATGACCATGTCTTTGGTCCATGCATGAGTCGTCCTTTCCGTCATTTGAGTTGAGGGTCCATCCTATTCCCGGATTTTTTCCATATCCTTCCACGTTCACATACTTTCCTTATACACATATACCCTTCTACATATTTTCCTTCTACATCACACTTCCTACATTACATACCTCGTACTTTCCACATTTACATACCTTCCTCTTACATGTTTTCCCCACATACACTATGACCTTTCCTCACAAGTGCATGTTGAATCGAGTTCAAGTCATGTGATTGAAAAGACCAATTGATGGTAAACATTAAGTAATGATGAGATAAGACACAATGCAAGATTCTTAATAAGATTTCATGCTTTCTTCTTCTTTTTTCAAAACCTTCCTCAATAAGTTTAGCATAGGCACCCTTTATCATTTTCCTTAGATTTATTTCATGAGTTTGATTTTTTACCTTTTTCATTTCAATAACATGATCAATTATTTATTTGCATATGATCATTGCATTGCATTTTACTTAACAAAAAAAAAAAAAATCCACGTCGAGCTAAGCACAAGGTATACCAATGATTTAAGGCACCCCTTGTAGCCACATCATATCACCTTCACCCTTTGAATTACATTCCCTTTCTTGATAAACCACTTTGAGCCTCGTTTAACGATAGACCTTTTATTTTTTCAACCCGAATTTATCTAACCTTGGGAAGGAATGGTAAGTAACTTACGTAATTATCAAAGCCAATAACAAAAGCTTGAGTGACATTTATCAAAATTTTGAAAGTACAAAAAAAAAAGGTACAAAAAGCAATAAAAGTGTACAAAAGGGCAAGGGTTCCAATGTCTTTGATATGAACACGTCTTAGATTGCGTCTCTTATCGAGTGCTCGGCACCGTGCCTGAGAAACATGAATGTCAAGTGAGTGATAGGCCGCATGATTGGGATTGCCCACACTTATTTAAAAAGATTCAAAAGCAAATTTCAAATGCAAAAAAAAAAGAAAAATGAGTTCAAAAGTGAGAAACCTCAAGCATACAAATACAAAGATTCAAATGCAAGGTTGCACACCTTGGGGGCTTATCTTGGGTCTTGGTCCTTTTATCCTTTCTTCTTTAACCTTTAGCCTAACCCCGTTACAACCCTTGAAAGACCTCTTTGAGGTGTACACACACTTGTGCGACGTTCGACTAGAGCTACGTTCAGCCTGATTCCTAACGGATACGTAGGCAATCTCACATTTGGATGCGGCCGTAATAAAAATGCATTCATTCATTCACATTCATATTCACATTCATGCATGATCATATCAAGAGATTTCCAATGCTCATCCCTATCCATTTAGAGCTAGACTTGGGAGCTTGATCTTTACATCATTAGCCTACCCAACCTGAGAGTCACCATCATTTGACTCTTCTCAAAATATTTTTTCACACCGTTAGCCTTTGCAGCCTAACCATAGTGTCACTTTCACACACATCACAAATACATAGCCAAATAATCCTTCCCTTAGGAACCCTTAGTCATGAAATCCAACTTTGAAGCACGCCTTGTCATCTGAGAATCATTCGTCACTCATAATCATCATCGCATCATAAAGTATGAAGTATTTAGCCTCCGTGCCTAAGTTATTGAATACTTTCTTCATTAACTGAGATAGTCTAGGATGCTACAATCCTTGCACCATGAGATACAACTTCAATGCATTAAGCTCATTCAACACGCATCATCACTTGACTCACTCTTTTCATCTTCAGGAAGTCAAAACCTTCATTTCTCACCAACACTTCACCTCTTTTAATTTACACTTACCTTCACCTTGATTCATTTTCACGTCTTTCTTTTCGGGAGAAAGTTAGCACCCTCCACAAAAATAAGGAAAATTTTATTTTTCTGCATTTTCGGTCGCACGAGCACAATCACAACACAATGCACACACGAGTTATGAACATTGAGTCATGTCATGTCACTACATCGAGTTGAGTCAACACACTATACACACAAGTCGTACGCACAACATTCACATCGAGTCATATCACATCGAGTCGATTTGAGTACGTGAGTTACTCATCAAGTCGATCTAAGTACATTAAGTCTTACACAATGAGTCAAGTATACCAAGCCTTGAGTCAACCTCAAACCAACCAACTGTCAAGGTCCTTTGGAAAAATTTGATTTTTTGCAGAGCTCAGGTACATCATCTCCACCGGCAATTTTTCCAAGATTGGATTGTCATCTCCTTTGGCAATGTTTCCAAGAGTGGATTGTCGCATACCTTCTTCGTTTGGCAATTTTTCCAAGATTGGATTGTCATCTCCTTTGGTAATGTTTCCAAGAGTGGATTGTTGCGCTCCTTCTCTATTTGGAAAATTTTTCCAAATTCGGATTGTCATAAATTCATCAAATCTTGGCAATTTTTCCGAGATTAGATTGTCATTCACCGAGTTCCCTATGACAAATATTTCCCAAAAGATTGTCATGGGTCTTTAATTTATTCAACTTAATATTTCGGCAAAGGTTCCCCAACGTGGATTGTCATTCATTTCAGTAGTGGCAAATTTTCCCGAGACGGATTGTCGATCGACTCTTTTTTGCAAATATTCCAAGACAAGGATTATCGCATAGCATGGGCAAATTTTCAAGGTGGATTGCTTTCAAGAGTTATGTTCCAAGGCGTGGATTTTTAATCGTAGCAAAGTTCTTATGACGGATTCGGCATTAGCAACTTTTCCCAAACTAGATTTTGGCAAATTTTCTGGAATGCAGATTGTCGTTTCATCGTGGCAACGTTTCCTATGATGGATTGTTACGTGGCATTGACAACTTTCCTTAAAACCGGATTTTCGCTCATCATTCAAGAGTTGTGTTGGCAATGGATCCTAAAGTGGATTGTCATCACCCTCAAATGTGCAATTGAGTCTGTGATCCTCATAATAATTGATTTAACATTTAATTTGATTAGTAATCGACCCGATTACGATTTTGATTGATGATAGGCCTTATGACAATCACCTTATTAATTGAACACACCTAAACATTTGCTCATTATACTTAAAAACGCCTAAGCATTGGCAGAGCATATTGCACCTAAGCATTAGTTAAACGCGCCTAAACATTGGCTAAAAATATTACACTTAAGCATTAGTTAAACGCGCCTAAGCATTGGCTGAAAATATTACACCTAAGCATTGGTTAATCCCGCCTAATCATTGGCGAGATTTGAGGATTGCTAAGCGTTGTGATCTTCGACAGCTCTCCCTAGGATGTGGAGGCTGTCAGCATTGGTTAATCCCGCCTAAGCATTAGCGAGGTTTGAGGGTCACTAAACATTGTGATCTTCGACGACTGTCCCTAGGATGTGGAGGTTGTCAGCATTGGTGGGTCTTGTCTAAGCATTGACGAGATATGAAGATGGCGACACACTGCGGTCTTCGACGATGTCCATAGGATGTGGAGATTGTCACCTTGATTGAAAGATGGCGAAGCACTACCACCTTCGACGATATTCCCTAGGATGTGGAAGATTGTCACTACAAATGAAGACAGCAAAGCACTGCTGCCTTCGACGACATTCACTAAGCATCCTGGAAGTTGTCAAACAAATTAGACCTGACAAGAGGCGTGTACCTGACGGTGCAAGATACGCGTTTCGAACTCCTTTATTTGTAGAATTAGCGCTTTTCTGCAGGAATAGGCGTTAAAAAGAATGTTTTAGGATCACCGAACGTTCTGAATCATTCTCCGTCCCTATCGATTTACTTTGACTTTTGTTTTTGAATCTTACGTTTCTCCAAACTAAGTCAAAGTGGGGGCTTCTGTAGACACCTGATTATGTCTCCCAAAAAACCAAACCCAGTGATGAGTACCTTTCACGTCTTTAATTATCGAGTTAGTTGAAGAGTCTCGTGAATTTCCCTTTAGCCTTAACCATTTATAACCTTTCCTTAAATTTTTTAACCCAAAATCATTCATTTCGTGTTTTTGAATATCATTCATTTCGTGTCCCTTAAAATCATTCATTTCGTGTCCCTTTTATAAAAACGTCCAAACCTGATTATTTAGGTCCATAATCCTGGTCCAATATATGTGTAGTTGGATGGGGTTTTAAAAGAGCTTTCCAACGATATATGATAAGCCCAAATCCAACTTATAATGAAGAAATTATGACCAAAATACTAAACCGAGCCCAAACCGAGTTTTACCTGCGACCCAATGACCATGTGGAGGGTCCATTAACCTTAAACAGCATTCCTAAATCCCTTAGGATTTAATATTAGCTTGTAATATTCTAGAAGGTTATAGTTTATCCTGTTTTTGAAAAGATAAAGATTTAAGAATTTTACTTCGGAAACACTTGTTTTTCAATGATTTTAATTTTGATAAAATTATAATACGAATGGAAATTTGATTAACCCAATTTGATTGGAAGTCGAATCCCATACGGATTCTATCTTCTAAAAATATCGCTGAGCAATAGGAATATCGTGGAGCAATAGAAATATCGCTGAGCGATAAAAATATCATGTCGCAATAAGCGTATCACGTCGCGATAAATCTATCACGTTGCGATAGCGCCAATTTTACTCCGAGTCGGATTCTGATTCTTTTCTGATCTTTTGACCCTCTTTTTTCCCTATAAATAGAGGTCGTGTCACCCCATTTTTAATAATCAACAAGCTTGATCACCAACAATCATCATCTCTTTCCCCTCTCTAAGCTATAAGCTTCTCTCTCTCTCTCTCTCTCTCTCTCTCTCTCTCTCCTAGCCTTAGCCTAAACACATCCCCACACCTTCTTGATATCATACACCATACCTCCTTCACGAGCCTTGAATACATCAAGGCCTTCTTGAAGTTGCCTTCGACCTCGACGTGAAAGGTCGATAGTTTTGAGGCTTTGGTCCCTAATCTACATTTCAATTCTTATTTGATTTATTTGGTTCGATTGATTTAATCTTTCTTGAAGTTACTAACGTGTGTATTGTTTTGATACACAGAGATACGAGGCATCAAAGTGCGTGAGTGGATCTACTGTCCTTATTCCTCGTTTTTAATTCCTAGTATCATGTTAGGATGTCTTTTGATTCCTAGTATCATGTTAGGATGTCTTTTGATTCCTAGCTTAGTATCATATTAGGATGTTGATTTTGATTCCTAGTATCATGTTTAGGGTATTAATTAATATTCCTAATATCATGTTGGTTACTAGTATCATGTTTAGGCTAAAGCTTTGATATTTATTGTTAGTGACATGCTATGGTTTGTTATTAATCCGTTTAGTATCATGCCTATGATCTTGCTATTTATCATGATGATGATGATTGTTGTGTCAATTTATTATTACATTGCTTGATTATTCATGATTTATTGTTATTGCTTGGTCACGGCTTTTTCTGCAGGTTTAAAGGGAATTTATACTTGAAATCACGTTTAATAAGATAATTAATAATTTGATTTAGGCTTAATATGATTTTAATTCAAGTGATCGTCAATAATATATTTGTTTGTGCATTAATAATCAGCCAACGTAGATTAAACAGGTTTAGGGCTAATTTGATGTATGTATGTTGATCGGAAAACGCACATGAATATCATAAGAATTAAGTAGAGGCCGATTTAGGGCGGGTTCAATCTCTTTTAGGTTAGATTCGTACCATCATCCGTGAATATTCAGTCATGGTTCCAGACCACTATGGAGTTAGCGATCTCCATGATCG
This sequence comes from Chenopodium quinoa, assembly GCF_001683475.1. Classification (NCBI taxonomy): domain Eukaryota; kingdom Viridiplantae; phylum Streptophyta; class Magnoliopsida; order Caryophyllales; family Amaranthaceae; genus Chenopodium; species Chenopodium quinoa. The sequence goes on from NW_018742903.1 coordinate 2,133,417, forward strand.
TGAATTTGGTGTAACATTCACACCCGTGAACGGTTTACAAGTTCCTAAAACTTGTTGGTGACTCTTTTATCTCTAGCTTCTTTCTCTTTGGACGCCACCATACTTAAATGCATGATCATAGTGGGGCTCAAAGTTGATGTTTGAAATATTCCCTACAGATATATATACCATTTGTTTTAGGAAATAAATAAATAAATAATTATTAACAAAACTTATGATCTTATCTAAGGAAAATATAAAAGAGATCAAAAGATTTCCTCCATGATCATTTCTTTTCTTTGGTGTTAAGAGAGCCACAAGGGCAAAGGTGAGAATCAATCATAGGATTTCTTGAAATCGGGAAGGAAGACCTAACCACTTGAGGTATCCCTCACTCTCATGATCATGCATTTCTAGGGTTTTTTTTGTAATAAAATAAATGGGCTAATTAGTTTTTAACGGCTAAATGATGGATAGGAACTTAAATTCATCAATGGCGGATTAAAAATAAAACGTATAATTGATCTTAAATTATGATTTAAATTGACCTAAAAAAAACATAGGCATTAATGGGATTATTAGAAATTGTTTTATTTTTACTAATATCACAAATATATTTGGTAATTATTCCCATTTATTAACCTCTCACTCAAATTATTAGTATTGGAATATACTGGAAATCGAATTTAGTTTAAATATGATCCTTATATATTCTCTTAACCTAAACCAATTATTGCTTTACTTGCTTCCCAAGTTAACATTAAACTTATCTCATACCTTCCATATATTTATTAAACTTAAAGAAATTTTGGCAATAACCACCAATTATTATTGTTCTCGTTTTAAGAATTACCACCTATAATTTTTTTTATTTTTTATTTTTATCACCAACTATTTTCTAAAAAATCTAATTTTGTCATCAAATTACCCCAAACACTCTCTTCTACTAGGTTGAGGTAACAACCTCTATATAAGGATCAGAAGATTTCGTTCTCGTCGATTTCCGATGTGGGAGCGCCACAGACACCTTCTCCCCTCCTTTAAAGAATATGCATCCTGAAGGCATAATATGACACTGAAATGGTCTTGGCTCTGATATCATTTGTAATACCCAGGTTAACATGAGCTTACTAATAGATGTTTTTCTTTTTAGGCCTAGATCGCAAAAAATTCAATCCTGCACCAATATCTACTAGTGGGCTCATGTTAACTTGGGGTGTTACAAAATTACTGCTCATAGCAATTACTCTTGTAAGCTTTACAAAGCATAATCAACCAATCAATCAAAGCCTTAATCCCATACGTGGGGTTAGTTACATGAACTAAAAGTGATTATTTAGTATAGTTATCGACAAAAATCTTTCTCCTCCATTCCTTGAAATTAAATACCTCATTCTCATGCAAATTTATTTGCTTCATATCTTTCTTAACTCCTTCAAACCAAGTTTTTTCGGTCTCCCTTTACCTCGTTTAAGCTCTCTACAATCCACTCTTCCACTCTTTGTACCAGTGCACCCTGACGTCTTCGTCTTAATAATTAAATTTATTCATATTATGCGGAATCGGTTGTGTAGGGAATTTTTCAAACTAAACCTTTTGAGCCCCACTGTGTTCATGCTTTTAAGTATGGCGGCGCTTCAAGGGAAGGAAGCTAGAGATAGAAGAGTCGCCAACAAAATTTAGGAACTTGTAAACCGTTCACAAAGATTGCTAACTCCATAGTGGTCCGGAACCATGAATGGATGTTCAGGGATGATAGTACGAATCCAACCTAAAAGAGATTGAACCCGCCCTAAATCGGCTTCTACTTAATTCTTATAATATTCATGTGCGCTTTTCAATCAACATACATATATCAAGTTAATCCTAAACCTGTTTAATCTATGTTGGTTGATTATTAATGCACAAACAAATCTATTATGGGTAATCACTTGAATTAAAATCATATTAAGCCTAAATCAAACTATTAATTATTTTCATAGCCGTGATTTCAAGTACAAATTCTCTTTAGACCTACAAGAAGGGGCATGATCAAGCAATAACAATAAATCATGAACAATCAAGCAACATATAATTGACATAACAATTATCATCATAATTATATCATCAAGATATCATTAATAGTAAGATCCTAGCCATGATACTAAACGGATTAATAACAAACCCTAGCATGTCACTTGTTTAGGGTAAAAATCACCCTAGACACGTGGCCCAATGGCCTTGCGACATGTGGCAGGAATCCATGGGTCAACAGGGCGCCAATCCCTTGTTGACACGTGTCATTTGAACCATAGATGGAGTACTGGTCTCCCCACTATAAATAGTGGGTCAGACCTCATTTATTGGGCATCCATAAAATCAAACACAAATACCGAGCATTATTAATTGCAAAATCCTCCTGTATTAGCGAGGAGTATTTACTATTTCCGCACTTATTACCTCCTGTACGTTACTGACTTGATCGTCGGAGGCGGAGCTCCCACCAACCGGAGTCTTCGTGGTTTTGCATGTACAGGCGTCGGTTGCACATACTAGGAATTGTAACTCTCTCGCAGGACACATCAAAAACCCCTGAAACATCACTAATTAGAACCATAATCAAGGCATTATCCTAAACATGATACTAGAAAATCATAAAAACATCCTAAAATGATACTAGGAATTAAAATAAAATCCTAAACATGATACTAGTAAATCATAAAAACATCCTAACATGATACTAGGAATTAAAATAACATCCTAAACATGATACTAGGAATTAAAATAATATTGAAAACATGATTTCTACTCCAAAATCAAAGAATAATAATAAGGGTGATTGAATTACTCACTTTGAAGCCTCGACTTTCTTGCTATTAAAACAATAGACACCTTAGTAACTTCAAGAAAGATTAAATCAACAAATTAAATAAATCAAATACGAATTGTAATATAGATTTGGGACCAAACCCTTAAAACAATCAACCTTTCACGTCGAGGTTGAAGGAAACATTGAGGATGGCTAGGAGTATTCAAATCTCGTGAATGAGGAATGGTGTTTGATTTGGGAGAATATCAAGGATGTGTCTAGGCTAAGGCTAAGAAAATAGATATTTGATAAAGATGAAGATGATTGGAGCTAGGTGGTTATAGCTTATGATTGATGGTTCTAGCTAATTTGAAAACGGGGAAAACGACCTTTATTTATAAGGAAAAAAGAGAGTTTGGACGATTACAAAATATCATAATTCCAATCAGAATAAAATAGCTTTCATCGTGGGGCAATAGGAGTACCGCGGCGCGACAGAGTCCATTGCGGTGCGATGGGACTATCATCCTGTGATGGTTTTTAAAGATAAGAATCCGTACGGAGTTCGATTTTTAATAGAATTGGGTCAATGAAATATCCGTACGTCTTCTATTTTGAACGGGATTAGGATTATAAAAAAAAAGAGATGTTTTATTCGATATCAAACTCTTTAATCTTATCTTTTGGGGAAAGGATAAATTATAACCTTCTAGAGGATTCTAAAAGCTTTTAATGAATCCTAATTGGTTTACAATTGGGATTAAGTTATTTGGACCCTTACATGATCAATGGGTCGTAGGTAAGGTGGACCTAGGTCCGGTTTGGGCTTGGTTTAGTATTTTGGCCATAACTTATTCGTTTATAAGTCGGATTTAGGCTTATAATATATCGTTGGAAATCTCTTTTCATGCTACATCCAACTAAACAATAATTGGACTAGTATAAAGGACCAAAATTATCTAGTTTGGACGTTTTTATGGATTGGACACGAAATGAATGATTTTAAGGACACGAAATGGATGATTTTGGATTTAAACATTTAGAAAAGGTTAGGGGTATGGTCAAGGCTGAAGGAAACTTCACGAGACTCTTCAACTCTTTACCGAACTCGTAAATCAAAGACGTGAAAGGTACTCATCACTGGGTTTGGTTTTTGGGGAGACTCAATCAGGTGTCTACAGAAGCCCCACTTTGACTGAGTTTGGTGAAAAGTAAGTTTCAAAAACAAAAGTCAAAGTAGATCGAACGGGACGGAGAATGATTTAGAACGTTCTGCGATCCTAAATCATTCTTTTTAACGCTGATACCTGTAGAAAGCGTTAGTTTTACAAATAAAGGAGTTAGGGGGAAAGAAACGCGAATCTGGGTGACATCTTTTCGAATCAAAGTTGTTTTGTTTGACAACCTCCACATTCTCAGGGAGTGTTGTCGAAGACCACTTCGCTTTGAGCCATCTTCTCAAGTTAGGTGACAACCTCCACATTCTCAGGGAGCGCTGTTGATGTCCACTCGTGTCCGAACAAAAGAGCTTTGGATGAAATGTTAACTCACCTCTAAACAAAAGAGCTTGAAAGGAATGTCCACTCGTCTTTGAACAAAAGAGCTTGAAAGGAATGTCCACGCGTCTCTGAATAAAAGTGCTTGATAGGAAATGTCTACGCGCCTCTAAACAAAAGTGCTTGAAAAGGAATGTCCACGCGTCTCTGAACAAAAGAGCTTGAAAGGAAATGTCCACGCGTCTCTGAACAAAAGAGCTTGAAAGGAAATGTCCACGCGTCTCTGAACAAAAGAGCGTGAAAAGGTGCGAGCGTTCGATTCGCTGCGAACAGGAGCTTCAAAGAATTGCTTTTGGAATAGTGAGAGTGTTCGATTGGCTGCGAACAGGAGAGTCAAAGAATCGGTGACAGATGGTGAAATTGTTCGATTGGCTTTGAACAAAAACTTCGATGATTTGATGAAATTACTTGATTGACTCCGAACATGAGCTTTAATGATTTGGTGAGATTGCTCGATTGACTACGAACAGAAGCTTAGATGAATAGGTATATCTTGTAAAATCAAATATTGTAAAAGGACTTTGCTGGTGGTTGCTTACGGTTGACCCAAGACTTGGAGTAATTGAATAATTATGTGACTCAACATACTCAATTCGACTCGATGTGATAATGTGGTGAAATGACATGACTCGATATGCATGACTGTGTGTCCATACTCAACTTTATGTGGTGACATGACTCAATGTGCATGACTCGTGTGTGCATTGTGTTGCGATTGTGCTCGTGCAACTAGAAAATTTAGAAAAGCAAAAAAATTCCGTCATTTTTGTGGAGGGTATCGACTTTCTCCCGAAAAGAAACACGTGAAAAAAGGATGAAGAGTGGGTATAATTGAAAAACAAAGTTTTTAAACTTTCTCAAAGGAAAAGAATGACTCAAGTAATGATGCATGTTGAGTGAGCTTAATCAAGTGTATGGATTAACCGTTGTATCTCATGGTGCGAGGATTGCAGTAACCTAGACTATCTTAGTTGAAGATTCGATAATGAAAGTATTTGGGTAACTTAGGCGCAGAGGCTAAGTACCTCATACTTTGTGATGCGATGACGATTATGAGAGATTCAAAGATAACAAGGCATGCTTCAAAGTCGTACCAAGAATTTCATGACAAATGGTTCCTAAAGGAAGAATTATTCACTAGTGGAAAAAACACTATTAGCAGCTGGCAAAAAGTGACTTATAGCAACTGGCACATGGGGCTGTTATTGCGGGGGCTGCTAATAGGAATATTATTAGCAATTGACACTTGCCAGCTGCTAATAGTCATTATTTACAACTGGCGTATTTATTGGCCGGCTGCAAAAAGTCTTTATTTGCAGCTGGCATATAGTTTGGCCCGCTGCTCATAGTAATTAATTGCAACTGGCATATAGTTAGGCCAATTGCGAATAGTATTTATTTAAACTTAAAAAGGTGTTATTCGCAACTGGCCGAGTATTAGGTTTGCTGCTAATAGTATGTATTTGCAGCTGGCATATAATTTGGCTAGTTGCGAATAGTCAATTTTTAAAATAAAAAAAAATGCTATTTTTTTAGCCAAATTGACGTATGAAATATATCATAGATGGTACTATAGTAACAAATTTTTTGTTAATTTTGCATTATACATTAATTACAAACTTTTTTAAGAAAATGCAAGGCTTCTGGGAATGACAGTATTGGATCAGTTTTGTTTTTATTCGTGCTAGAGGTTCTTTCTCCCTTTGCTGAATTAGTAGATTGTGGTTTGTCTTCAACCAAAGATCCTGAAAACAGCTGGTTGCTGCAATTTTGAAAAGAAATTAATAAGCTTCATCAAAAAACTACATAAGACATCACTAGAAAAACAAAAAGGGAGGAAGGGAGGTTTACAGTAACACTTTAAGGCAGCAATAACACATTGATATAGGGTTAATATTCACAACAAATATTAGCCAGCCCCAGCCAGCCAGCCACCAGTTGCCAGGCAGCAGCAGCCAGCCAGCTAGCAGGCAACCAGTTGCCAAGCAGTAGCAGCTGCTAGCTAGGCAGCTGCATTGAGCCAGCTAGAACCGCAACACCCAGCCAACAGCAGCCAGCCTACAGCTACCAGCATCATGAGGCAACAGCAGCAAACAACCAGGCAAGAGCAGCCATCCGAGCACACACATGTAAGCTAGAGCAAGTTAACAAACAGCAAGCAGCATCATAGCAGCAACTAGATAGCATAGTCCCTTTATATTTTATATTCAAAAAAGCAATCAATTGTTAAAAAAAAGACATCTAACCTTAAGAAAGATTTAACTGTATTCTAAAATAACCCAACCATATTGTTTTATACAGAGCTATGATGCTGTGGTTACATGTATTCCAGTACAGATTTCAATTTGTATAATTCAAAGTAATAATTCAAGATCATTATGCTTACAAATCTTTCAAGTTTGTGCAAAGATTAATGTTCAAGTATAGTTTGACTTACCTCTCTAATCCTTCTTCCCCCCCCCCCCTCGTGCGATAGTTGTACTCCTTAAAGTTCCCCCAAGATGTCTCCTTGTTGGCTGCCTTCGACCATGGTCACTATTACAACCTATGTTAGTTTAAAGGTCACACATGATTAATGGGCCCAGCATTTGATGATTATCTTAGCACAGTTTTAATACTAAAAATAGATGCTCAAAAAACTTAATGGCTCAGCTCTTAAATAACATATATAGATCATAAGTATGTGTCAATAATATGTGTAAAGAACACTAGAAAGGAGGAACCTACTCTGCCATGAGCCCGTGAAGAGGTAAGTCAAATTATACTTGGTCAGCAACAAGAATCGATCACAGCAAATTATAAGGAAACTTTTTATATTTTCACGCTTGAAATATTACGACCTTGAAATAAATAGCAGCAACTATCTATTATCCTCATTGTAAGTAGTAAAGTAGCAACAATATCCCCAAACTAACAACAATAGTAGCTACAAAGACGTGAAAGGTACTCATCACTGGGTTTGGTTTTTGAGGAGACACAATCAGGTGTCTACAGAAGCCCCACTTTGACAGAGTTTGGTGAAACGTAAGTTTCAAAAACAAAAGTCAAAGTAGATCGAAAGGGACGGAGAATGATTTAGAACGTTCTGCGATCCTAAATCATTCTTTTTAACGCCGATACCTGCAGAAAGCGTTAGTTTTACAAATAAAGGAGTTAGGGGGAAAGAAACGCGAATCTGAGTGACATCTTGTCCAATCAAAGTTGTTTTGTTTGACAACCTCCACATTCTCAGGGAGTGTTGTCGAAGACCACTTCGCTTTGAGCCATCTTCTCAAGTTAGGTGACAACCTCCACATTCTCAGGGAGCGCTGTTGATGTCCACTCGTGTCCGAACAAAAGAGCTTTGGATGAAATGTTAACTCACCTCTGAACAAAAGAGCTTGAAAGGAATTTCCACTCGTCTTTGAACAAAAGAACTTGAAAGGAATGTCCACGCGTCTCTGAATAAGAGTGCTTGATAGTAAATGTCCACGCGCCTCTGAACAAAAGTGCTTGAAAAGGAATGTCCACGCGTCTCTGAACAAAAGAGCTTGAAAGGAAATGTCCACGCGTCTCTGAACAAAAGAGCTTGAAAGGAAATGTCCACGCGTCTCTAAACAAAAGAGCTTGAAAAGGTGCGAGCGTTCGATTCGCTGCGAACAGGAGCTTCAAAGAATTGCTTTTGGAATAGTGAGAGTGTTCGATTGGCTGCGAACAGGAGAGTCAAAGAATCGGTGACAGATGGTGAAATTGTTCGATTGGCTTTGAACAAAAGCTTCGATGATTTGATGAAATTACTTGATTGACTCCGAACATGAGCTTTAATGATTTGGTGAGATTGCTCGATTGACTCCGAACATAAGCTTAGATGAATAGGTATATCTTGTAAAATCAAATATTGTAAAAGGACTTTGCTGGTGGTTGCTTACGGTTGACCCAAGACTTGGTGTACTTGAATCATTATGTGACTCAACATACTCAATTCGACTCGATGTGATAATGTGGTGAAATGACATGACTCAATGTGCATGACTGTGTGTCCATACTCAACTTTATGTGGTGACATGACTCAATGTGCATGAATCGTGTGTGCATTGTGTTGTGATTGTGCTCGTGCAACTAGAAAATTTAGAAAAGCAAAAAATTTCCGTCATTTTTGTGGAGGGTATCGACTTTCTCCCGAAAAGAAACACGTGAAAAAAGGATGAAGAGTGGTATAATTGAAAAACAAAGTTTTTGAACTTTCTCAAAGGAAAAGAATGACTCAAGTAATGATGCATGTTGAGTGAGCTTAATCAAGTGTATGGATTAACCGTTGTATCTCATGGTGCGAGGATTGCAGTAACCTAGACTATCTTAGTTGAAGATTCGATAATGAAAGTATTTGGGTAACTTAGGCGCAGAGGCTAAGTACCTCATACTTTGTGATGCGATGACGATTATGAGAGATTCAAAGATAACAAGGCATGCTTCAAAGTCGTATCAAGAATTTCATGACAAATGGTTCCTAAAGGAAGAATTATTCACTAGTGGAAAAAACGCTATTAGCAGCTGGCAAAAAGTGACTTATAGCAACTGGCACATGGGGCTGTTATTGCGGGGGCTGCTAATAGGAATATTATTAGCAATTGACACTTGCCAGCTGCTAATAGTCATTATTTGCAACTGGTGTATTTATTGGCCAGCTGCAAAAAGTCTTTATTTGCAGCTGGCATATAGTTTGGCCCGCTGCTCATAGTAATTAATTGCAACTGGCATATAGTTAGGCCAATTGCGAATAGTATTTATTTAAACTTAAAAAGGTGTTATTCGCAACTGGCCGAGTATTAGGTTTGCTGCTAATAGTATGTATTTGCAGCTGGCATATAATTTGGCCAGTTGCGAATAGTCAATTTTTAAAATAAAAAAAAAATGCAATTTATTTTAGCCAAATTGACGTATGAAATATATCATAGAAGGTACTATATTAACAAATTTTTTGTTAATTTTGCATTATACATTAATTACTAACTTTTTTAAGAAAATACAAGGCTTCTGGGAATGACAGTATTGGATCAGTGTTGTTTTTATTCGTGCTAGAGGTTCTTTCTCCCTTTGCTGAATTGGTAGATTGTGGTTTGTCTTTAACCAAAGATCCTGAAAACAGCTGGTTGCTGCAATTTTGAAAAGAAATTAATAAGCTTCATCAAAAAACTACATAAGACATCACTAGAAAAACAAAAAGGGAGGAAGGGAGGTTTACAGTAACACTTTAAGGCAGCAATAACACATTGATATAGGGTTAATATTCACAACAAATATTAGCCAGCCCCAGCCAGCCAGCCACCAGTTGCCAGGCAGCAGCAGCCAGCCAGCTAGCAGGCCACCAGTTGCCAAGCAGTAGCAGCTGCTAGCTAGGCAGCTGCATTGAGCCAGCTAGCACCGCAACACCCAGCCAACAGCAGCCAGCCTACAGCTACCAGCAGCAGGAGGCAACAGCAGGAAACAACCAGGCAAGAGCAGCCATCCGAGCACACACATGTAAGCTAGAGCAAGTTAACAAACAGCAAGCAGCATCATAGCAGCAACTAGATAGCATAGTCCCTTTATATTTTATATTCAAAAAAGCAATCAATTGTTAAAAAAAAAGACATCTAACCTTAAGAAAGATTTAACTGTATTCTAAAATAACCCAACCATATTGTTTTATACAGAGCTATGATGCTGTGGTTACATGTATTCCAGTACAGATTTCAATTTATATAATTCAAAGTAATAATTCAAGATCATTATGCTTACAAATCTTTCAAGTTTGTGCAAAGATTAATGTTCAAGTATAGTTTGACTTACCTCTCTAATCCTTCTTCCCCCCCCCCCTCGTGCGATAGTTGTACTCCTTAAAGTTCCCCCCAAGATGTCTCCTTGTTGGCTGCCTTCGACCATGGTCACTATTACAACCTATGTTAGTTTAAAGGTCACACATGATTAATGGGCCCAGCATTTGATGATTATCTTAGCATAGTTTTAATACTAAAAATAGATGCTCAAAAAACTTAATGGCTCAGCTCTTAAATAACATATATAGATCATAAGTATGTGTCAATAATATGTGTAAAGAACACTAGTAAGGAGGAACCTACTCTGCCATGAGCCCGTGAAGAGGTAAGTCAAATTATACTTGGTCAGCAACAAGAATCGATCACAGCAAATTATAAGGAAACTTTTTATATTTTCACGGTTGAAATATTACGACCTTGAAATAAATAGCAGCAACTATCTATTATCCTCTTTGTAAGTAGTAAAGTAGCAACAATATCCCCAAACTAACAACAATAGTAGCTACAAGATACAATTCCTTCATTTACATGATTTTATCTAGTAGAAATTTAGTTCCAAAAAACCAGCAAGAAAATATTTAGGAGAGAAGAGCTATTGGTTATGTTCATTTAGCTCGTGGTCAATTCAAAAATGTCATGCTTAGAAATATGACATGCAAATCAAATTATTTTCATTTAATCAAATAGCAACTATTGGTTATGTTCCAAGATCAATAGTAGCTCTTTTGTGGAACTGCACTCACAAGATCAATTGCAAAATTACATACGTGAAATGCAAAAAGTTAACAATTTTAAATATACAACACCAGAATTACAGAACAAAAACATTAAAAATAAGAGAAATAAAAAAAAAATGTCGAATACCTTAGGATTTTGAGGAGCAACACCTCATCGTAAACGACGACACTTCTTATATCAAACTCCAGGTAAATAATTAAGAACTCCATAGTTTCCATTGTAAGAGCTTCGATTTCGAGGTATGAGAAAGATGATTCTTTGAAGCAACAAAGGATTGTAAAGGGGCATTGTCATTTTTGAGCAGCAGCCACCTCGTTTACTCCGCCTTCTCTCTCGCTGAAACCCTAAGTAGCCAAATCAATGGAGAGAGAGTGAATACTACTTTGATGATTAATTGAAGTCTGTCGGTCATTGTCTGCCTAAAGGGCCTTTTTAAGTTATCTCGTCCTCATTACTGTACGAAGTGTCATGCAAAAAAATTTGCATCTGAATCCTTGCATTTCTGTTGTGGTGATGGTGAAATTGAAATTGCTGTTAACTTGCACGTTTATTTACTTCCCAAGAAGAAGATGCTATACATTTTCGAAAGTATGCTAGGTTATATAACAACCTATTTGCTTTTAGTTCTTTGGATGGCAATTTTGATGCAAACACATGTAAGGGTATATATGTCTTCAAGTTACATGGGCAGATGTATCATTTTGTGCCGGATTTGCTCCCTGATAATAATTGTCCGAAATATTTGCAATTATATTTTTATGATGGACAGCATGAGGCTCAAAATAGGCTTGGATGTTTTCCAGAGCTCAGGGAAGATTATAGTTAATATTCTTATGAATGTGTCTCTTCAAAATCCATACGCCAGATATTTTCGTTCTTTGAAGGAAAGAGAGGTGACTGAGAACACACGGATACTTCTTAATCAGAATACTGTATTAGATCAGCGAGTTTACAATGCTCCTTCTGTAGATGATGTTGCTGTGATTTGGCCAGACAGTGGAGCATCTAAAGAGCTTAAGTCCTCACATTTTGGTCTCTGGTAAATCTACTGAATCACATCAAATCTACCATAATTATGGCTGCTATGATCCGCTACAATATCCTCTATTGTTTCCTCGTGGAGAGTGTGGCTGGACTTAAGGACTAAAGAAACGTTCTTCTGGTGGTAGGAGGCAAGTTGCTGTGGAACAAGATCCTGTAATGTCTTGCGCTGTACATACTACTGAAGACTTATTGGAACAAGAAGAATCTCGTACGTAGTTAATTATCTAGGATTATTTTACTAAATGGTTTCTTGTTTTCAGTTGTTTATAATGACAAATTTGATAATCAAATTACTGATTCAGGTTTTTAATATGCAGGGGCAAGTAGAAAACACAGTAAAGCAGACAAACATATTTCTCCAAGAAAATATTATGCCCACAAGTTACAGATTTGTCCTAATAATATGCTATTGCGCGCTGGAAGATGTTTCCAACAATACATAGTTGATATGTATGTGAAGTTTGAATATACAAGATTAGATTACTTCCGTAATAATCAAGAGACCATTAGAGCTGATCTTTATCAGGGAATTCTTGATTCACTTGATTCTAGAGAGAAGATGGGCTGCAATATTGGTCAAAGAGTTATTCTACCTCCAACATTTATTGGAGGGCCTAGAGATATGAAGACACGTTATCTAAATGCAATGGCTTTGGTGCAGAAATATGGGAAACCTGATTTTTTTGTTACTATTACATGTAATGCAAACTGGCCAGAGATTAAAGCTGAGCTAGCTCCTGGAGAAATAGCTCAAGATCGGCCTGATTTAGTAGTAAGAATATTTAGATCAAGATTACTTTTGTTGAAAAAGGAAATCATAGAGAAAAAACTATTGGGGGAGGTAGCTGCGATGATATGTGGTTGAGTTCCAGAAAAGAGGGCTAGCACATGCTCATTTTTTAATCATTTTGAAAGAAGATTTTAAAATGAAATGTCCTTCTGACTGTGATAGGTTTGTGTGTGCTGAGATTCTTCATACAAGCAATGGAAACCTTTAGGAAAATTGTGTTTGCACATATGATGGACGTTCCTTTTGGTCAGTTGAATCCTCAATGCTCATGTATGCGTAAAGAAGGGCATAAAGAAGTCTGTAAGAATAAGTATCCAAAGCAATTTTCAGCTGAGACAACTAACAATAAAGATGGCTATCCAGTGTATCGAAGACAGGAAACAGGAGAAAAAGTGATGATAAGGAATACTCAGCTAGATAATCGATGGGTCATTCCTTATAATCCTTATCTCTCGATCTTATTTGACTGCCATCTCAATATTGAAGTTTGCTCAACTATTAAAGCTGTGAAGTATCTCTACAAATATGTATATAAGGGTCATGATAAGATGTCTTACAATATAGTTTCTACAGATGGCAGTCCTGTAGATGAGATCGAACGATATCAATCAGGAAGGTGGGTATCACCGTGTGAAGCTGCATGGAGAATCTTTGGATTTGACTTATTTCAAATGTATCCACCTGTTCTTCCTTTACAGGTACATTTACCTAACATGCAGACAGTTCATCTTTGACCGCATGAACAATTGCATTCTATTGTCTTTAATTCTAAGCGGTCACGAACTCCTTTGACTGAGTTCCTTGCGATTAATGCTTCTGTACAAGGTGGAACAGGATATTTATATGGTGAGTTTAGTGAACATTATTGTTGGGACAAAAGCAGCAAAGAATGGATAGAGAGAAGTAATACTCGGTTTTCTGTAGGGCGTTTGGCGTTTGTTTATATAGCAGAAGGGGAGCGATTTTTCCTTCGACTTCTACTACTAAATGTCAGAAGTCCTTAATCATTTGAGCACCTTCTTTGTTCGTGCAACTTTTCATGAAGCAGCTCTGAAACTAGGATTCCTAGAAGATGATGATGTAGCAAATTCAGCTTTAGCTGAAGCATGTGAAGTTCAATTGCCTGCTGCTCTACGACGATTATTTGCAACAGTCTTAATCTTCTGTCAAGCATCTGATCCTTCTGCCTTATGGCTAAAATATTTTCCTCTTTTTAGCCGAGGACTTCGCTAAAAAATATCCAGAGAATTCACAAAAAGTGCAGCAGCTAACTGTTAGAGGAGTTGAGCAACATCTTGAAGCCATGGGAAAATCTCTGTCTGCATTTGGCTTGGACCATCTATATAGTGAAACTGATGATGAGTTTAGAAGAAAAAAGGATATTATAGATGCTCTTGATGCTCCTATTCCTGAAGAGTGTCTTAATTGTCGACCAAGATTAAATGCTGCATTTACATGTATAATGCAGCATATTTTGGAAGGAAAATCAGGTGCTTTCTTTATCGATGGCCCCGGAGGACCAGGCAAAACATTTTTGTATAATACCTTATACGCAGAAGTTCGGCTCATGAACAAAATTGTTTTACCTACAGCTGCATCGGGATTTGCTGCGGCAAATATTCCATCTGGTCGAACAGCTCACTCAAGGTTTAAAATCCCAATTGACAACGAAGGTTCTTTAGCATGTGATGTTCCCAAACAAAGTAGCCTTGCAGCACTTACAAGAAAGGCAACATTAATAATATGGGATGAAGCGTCAATGGCAAAAAAACAAAATCTTGAATCTTTGGACTTATTGTTGCAAGATGTATGTGAGAATAAGACCATGTTTGGTGGGAAAATAGTAGTGTTTGGTGGTGATTTCAGGCAGTTATTGCCTTTTGTTCCTCAGAAAACAATGAAAGAAGCTGTTGAAACAAGCATTGTTACATCGTATCTTTGGCAAGACTTCATAAAATTTAAATTGACAGTAAACATCAGAGCTCAGGAAGATCAAACATGTTCTGCATTCTTGCTTGCTTTAGGTAATGGTGAATTACAGACAGCTGAAAGTGGTTACATTCAGTTACCTAGACAAGTCGCACATTTCATTGAAAGTGACACAGATTTGATAAATGATCTTACACAAACAACGTTCCCTGAAATTAATCAAGGCAGCTTTGGCTCTGATGTATTTACAAAGGGGGCTATTCTGACTCCATTGAATGATGAAGTAGATGTAATCAATGCATATATGATTGAGAAGTTTCCAGGGGAGAGCATCATCTACAAAAGCTTTGATATCATGTTAAACGATACATGTAATGTATATCCAACAGAGTTCATAAATAAGCTATGCCCTGGAGGAATGAGCCCTCATGAGCTGGTGCTTAAACCAGACTGTCCAGTTATACTGCTAAGAAATTTGCTTCCTTCATCTGGTTTGTGTAATGGCACTTGTCTTATATGCAAGGGCTTTTTTTCCGAATGTTATCGGGTGTGTTATTGCTGTTGGCCATTATAAAGGAGTAGAAGTGTTTATACCCAGGATTAATTTGAGGCCTTCTAATTCTGTTAATTATCAGTTCCAATTTCATAGAAAACAATTTCCTCTTAAGTTAAGTTTCGCAATGACAATAAATAAGTCTCAAGGGCAGACTCTCGATCATGTGTCCATTCATCTTCCTCGCCCATGTTTCTCCCAGTCAGCTATATGTTGCCTTATCATGTGCAAAGAAAGCAGCTGATGTTTCTGTATTTTCAACACGAGCTCCAGAGAATTTCCCTAAAAAGGCTATAAAAAAAAAAGTTTCTTACGAAGTTCTAAGGCTAGCTGGTATTGTTTAGCCCGATGCTCCAGGGTAAATGTAGATAGCTAAAAGTTGGTGTTCAATCAACAACAAATGTTTGGTTTCAACGAACGATTCACATAATAAGGTAATTTTTCTTTTTCCTTGTATGTTTAATATAGTTGTATTTAGCTAATAAGGTAATTTTTCTTTTTCCTTGCATGTTTTTTATTTTTTTTTATTTATTATTTTTTTTTTTTAACTATACATGATTTGTAAGGTACTACTGTACTAATTAAATTGGTTGCTTTTTTTTTTTTTGAATCTTTTCTGATTTTTTATTTTATTTATTTAATTCTTAATATTATGGGATTGATTTGGTTGTATATTTGATGTTGTTAGTAAATGAGACTTTTGGTGTTCAACAATTAGTGAAGAAATCAGTGAATAAACTTGAATGTACTAGAGTTAGTAGGAGTAGTTGAAATGCCAAAAGTTGTGACTCTTCATTGCATCACAATAATGTAGAAGGCATCCCTCACCCCTATATAAAGTACTCTTGTACATATCAAAATAATATAAGAAATCTTCTTACTTTCTTTCTACATACACTGTCCAGCTTTGCTCTAACAACTTGTATCAAGAGCCTTATGATCTTAAGGGCCACAAAAAAAAAAAAAAAAAAAAAAAAAAAAAAAAAAAAAACAGAAGATAGGAAGAAGAAACTGAGCTGTTGAAGTATGGCTTCAACGTAAACCTCTTCCACAACTTCTCTGCCAGCACCTCCTACTTTCACAGGAGAGAATTATGATTATTGGTGTATAAAAATGAGGCTTTTTCTAAAAGCAAGTGCTTTGTGGGAGATAGTGGAAATTGGTTTTGTACGAAAACAAGGAGTGTCGTACACAGAAGCACAATTAAAGAAGATAAGTGATGATGAGATGAAGGATGCTAGAGCCTTATCTCATATCATCAATTGTGTTTCTGACACAATCTTCCCCAAGATCATGAGAGCCTCATCAACAAAAGAAGCTTGGAGTCTTCTTGAGGAGGAGTTTCATGGCGATGAAAAAATCAGAAATACTCGACTCAATACTTTGAGGAGTCAATATGATAATATGAAGATGAAGGAGAATGAGGAATATAAAAGGTTACACTTCTAGATTCATGGAAGTTGTAAACCAAATGAAGATTTAAGAGATCTCAGATGCAAAAATAGTGCAAAAGATCAACACAATGTCCATAATAATTGTTGATTCTTTGGACGTCACAAAACTCAGTGTGACGGAGCTAATGGGTTCGTTGCTTGCCCATGAGCATAAATTTGCAAAGGATGACCTAGGGAAATCCCCACCCTCGGAGATTGCTTTTTTGTCAAAGTCTCATAAAAAATTTACATTCAACAAAGGCAATAACCTGAAGAATAAAGGGGCCCCACGATCTAACAGAAAAGACAAGGAGCCGCCACAGTCCAAAGGGAAATTCCCTCCATGCGGTATATGCAATAAGACAAATCATCTTGAAAAAGATCCCTATCATAAGGGGAAACCGAAGTGCAGCCATTGCAAAAAACTAGGCCATTTGGAGAAGGATTGTTGGCACAAACAGAAGCAACAATCGTCAAACCCAAATGCTCGTAAGACTATTTGTTTTATGCACGTCAAGTGATGAGCGCTTGTACCAGCAAGGAAAGATGGTTGATTGATAGTGGGTGCACATCCCACATGACAAACAATTCAAGCTTATTTTGCAAGCTTGACTCTTCCATCAAAGTTCCAGTTCGTATATGGTGTTGTTGTACTCCTTTTTCCAGATTTGAATGAGAGTTTGCTTAGTGTTGCTCAGATGGTCAACAATGGTTATTCACTTGTATTTGAGAATAACTATTTCACCATCATTGACTAGAATAAGAAAGAGATTGTAAAAGTCCCGATGGAAAACAAAAGCTTTTTATTGAAGTGGGATTATCCGGTAGAGAATGTGAATGCAGAAAAACTCAAGCGACACATGGCTATGGCATAGGAGGTATGGACACTTTAATATGCGTGCTCTCAATGAACTTCACAAGAAATATCTAGTGAGAGATTTTCCTGCAATTTGTGTATCTAATGATCTTTGTCTTGTCAATTTGGCAAGCAACATAAGCTGCCTTTCCCGAAGGAGAATGTGTGGAGAGCATCAGAAAAATTGCAGCTTGTTCACACTGATGTTTGTGGACCTCATCGAACTTTATCTCTTGGTGAAAACAAGTATTTCATCCTTTTTATCGATGATTTCAACCGCATGACGTAGGTGTATTTCTTGAGAGAAAAATGTGAAATTTTCAGTGTTTTCAAAAAACTTAAAGCACTGGCAGAAGCTAGTGGTTGTAAACTACAAAAAAAACAGATCAGATCGAGGCAAGGAATATACTTCCTTTGAATTTGATATTTTCTGTGAAGATGAGGGAATTGAACATACAGTAGGTTATACACCTCAGCAAAATGGAGTTTCTGAACGAAAGAATAGAACCGTGATGGAGATGGCTCGCTGTATGTTAAGTGAGAAAAATCTGCCAAAAAAATTCTGGGCAGAACCAGTTCGCACATCTGTTTATTTGCTAAACAGGCTGCTCACAAAAGCGGTTCAAGGCAAAACTCCAATTGAAGCATGGAGTGGAAGAAAGCCAATAGCAAAACACTTAAGAGTATTTGGATCAGTTTGCTATGCTCATATTCCATCTCAAAAGAGAAGCAAACTAGATGCAAAAGCCGAAAGAGGAATCTTCCTTGGCTATGATTCACAAGCCAAAGGATATCGACTTTTCAATCTTATCAATAAAAAGATCATGATAGTCGAGATGTTGAATTCGATGAAGATGCAAGTTGGAATTGGGAAGAAGAGAAGGTTGAGAAGAAATATTTTCAAGTTGATAGCGAAGTGCATGATGAACCTAGAGATGAGAATATCGAAGAAGCGCCTTCCACTCCTATATAAGCTGGAAATGGCACTGGCGAAACTAGTGATGATGATAATGCCACGGGTCCTAGAGGTAAGAAGTCTCTCTCGGATTTGTACGAGGAATGTCCAGTCTTTCACCTAGATCCGAAGGAATGTGAAAGATGTTAAGTGTTGAAGAGCCCCAAACATATGAGCAGGCTTTTGAAGACAAAAGGTGGCAGCAAGCAATGGAAAATGAAATCAATATGATCAAGAAAAATCAGACTTGGGAGTTGGTTGATAGACCAAGTGATCGCAAAGTGATTGGCGTCAAGTGGGTCTACAAAATCAAATTGAATCCTTATGGGACCATAAGCAAGTTCAAGGCTAGGTTGGTCGTCAAAGGATACTCCCAACAAGCAGGAATTGATTATGGAGATACATTTGCTCCGGTGGCTAGGCTTGGCACAGTTAAAACTCTGATTGCTTTAGCAGCTCAAAGAGACATGGAAGATTTATCAACTTGATGTCAAGTTTGCCTTTCTCAATGGTGAACTCGAGGAGGAAATTTACATTGAGCAACCTCTCGGATTTGCTATTAAAGGGCAAGAAGAAAAAGTGTGCAAGCTGAAAAAGGCTCTATATGGGCTAAAACAAGCGCCACGAGCATGGTACAGCAAGATTGACTCATATCTACTTGCACAAGGGTTCAACAAAAGTAAAAATGAGCATTCTCTATGTTTAGAATCAAGGAGAAAATGATTTGCTCATTGTTTCACTCTATGTTGATGATCTTCTTGTGACGGGAAACAATTCAAAGATGATCCTCTCGTTCAAGGAGGAGATGAAAAGGAAGTTCGAAATGACAGACTTAGGCTTAATGAATTATTTCCTAGGGATGGAAGTTCATCAAGCTGAAGATGGAATCTTCATCTCTCAAAGGAAATATGCAAATGATGTTCTTAAGAAATTCCATATGCAAAACTGCAAGCCAGTCAGTACACCTCTTGTAGTGAATGAGAAGCTGTCCAGAGATGATGGTCAAAGGCAAGCTGACACTAGGCAGTACATGAGCTTAGTTGGAAGTCTACTTTACCTAACAGCCGCAAGGCTGATGTTCGCAGCAAGTTTGCTTTCAAGGTTCATGAGTGAACCAAGTGATGTTCATATGGGTGCTGCCAGAAGAGTGCTCAGGTATATAAGAGGAACTTCAGATTTTGGTGTTATGTTTAATGCAAGTGAAAACTCCAAATTGTTGGCATATTCAGACAGTGACTGGGGTGGTTCAAACGATGACATGAAAAGTACTCTGGGATATGTTTTTTCACTTGGATCTGGAGTGTTTTCATGGATTTCGAAGAAGCAAGAAGTAGTAGCTCAATCCACAGCTGAAGCCGAGTACATTGCAGCATCGGCAACTGTTAATCAAGCTGTGTGGCTCAGGAAAATACTGACTTAAGACACAAACAGGAAGAAGCTACTGAAGTTCTAGTAGACAACAAATCAGCAATTGCTATTTTAAAAAATCCAGTTTGTTTCAGCAAGACTAAGCACATGAGGATTAAGTATTATGCACTTAGAGAAGCTGAGCAAGAGAAAGAAGTGAAGCTGATTCATTGTCCTACTGAGTTCCAGCTCGCTGACATTTTGACCAAGGCTTTACCAAAAAGCAGATTTGAGTTTCTCAGACTCAAGCTTGGTATGATGGCGAAAAGTCTCAAGGAGGAGTGTTAGTAAATGAGACTTTTAGTGTTCAGCAATTAGTGAAGAAATCAGTGAATAAACTTGAATGTACTAGAGTTATTAGGAGTAGTTGAAATGCCAAAAGTTGTGACTCTTCATTGCATTACAATAATGTAGAAGGCATCCCTCACCCCTATATAAAGTACTCTTGTACATATCAAAATAATATAAGAAATCTTCCTACTTTCTTTCTACATACACTGTCCACCTTTGCTCTAACAGATGTGAAATCAGGTAGAGTAATGGGCAGAGGTGCATTGAGTTATGTATTTAGAGGTAGAGTTGGGTTTTTGAGAACAGCAGTGGCAGTAAAGAGGTTAGATAAAGAAGATAAGGAGAATACCAAGGCTTTTTGTAGAGAGTTGATGATTGTAAGTTCTCTTGAACGTCCAAACGTTGTTCCTCTTTTGGGATTTTGTATTGATCCAGAGGAAGGCCTGTTCTTGGTTTACAAATATGTGTCCAGTGGAAGCCTAGAGCGACATTTGCACGGTATAGCTAGCGTGATTCTTTGTTGTTTTATGAGATTTTTCATTGGTGTTGTGTAAATTTTGGATGGAAATTTAAATATGAGATGTTATTTGCAGGTAAGAAGAAGAGTGGGAAGGGTTTCGCGTCGCTTTCATGGTCTGCAAGGTATAAGGTTGCTGTAGGAATTGCAGAAGCTATTGCATATCTACATAATGGAACTGAAAAATGTATTGTTCATAGAGATATAAATCCCTCCAATATTTTTCTATCTTCCAAGAAAAGGCCAAAGGTGAATCCTGGTTTCTTTCTGGATTTAATGTTATGTTTTGATTGATTGTAATATATGATAAGATGTCTAAACTGAATTTATGAATTTTGTAGCTATGTGATTTCGGATTAGCAACATGGACTGCAGCACCATCAGTCCCTTTCCTTTGCAAAACTGTGAAAGGAACATTTAAGTATGAATTTACAAATAATTCAACTATTATTGTTTGTCAGTTTTGAAAAAAAAATATATTGGTTTTTCATCTGCTTTCTGTGCAGCAATTGTACTTTGTTCTTTACTCAGCGAATTCTGATTTTTTACAGATATTTGGCTCCTGAGTACTTCCAACACGGGAAGGTAACCGATAAAACTGATGTTTATGCCTTTGGAGTTGTCCTTTTAGAGTTTATAACAGGCCGAAAACCAATAGAATCATCAAGGCCATCCGGAGAAGAGAACCTGGTTCAATGGGTATGTGACATTACCTTGCCAATACTGTTATGTGATAGACAAGAAAGAGCACTTAATGTGAGATTTCCATGTCCAGGACAAATGATAGTTCCAATTGCTGAACTACAGAACAAAAAGGTAGCGGATAGATAATATCACTTACAAGATGAATTACCTTGCCAATACTGTTATTTCAAAACTATGCTTTTATTATTACTCTTATTAATCTATATGCTTAATGTACCCTTTTAATACCATGCAAGATGATCGGTGTTGGATTGAAGTTACAATTCAAGACCCTCAGCTATTTAGTATCAAACTGCTCATTGTTGAGTATTGAGTTTGATGGGAAATTCCTGTGTTTGAGAATACATATGAGACTGTTATTTACTTTCTCTGTTAATGCCCTTGCCATACTACCAATCGACACGTTTTCCAGCTTGAACAACTGTTTAAAATTCTTAAATGAGTTGGATTGTTCTCATTTTTCTAGGGGAGTGGTTTGTGAGGGGAAGGGATTTGATGGCACTTGCAGGTTTTGGATGTGCAAGACTTACACTAAATAGGGTCTGTTCAAAGTAACAAGGAAAAACTAAAGGGAGGTTGGACCTTGAAAAACTTGACAGTCTTAGGTGCAATCATGTAGATTCCTAATAACTTTGTGATTATTATCCTGTTCATAGATTATGACATTTGAAGCTTAGATTGAAAACTTTCAACCAATTTCTTTTTCAGATGTGCATTTTCTTTGTGAGCTTCTACGTCTACAATGTTTCCTCATTTTTTAGTAAAAAAGTAACATTTTTCCCGGTCCATGGGGGTTTCTGATTTATTATAGATATATGCCCCAATTCTGTAGTCTTTAATTTGATCTCATGCTTTAATATATAGCTTTTTTTCTTTTTTTCTTTTTTTTTTTTTTTTTTTTTTTTGATGAACTTTAATATATAGATCTTATTATAGAGATAAACTGTAGAATTGTATGCTCTTGTTATTTTACATTAGATCAAGGGATCCCTGAATATTATTTGCAAACTATTTTATTTTAAGGATTTAAAACTGAGATCCTTGCCTATATACCTGTAATCATCCAAAATTCTTAATTTAGGCCATAGAGGAACTTATGTTTGTCATTTATCATTTGAGCAGGGTTTTTGAAGTTATAGCTATGCCTATTATTAGAGGAAATGCCTCATATCTTGAGTGGCTCAAGAACAGTACAGGGGACTTAACCTCAACGTAAGGCAAGAACTGTAATTCTGATGGATACAAGGTGTTGCTGTTGTTTAGTGCAGTGCTCATTGTCAATGTAATAAGTGGGCAAATACATTAGTCATTTAGGCTCTGGCCATTTGCATGTTCTTGTCTCATACATTTCTTTGTTAGCCTAGACTACTAAATATGTCTGATCATTTCATTTCAGGTTAAATATTGGAAATTTGGTCTTGCGATGGTTACTCTTGCTTCTAAATCAGCTAGATACATCTCTCTCTTAGCATATGTTAAAATCTCTTTCATTTAAAAATTAAGATAAAATAAGGCCTTTAGTATTAGCACCTGAATCATTTTCCAAAGACATTATTACGTAGATTGTGATCCATGCCTTCCTGAAATATGTTGAATTGATTAGCATGCCTAAGGTAACCTACGATTAGGGCAATCGATCTTTCATAGTTTTGTAGAAATAATTTAATTAATCTGATTCACATACACCGAACGGCTATACAATTTGAAAAATCTTACCGAAACAATCCACAAAAACACAACTACAAATTAAGGTGTACAAAATTGAGGGTACGCGCACGCACCCACAACTAGTAAAATAGAAAATAAGGTACAGAGTAATAGTTTTTAGCAGCTGGCGCTTTAAGGCCGGCTATAATTATTTTGGTCAATTTTTTGTTGACCAGGTATTTTTAGCGGGCATTAAATAAGTCATCTACTAATAAACTTTCTACTTTTTACTTGACATTTATTAGCAGCGTGCATTTTTGTGCCAGCTGTGAATGCCACGGTATTTGCAATTGGCATTAGATAGGCCAGCTGCTAATATCAGTTTTAACTTTTACCCACCAATTATTAGCAACGTTCATATTTAAGTTAGTTGCTAATGATATAGTATTTGTAACTTACAATATTTTAGCTAGTTGCAATTAGTGTTTTAGTAACTAGCGTATTTAACGCCAATTGCTAATAGGGTGCTGCTAGGCCAAAGCAAGGCATCATCATTTTCTTAGGGATGTAAAGTATGCACTATGCCAAAGTATGGCATCACATATACATCAGTAAGGAGTCCTTAGATGTTGTAGCAAACGGGATAAGCGTCAAAAAGGCATTAGATGCGACGACTTATCAACCAAGATTAGTTTGGAACTATTAGCAATTGGATTTCTTACCTTGAAATAATAAG
The DNA here is from genome assembly GCF_001683475.1 of Chenopodium quinoa. NCBI lineage: Eukaryota > Viridiplantae > Streptophyta > Magnoliopsida > Caryophyllales > Amaranthaceae > Chenopodium > Chenopodium quinoa. The sequence goes on from NW_018742903.1 coordinate 2,157,136, forward strand.
TGTTAAGACAAGCCCAAGCATGCTTAATCACTTATTGATTTTGGGATCTTGGAATCATTTTATTCAAGCGTATGAGACAAATTTAAATTGAATAAAGCGTTAATAAGTTGATTGAAATTGCTAGTTTGCATGTATTTCAAAGCTTATTATGTTATCTTGATAAATAATTATACTTTGCACTTATATTTGTAGAATTCTAAATCGAATTATAATGTTTCCTACGATTGATAAAAGGAAATATTTTGAGAATGGTTCTCAAAGAAAGAAAAGGCATTTCTAAAATACAACTTCCCATATATGACTTTCATGGCTAAGTCCGAAAGGACGGTTGGATATCATGAATTCTAAATACTATGTAGTTTTGATAAAATGAAGTATTGAGTTGAAAACTCAATTTGTCAATAATTGACAACCAACATATCTTTTCGCTTTATACATTAATGAGTAGGACTCATTGATGTAGTAATTCAAGTACGAATTAAAGGAAAAGAGCTTAGCAACTTGTCTTCACAAGTATTGGATACTACTTGTGTGATTCACCTTTGGAATGACCTCAAAAACCATTGAAGTTAAACTATGTTATTGACTTACGAGCTTGGAATAAAGAAAGTAGTTCTACATTAGTTGTAAGGTCATTAACCTTGTTTAAAGACCTTTTAAAGCTAAGGTAGGAACAAATAATGGTTATTGTGTTCCATAATTAGCAAACATTCTGTTTACACACAGAAAGAGTCACATTCAAAGTAAAAGAACAATAGTTGTTGGCTTTATTTGAATGGCATAGTCGTTTAAGCCATGAGTCAAGGATGCTTGATTATAAACAAACAATTCCGTAACATAAAATAACAAGGTTCAAGTCATGGACATGATTTGTGTTCGGAGTATATTTAGCAATGTCACATCGACAAGAACGTATTCAAGGCTTTATTAGATACATTCTTGAAAGTTGATCGATTCAGAACCGTTCTAAGAAAAGCAATTCATACTTGTTGAAATCGACAAAGAAAGGAACTAGTGTCCTTGGTATAGACAATTGAGTCCAAAAGCTAAAGAGGATTCCATTACTTCAACGATTTCACAAGAATTTAAAAGAATATGGCTATATTCATCAAATGTGCACAAACGTTTAGTGAAGTATAGCATCGACTTGGCAAGATATCAAAACGTCTAGATTAGATCGAGTGATGTTTGCTTGAGCCAAGAGTGATCATCTCAAGGTTATGAAATTGGAATTTCATAATCAGTTCCACAAAGAATATAGTATGTCTTGACGGAGACCTCAAAGCCATTAGAAAATGACTCGAACGATGATCACATCCCTTCCTACAAAGTTCTTAATGATATGCACCAATAACTAATATTACACGAAACAAAATTGTCAAAACTAAGAAAAGACACCATATTCAGTTATTAATAGAAATAGTTTCTAGTGCCTTTTCAAGTATATGTCTAGGGCTCTTAGCCTTAGTGGGAGCTAATTGGCTCAGCGGGAGCTAAGTGGCTCAATAAAAGGCTAAGATAGCCCAAGTTGGAGCTAATAGTTTGTTTTGCAATGAACCTTTACCCAAAGACGATATAAATGTCTCTTTGTAAGTATTCAAGTGAGACTATGGGCATTAATTCCACAACCATATTAAGAACATAGTACTTGTTGCTCTAAGTGGTGTCTTTCTGGAAAAGCAACACATTTCCAAAACGATAAGTGGAGGAAAATAAATTCGATGACCATCGAGACGAGCAACAAACGAAAACTGAATCTCAAAAGACTAAGGGCTTCATAAGAATGATTCATCAAGAATACTCAAAGGACTTTAGAAGTGCCTTAAGAGAATTCATTACTCACAAAACTTTAGAAGTGTTGGAGTAAGATCAAAATAATCAAAGGGCTTTAGAAGCGCCTTGAAAATCAGTTTTGATGCAATTAACCCATATAGGAATAGAATTCGCCAAAGGCTTGGATTGAATCCTATAAAGTTAAGAAAAGAAATAAAGTCTAAGCTAAGACAAGAAATAAAGCACTAAAGGGAAATTGTTTAGGCATAGAATTCACTCAAACATAAACAAGGCATGGAAATTGAATTGAAATATGAACTAAGCAACTCATGTCAATGATTTAAAGCACAATCTACCCACCTATCGGGGCTAATTGATTTCTCAACTCAAGCGCAATTTACATTATCGTCATAAGACACACTAATCGAGGTACAAATCAAGCAAATCATTCAATGGACATTCCTATATCACGCTATCGCCATAATCTAATTCAATCCACCCAACTACAACAATTGATAGGCCTCTATGAAATAATTGGTAAGACATGGAAAACAAAGCATTTTAATCACAAACAAATCAATTCCAAACCCTAAAACATGCTTAAGATCCAACTACACCACCACCATCCCCTTAGTACGGGAACTACTCACTAATCATGCTAATAACAAGATTAATCAACAAATTAACAAGCAATACCAAAGCAATAAACAAAAACAATAAATAAGAGGAGAGAGAGTGAGAAATGCTCATTGATTAAAAGTAAAAATCTCCAAATCTTCTTATCACATAGAAAAACCTTCAAATCTACAATCTTTCTTTGATTTTCATCACTTTCTCTCTCTAAAACCCTAACTATGGAGGCTAATCCTCCTTAAACCCTACACTAAGAAAGATAGCTAAAATATCTAATTAAGAGAGTGTTAAACTAATAAAATGGGTATTTATACTAAACTAATAAAAGAAATAAAAATAAGAAAATAAAGAAAGAAACACTACTAGAAAATCCGTGCTTTTTGGACGCTTTTAAAGCTGTTTTTCGACGCAAAAAAGCATCAAAAATATTCTTCTTAACGCTTCAGAAAAGCGTCGAGAAAACGTGAGTCGAGAAAATTATGCGTCATCAAAAAGCATCGCGAATCTCGATGCTTTATTAGTTTAGTATAAATACCCATTTAATATACAAGAAATGCAATTTACCATAGTTCTTCAACAAGGTAGAGTTTGCTGCCTGCAATTCTAAGTTAGAAACCAGCCTCTTAGTTAGAAAAATCCTTAAGAGTTGATATAGCAGCGAGTAACAGTGTCGTTCTCAAGATGTAATACTGATGGCATGTCCAGCAAATCACAGTAACTAACAAAAACATGCATTCAATTATTTAAATTAAAGAAAGGAATTAAAAAAAACGAAACATTTTAACAAATTGTATCATCATTCAAGGAAATTAATGAAAGTGACATAATATTCCTTAAAATAACTCAAAACTACACTGGAGAAAGTTGAAAGTAGAAAATTTTACCACCATAATGAAATGTTAAAATAGGAATAAGACACTTATGCTTCAAATATCTCTAGATGTGACGAAACTATGGCTCTGGAATTCTTCTGGTTCACAATCTACAAGAAACTCAGCATCTATAGTAGAATACGCAGAAGCATATTGAACAGTGCATGAAAATTACAATGAACAAATGCAACATTTTAAGAGAGGGAAGCTAAGGGGATAAGAGAGGGAAAGTTACAACTTCACACCTGAAGGGACTAGACACAAAAGCAATTCAAGTTCAGATCTGGTACTCTATTAGCTCTTCAAAACTTATATGCAAGTTATTATTCTCAACATGATACAGAGGTTATCAAAAACATGGATAGTCTTGATTGTTTATCTGATTACCCAAACTCTGATGGCCCTACCCAATTATCGCTAAGCTCTAAAAAAGAGTTCTATGGTGGAGAAGAGGAGGAAAAGGTCTGGGCTAAGAGTGAAGATATCAAGCAGGATGTCCATGATCCTCTAGAAGAAGTCCATTGTCCTAGGTTTACTTACGTAAGTAAGGAACTACCTAACAAGGATAAGTCATTAATGGTTGACATACTAAGTAAATACAAGGATTGTTTCGCATAGGAGCATCATGAAATGCCTGGTATAGATCCTTCTATTATCTAGCATAAGCTTCCCATCAAACCAGGTTATAATCCTATAGTCCAAAATTCAAGACATTTATCGCCAGAATTGATTCCAAAAATAAAGGAGAGATTGCCAAACTCTTGGAAGCATGATTTATACAACCCACCAAATATGCAGAGTGGATAGCCAACATTGTTCCTGTAATTAAAAAGAATGGCAATATCAGAATATGCATAGATTATAGAGACATTAACAAAGGATCAATACCCTATGGCTGTAGCAGATATGTTGATAGATGCGTCATCAAGACATGAGTTTGTATCAATGTTATGTAATACCCTAGAAATTCCTCCTTTTAAAATACACTTTTTACTCTAAATAAAACTCATTTTAGGAAATAACCAAAATATTACCGCCACCGTGATAACGGCTAAGGCTATTTTCAAAGTCACACAGCGGAAGTCTAAACTAAAAACCAACTTTTCAAAATAAAACTTGAGTTCACAACCTCAAAACATAAGTTAAGTAAAACATCCACAAATTGGATCCAATATGAATATAGCCCTTTAAAAACCAACTTAAAATAAAACATAACAATGTTAGTCCATAAATAATAATTCAACAATTTGATAAATAAAACTAAAAAGCATAACAAGTAACTCTCTGCACTCATCCCTTTCATGCTCTTCATGCTTCAAATACTTGTCACCTTCTCTTTATTTTAACCCCTCTACTTATCATATAAATGGGTCATAGTAGGGCCAATCCAAAGGAAATCCAAACACAAACACAAAAATACGAATCAACAAAAGCTGAGAACATATGCACCACACTAACATGAATATCCTAGCAATAATAAATAAAACATGTTCGCCACACAACTCACAAGTCAACTTACCTTTGGCTCATAACTAACAATATTAATTATTAATAAATAGATTTGGATTACGTATCGAATGGGTTTCCTTCCTTAAAAATATCCCATTTAAATATTGAGCCTCCAATTAGGGAGCTACCCCAATTGGCACCTACAATGTCACCTTGTGACAGAATTCCAGTGCATTAATAATAAAAGAAAGTACAGCATCTTGTACCCCTATAGAAGCTATGGTCAAATATAAAGTCACATAACTCCCCCCCCCCCCCATGTGTTCATACTCAAGGTGTATACGTTCCAAGAGTTTTGGTGAGTATCCTCTTACACTTTACGTGATTTACCAATTTAACTTGTGATGACTCCAGCCAATCAATCAAGAACCAACAAAATAACAATCAACACATACTTCCATTTCATTCTTGAATTAGTTAGTAAGCACATACTATTTATTTTGATTAAGGTTCCTTGCCTAGTTTTGTGCACAAAATTACACTATTATTACCTTGGTGCATAAGATGCACTAATAAACTTCTTTGTTGACTCAATCTCAACTTACATGAATGAGTAAACAATTAAACTAACTTCTTGACTCAACTCCAATAATAAATGGGTGAGAAATAAATTCATGAATCATACTCAATAAATTTAGCTTTTTTTTAAGCATACATAAGCAAGGCTTATTAAATTCATGCTTCCTTGACACTTGAAAATAAAACATACTTCCATGATTCATACATATTCAACTTGTATCATGCCTCAAATAACATGTTCACATGCTTGTATAATAATTCATGATCGACCAACATCAAATCCAAGCATATAATCAATCAAACATGCTACTAATCCATCACTACTTGAAACATATTTTACATTCCTAGCATGATACTACGCATACGTAAATAATACTACGCACATACGTACCTTGAATAGTGCCTAAACTCGATCACAGTCACTAGAAAACACCTAGCTCGAAGCTTCCTACAAATAAAAATACATAACTATAATTAATCCATTATTCTCACAAATTCCAGCAACTATAATATACCTTAAACCTCACTGATTAACCCAATATAATGGTTTAAAAGCCTTAAAACCTTTTCTTTAAGTGGGTACTTTAAATCCTTTCAAAAGGACTTAGTTTTCATGCCTTAAATAAAATTCCAGAATACTTAATTAATAGGAAACATCACTAATAGATTAAGAAATCATATTTAAATCATCAAGAACCTTTTTTTCCTTTTATGGGTGATCAAACCCTAACATAATAATTAAAAAGTAGTGTTTATAATTAAATTCTAGCATTAATTGAGGGCTTAAAACTCATTAAAAACATGGTCTTTAAGAATCACTGAAGATGATCGGTCAAAGACTGCATTTAGATGTCTAGGTTCTTTGGGACTCTATGAATATGTTGCAATGATATTTGGACTTAAGAATGCAGGGGCAACATATCAAAGAGCTATGAATCTCATATTTGATGAAATGATAGGTGATTTATGGAGGTTTACATTGATGACATATGTTTTGGTGAAATCCCATGACTTATCAAAGCATTTGGAACATCTCATTCTTGCTTTTGAAAGGACGAGGAAGATCAATCTAAAGATGAACCCTTAAATGTGCCTTTGGGGTTAAAGCCAACAGCTTTCTAGGGTTCCTAGTTCATAGAAATTCTATAGAGGTCGATCAGAACAAAGCCAAGGTTGTTCTTGAGGCATTACCTCCAACCAACAAAAAAGAATTATAGAAGTTCCTGGGACAAATTAACTATGTTCGAAGATTTATCACTAACTTGGCTGGAAAACCAAAAGTGTTTTCCCCTCTCCTTGAGCTTAAACAAGGAGAAGAGTTTAAATAGGAGCCAAAACACCAAGAAGCCTTCGAACAAATTAAAGAAGAAGCTGGCCACTCCAGCAGTATTAATTCCACCTAAGCAGAATAGAAAGCCATTAAGGTTATATCATTCAACAACAAAAGATGTTATTGCAAGTATGCTAACCCGGGAAAATAAGCAAGGTCATAAGCAGGCAATTTTCTACCTGAGTAGGATCTTACATAATACTGAAACAAGATATACCAATGCAGAGAAATGGTGTTTAAGTCTGTATGATGCTTCCATCAATCTTAATCATTATTTCATGGCTTTTCTAGTGGAGATTATTTCACCAATAGATGTACTCAAATACATGTTGAATCATCCTTTCATTAAAGGAATGTTATGCATATGGAGTATGCATCTGTCACAGTTTGAGCTGACCTATGTACCTCAAAATCCTGTCAAAGGGCAAGCGTTGGTAGATTTCTTGGCTAATCATCCACCTATGGAGAATGTGATGATCCAAGAAGAGAAACCATGGACTATGTTCTTTGATGAATCTAGCAGGAGGGAGTCAATTAGGGCTGAATAGTGATTTATTCACCTTCTGGTGTAGTGACAAAGATGACGATCACTTTCTCAACTCAATGCACAAATAATAGGGCAGAGTTCGAATCTTTGGCAATTGGATTGAGGACTCTCAAGGATATGGGTGTCACAAGAGTTAAGGTGCTAGGAGATTCTCAATGGGTGATAGGCCAAGTAAACAAAGAGTATAAGGGAATTTCACCCCTAACAATGACCTTTACATCTATTGTTCAAGAGTTAATCAACACTTTTGAATTTATTTAAATTAACCATATTCTAAGAGATGAAAATAAAGAGGCTGAATTTTTGGCACAACAAGCATCATTACTTGAATGTGAGGGTTTTAATGAATCAATTATTTATATATGCACATACAAGCTCAAGCCTTTGGATGAAAAGGTAAAGTTAGAGGTGCACAAGTGTAGTATCCTTGCATAAGATGTAGATTGGAGAAAGGAAATCAAAGAATATTAGAATAACCCTTCAAGAGGAAAAGTGCCAGCCAAAGTTAGATTCGCAGCTACGAAATACTTTCTCATGGGAAGTAAGTTGTATAGAACAGATCCTCAAGCCCTTTTACTAAGGTGTGTCAGCACAAAGAAAGTGTTAGCCATTTTTGCTAAAGTACATCACGGTATATGTGGGTCACATCAGACTGGGGTTAAGATGAGGTGGTTAAATCATTATATGAGTTTTTATTGGCCTTCTATTAAACAAGATTGTTTTTAGTATGCAAAAGGTTGCAAGCAATGCCATTGCTTTAGGCAAATAAGCAAGGCACCAACAATATAATTGCACCCTATAATCAAGCCTTGGCCTTTTAGAGGCTAGGAAATGGATGCAATTGAGCCTATCAAACCTCCTTCATCAGCTCACCATGAGTATATCCTGATAGCTTCAAATTACTTCACAAAGTGTATTGAAGTTCAGGCTCTTAAGAGTTTAAATGCGAGGGTAGTAATTCTATTCTTAGAAGACAAGATCTTTACAAGATATGGTATTCCTAAATCCATAACAATGGATCAAGCTACCATGTTTACAGGACATGAGTTCAATTCCTATCTCAAGGAATTTGAGATTCAAAAGATCCATTCTACCCATTATTTTGCTCAAGCCAATGGACAGGCTGAAGCCACTAACAAGGTAATCTCTAAAATGATTGCTAAAATGGTGGATGGAAATCCTAAGAATTGGCACGTTCTTCTACACTATGCTACTTGGGCATATAGAACATCAAAGATAGATGCAATTGGAACTATCCTCTACTAGTTGGTGTACGGGCATGAGCTAGTTGTACCATCGGAGTTAAGTGCTATGTCTGCCAGGATAGCCAAACAAATTAAATGGACATAAGCCAAGAAGATTATCAACAATTTGTGTCTATTTAATTAATGGATATCGAAGGTGAAACACTTCAAGCGCTGGCGAAGATCGAAGCTCAGAAAAAACAAGTAGCGAAGTCTTATAATAAAAAGATGAAACATAAAATCTTTTTAGAAGGAGACTAGGTGTGGAAGATGAAACTTCCTAAGCATGACTATAAAGATTACATATTTGGTAAATGGTCTTCTAAATGGGATGGTCCGTTCAGAGTTCATGAACTCATGTCCGGGAATGCCTATTTGTTGTAAGAATTAGATGGAGAAATGGTTCCAAGAGCGCTTAATCGAAAGTTTATGAAACAGTAAAACCCAAGTATTTGGGAACAATATAAAGTTTTACAACAAAGCATCCATCATTGGAAGCTTTTGACAAATGAAACTCATAAATGTATTGTTTACAAACGAAGCGATTCCTTAACTACAGCCTTGCGCTTGACCTGATCTAACAAAGCCTAACACTTGTTCATCATAGCCATTTGATTACCATGGTGATCAAACTAAGACAAAGATTCCTACACTAATGAAGCACTCTCATATATTTGGCACTTGTAGACACATGATTGTGTTTCCCAAAACACCAAACCCAGTGATGAGTGCCTTTTGTGTTTTGATTGACGAGCTTGGCAAAGAGTTGAAGAATCGCGAGAAGTTTCCTTAAGCCTTGACCATCTTTATAACCTTAACCGAAATGCCTTTAAACCTAGAAGCATTCATTTCGCGTCCTTAAACCCAAAAACATTCATTTCATGTCCTTAAATCCGAAAACATTCATTTTGTGTACTTAAAAAACATTTATTTCGTGCCCAAATTATAAAAACGTCCAACCTGATTATTTTGGTCCATTTTCACAATCCAATTATTGTTTGGTTGGATAGGGCTTGAAAAGAGTTTTCCAACTATATAATATAAGCCCAATTCGACTTAAAACAAATGAGATATGCCCAAGATACTAAACCGAACCCAAACCGAGCCTAGGTCCACCTTTAATACAACCCAATGATTATATGGAGTCCAAATATTTTATTTAGGCCCCATATGATCATATTCTAATCCTAAACCAGCTAGGAACTTCTAGAATCTTCTAGAAGATTCTAATCTATCCTTCCTAAAAAGATAAAGATCAAGAGTTTGAGATTGAATAGAATTCTTATGATAATCCTTAATTTTTCAGAAGACGTTCGGATACATTTTGTGAAAATAAACCATTAGAAACCAAACTCCTTTTGAAATTTTCTATCTTTAGAAGCATCGCGCCGCGTCAACCCTGTCGCGACGTAACAAGGGTCATCGCGCCATGACAAGCCTGTTGCGACGCGATAGAGAGTTCATCTTAGTCAGATTTTCTGATCTTTTTCAGATCGTTCGACTCTCTTTTATCCTTAATAATAGATTCGTTTTCCTCAATTCGAAAAAAACAAGGATCAATAACCAACATCATCAACAATAATCAATAACCCACAAGAAGAATTCGAGAGAGAATTCATATTCCCATGTTTTTAGCCTAAACACATCCAAGATACATCCCAATCATACACAATACTTCCTTTGCGTGATTTGAATACTCCAAACCATACTCGACGTTGTCTTCAACCTCGACGTGAAAGCTTGATATTTCAAAGGGTTTGGACCTAAATCTATATTTCTATTCCTAATTAATTTAGTTTATTATTTACTTCATTGATTTTACTTTCTTAAAGTTTACTAACGTGTGTATTATTTTTTAGCAAGAAGGTCGAAGCATCAAAGTAAGTAATTTAATTACTTTCTTGAATAGAAATCATGTTTAGGATAACGTATTGATTTTGTTATTAGTAACATGCTAGGGTTGCTATTAATCTGTTTAGTATCATGCCTAGGATCTTGCTACTAACGATGTCTTGTGATGATGATTATGATGTTAATTATATGTTGCTTGATTATCAATGATTTGTTGCTATTACTTGATCACGCCCCTTTTTGCAGGTTTAAATAGATTTAGAATTAATTTGATGTATGCATGTTTATCGAAAAGCGCGCATGAATATCAATAAGGATCAAGTAGCAGCCTATTTAGGGTGGGTTTGACCTCTTTAAGGTTAAGTTTGTACAATCATCCCCGAACATCCATTCATGGTTCCAAACCACTATGGAGTTAGCAATCTCTGTGATTGTGAATGAGGTGTAACCTTCAAAATCGTGAACGATTTACAAGTTCCTATAACTTGTTGGCGACTCTTTTTCTCTAGTTTTTTTTCCTTGGATCGCTGACATGCCTAAAAACATGACCCACATGTAGGGCGGAGATGAAAACTTCCCTACATTTTTTGGCGACTCTGCTGGGGACGATTTCTAATTAATTCCTAATTTGTTTGGAAATTAATAAGAATGAGTGGGTGAGACATGAAAGATACTTGATGTTCACGCGTGTAATTTTGATTAACATTGTGGCATAAGCCTATAAAGGAACGCATTGGAAAGACCATCTGTAATGCGTCAAAACATAGGAATACACATAGTAAAGGCTGGAAATACTTTTCACAACTAAAATCAGGAAGACGCTGCGAAAATCGGAAAATATATCGAAGATCAAGTCTACCGCAGAGCGCCAGAACTGTCGCGAGGCGACAGCGGTAAACGCCAGATGACAGCCCCATCGCATCGCGACAAGGTTGTCGCCGGTCGATGAACACTGCCGTCCAGCGACAAGATCTGGAAATTTTACGCCAGTCCTCTGTCGTTGCGTTTGGCCCGATTCTAGTATTGTCTCGACAATTTTACTTCCTGATTAAGTTTTTCTACCTTTCTGAACCCATATGTGTTTTACATGTAGTTTTAGCCCCTGGGAATTCACGCTCCATCGACCCTAATAAACGCTCCGTGCAAAAAGGGTTCATCTGAGTTTTTTGAATTCACCAAACCATGGAGTCGAGGTTAACTCGTGGGGTCCCGTCTATTGCACCAACCCTTCTAAGGTAAGGCTTCCGTGCGATGCATCCAGACTCTTAACCATGGACCTTCTTGGACACCAAAATCCTTAACCCTTAGAAAACTAGAGCCATGGTTAGGTTGCAAACTCATTGCATCATGTTGTGACTACTTGACTACTTGTGCATACCTTCTTTATGTTTAAACTAACCCTTTGTTTTGACTTGTTTCTTGTATATATGTCTATTTATGACCTGTAAATACTAACCCAAAGCTAAAAGGACTTTGCTTAATTAATTTGGTTGATTAAAATGAACCCATAAAATATGAATATGCTCGACCTAAAAGACTTTAGGCCTAAACCTTCAAAAGAACGACTGAAAACGGATCGTTGTGGTGCATCAATATTGGCGCGTCACTCCGGATTTGTGACGCATGGTGATGGGAATCATCACGTCGCGACAAGCTTTTCGTTTCACGATGGAACCATCGTCCCACGACAGTCCCATCGCCACGATTAACCAGTTTAATGTCAGTATACAGTCTTTCCTTGATCCTGTATGACTCTAACCACGTATCTAGTCACTTGGTCATGACGCGAGTCTTGTAAATATCACTTACACCCACAAGTCTTCACACACACCTTATCTACCATGGCCATGTCGTAGATCCATGCATGAGTCATCTTTTCTGTCATTGAGTTGAGGGTTTGTCCTATTCCTGGAAATTTCCATGACCTTCCACAAATACATCCTTTCCACATTCACATACTTTCCCTATACACATATACCTTCCTGCATACTTTCCTCCTTCATGCTTTCCCCATACATATCATTCCCCTCATACACTATGCTCTTTCCTCATATGTGCATGTTGAATCGAGTTTGAGTCATGTGATTGAGAAGATACGTCCATGGTTTCCTTTTTTTACAGCGTTTGGTCAAGGAAACAGGGTCGATTAGTTCGAGACAACTCCTACATTCAAGAGATCTTCTTCAAAAGCACGGTTTGAAGGAAGAAGAAACAACCAATGGCGACCACTAAGGAAGACATTGAATCTCTCTAAAAATCCATGGATACTCTTGTCGTGCTTGTTAAGAGGCTCTCCACTCGAGTGGAGAAATTTGAAAATACCGATGTATAAGTTCCACCTGAGACTATCAAGCGCATCCAAGAGAAGCTAAGCCAAGTTTCCAATGACTATAAGTATCTTGATATGAGTACTGAGGGAATCTCACTAGATAAGGAACTTCTTTCGAACAAGTTCTCTACCACTGACATTCCTAAGTTCAAGCCCACAGATAACCCTTACTTTCACTTAAGAGCTTTCAAAATAGTTATGGAAATCAAAGGGATTGACAAGCAACTCTTCCCTTCGATTTTCTCTCTTTCATTGGAACCAGATGCCAACAATGGTTCTTTTCCGTTGACTCCAAGGAAACTGCTACTTGGGAGAATATTGTACCTACTTTCATCAAGAGATACAAGTGCAACGTACAAGTAGAGAGTGATCATAGGGAACTTGAATTATGAAGCAAAAGGACAATGAAGGCTTCACCGAATTCTATACTAGGTGGAAGGAAGCTTCTGCTAAGATGATTAAGGCCCTAGACGAAAAGACTCTGTGCGAATGTTCATCAAAAACCTTCAAGACAAGTATCAAAAGCACTTAAGGTTCTTAGGGCTGACTACTTTCAGGATAGTCTATGACATAGATATTGACATTGAAGATGAGCTCTTGAAGGCTAGGACTAGTAACAATGGAAACAATGGCAAGAACAAGAAGAACGACAATCCTTCTTCCTCTTCTTCCCATCAAAATGTCAACTGCATTAATAATGTCAATGCCGATGAAATTTGGGCCCTTGACATGGATACCTCAAAAACCAAGAAACCCAAAAGGGAGTTCACACCTATTGGAATATCCTATGATGTTGCTTTCGATCGTCTCTACGATCGGGGCTTAATCAAGACCATTGGCCCCACTAAAGATCCAGCACCAGAAAAGCGATCTTCAAGATAGAATCCCAACTCTTATTGAAAATACCATCGAGGAAATGGTCATACCATGGATGAATGTTATAGATTCCAAAACCTTATTCAAGATCTCATTGATGCAAATAAGCTTCCGTTCCCTCCAACTGGCAAGAAGACTAAGTAATAATGAGACGAAACACAAGGCACTTCAATTTTTTAGGATTTTCATGAATTTTCTTTCTTATTTTGTTTTCCCTTTCCCTCAATAAGTCTAGCGTAGGCACCCTCCATCATTTTTTAGATTTACTTTATGAGTTTGTTTTTTCCCCTTTCATTTCAATAAAATGAGCATTTACTTTCCTGCATTTGATCACTGCATTACATTTCAAAAAAAAAAAAAAATCCACGCCGGAGGTATACCAATAGTTTGAGGCATCCCTTGTAGCTACATCATATCACCTTAACCTTTTCAATTACATGATCCTTTCTTGATAAACCACTTTGAGCCTCGTCTAACGATTAACCTTTCTTCTTTTACCCACATCTACCTAACCTTGGGATGGGACGTTGTGCAACTTATGCAATTTTCAAAGCCAAGTACAAAAGCTTGAGTGATTTTTACCAAAGTCCCAAAATTTCAAAAGTCCAAAAAGCAATAAAAGTATGCAAAGGGCAAGTGTTCCAATGTCTTTGATATTAACATGTCTCAAATTGCGTCTCTTATCGAGTGATCGGCACCGTGCCTGAGAAACATGAATGCCAAGTGAGGTGATAGACCGTATGATCAGGATTGCTCACACTTATCCAAAGAAGATTCAAATACAAATCTAAAATACAAAAACAAAAAAACAAGTTTAAAAGTGAGAAACCTCAAGCATACAAATACCAAGATTCAAATGCAAGGTAAGGTTGCACACCTTGGGGACTTATTTTGGGTCTTGAGCCTTTATCCTTTCTTCTTAAACCTTTAGCCTAACCCCGTTACAACCCTTGAAAGATCTCCTTGAGGTGTTCACACACTTGTGCGAGGTTCGGCTAGAGCTACGTTCGGCATGATTCCTAACGGATACGTAGGCAACCTCATATTAGGGTGCAACCGTAATAAAATGCATTCATTCATACTCACATCATAATTATATCAAGGGATCTCTAATGCTCATCCCTATCCATTTAGAGCTAGACTTGAGGGCTTGATCCCTATTTCATTAGCCTACCCAACCTAAGAGTCACTATCAGTTGGCTCTTCTCAAAATATTTTTTCCATACCCTTAGCCTTTACAGCCTAACCTTAGTGTCACTTTCACACGCATCACAAATACGTAGCCAAATAATCCTTCCCTTAGGAATCCTTTGTCATGAAATCCTGATACGACTCTAGCGCACGCTTTGTCATCTTAGAATCACTCATTATCATAATCATCATCACACTACAAGAAAACAACCGATTTCCGATGTAATTAATCTGTCGGAAATACCCCGAATTCCGTCGAAAAACCCATTTCTGACGAAAATTTCTATCAGAAGCAAGTGTCGAAAACCAATTTGTCGGAAAAACAACATATTCCGACGGAATTTCCGTCGGAAACCGTTTTCGACAGAATTGAGGCGTCGGAGGAGATTTCTTCGACCAAGAAAGTCCGTCGGAAATTTCCAACGGACTATGTTCCGCTCGAGATTTCCGACAGAAAATACGTAGGAAAATCCTACCAAAACAAATGAAAAAAAATAGCACACCAACACTAACAAAAAACTTCATATTATTCCCCACAACCACTACCCAGCTCCACTACGCCACCTCCTAACAGCCCTTAACCCCTAACTAACCCTGACCCTAACCCATTCACCCTAACCGACCCACCAACCTAACCCTAAAACAATCCACCCACAACCACGACTCACAACCACCACAACCACGACCCACCCACAACCACGACCCACCCACCATGACCCACAACCACGGACCACCACCACAATCCAAATTTTATTTTATTTTTGAAAAAAAAATTTCAAAACAAAAGAAAGAAAATTAAAAACACAAAAACATACCTTAAAATTTGAAATTGTCTTCGATTTTCAACCGAAATCTATTTAATAAGGCTAAATTCGACCATGAAGACTCTAGAGTTTTCATGGTCGAAATTGACCTTAAAAACCTTAAAAACCTTAAAAAAAATAAAAATAAATAATAAATAAATAAACGGCGTATAGGACAGAGCGGGGCGGTAGCAAGGACCGGCATACCGGGCGGGAGGGTAGCAGCGTCCGACGTAGAAGACTAGAAGAGTGAAGGGAGAAGAGGGACAAGGGAGAAGAGAGAAGAGAGAGGAGGAGGGACAACGAGAAGTTAGAGGAGGAAGGAGGACGAGATAAAGAAAAAGAGAAAGAAAAGAAAGGAGAACGGAGAAGAGAAAGAGAAGAAGGGAGAACGAGAAGAGAGAGGATGAGGGAGAACGAGCAGAGGAAGAGAAAATGAGGGGAAGAAAGAGAAAGAGAGGAGAAAGGAAAATGAAGGAGGAAAGGGCAAGGGGCGGTTGACAAAATAATTATGGTTTTAGGTTTTTTTTTAACCTTAATTCCGCCGGAAATCCATAAATTCTGTCGAAAATTTCCGACCAAAAATCTAAATTCATCAGAAATTTCCTACGAAGTTTAAATCCATAGGAAATTTCGTAATATTAGATGGATTTACGTGTTCGTCGGAATCTTTCCATCGGAAATTGAGCATTTTCTTGTAGTGTCACAAAGTATGAGGTACTTAGCCTCCGAGCCTAAGTTACCCAAATACTTTCATTATCGGATCATCAATTGAGATAGTCTAGGATGCTACAATCCTTGTACCATGAGATACAATGGTTAATGCATACACTTGATTAAGCTCATTCAACATGCATCATTACTCGATTCTTTCTTTTCATCTGTTTTCCTTTTCGGGAAGTCAAAAAACTTTATTTCTCACCAACAATTTACCTCTTTTCTTTTTCACGTCTTTTTTCGGGAGAAAGTCGGTACCCTCCACAAAAATGGCAGGAATTTTTATTTTTATTTTTTTTTGCTTTTTTACATTTTCGAGTTGCACGAGCATAATCACCACATAATACACGCGAGTCATGCACATTGAGTCATGTTGTGTCACCGCAACAAGTTGAGTCTACACACACAAGTCATGCACTTTAAGTCATGTTGTGTCAAATCACATCGAGTCGATTTGTGTACATTGATTTACATGATAAGTCATGTAAGTCGAGTCTCAAGTCAACCTCAAGCCAACCAACTGTCAAGGTCCTTTTGCAAAATTTGATTTTTTGCAAGGCTCGAGTACATCATCTATGCGGAAATCTTTTCCAATATTGGATTGTTATCTCCTCTGGCAATATTTCCAAGAGTGGATTGTCACGCATCTTCTTCATTTGATAATTTTTCTAAGATTAGATTGTCATGTATCATCTCTTCTGGCAATATTTCCAAAAGTGGATTGTCACGCATCTTCTTCATCTGGCAATTTTTTCCTAAATGGATTGTCATGAGTCATCCCTTTTGGCGATGAATGCCCAAACACCAAATCCGGTGATGAATGCCTTTCGCGTTTTGATTGACGAGTTTTGCAAAGAGTTGAAGAGTCACGCGAAGTTTACTTAAGCCTTGACCATCTTTATAACTACCGGAAATTTCTTTAAACACAGAAACATTCATTACGTGTCCTTAAACCCAAAAACATTCATTTCGTGTCCTTAAATCCGAAAACATCATATTGTGTCCTTCAAAAACATTCATTTCGTGCCCAAATTATAAAAATGTCCAACCTGATTATTTTGGTCCATTTTCCCATTCTAATTATTGTTTGGTTAGATGGGGCTTGGAAAGAGCTTTCCAACGATATATTATAAGCCCAAATCCGACTTATCGAATGAGATATGGCCAAAATACTAAACCGAGTCTATGTCCACCTTTAGTACAACTCAATGATTATATAGAGTCCAAATATTTTATTTAGGCCCCTAACTAGATAAAGTCGTATCTCCTAATCAAAAGAATTACCTAAGTCCTCTAGCTAAAGCAGATAGGGAAGTAGGGTCGAATCCACAAGGAAACAAGTCTTTCTATTCCTAAATAATTTATTTAATCTAGATCATCAAGTAACCAAATTATTTTGGGATATTCTATTTGGTGGTCTCCTGTTTTTAAAAATTCCACATGGGAGACAAACTTTTTTCGAACTCTCTATAGTATCCCTGGGATTTTATATAATTGATTACAGTGGCCTATTTGTCATTAAATGGGCTAACCTACCACAAAATGGTTCAATAGTTTACCACATTTGATGAAAAGACTAGCCTACCCCTGATTTAATCTTCTTTCACTCATTCATCTTAAATGCTCACTGCACTTCACCTCCTTGCTCGACATTGTTGAACAAAAAAAATCCCCAAACCCTTTCCTCTCCCTTCAACCTCCACCAAATCTCAGATTATCACCATGAATTTTCGTGGAGTTTCGTCAAGGAAGAGAGGCGCAACAGATGGAAGCTTTAATTGGGTAAGGATGAAGCACTGCAATTGCAACCCCCCTAGCAACGCTGAGGTTAGGTTTTCTGATTCCATGACCAATTCAAAGAAGGCGTACTATGGATGCATGGAAAAAGTGCGAGGTTGTGGATTTTTTGAGTGGGTTACAGAAGATGATGTGAGTTTTTATGATGCTTCACCAAATTCTGAGATTGTCGCCATACATAACATGGTGGAAGACCTTTTTGTTTGTTGCAAGAGGCTTATGAAGATTGCTATTATCATATTAGCAATTTGTGTTTTTTTTTATCTGAAATGATGTAAACAGGATAATGAGGGATAGGGGAGTATTGTTAGGGTTGATCCTAATTAAGTTATGTAATCAGGGGTAGTGATGCAATGTGTACTGGTTTTGTGAATGCAACTATGTAATACAAGCAAGTATAAATAAAAAGTCAGTTATGATTCTTGCTTTCCATTCTAAGTACATGTGCTGTTAATGAGAACAAAGTTGAGATTTGATAAAGTCTAAACACTTGTGAATTGAAAGTACAGACCACAAGTTCAAAAACCATAAGTTCACCTACAAGAACTTAAATACATAACATAAGTTCAAAAACCATAAGTTTACCTACAAGAACTTAATTACATAACAGAAGTTAAAAAAAACCATAAGTTCACCTACAACAACTTAATTACATAACAGAAGTTCAAAAGCCAGAGCTTGTCCTAGTAGATGATCTAGTTAAATACAAACCATAAGTTCAAAAACAAAAAGGTGCAAGCAGTTGCACTGTCATTTACAAAAACCAGCAGGACAAATTAGACTTTGTTCTTTCCTTTAGTACACTTCCTTGACCTAGTAACAGGTTGGCTACTTGGACCTTGAATAGGTTGATGTGAACTCTGAGTTGTGTTAATGGAGGGTTGTGGTTGTGAAAGAGACTGCAATGAGCTTCTTGTGAATCTCCTTGGTGGGTCTGGTGGGTTTGCTGTGGATGTAGTATTTGGTGCAGTGTGTGTAGAGGATCCAGAAGTTTTCTTTGCTGCTTTTTTAGCTCTTGCCTTTCCAATTCTCTGTCCATCCCTAGCACTTTGCTCTGCTGCTGTTAGTCCACCCTTACATGACTTTTGTTGTGTCCATAAGACATACATTTCTAACATTGGACTGTTGTGGACCTTTTTCCTTTGTCTGGTTCATCAGGTGCCCTTTTTCTTTGTCTAGATGGCCTACCAATGGATCTCTTCATCACTGGTGGTAGTATGGTAGGCATATCAATCTCTGGACAGTGATCAAAATTTGGGACAGAGTGTATTGGGTTGGCATATGCTTGCTTATAATTTTGGACTGAGAACCATGTGCTACAGAACTGGTGTAGGTTCAATCCAGCAGCCAAGATTGCTCTGATTGCATGTTTGCAAGGCAATCCAGAAATTTGCCAGGCCCCACAGAGACATGTCTTCCTGTTTAGTGACACATGAAGCATAGACTTCCCATCCTTGACTTCATATTCACCCTCATCTGACTGATAAGCTTTGCAAGTTCTTGATTCAAAGGTCAACATCTTTATTCTCTTGACTATATTAGGACATGGTTCATCCTCATTCCAGTTGTTGCACCTTTGTCTTCTTGTTGATAGTCTCACCATGCACATTCTTCTTATACTTATGCATTCATGTTAGTATATGTTAGATTCTAAATAAAATGGTGTGGAATATGTTAAAAGAAGTCAGGAACTGAAAAAGTATACCTTCCAGAAGTGTTAACACAGCCTTCATCTGTCTACACCCAAAGTTGAATTGAAGCTCTCTACAAAGTTGGTCTTGTTCTCGTCACTGCAAATGTTTGGATAAAATTTGTGTCTTGTCCATCTTGACTGATCTCCCAATTTAGCCAACCATTCACAAGCCATTGGATTCACAGCCTGAATCCTGTCCACAGCCTTTTTGAAGGTGAAAGGGGATGTTGCACTACAAGCCAACCAGAATAGGGAATGCATCAAAGGCCCAGGAAATGATGCTTTCCAGTTCTTAGCTAAGTGTTTACAGCAGTATCTCCTATCCACTTCAGGCTACACCTCATTTAGTGCCACATCTATTCCTTGCACACAATTTTTTAGGAAAACTGAGTTTGCTTGTTATTTACAATTACATTAATTTACAGTGTGTGAATGACAGAGATAACTTACTTTTTGGCTGTCTGAAATTATACACTAATCATTTCCCCTCTCAGAACCTGACAGGATATGCTTGAGGTGCCAGAAAAAATACTTCCAACTGTCACCATCTTCCTTGGGAACAATAGCCCATGCAAAAGGAAATAACTCATTGTTTCCATCTAGGGGTGTACACCGGTCCAAAACCGGACCGGACCTGGACCGGACCTGTTTGGACCGGGGACCTGACTTGGGTAATTATGAGGACCGGGGACCGGACCTGAATTAACAGGTCCGGTTCCGGGCTAGACCTGAAAAATCAGGTCCGGTCCAGGTTTGGACCTGAATGGACCTGTTTTGTGATTTTTTCGTTTTTTTTTTTTAATAAAAAACCTTAATTCATTATTTCGAATACAAAATACCCAAACATAATTAGATAATTTAGCAAAGTACTCATTAATTGAAATTCTACATGCAAAAGTTGTAAATAATCAATTAAATTCAGAATACCAAATCAATGAAAGAGCAACCACGAACGACACTCCAACTAAACGGCTTCACCGCTGCTGCTGTTTCACTTAGGTGGTTTTCTTCACAGATCCGTTGTTCTGCCAGCCCAGAAAAATCAAAGCAGAGCCTCTGAATTCCCGTAGAAAATGAAGGATTACAGAACACAGCTAAGTCACCTCGACTTCTCCGTCCGCTGCTTCGCTTCACCGCTGCTGCACTGCTTTACCGCCGCTGCTCTGCTACTTTGCAGCAGCTTCGCTAGCCCAGAGAACAACCCAACCAAGCCTCCTTCGGTGTTCTTCGCTATTCTGCTGCTCAAAAAGTTCTCCTTTTTTTGTTGCCCAGCAAGATCTCAAGATAAGCTCTAGAATCTCACCACCAAAAACCCCAAAAATAACTTACCGGAGAAATGGAAAATCGCGCAGTAGCTGTCTCATGCGGTGGCCGGTGGGCGCCTGGGCTTCGCCTGAGAGAGTGAGGAAGGCAGGAGGTGTCGGCGGTGGGCGTTGCCGCGTTGGGCTGAGACTGGAGACGACAGTGAGCGTGAGGGAGAGGGGGAGACAGCCAGGGAGTTTGGAGATTGGAGTCTTGGAGAATGGAGATAGTCAGATAGCTGTTTGTTAGGGTTGCAGCGTAATTTTGATTTTTGAATTTTTTTTTTTTTTTTTTTTTTTTTAAAAATACAATTTTTCCGGGTTTCAGGTCCGGACCTGAAAACCCCGGGTTTAGACCGGGTCCGGACCGGAACCGGGAACCTTGATTTTTAAGGACCGGGACCGGACCTGAATCAACAGGTCCGGGTCAGGTCCGGTCCGGATCAGGTCGGTTCAGGTCCGGTTTCAGGTCCGGTCCAGTTTTTGTACACCCCTATTTCCATCTACAGCCACAGCAGACAGAAGGATCCCACCAAAATGACCTTTCAAGTGAGCTCCATCAACCCCCACTAAACTCCTACATCCTGCAACAACACCATCAATGGCAACCTTGAAAGAAATGAATATGCTTGAGAATGTGAAGGATGGATCAGGTGGATTCAGTTGCTTCCATGCACAGTTTGCTGCAGATCCTGGGTTGGTTTCCTTAATCATCTCACAGTACTTTGGCAAATACCCATAAGAATTATCATGCCCACCATTTATCTCCTTCAATGCTACCCCTCTCATCTTGTAAAGGGTGCTGGTAGCCATATGCACTCCATATCTACTGAATAACAGATCATTCAATGTCTTTCCAGAGATGTCATTATTTGCCCTTATATCTTCAAGTAGTTTTTCAGCAGCCCATTTAACAGTCACCAAGGGATTCCTTTCATCTAAGCCTCCACAAGTGTGCTTAGGGTTCTTTATAGTCTTTATAGCCCATGTCACTCCATCAGGTAGCCTAATTGAATGAATTCTCCAACTACAGTTTAAAGCAAGACAGGAAGCAGTGAACCTACTTGGACAGCTCCTATCAACCACTACTGCAAATCCACATTGAATGCAGTAATCTCTGAAGACAGACATGAAATGCTCTTTATCACTAAAGATCATCTAGGGCTTTAACACAATACTGCCAAACTCAATATCAGTCACAAATTCACCATTTATGTACATCCTACTGAAATAAGTTTCATCTGCATTAAGACCTCTCTGCCAGCAGTCTGATGAGTATGGTTCATATGTGTCATGAACACACCCACTGCCTTCATCCTCTCCCATATCATCTTCCAACTCAGTATCCTCATTCAATTCATCTTCCTGCTCACCAGCATCACCAAATACAGCTTCCAGAACATCTCCCTCATACATGTCATCTTCCAGTCCAGCACCCTCCACCAACTCTTGAGTATTGTTAGCTCTACTGGTCTCACCAGTCTCATATGTTCTCCCAACCTGAGCATCCCTAGCCTCCAATCTCCTAACTGCTTCATTAAACTCACCCTCATCCACAACCAGAGCATCAACCGTGGTTTTATGAGTCTGGACATTCTTCTTCCTAGCAGCTGTAGTTCTAGGTATCTTGTGAAGGACAAGGACAGAGTTACATTGCAACTTTGAGGGTTTGTGGACAGAAGAATCTGTTTGTTTATGAATCACAGGTGCATTTGAGAAGGTTTGTTGTTGGGCCAAGGTTTTTTATGGGTATCACTACGTAGGTGGATCTTTCTCTTGACAGGTAGTTTCTTAGGTCTCATTGTTTTAGGAGCACCCTTTTTCTTCCTCTTTTGTTCAGTCTCCTGCTCACCCTCATCCATGTCATCAAATACTGCCTGTTCATCAAATGCTGCCTGTTCATTCAACCCTAATATCATTCAAGTACTCCTCATCATCAACAACATTTTCATTCCCACCTTGTTCATCATCAACTGATGCATTTTTCTTAGGTGGGCTAGGACCAAAATGTACACTAGGATTTTTTTTAAGGCTCTCAGCAAGCCTTCTAGCAACAATTACACAATCAATAGGCTTGTCAACACAACCAATCCAAATAGTGATCTCATCCATATCCTTTAATCTATCCATCATTGACATTAAATCACTATCAGAAGTAATCTTAACATCTTTCATGTTATAGCAGTAGTGAAAGCTAGGGAATTTAGGAAAGTCATAATTATTTTTCTTAAACCCTTCCTCACACTCAATGATCAAATCTATCCACATGACCTTGTCAATATCTTCTACAAATACTTCAATTATGTTACCCATATAGGCAAACTTTAGCATACACTGATCCATTCTGCAACATAACAACCAACACGCATATATTTCAACATCAAACACGTACTAGCAAGCATAAAGATTTCATCTTTGTTAAAAACGTACTCAGACAAACACAAACAGAGCATGCAACTTTTGCAATTAAAAGAACAACAACAACATACTTAATATTAAAGGACATACCTTGCTTAAGGTATGTATATCAGTTTAGCAACCGCAAGAATTCCCCGATATTGAGAATTCCGTCAGAATTTCGAGAACAAACCCTAAAATTCGAACCCCAAATTTCACCAAAAACCGAACAACTCTAATCAATTATTTCTAACAAATCCACAACAATTTCTCCAAACAATCGTCACGCAAAAGTGTTTGATCCTTACAATTCTTCAATTAATCTACTCTAAAATACGATTTCATGAAGGTTGAAGGAAGATGAAAGAGTTTTGGGTTTTTTTTTTGGAAGACTGTCAAGCATACAGAAGATGAATGAGTGAAAGAAGATTAAATCAAGGGTAGGTTAGTCTTTTCATCAAATGTGGTAAACTATTGAACCATTTTGTGGTAGGTTAGCCCATTTAATGACAATTAGGACACTGTAATCAGTTATATAAAATCCCAGGGACACTATAGAGAGTTCGAAAAAAGTTTGTCTCCCATGTGGAATTTTTAAAAACAGGAGACCACCAAATAGAATATCCCAATTATTTTTATGGGAATTGAACTAAGGAGAATAATTAAACTAAAACAAATTGAATAAGGGAGAAATCAATAAATCAAAGCCTAGGGTATAGGTTCACCAATAAAATAATATTCCAGGTTAAAACACAACAATCAATTATCAATGCATCAATTAATCAGATCATAAAGGGTTTTCGCTACGTATTACAATCACATAATTAATCTATCAGTATCAAATCACATCTCTTGAATCTTGACTTAACCATTTATAAATTAACCTGCCTATTGAAACTAAGCCTTAATATTAATTCTCATCTCTCGAATCTCGAATCAATATTGCATAACTCATACAATTAAACCAGGCCTAATCTAGTTGCATAGCATTAAATCAATCAATAGGATATCAACCAAAGCATTGGAAATCAACAACAGTAAATTACCCCTTCATATTATTTATGGATCCCCACAACCCTAGAAATAAAACTACTCACACATATTTAAATCTAAACTAAGCAAAGCAAATAAACAAGACATAATTAATCAAAGCAATTAATTACTGAAAATAAAAGGGGAAGAAATTGTTACGAAGTAAACGAAAATAATGAATTGCATAAACTAAAAGTGTAGAGAGAGAAAACAAGAGTATTAGCCCAAAAGCTTAAAACTAAAATTTGAGAATTTAACTCATGAATGACGTCCCCGTTATCTAGCTTAACAAAATGTATTTATACTTAAGCTCCAAAAATCCTAATTAAAAACAAACTAAAAACGTCAAACACCCTCAGAAACACACTCCCGGTCGGGCGGAAGCTCGCCCGGTCGGGGGCGCATTCAGGCAAGGACGCTTCACTTCCTTCTGCCTCTCCCGGCCGGGCGCGCCTTAGGGCGAGCACTACCCGGTTGGGCGAAGGCTCTTGGGTGAGGGAGCAACTTCGGCTTGGGCTATTTTCTCTTGGCCCAAATCCGGGTTTCCTCCTTGGGTCTTTATAGCTTGGTCCATTGCCTTGAACTCTTTCTTCACCGAGCCCTTAATTACCGGTTTGAAAACTCCAACCGATCTTGGGCTACGGAAAATGGTCAAATGAACGCGCTCCTACTCCAATGCTCGTAGTGGCTCCAATAAGTCCGGGAGAATGCTCCAAATCTGCAATTTCCTATAAAACAATACCAAATCTACGAAAACACTAGAAACCGTATATTAGTAATAAAAGTGACTCCAAAGAGCCAAAAATACTCCTAATTATGACCAAGGGATGGGGATAAATCACTATATAAAATGAACATATCAGCCCCATATGATCATATTCCTGATCCTAAACCAGCTAGAACTTCTAGATTCTTCTAAAAGGTTTTAATCTATCCTTCCCGAAAAGATAAAGATCAAGAGTTAAAGATTGAATAGAATTCTTATGATAATCCTTAATTTTTCAAAAGACGTTCGGATACATTTTGTGAAGATAAACCATCAGAAACCAAACTCCTTTCGAACTTTTCTATCTTTAAAACCATCGCGCAGCGACAGGATCATCGCGCCGCGTCAACCCTGTCGTGACACGACAAGGACCATCGCGCCGCGACAACCCTGTCGCAACGCGACAGAGAGTTCTATCTTAGTCAGACTTTCTAATCTTTTTTCAATAGTTTGACTCTCTTTTTTCCTTATAAATAGAGGTTGTTTTCATCAATTCGAAAAAAAACAAGGATTAACAACCAACATCATCAACAATCATCAATAACCCACAAAAAGAATTCGAGAGAGAACTCCTATTCCCATGTTCTTAGCCTAAACACATCCAAGATACTTCCCAATCATACACAATACTTTCTTTGCCTGATTCGAATACTTCAAACCATACTCGACGTTGTCTTCGACCTCGAAGTGAAAGGTTGATATTTCTGAGGGTTTGGACCTAAATCTATATTTCTATTCCTAATTAATTTAATTTATTATTTACTTTCTTGAAGTTTACTAACGTGTTTATTGTTTTATAGTAAGAAGGTCGAAGCATCAAAGTAAGTAATTTAATTACTTTCTTGAATAAAAATCATGTTTAGGATAACGTAATGATTTTGTTATTAGTAACATGCTAGGGTTGCTATTAATCTATTTAGTATCATGCCTAGGATCTTACTACTAACGATGTTTTGTGATGATAATTGTGATGTTAATTATATGCTGCTTGATTATCAATGATTTGTTGCTATTACTTGATCACGCCCCTTTTTGCAGGTTTAAAGGGAATTTGTAATTGAAATTATGCCTAATAAGATAATTAATAATTGGATTTAGATTAACATGATTTAATTCAAGTGATCACAAGTATTAGATTTAATTGTGCATTAATAATCAACCAACATAGATTAAACAAGTTTAGGATTAATTTGATGTATGTATGTTGATTGAAAAGCGTGCATGCATGAATATCAATAAGGATCAAGTAGAGGCCTATTTAGGGTGGGTTTGACCTCTTTAAGGTTAAGTTCGTGCCATTATCCCCGAACATCTAGTCATGGTTCCAGACCACTATGGAGATAGCAATCTCTGTGATTATGAATGGGGTGTAACCTTCACAATCGTGAACGGTTTACAAGCTCCTAAAACTTGTTGGCGACTCTTTTTCTCTAGTTTATTTTCTTTGGATCGTCGGCATGCCTACGAACATGACCCACATGTAGGGCGGAGATGAAAAATTCCCTACAACGCTTCATTTTCTTCTTCTCTTCTCTTCGTTCAAGGAGTTTTTGTTCTACCGAAGCTCTCTTAACTTTGAGTTTCTTCTCCTCCTCCATTATGTCATCAATCTCAGCTCACAAGTGATCCATCTCCAAGTCTAACTCAAGATCTTTCATATTTAAAAGATCTCATTGTTGGAAGACATGAGACACTTGCTGAGAAAACTCTAAGACCATCAAAGGAGGAAAAGATGACCTTGTCTGATTTAGCTCTGTAGCACATGCCTGACAAGCGATAGACAAATCCTCCCAAATAACAGGGTCATTAGCCCCTAGCAGACAAACCTGGGCCATCAGTTGCAAAGATAGCTTGATCTGCATGCTTGGCGATGTCTACAACACTAATCTCTCACAAAGAGAGAGAACTTCTTCAAGGAGTTTGACCTCTGGAGATATAGACACTGGGGCATAACCAATAACAAGTGTTAGTCAAAATGAAAGCTCAATAAGCATGATAATGCATGAAATTAGAATGCTTACTTTCACCTGACGCATGATCTTTGGAATCCTTGTTCTCCCCAATCCCCTTATTATAAGGTGTCATCACTGAAATGCAGCAAGACACATTAGATATAAAAGTAAAGGAGCATAAAAGAGGATTTGAATATTATCACTCACCAAAGTCTGAAGATTTGTCTTTCTCCACATGAGCTTCTTCGCAAAGACTTGACTCTGTGGCATCAGAAGCTTCATGAGCAGTCTGAAGCTCGGATTCCTTGGCTTCCTAATTATCCCCATCTTGAACATCTGTATTGCTGTCTTGTGCAACTAGAGGGATAGGATCCATGGTTTGTTGAATTGGAAATAAGATCTGCAGGCTGGTCTGAATAAATAGAAGAAGTAGAAATTTGTTCTAGAACAGGTTTCTCAGAGTTTGATTGGCAAGGGCCTAACTGATCACCCACATTATCTTTAACACCTGGGATAATAGGATCACTACCAGAGGATAAACTATCTGCCACTAACTGATTATGCGAAGCTAAATCATCACCCTTACTCTTACTAGAGTCAACATTACCCTGTCTCTTCTTATCAGCCCTTTGATATGTTTGGGAAGAGGGTACAGGATCATGAGGGGGTGACTTCTCTAATGATAGTAAGCTTGAGCTAGTAGTTTTCTTTAAGAGATCTGGATAGTTTGTTGTACCTATCAATTCTTCTTTATCACTGTTAATTGAAATAGGGTTAGAAGGCGTGGTTTTCCCTGGAGATATCTGCTTCCTCTTAATGTTAGGGGCCAAACCTGACATGAAGGGAGCCAAAGTGAGTAACAAGATGCAATAAGCTTGGACAATTTAGATCTAATGCACTTATTAGTAAGAAGGATATCAGCAGTTTGTAGCTCTAATTCTGTCTTTAATGCAGATTGTGCTCTTGTGCTAAGGCTTGACATGGGGATGCTCCTATGCTTGTTACTCCTTGACTTCTGTGAGGAACCCAGATTTGAAAGAGAGATCATCTTTCTCAATCCAATTCTGTCAGTGTGGAGGTAAACAATACTCCTGTAAGAGTCATCTATGGCAATGGGCTGATAATTGAAGTCTGCTGCTATTGTTACACCCAAAAATCAGATTTTTGGCTTTTATTGACTTTTTCTTGACTTTGACCCGATTGACCAAGTAAGATGGACTTTATAGTCGGTGAAAGGTTTTGGGTTAAACAAACAAGGATAGGTGAAAATGGGCTGGCAGTACCCAAGGGCCCAATATATATGGAAAAGAACCGGCTTGGAGGCAAAGTAGACAATTCAATTTTTAAAGAGAGTTGGTGCCTAGAAGCATAGCTGCAAAACAGTTAGGGGAGTCAGCCATAACCGCTCTAATTTGTCTATAAATAGAAGCATGAAGACCAAAGGAAGGACATTAGCAAATCAATCAACAAAAAGCATTTCATTTCTTTTAAGCTTTTTCTTAGCTTCCTTAGTTTCCCTTGGCTTAGTAGCTAAGCGATAGCGTGGTTTTCCTAACATGTATTAAAGATCGTTTGTTCATTTCCAATTGTATGAACATGGAGGTAACCTCTCCTTCAATTTGTACAATTGTAGACCCAGCTCTATCCTTTAATTAATAGAATACATTTGTATCTTTTGTCATATATTCATATACTCGTTTCTTTACGCAATCTAACTTGTTTAATTTCTTTGAGAAAGCTTCCTTATTGTTTATTTTGTTACATTAGCAAAGTTATCAATCTTTGAAACCGGTAACTTCAAGGGCAACCCCCTAATACTCTAGAACAATATAGGGTATTTAACTTGTTGACAAAGAACAATATTTGCCTCAACAGTTATAATGTGGAATTTCCCTTTATTATTTCTCTCTCCAACCAACCTTAATTATGCTATTTTTTATTATTTCTCTCTACTAACAATTAAATATATCCCCACTAACTATACTATATAGAAAATTTTAAGTTTTACCACCACAAAAAAAAACACTAAATTGTTTTTTAGCACCAAAACTTCTATAAGTTTTTATTTTACCACCAAAAAAAATTCAAAAAATTGTTTTTCACCACCTACCGTCAAGAGAATCGTAAATCTAATGGTTTTTTAAAAATTTCTTCGATCTCTATGCCAAAAACATGCTTTTTAGAAGTGGTCATTTTGGTCCTATGGGACCGATTTGAAGTCACAAATGACCAAAAAAATATCAAAAATATACCTGCTTGCGTGTGTCACGCAAACCGAGGTTTTTTAAGTAGGCAAATCGAGGCATTTTTTGTCAATTCAAACCTCAAGTCGGTCCCAAAGGACCAAAATGACCCCCAAAACCATGAAAAACATTTTTTGGGCTCGAAAATCGAAGAATTTTTTTAATTTCGTTTGATTTAATGATTATATTGACGACAGGTGGTGAAAAACAATGTTTGGATTTTTATTTGGTGGTAAACTAAAAATTTTACTCCTTCCATCCTTTTATTAAGAGTCTGTATTCCATTTAAGAGTAACCAAAATTAAGAGCCTATTTCCATTTAAAGTTGTTCTTTTTGACAATATTACTCTCTTTTATTTATGATTTGTCAACATTTTTCTTTTTCTTTTTAGTACTTTTGACATCAATTCTCAATACTTTCTCTATCCCTCTCATCAATAATTTTCAACAACTTTTTTTTTTCTATTTATCTCTCTCTAACCCCTACATGCATATTTGTACTTCCAATAATTATTTTTAAGGAATTTACAAATTTCTTAATTCACGTTAAAAACCCCAAATAGGCTCTTAATAAAATAATGGGGGGAGTAGAAATTTTGGTGTAAAAAACAATTTCGTGTTTTCTTTTTTTTTTTGTGGTGGTATAAGTTAAATTTTCCTACGGAGTACTTTATATTACTTGTATATAATTCCCCTTTTGATCCCACCTTATAATTTTCCTAAAGCTTGTACAATACCTAATATTACAATTTTTATAAAATAAAGGAAGTAATAAAAATACGAGTATAATTTTTTTTAGTCCGAACCCAACCTCACCGATCCAAATTGACACCCCTAAAGGCTCTAATCAGCCCTAAGTAAGAAAATAAAGAGCTTTGAACAAAAAGGAAAATTCACTCGCACAGTCGCAGCTGAACCCTGCATATACCCTTGCCTTTGCCCCCCTTTTCTCTCTCTCTTCCGAGAGAAGCCAAACTCACATATTCCCCCAAATTCATCAATGGCGGACGTCAATAATTGCCCCGAACCCACATTGCCCACCAAGCGTATCCCCGATCCAACCACCGATAACTCCGCCATTGATGCCAAAAGGCAGAAACTCGAAATCCCAGATAACAATGGCAAAGATACTCTCGAATCTCTTGAACCAACCCCAGAAAACGACGTCGTACAGAAAGGAAAGAGTATCGAAGAACAACTGGACCCAGTAGCAGAAGAAGTTGAAGAAGAAAAGGGTTCTAATGGTAGCAAAGCTGAAATTGACAGGAAAGGGAAGGGTATTCTTATTGAAGAAGACGAAGAAGAAGATGAAGATGATTCCGATGATGATTCTGATGATTCAGGTTCCGATGAATTTGGTGATGAATTATCTGATGGTAGTGATATTGCTGAAGATCCCTTGGCTGAGGTTGATCTTGATAATATTCTTCCGTCTCGAACTCGCCGGAAAATCATTAATCCTGGTGCTTACCTTGCTACTGATCTTCCTCCTGAGAATTCTGATGACAGTGATGACCCTGATGCTTAGAATTTTTTTTATCGAGGTTAGTTTTTAGAATTTGATCAATGTGTTAGGTTATTTAAGTTAGAATATATGTTGTGGCTTGTGAAGAATGATACTTTTATTAGTGTTTTTTATTTATGATTATTATTATATGGATTTTTAGTTACCCTTTGTTTCTAATATGTTTATGATCTTGGTAGCATTGTTTAATTTGTTGTTATTGCCCGAATTCGGACTTATTGGTTTTATATGTTTGATGATGTTGTTAATAGGTATTTTGTTGAGGCAGTAAATTAGGTGTTGTAGTTTAGATTTGAGGGTTTGCACCTATGATCTTGTGAACATATATGATCACAGAAATTTTTCGAGTTTGCTTTGCAGTTTTTCGAGTACCAAGTGGATGATTAAAGATTGTAGCCGGATTAGCTGATAACATTAGGGGAAGCCCTGTTATGTTCTTTTTCAATTATGTCTTCGGGTGTAAGTAGAATTTAGTGTTCTTTCTCGGGTGTAAGTAGATTATTTTGCTGGAAAAACGTTGTATATCACGTTCATATTTTGTTACATTGGAGCCTTCAGCCATATAAGATAGTATAGCTTGTTATTTAGCTGGAGTTTGTCCTTTCGGTGTTTTGAATGATTGAGTGCATTTGTTCACTGTAATGGTTTGTAAAACAATAATATGATAGCTCTTTGCTTTGATTCTTCAGGGAAAAGAAAAGTGGACTTGTACTACACTGGTTATTAATATAGTAATTAAACATTAACTCAGACCAATGACACTAAATATATGAAGTAATGTTTGGTCTTCCTTGTGAATTTCATGGGTTCCCTTTTTGTCTGCAGGGAATTCCGCTCCTAGGATTTTTTGCTTTGAGTTTAATGGTGATTGATGTAATATATGGTAATGGACTGAACAAGATGTTTCAGAACATAAGTCCTTTTGTCCGAACACGGTAGTATCTCTGAAACTATTGTGTTTAAAAGTCCAGAATGCGGGTTGTGGGTATGTTCACCTAAATCTTAGTATATAACTTGCAAACATAGTACTGGTATGCAGTGCGTATCTCGCAGGAAAAGTTTATTATATAACATATGACTTGTATGCAGAGACTCATGAAATCATACTTATAGAGAAATACACTACAAACATGGTCATTGCTGGAGTTGTGAAGAATAATACAATACAAACATGGTCATTGCTGAATTTATGAAGAATAGTTCATGTATGTTGGTGAAGTTGCAGTATTACTGAG
The DNA here is from genome assembly GCF_001683475.1 of Chenopodium quinoa. Taxonomy (NCBI): domain Eukaryota; kingdom Viridiplantae; phylum Streptophyta; class Magnoliopsida; order Caryophyllales; family Amaranthaceae; genus Chenopodium; species Chenopodium quinoa. The sequence continues at coordinate 2,189,271 of NW_018742903.1, forward strand.
TATTACCTTTGGCATGGGAATTATCTTGTAAAATTTGTATGCAATCTCAATTACACTCCATCACTTATTACCATGAAAAATTTGGCCGTAAAAGAAAGTCTAAGAATGTACGGTACAAAAAGACTTGTAAGCAAAGAATGAAACGAGAATGGGAAAATAAAGTCTGCTAGATTTAAAAAAAAAAAAAAAGATGTGTTTACACTTTACAGTTTACTTCTATATTGGGGATCATGTTTATTAACTGAATTATTTTTTCCTTTATAGTCGGCTATATCATTTCTCCCTCTAAGTAAACCACTTGGCCACTTTTTTCCATTGGCTATCTGGAAGGCCAGCTTGGAGCTGCTAAACAGAGTGGTCATTCCTTTTTTCTGCAATCAGAACTTAGGCTCAGTTTTTTATGGTGGAAAACATTTTCTTGGAAGATGATTTTTTTCTTTTTTTTTTTTCATTTCTTCATTTTCCTTTGTTTGTTTTGTTGACAGGTGGAAAACAATTTTCCCTAGGTGGAAAGTTACTTTTATGAGAAAGAAAACTATTTTCCTTTTATAAAGATGGTGTTCTACATTTTCCTCTTTGCTCATCACTTCTCAGTTTTCTATCCTTCACCTCCTTTTTACTTTCATCTTTCTTTTCCTCCATAATTTTTTCTATAATCAAACAAACAAAGGAACCCTTTTCACAATCTTATTTCCATTGAAGATTGTTTTCTTTAAAAATTGATTTTCCATGAAAGATGTTTTCCATCAAAACAAATGGAGCCTTAGCCCCAATCTTTTGTGGTTCTGTTGTTGTACTGTAAGATATTCTATCCTTTAAATCCTAAATCAGAAGCAACTTTTGATTTGTTCATTTGAAGATGTAATTTGTATCCAATTTCCAATAGAATTTGCTGGAGGTTAGTCATTGCCTCGAGTAAAGTCTATATTTTTCTGGATGTATTTGGCTTTTCTGCTTGGAGTTTTTGCTACTGTTGTCCTATTTCTTAAAGCTTTATGATCTGTATAGAACTTAGGCCTCTAGGGGCATGGGTGAATTTGGTAATTTGGTCATGGGAAAGCAACTTGGAATTCATTTGCTCAATTATCTTGAAGCTAAGAGGAGAGTAAGATTATAGAGAGACCTTGCATGCGTGACTTTTGAGTTACTACGTAGTTTTTTCTATAAGATAGTTGAGTGTAGCTTTTAGAGTTTAGATGAAGTGCATCAGATCAGAGTTGAGATGTTTGGTCCTTTGTGTACTTGCCCTACTTGGTGATTCAACTAGCTTTGTTTTTAAGATTTTGCTACAGCATGAAAAGAAAATGCTAGAAGACTTTTGACATTGCTTAGAATCCATCAGCGGTAAAATAAACTAATTGTGGTCTTTGTGGATATGGCATTTCAGAACTTGGTGAATCAAGGGTGTTAGATTTTTACTCTGTAATTCTGGTTTACATTAGGACAGGAGAATTTGTGTAATATTGATGGTAAACTTAGAATATCTGGTAATAGTTCCTATTGCAATGAAATTAGTTGTAATGGTTTCCTTGACGTGATATGTGAGTATAGATTAGGTGGCAGCTGGCTAAAACAGTGATGCTAAGCCATTGTATATGCAATTTTGTTAAGTCCTGGTCTAAGCTATTCTTGTGCGGTTGTCCCTTTCTTTTCAATGTTCCATATTCTATTCATATTCATTTGTAATTAAAAGAGAAGGCAAAAATCAGGTAAGTGGTCAACATTGTCTCTTGCCTTGTATAAAAATGAAGGCTATTATTTGTACTTTTTTGTATTTGAAGAGAGGATAAGATATTGGAATAAGTTTCAGCACTTAAAAGTGATTAATCTTACAGAGTATTATATGCCCTACAATATCCCTTGTACATTGCAAATTCTCTACTCGTCTGCCCATTTGGAAAGCTCAACATAAGCTCTCCAAATGGGCAAGTGAGCAAAAAATTGGCCTTGTGTGTTCCTGTATTTGGGTATATAATACAGTTCTCGCTGTATGGTAATAATTTGCTTCATACAGTGCAAATTAGCATAGAAAGGAAAAGTTAGCTTCCATATCAGTATAGTATGTATACAGAGTAAAACTTTGTAACTTGTCTTGCTTTTCTGGTGTTGTCGTGTTAGTTTGATATAACATAAAGCTTGATATGAAGCTTGTCCTTTCTTCTGTAGGTGAATGCTTCATTATTTAGTTGTTCTTGTATCCTCTGTTTGCTTTCTACATCTTGCAACAGCTTAAGTTTCCGTCTCTTTTTGCCCAGTCAATTTTGTCTTGTATTTTCCTTAAGGATTTATTTTGCTTATTTGATGGCATAAATGTTTCTATCTACTGGTCATCATTGTGACGAACTAATCGTGGTGACTAGGGTTGTTTTAACTGTGAAGCACGGTTCAAACCACACACCAAACTGTTTTTTGTAGCATGGTGCAATTTTCATTTTGAAATTTTTGGTTTGGAATTTTGACCACATTGTGGTTTATGATTTAAGTGCGGTTTATCAAACTAGGAAACCAAATTGCACCACAAACAACATTAGAACGTAAACTGTTTCTATATTTTTGTTAAAGAAAAAAGACAAAAGGTTTTAAATACAGATTTATATTATTAAAAATATACTGTATAAGTTACCTTTGCACAATTTTTTTATTTGAATACTCCATTAATTTATTACGGACTAGTTATAATAAGATTCATTTCTTTTGGGTGCAGGATGGTCAGGTAGTGGTATTGAGTCATTTGATGGGGTTTGATTTGATTCATATTCAGTCAAGGAGTCATTTGTTTCGATTTGGAATCATCTGAGTTTATTGTCAGGTAGCTTGTAATGATAGATTAACAGATATTAGTCATGTATATATTGATCGAGTTGATTTGGATCAGTATTGGTTTAGGTCTCAATGGATTCATGTGATTTCAAGTTTAGTTTGGCTTTGAGTTTGATAAACAGGAGCGAGTTAGTCTTGCCAAGCCTTGTCAAAGCTCTATCAACTTAGGTTTTATTGCACTCCCAAAAACTATAGAAGACTAGAAGTTATAAAGGCCGTCTTTGAGTTGATAGTTGTAGCCTAATTTCTCTTAGACAAAGTGTCCGATAATTTCCATCGGAGATTATCCTCTGATAGTTGTTCGCTTTACCTTGTATCTTTCAGCTAATCTTGATTTTACAAGGCCCTGACTAAGGCTTTAGCAATCTCAAACTTGTCATGTCGTAGCAAACTGGACACTTACTCCAAAATTTCGCGCCACTACACTCAATCCTCCTAGCCATCATTTATCACTGTTGCAGCAGAATTATTCCTGGCAGTCCCTCTTGCATGGCTCAGGCTGCTGCAATCTTGAAATCTTGAAATGTATCTCCTGCAATCCTTGTAGCACTATATGAAGAAATGAAGGCTGCTGCAATCTTGAAATGTACCTCCTGCATGGCTCAGGCCCACAAGCCCAAAACATGCAAATGTAACAACAGCCTTGCTACATAAGCCTTCAGCTTGCCCAAATGCTAGTGATAATTTGGCTTATCCAAACCATCCTATGAAGTTTAGGTTTTGACTTTTTTTTTTTTTTTTTTTTTTGGGAAGAAAGGTACATAATTGCTAATGGATTCTCTATTACAGGAAATGACCAAAAACAGCTAATGATTTCCCTATCTCTGGAAAAGAACCAAAAGCCATAACAAAAGGAAAAAAAAACAATCACACACGCATAACAAGAAAGAAATCTAGGCCTCGTAAGGAAGCCAATCTCCTAAGAGACGAGCAAAATATGATTGGCCAATCTCCTAAGAGGCGAGCAAAGTATGAACATGTAAACATATAAAATCATGATTCTGTATTTGGTTATGAAAAATCCTTAACAAATGACAAAGTATACAACCTAAAAATAAGGAATACTCTTGTCAAAAAAAAAAAAAAAAAAAAAAAAAAAAAAAAAAAAAAAAAAAAAAAAACGGAATTCAATAACGAACATGGAAGAGAATTCAAACAAAATATCCAAATTAGAACTACAAAAACTATGAACAAACTCAACAAAGTATCAATAGGCAGGGTCTTAAAATAGCTTCATAGCATCAATGGATGCAAGGTCAAAACAAGCGTGGAGACCTTTGCTTGAATATCAAAACAAAATACCAATCCAATCCATAGATTAAATATAGAATTGTTGTTGTTGATAGTTCATCACAACACCCTCCAACATTTAAAACCTTTTACTAGTAGAAGATGTCATTAGGTAACAAAATTTGGACTTAATGATAAATTTTCAATGTACTAAAAAAGTCACTAGATCAAACATGAGAAGATAGTTGATTATATAAATATTCTCCATGTTTTGAGCTAAACCAGTTAAAATAGGTTAACATGATCAATTGATTTATAGGGAGAAGGGTTGGTGTCAAGCATTTGACCCATATTGGGTTGGATTAGTATTAATGAATTTCAAGGCATTTATTTTTTGCAACTTGATAACTCATAACTCATTTGTCGACTCTAAATTTTACTTCCTCCATTCATTTTTACTAACAACACCTGCAACTTTACACTATTCACATCCTTTCATTAGACCACCACTATTGATTTTTATATATGTTAGGCAAAATATAAAATCATGTGAGATCTTGTTATATTCATCTCAATTATATTTTCACAATATCAATTTTTATATTTTTACCTTTCTATAGTTAGAAATATGAGAAATTAAAACTATACATTGATAAACATGAAAGTCAAGACATTACAACTAAAAGTGAATGTAGAAGTAATTCATCACGTTCTTCCTCTCCTTGTTATTTTTCCTTGTTGTACTCTTGCTTGAGACCATATATCATTTGATACATTTTTGTTGCTAATGTTAAATTTTGAATTATTTTTGTAAATTATTGCGGTTGAGTTCATTAAGGTTGTCCAACAAGATAGCATTAGGTACTCCTTTGTTTTTATTAAGTGTCTCACTTTGATAAGTACATTTGTCAATGTAGGATTTTGACCAATATTATATTTACTTATCGATAAATTTAAATTTTAAAAGGAAAATGATAAACAAGTCCTAAGGGCTGTGTATAAGAAGCTAAAAAAGATTGAGGATAAATTAACGTTAATTACACCGATTTGCGCGTGATTTTATGATGAATTCCTCACTTAATTCCATTTTAGGAATTATATTTAATGCTTATCATACATAAACTATACATTGAGAAAATTCTAACTAGTAATCATATGAATATGTTTGACCTTATATATAAAATATAAACATTGAATCAAACTAGTATATATACGCGAATAGTGCAAAATTAAAGTAAAAGTGTGACACTTAAAAAAACAAAGGGAGTAATTTATTCATGTTAAATACTCCGTATAATTTTTCACAATCAAAAATTTGGCTTTTCCTTTCTACTTGCAACACTATGAGCTTCATGTGTTGTCGATGAAACATTTTCATCAATACCTTAAAAAGATTTTACATTTTCACTACTTTTTTTATTATTAATTTTTTTTTTGACAAGTACATTTTTACTACTTATTGTACGTGATATGTAGTAATATTGTTTTATATATTAGTAAAATTAATTGCCAAAGTTATTTTATAAGTAGTGCAAAAGCTAAAATATTGCCATTAATTAAAGGGAAATTCTTAACGGTGACCTCCAACTTCTGTTACGTATTAATGGTCACCTCCCTTTTTTTCTTATTATATAAAATGACTCTAATTAAAAAATTTATCTCACATATGACATTAATGAGTGTTATTTATTTGAAAAAAAACTAACTATGGTTAACTTTGAAAAAAAAAAAAAAAAAAAAAAACTAAAAATAAAAACCACCAACCCAGCCACCACCTTCACCTTCATCCCCACCAGATGTAGCCAGCACCACCTCCACCCTCACCGGAGCCACCATCTCCCTACCTCCACCTTCAACCTATCACCACACAACACCAGTGCAACAACTCCCTCGCACCACAGGCCGCAACCAACCAGCACCCGCTTCCCACGAGACAACCACCATCAGCCGCCGAATAATTCACCCAACAACCGGCCACCCCCAGCTGCCCAGCCACCATCTCCCTTTCCAGCGAGACCACCTCGACCACTCCCAGACCGCCGAACCCAAATCACGACCACCCCAGATCGCCGAACCCAAACAACGACCACCCTACATCGCCGAACTTAGAACCCTGACCACTCCCAGATCGCTGAACTTAGAACCCCGACCACCCCAGACTGCCGAAGCCAAACATCGACCACCCCAGATCTCCAAATTACCTAGAACCGACCACTGATCCTCCTGCTCTCTCTTTCTCCTCCACCCTCTCTCTCTTTATCTTTCGCCTTCTCCGATCCCCGCCCAGAATCGAAACCTCACGACGAAGCGGTGAGAATCGAAGTTCAAGGAGAGAGAGTTGTGAGGTTAGGGTCGGTTCGGGTAAGAATCGGGCTTAGCGGTGGTCGAGGTGGAGTTGGCGCAGTGTCAACGGCGGTCGGGGGAGTCTGGGTAGTGTAGGCGGCGATCGATGGAACCTAGGGTAGTGTCGCCGGAAGGGATATGGTGGCTAGTTTTGGTGGTTGGGGTTAATTTTATAAAAAAAAATTTTTTTTTGGTTTTTTAAATAGAAATCTAACCATAGTTAATATTTAATGAAATAAGGTTATGAGTGAAATGAAATTTTTAAACTAAGGTCATTTTGTATAATAAAAAAAAAAGGGAGGTGACCATTGATGCGTAGCAAAAGTTGAGTGTCACCGTTGAAAATTTTCCTTAATTAAATTAAAATTAAGTGAAAGAAAGAAATTTGGAATTTCAAAATTATGTATTTTGGCAAAATAAAAAAGTTAAATAAAAAGTTGTCTCTGTTAGATAGTCCCCCACCCAAAACCAATGTCATGTCAAAAATCATAATCCATGCCAAGGGTCGGTCAATTGCAAGCAATCATGGACTAACATAAATACTTTGGACCATACACTTATATGACTCACCACCTTCTGTTATCATTTTCAATCCCCCACCCCTCCATTTTCTTTGTAGGGTTCCTCCACACTCTTTGTACCACCAAAAAAAATTAAAATTTATAATAAGCTTTTTCTCAATGACTATTCATTCTCATGTTGCAATCTCTACATTAACTACAATTATTACCATTATTATTATTTCATACAATTTAAAGATGTAAGAGATCTACTAGGAAAACTACCCCATTCAATTATTGAACCACCACAATCAACAGTTTTAGATATTGATATGATTTTTATTTTTGAGAGTACTTAGAAAAGATAATAATAGAACGTCAAGATGATGTATATGTTTGTGTGAGACCCATTTGCATGTGGAGGGAGGGCGGGGGAGGGGGTGTTCATGTGATAAGGTTATGCATAAGATAAGACCCTTAACATAACTAATTTTCTAACCTAGTGTGCTAGTGATTTACAATTGTTTTATGCATTTATAACTATTGATATTTAAGGAGGATGTAAATTGTAAATAAGTGTGTTGTTTTACTATGACAACATAAGTAATTTAACTTGTTATTTTAAATTATATTTGGGATTTTTTTAGAAAAAGGAAAATAAGTACTCGTAAAATAAAAGGGTAGTCCTCTCATTAATTAGCTAGGGACCTAGGGTTTCTTAGTAGGACGGTTTGAATTTCACTTAGCTTAGAGTGTATGCCACCATTCTCTTCTCCATTCCTATGACTTCTATATTTATGACAAAGATTCAAAGTTAAGATTTGAAATCCCAAAATAAAAAGAAGAAGATAAGATCCTAGGTCTAGGAGAAGTCCATGGTAATTAAACAAATAAATAAATATATATATATCAAATTATTTCAGAATTAATCTGATGGAAAGAATAAAGTATTTTAATTATTCAATTCTTAGTTGAGACTCCATAAGAGTCTATGAGAATGAGAGGCTGAAATAGTAAGGAAATTAAAGAATATGGTTTAGTACCAATAATTTGAGACATGATCATTATTAAGTGTTTGTTTGGTTAACATTATAAAAAAACGAAGACTAATTTAAAGTGTTTAATAGTGTGTAAATTGTTATTTAAGTATGTTGATTAATGCTTTTTATAAATGATAATGATATTTAAGGAGGATATAAATTGTTATTAAGTGTGTTGTTTATTATGACATAGATCTATAGGATTATTACTTGTTATTTTCAATAACATCTAAGTTTTTTTTAGACATAATGAAGATAATTAATTGTAAAAATAGGTCGACCTCTCACTAGCCAGTCCATAGTTTCTTACTAGAATGGTTTGAATTTCTCTTAGAGTGTGTATAGCCATTTTCTCCATTCCTATAACTTCTCCACTTATTACAATAGACAATCAAAGTTAAGAATTCACTCAAAAAAGAGAATGAGATAAAGGATCTAGGAGAAGTCTAGGTGGTAATTCAAAATACTACTCCTTACCAATTTGAGTTTCTAACTAATGGGACTTTACATGTATTTAAGGCTTTTTAAATGTACCTTTAAAATATAGTGTTATCTTTACCAAATACAACTATTTTTGAATTAATTAATAAAACTTATTCTTATGAACATATTAGAAAAGGCTTTTATTTTATTTATAATTCAATTATTGAGTCAATTTGAGTCTACGAGGATGAAAGACTAGAATATCAGATAATATGTGATATGATCGATCATTATTAAGCGCTTGTTTTGTTGACATAAAAAAGTGAAAATAGAGTGTTTAATCGTACTTTCCTCGTTCATTTAAGTTGTTACATTTCTTTAATCATGCTTGTCGATGACAATTTTAATCACTAACATTTTCGTTCATTTTTTCTTAGCTAGGTATTTCTCCGTTTAATTCTTCGTTTTTTCTTAGGATTCATTTAATTTGGCAGGAAAACCACCGAAAATGGTGGTCGATGTTGATGAAGAAAATGAATTGAGGGTGGTGGCATCGGTGTTGGAAATGGTGGTGGCGGAAATGGTGATGTTGGAAGAAGATCAATGAAGATAGAGGAGATGAAAGAAGATGAAGGTGGAGGAGGTGAAAGAAGATGAAGGTGGAGGAGATGTAGAATATGAATAGTGATGTTGGGATTGAAGGAAGGAGGAGGAAGAGGAAGGAAGAATGACAAAATAACCTTCACTATCTACTGGAAATGACCAGTTCACCCCTTGATAAATCAAGATGATAAACCTGGTTTTCCTCTATGATTAGTGCTAAGTGCTTGTTTGGTTGACATCATAAAATTAAAGTGGAAACTAAGTGCTTAATAGGTATATATCTAACTACCTCATGTCATTGTAGTTGTTACGTTTCATTTCTCTAGCCATGCTTGTCAATGCATAGGCGGCTCAATCACTATTCATTAAAATCAAAATATTTACTTATCAATATAAACAAATACGGAGTACGTATTATGAAATTTGAAAGTTAAAAAAAAAATGGATACAATTAAATTAAGATCCCATTTGTCTGTGTATATTTGTGAATATAAATTAAATTATATGAATAGTGTTTACAAAATGTAATAACTTAAAATAGCTCTTGGAACCTTGTCATGCATCCCGACCGTTTAGGCTCATTTTTTTTAATCAATTTCTCTATTGGATTATTGGGTCTTTCAATCCTCTAGCATTAGGATAGAAATGAAAGGGCTAAGGTGTGTAGATGATCCATCGATGATTCGTGTTTATTTAAATAAAAAGTTCATAATGATGATTAATATAGTAGTGAGATTAGAGGAAAAGAATGTTTTGTGGAAAAGGAAGCACGATTAGCTGGTCGAAGGAGTTCTTGAGGCTGAGGATGCATACAAACTTTGAGTGGTTAGAGCTAGCTCCCCTCCCGATTTCAAGAGATCTTGGGATCGATTCTTATCACCTATCCTTGTGACTCTCTAAACACCAAAAAAAAACAGACATCGATGTCCACATACAATACCTTAAATGCCTTTAATTTTACATACTATCATAAATGCTTTGTGTAGATAAATATAAAAATCTATGCTACACATAGTCCGAAAAGGGATTAACAAAAGCAACAAAAATAACACTTCGGATAATATTAGGAAAATACCTACATAAGTTAGGATTATTCCAAAATAATCAAAGATTGGGATTATTTAGAGAAGATGATTAAAAGTTGGGATTATTCATGTTAAATTTTCCCGACAAATAAAAAGAGAAAAGAGAGGAATAATAAAAGATGCGACTTTATATTGTCTCTTATTATATCCTATATACTATAGACAAATCAGTCGCTAATAGAGACTGAACACGGCCGGTATATACCGACTGTTAGCGACTGTCTGGTTTTCAATCCGTATTTAGCAACTGATTAAAAATCAGTCGGAAATTTCTGAAAATCGATCGTAAAATATTTTCCGGCCTAATTTCAGTCGGTAAATCTGTATTTTACCGACCAAACCTTTACTGACCGATGTTTAATGACCGATTTCAGTCAGTAGTAGATTTAGCGACCAATTTTGAAGTTTTATCGGCGAATTTTTTCAGTCGGTAAAGCATTGTTTTCATATTGTGTTTTTTTCATCCCATTTTTTAAACTTCTCTTAATATATGTAGAACAAAAAAGAGCAAAAGTAGTGCTATATCTGTTTCATCAAAATCATTGCATCAAAATATATATATATATATATATATATATATATATATATATATATATATATATATATATATATATATATATATATATATATTTGCTAGAATGAGAAATGAGAAAGCCACTAATCCATTGACATATCATCTTGGTTTAAAATTCAAATTCGCTCCTCTTTTTATTCTTAACTTTCTCATATTTTGACAATGACATGTGTTAGGATATTATATAGGGTCAAATGAGAAGTTTCTTAAGATGAGAAGGACTTAATGTGCACAAATTTTCCACTAAATGTGTTTATTTTTTGAATAGAATGTGCAAAAAAAATTTAACCGGAATTATGCATATTTTTTGTTCATAAATTATCGTTTTCCCAGAAACTTGAAAAAAGTAGCAGGTCAAAAATTAATTATGCACATTTAGTTCAAAATATATGCACGTCTAACCCTTTTCATTCTTCTCATTTTAAGAAACTTCTCATTGGATCCCACCCCTATATATATATATATTGTAAAATGCTGTTAGTTTTTCTCAATGTACAAATATTATTTTAAATGTTAATGGTCAAACTTTACATTTGTAGTATTCTCAATACCTACATTTCACTTAACTTTAATAAAAAAATAAAAAAAATAAAAAAAATGGCCTTACTTTATATCACTGGTTCTCATCCTATCCTATTTTATTTGAACTTATAAGTCGTTATTTCATCTTATCTAAAATTATCAGCTATTACATTTTAATATATCATATTATATTGCATCATCATTGTATTTTACTTCCTATTAAACATATACTTGTATTATTGATGGACCTTGTACTTATTAGATTTTAGGCCATGTTTAGTTCACCTTTTTAAATAACTAGATTAAGTCCCGTGTCATTCACGGTCATAATTAAAATTTACAACAAATAAATTATAAATAATGGTGTTAATTCAACAATAATTTATCCAAAAATAATATTTGAAAAAAATAACTTGAATTTTAATTTATACCAATACCATATACGTAAAGGTTATATAAGAGAATGAAAATATTATCTTAGGTTAGTACCCATATAACCAGCTAGCTAATTTTGAGGTTTTATATAAGAGAATGAAATAAAAAAAAAAAAAAAATAGCTTAGGTTAGTACCCATATACAAACTCATATACATTTGCCCCTATATTTTGTTAACACACTTTGACCGGCATTATATGAAAATTTAGTTGATTTTATTTTACTTTAGGATAATTAGTATTCTGTAATCAACTTTTTAAAATATATTTTTAGTGAGTAGTAGGGGTTTAAAATTTTTTTTTTTAATTTTTTTTATTTTTTTTAATAATCACATAAATGTTTAGAGTAATTAGATTGAATTTTCCAATATATGATACTATGAAAAAACGATTTTGTTCCGTTGTTCTTATAAAAGTTATGTAAAATTTTAAGATTTACACAAAGTGTGCTATCAAAATAATTTTACTTTTTTAATTAAAATAAATTTTATTGTCTAATGATAGAAGTTGGAGAAAAAAATTTGTTAATATTATAATAATCTTGGATAATAGTATACTACAATACCTTATTTTTAATCTGTGTTAGTATTATTGTAACTAAAAGTTTCCTAGTATATACAATAGAATATATGGAAAAAAAATTAATTGTGTATAATTGGATTAAATATGTTATCAAAATGGAAATAAGTATTAATGTAGGCTATAAAATGGTTGTCATTAAAACTTGACCGAAAAAAAGGGAAGAAAGAAAGAAAAAAGGCGGGAAAATTTATATAGTTATTGATCTTATTATTAATTTTAGATCAGATCATAAAAAATAAGTCCAGGACATATTTAATCGTTTTATTGTAACTTTTTATCTCTAAATACCTTTAATTCCCAAATGAAAAAATTATTAAAATTGCATATTTGAAAATACAAATTAATTAATATAACTAATAAAGCCCCATTTGTTTTTTTTTTTTTTTGTTTTTTTTTTCATCGATTAGCATATACAATAGGTGAAAGTTTAGTAAAATCAGATAAAAAAAAAATTCAAACCAGGTCAAATAAAAAATAAATTTCAGATTGATTGGATTAGATAGACAAATATAAGGTAAATTAAATATAGCCTTATTAGGGTGCATCTAAACTAAACTAAACTTATCTAACCTTATTAAAACTTATTTCAGTTGTCAATTAAATCTGATTAACTTTTTTTTTCGTAATTTATCTTATTTGAACTTACTTTTTCATAGTTCATCTTATCCAATCATATTTTCATGATATAAATGATATAAGTGGATTAAAATGGGCCATAAACCTTATTAACCTCTCTGTTCCTTAACAATTAACACACTTTGATATTTTTCACTATTAGGCCTGTTTTGTTCACCTTATTTTCACTTATTTCAAGTGTAATAAGTTCAGATAATTAAACTCTGCTCATGAAAAATAAGTTCTGATAAGGGTTACCCAAGTACAAATTACAACTTTGATATGTTATTATAAGGTCTAATAAGTTCAGATAAGATAATATAAATCTAGATAAGTGAAAATCAAATGAGTAAACTTTTAACTATGTTTTTGAGTAATGTATGAAAAGCAACTAGTATCATTAAAAATGTTTTTAGTTAGATATTAATATGAGTTTAATGTTCATCGAAAAAAATGTGAAGTTTAATAAATTTACTATTTCAACAATCTTTTTAATATTTAATTGTATCAATATATTAATGTATGGTACGATCAACCTCATACATCCACATGCGTGCTAAGTTTAATTGTGTCAATTAATATGAAACGAAGGGTGTATAACTTAGCGGTTGTAGAGCTTTTTGGAGCAAAAAGAGTTTTTTTGACTATTTCAAAATACTATTTGAGGTGTTTGGTAGAGTTGCTTGAAAGAGTTTTTTTAGGTCCAAAATGCTCTTTTATAAAGAACTATTATGAGGAGCTTTTTGAAAGAGTTTTTAGCCTTTTGGTTGTTTATACAGTATTAAAGCTAATATCTAACAACTATTTACCAAACACTTTTACACAAACAGCTAATTAGATCAACTAGTGAAAACATGATGTAGACCAAAGGCATCATGATTGAAATTTTAATTATTTTCTTTAATTTTGCTCAGGTCGCCTAATAATTGTGAGGTTGGGTACATCAATCCAAAAGTTACATATAATTAAAAGATTTGGTTGTTTGTTTCTATAATCAATTAGTCCCATGCGTGAATCGGATTAATTTATGAAAAATATGAAATTTTTATCTTTTAATAAGATATATTTAAGATTTTCACATACACTTTATTGAGGATTATCTTAAGGTTAATTTTATCTTTTCGAAATATCCTAGTTGGCATAGGATGTATCCTATAAATATGTTTACTTTCATTAATAAAAAGTCTTTGTTATCATAGGTTTAGGGAGTTAAACCAAACACAAAATTGGGACTTTTGTATATCTTATTGACTGCGATTGATAAGAAACTCTTAATTCCTACGAGAGTTAAAAGATCTATCTTAGTTACTTTTTATTGGATCTACTTAAATAGATCCACATCAAATTGGTATCAGAGCTAGTTAAAAAAAATTCAAGAAAAAAAAAATCATGATCTAAAACAACTTGGTTGAGCATTGATTTGTTTTACCCCATTCTCCCTCGTTATAAAGGCTTTTTCGACGATTTTTTTTTTTGAATCTGGATTTTTTTCCTACTTTTCACTTGTGAATTTGCAGATTTTTTGGACATAGCTTGTGTAATACTTGAATATTTTGTTACCTTTAAAAAAAGATCTAATATATATATATATATAAAGAGGAGTTTTTTTCCCAAGTTTTTAGAGCGCCACGTAGGATTTTAATTTTTTAAAAATTATTAGAGCGCCACTTAGGATTAGTATTTTTAAAACGCTATAATAAGATTTTGACACGCAAGATTTTTTTTTAAAGCGCTACGTAGGATTATAATAAAAAATCACCACGTAGGATTAACAATTTTAAAACGCTACACTAGGATTATGCCACGTAAGATTAAATTTATAGCGTCACAAAGGAAAATGTTATATTTTAGCCAATAGAAAAAGAATTACTTTTTATTTTAGATCAAAAATTTTATATTAATTATAAAAATAAAATCAGAGTGTTTTTTGTGTGGCGGGTCATATCGTGTGGCCGGCAGAGACACACCAAAACACTGATCGAATAACCCCTGACCGTCCGAGTAACCCCTGATCGATTGAGTAACCCTTGACCAACCAAGTAACTCCCGACCACACAGTGTGACCAGCCACATATTAAATTTTGTGCAATAAAATATTATCTTTTTATATTACGAATATTATCTAAATATGAGAAACAAAGTTAATAATTTATTTTATAATAAAATAATTCAAGTAGTAGCAAGCGAATATCACAAATTTTATTAGATAAATATATATTAGTAAAATATTTTATTTGAAAAAATACAAACAAACCGTGCATCGCACGAAATTCATCCAGTATAAATTAGAATTTCATATATGTTAAATAAATATTTTGTTGCTTCATTATTTTTTTTCATCCAGTTGCGTATTCTTCCTCCTCGTCTCTTGTGCTTTAATTTGGAACAAGCAATTGCTTAAGCTCCACTAGCAATTAAGCAATATAATTCTCTTCTTAAAACTTCAGGCCTTTGATTATTATCTTAATTCTTCCACCAAACCTGTTGTCATGACAATTAACATGTAAGCCCACGTATCCCATTTAACATGTCGTTTCGCAAGAAGTGCAATTCGTGAGTCGAGAGGCACGCAATGAAATACCGTGCTCTAATATTTGCTTAATTGTTTTAATCACACTATATCAATCTTTTGATAATATAATTTGATTGTATTGTTTATTATGCGTAATCAGAGGAAACTTATTTTGAAGTTGTTTATATTATATTTCGCATTATTTTGTGTGAATTGTATGATTTATTATTTGTAATCTTGTACATATATATGACAAATTATTATGGTATTATATGGTTTGATTGGTTTTGAATATCGTATCACTTTTGTTGTATTGATTGATCGTGTTATTATTATTCTAGGGTTCTTAATGTTATTGCTCTGGGGAGTATTGTTATTTGAGGTTTTAGGGTTACTAATATAATATTGGCTTGAGAAGTAATTATATTGGGTATTATTATTATTGCCCTATAAGAGTCCAGATACTTTATATATCGAGTATTTTGTGCTATATTATTTGGGAACCTGTGCCATTGTTGAGATATTATTATTAATCCGTGAATGGTTATTTGATTAAAGTATGAGATCAAAAGGTTGAAAATTATAGTTTGTTATTGGTTTGAGGCTCGGCGTTATATACCTTAGTCATTGGCATGTTGGTAAGGAGATGATAATCATGAGTTAAGAATGAGGTACAATCTTTATTTTATATATTTTTTATGGTCCCCTACAGTGGGATTTGACCTATATGTTGGTCATGGTTATTCAAGGTGATTTTTGGTTACTGAGAGTATTCAAGTTTTTATACTTATTGATTTATTTATTTAAATTACCCATGTCCAAGACTAGGTATAGAACAAAGAGCATGACACACTTATGGATTAGATGAGTTAATTGAGTAAATGATCGTATTATTATTCGGGGTTGGGTTTGACAAAGGTTATTTTCAAAGTACGGAGTTGTTTACCCTTGAGATATATATATATATATATGTGTGTGTGTGTAATGTAGTTTTGAACTACATTGTTTAAGTGAGCTAATTATATTAATTATTCTATTGTTCTTTGTATTTTAATTAGTGGTGATTACTCAGCTTTTCGCTGACGTGTGTGTTGTTTGTTTGTTGTGCTACTTGTGTTTGTGGCCATGTTTTTTTTTTCTTATGATGACCCTGTGAAAATCTATTTTGGAATTTGTCCTTAATGGTGAGCAGTCAAAATTGTTTAAGCAGGTTGATCAAATGATTGTAGCTAAAGAAGCTCAAGTGTTTCGATTAGTATTTTATACGAGTTTGTAAAGTTGTATAAATAGCTAACTTAGCGTTATTGAGTTGTAATTGTTGGGATTTTGTAACCCTTAACACTTGTCAGGTTGTCGAGTGTGACAGTAATACCTCCGATTTAGGTGTATGCTTCTGTAGTTTTATTCAAAGATTATTCATTTTTCCTTTTAATTCTTATTTGTTTTTAGTTAGTAAATCGGGGGTGTTACACCTTGCTATTAAACTAGGTGTGTTTTCTTCAAGGGGTTTGTTTTCGCATCAATTCTGCACAACATAAAGTTTTCTATCATATTTAGAGTTCTACTTAGCTTTTTTGCGTGAATCCTTTTGCGTTGGACTCTAAAGACATTGAAATTTCATCATGTAAATTTCATAAATTTTCATTGTGTAAAAAATTCGTAGCAGCATCAAACTTTTGACAAATCTTTTTTACTTTACCTAGTCAGGCCGAATGTAATATAATTTTGTCAAGCTTCATCTTAGATGAGGAAGATAAAATTGGGGCATCTAAGTTGGAATCAAAAACTCAGATTACTTCTAGTTCCCTTGACGATCATAATTTATAAGCAAATATTTTCACGAATTAATTCAATAATTTAAATTGCAATGAGCCAATGACAAAGGTGTGTTGTCAATTATATTCTTAGATCATTCAATTGAAGCTCGTGGATCATTTAATTTTGGGACTTGTTATTCATCGCCCGCAAATCTCTACATAAAGCCCACATTTTATAATTTTTTGACAAATTTGCCCTTTTTATAATTTTAACCGAAGATAAATTTTTCGCACTAAAAAAATGTGGAGCAGCACCGGATCGCCGAGGATCACCGGAGAATCGCCGTCGTCATCGGAAAACGAGGTTCGTAACGCATCGTAAGGACGAAATGGTGGCTGGCGCCTAGCCAAAAGGCCATGTCGTGGTTGTGGCGCCTAGCCAGGACGCCGCCACCGTGGTAACGGCGCCTGGTGGAGAAGCCTCGACCATAGTAGTGGCGCGTGGCCAGGACGCCGGAGCCACGGCCAGGGCGCCTGGCCAGGACGCCGCCACCATGGCGGCGGCGTCCTGACCAGGCGCCCCGGCCGTGGCTCCGGCGTCCTGACCAGGCGCCCAGGCCGTGGCTCCGGCGTCCTGGCCAGGCGCCACTAGGGGAATATATATTTTTTTTATTTTTTATTTTTTAATTTAATCCCCTTTTTTTTTTGTTTGTTTTTATTAATTTAATCTTAATGTAATTATATTTATACGTTATATGTTATTGTTACAGGATTATGGTGGAGACGGAAATGATTACAGTGGGATTTTTGTACATGATGGCCTGTTCGAAGATGCTCAACAAGCAATTGATTGGGCAAAACAGGTTGCAATTAGATCAGGCTTTTGTTTAGTAGTAGCAACTCATAAATCTCAACGGGATGGTAGAATGGATCGCATTTTGAGATGCGACCGTTATCGCAAAAGAGAAGAACGAGATTTCAGTAAAGCGATTCGGTTTGACTCAAAGCGGAAAGGTTGTGGGTGTCAGTTCCGAGTTAAGGTTCGACAACATCAAAGGCGTGACGGTTGGGAAGTGAAGGGTTACGGCAAATGGGGATATCACAACCATGAGCTGATAGCATACAAAGTGGGGCATCGGCAGTTAAGCGGCCTAAGTCCAGCTGCGAAACTAGTTGTAAAAGAAATGAGTGATGCTCAAGTGAAGCCCGCTAAAATATTAGCGTCTGTGTTAGAGAAATTCCCCGAAGACCAGCCAAACCGAAGACACATCTACAACGTCAGACAGAAATTGAGGTTTGAACGGTCAGAGGGAAGGAACCCTATACAGCAGCTTCTGCACCAGGCACAAGCACGTGGTTACCTTTACTGGTTTGAATCTGACGAAGACACATCGGAGGTAACTCATTTGTTCCTTGTCCATCCTGATTGTGCTGATATGATTTCGTCTTGGCCATCTGTGATTTTGATCGATTCAACGTACAAGACAAACAAGTACAAGTTCCCACTGGTTGAGATGGTTGGGATGGCTCCAACGAACCAGAACTTTCTGATTGGTTATGCAGTCATGAAGGATGAGACGGCTGCGAGTTACCGTTGGGTGTTGGAAAAGTTGAGAAACTACATCGGCCCAAATGTACAGCCATCGGCCATCGTAAGTGATTGTGAGGGAGGTCTTTTTGCCCCTATAGCGGAGCTGTTTCCGGAGTCGAGCCATTTACTGTGCACATGGCACATCAACAACTGCGTGAAAGTCAAAGCCTACAATCTTTTCAACAAGAATTTAGTAACAGCAGAGACATTGGTAAATGGTAAGTGGCGGAAGATCATGCAAGCTACCACAGAGGCAGAGTACGATCGAGCCTTGGAAAACTTCAAGGATGCGTACAAGTGGTGCCCGCCAATCGTAGACTATGTGATGCACCAGTGGGTACCTCAGAGGGAAAAGTTTGTCAAATATTGGACGAACCAAGTTCTTCATTTTGGGAACACTACGACATGCAGAGTCGAGAGCGCTCATAGAGCTTTGAAGGACTGGATTGATTCTTCCACGGCTGCTCTGGATACACTGTTCGAGAGAATAAACAAGGCTATTGATACTCAGAGGAACGGCATCAAGAACTATCTCGAGGACTCCAGACGACGACATGGCATGTTGTATGGCCATTTCATATTTAAGATTCTCCACGGTCGTGTGTCACACCACTGTTTGGGGTTGATTCTGAGCGAGTATACCAGGATGAGGGAGTTGGGCGATGAAGTGGCTATTCGGTGCGGATGTGCTATATCAATGACTCATGGATTACCTTGTGCATGCACCATTCACCGCGTAATTACGCAAGACAGGGCGTCGTTACATGTCGATCAGGTTCATCCATTCTGGCGGACGCTCGTTATCGAAGAGCATGCTGTTCCGCATACGGTTCACCGTGAACAGGAGGAGTTGGAGCAGTTTCAGTTGATGTTTGACCAAGTGTCCTCCAGTCACCCTTCGATCATTCGTAGTGCTACACACATACTTCATGACATGTTCAATACATCGTGTTTGGATACCGAGGAACCGGAAGGGGTCGAGCGACCTAGGGGTCGACAACCACGGCGGAACAAGAGTGCGTTTGAGTACATTCGCGGTCGTGGCCGTGGCCGTGGCCGTGGTCGTACATCCTCATCAAGTGGCAGCCAATCATCGTCGTCGGTGAATATGCCCGGCACCGGTAAGACATTCGACTTCAATTTCTTTTGTTGACTGTTTGATTAGTTTACTGTTGACTTGTTTATTGTGTTTATTGATGTGTGTAACAGGGAGAATGGACATTGAACATTTTCCATATAAGGACAGGATCCCTAATATCATGATGCCATTCTTGGACGGGTGGAATGATGTCATTGCAGATGGTAACTGCGGATTTCGGGTTGTGGCGGATGTGTTTCAAATGGGTGAAGACAACTACGGTTTAGTGCGGCAGTTGATGTACAGTGAAATCGCATCAAACCGAGATGTGTATGGCCATGTGTACGGCGAGGACTTGGATAGGTCTCTGCAGCGTATCCGGTGGGGAGGGGGACCTTGCGGTCAAAATCATTGGTTCGATGCGCCACTTGATCTCTTTGCCGTTGCAAACATCTACAAGTGTGCAGTCATGCATTTCGGCCTTGGTTTACATAGTCGAGCCTATTATCCATGTACAACGGTTCTGCCCTTGTGTTCGCGCGAGACCGTCACCAGACCGGTAAGGGACGTTGCTATTGGATTTCTTGGGCCGTCATACAGACATTTTATCCGATTAGACATGTCACCCGATTTTCCGGTCCCACATATCATACCGAAGTGGTATGAAATTCGTAGAGCAAGCGTGGAGGGTTGGGATGCTTTGTACCATGCTCGCGTGCAACAGTGGAACAATTTAATTGCCATGTAGTTTTTGTTGATGTACACCTACCTTTTACTATGAGGCCTTGTATTGTCAATACTATGTCATTTCTATGTGTTCATTTTTAAAAGATAATGTTTCATTTTAAAAACTAACAACAATAATTTCACAATATTACAAACTAAAAAGATAATATTGAATTTTAAAAACTAAGAACAATAATTTCAAATATTACAAACTAAAAAGATAATGTCTAATTTCAAATATCAGTAATCCCTCTGTGACGCCCACTGCCACTGCTCAAGGGTCCGTTCCAGATCGTCAATAACAGCTCTGCCTGATGCACTCGTCATGCAGTCCCTTTCCTCAAAAAGTCGGTGTCCCAACTGCATAATCTTGCCCATCCACTACACAAAACAAAAAAACATGAAACGACGTATTATACATATATATATTAAAATAAGATAACAACAAATAAAAGATGAGACGTACCGCATAAGAGGCAGTGGCAGGTGGCACATCGTCATCATCTGCGTCGTCGATGTCTTTGATCAACCTCGGGTGCGAGTGCCGGATGTACCATTCCATGTAGTGCTGGTCACACATGGCAGTCACCCCACTTGGCGGCCGCTGCAGCTCCGCCGTCCATAGGCGGGCAACCATCGGAAACTGCTCCCACATGGATATCATGTTTGCCGGCCATTGGACGACGTACTCCTTCGACGACGCAGATCGTACCGCCTTACTGGGCCATGCCGGTGGAGGTGGGACAACTTGGACAAATCCAAGCTCGCGAAGACAGCGCTGCGGCATGTACGCCTCTACGATCTCGCGATACTGAATCAGTCCGGTGTAGAGGGTCCTGGGTACCCTATTACTAGGGTTCTGGCCGAAAGGCATCCAGTTCACCTGCACATTATTTAAAATCAGTAACAGTCATAAAATAAAGCATCAGATTGTAAAAGTAGAAATAATTTAATCACTGTACCTCTAAGGGGGACATCCTGTCAAGCGATAACCGTATGGAGCGCAGGCGGTCAACGGACTTCTTCTCGACACGCGGACTCCACGCACAGGCACGTGGCTGGCCATCACCAATGGGAACCGGGTCGCGGTGTGGTCGAAACGCAGGAAAATACTCGTATATCTAGGTCTGTAACAACGTCAGACATCCAGTGATACCTGCTGCATCAGCCCGGCTCGAGAATCCTAACTGGCGATACAGATACGCCAGCGTAGCCGACCCCCAAGAAAACTGGCCTACTCTGTCGGGCTCACACGCGTCAACTATGTCGCGTGGCCTGAGCTTGTTCCCGCTCTTATCCGGAAACAAGGTACACCCGAGAAGAAGAAAAACATATGCAGCCAGCTGTGTGTCCTGCGTCCTACGTGCCGTAGGGTGCAAACATCGCTGCAAGACGGCTGAGATCTTAACGCCGCCGTGATCCCACACACCAAGTGCCGATGTGTACAGCGCAGCCCTATCCACCGCCAACAGCTCCGCTAGTAAATCTGCCTGATCCGCATCAGTGACGACAGATGCTCGGTTTCCCTCCACGGGAATCCCAAGGATGGCCTCGACGTCATGCAACATGATCGTCATCTCACCGAACGGAAGGTGGAACGAGTTCGTATCCGGCTGCCATCGCTCAACGAAAGCCGTGATCAGCGTCCAGTCAATCCTGTCGTGCATGGTGGCAGGAAGGTGACTCACTCTAGTGCCCCTCAATCGCCCGACCATCTCGCTCTCCTCCGGCCAAGCATCAGCCCAGCTACACAAAAACCTACAAGTCTTTTCCCGGGTTTGGCATTTCAAAATGCCTGTATCCAAAGCCCTCTCCTGGTCCTCCCAAATACGGGTAGCGATGTGTCCTAAAAAGCTAGGAATCACACTCCCGTCTATAGGTCCCCCGGCCACCTCACCCCTCACCATCCAAGAATCATTAACGGCCCTCGACCGTTTTCTGCTACCCGCAGACACAGTGGACGCAGATGATGTGCCAGATCTACTAACAAACCTACCATCTCGACCCTTACGCACATCTACCCTATGCGTCTCATACGTATCATCAAGCCTCTGACTGAATGGACCGTAATCATCATATGGTCCACTCTGATCGTCGACATCCTCATCTGCATCTTCCTCGTCCTCGACCTCCTCCTCCTCCTCCTCCTCATCATCATCATCATCTTGATCGTCCGCAGAACAGTGCACCCGTTCTCTGCGGGCCGAGGCCGAAATACCACGGGATCTAACGTGTCTGGGCCCCGAGCTCTCCATTGAGTAGATCGTACTCCTCACGACGTCAATACTCTTCCCCGCACCAGGTCTAAATTGCGATGCCTAACTCCAAGTAAATAACGAAACATAATAACGAAAACAAATTAAAAAAAGTCGAAAATAAACACAAAAGCAAATAAACAAGTCACGGAAATAAAATTATAAACATAAAAAATATAAATATATACAAGACAATATACATATAAACATAAGAAATATAAACATAAACATATACCAAAAACAAAAAATATAAACTACAAACAAAAAAAAAAACAAACATAAACAAAAACAAAAACAAAAAATATTACCAAAAACAAAAAATATAAATACAAAAAAGGACGAAAATAAACACAAAAGCAAATAAACAAGTAACGGAAATAAAATTATAAACATAAAAAATAAAAATATAAACAACACAATATAAATAAAAACATAAAAAATATAAATATAAACATAAAAAAAATATAAATATGAACAAAACAATATACCAAAAACAAAATATATAACCAAAAACAAAAAATATAAACAACAAACTAAAAAATGAAAAACATAAACAAAAACAAAAAATCAAAAATGCAAAGAAAAAACCAAAAACAAAAAACTAACAAAACTTAAAAAATTTAAAATTGCAAAAACTTAAAAAAAGAAGAACATCAAAATTTTAAAGAAAATTTATAAAAAAAAAGGGAACTTATAATTTTTTTACATACAAAAATATAATTAAAAAAAAAAAAAATACATAGGAACATAAAATTAAAAATTAAAACTAGATACAATTTTTTTTTTTAAAAAAATAGAACATAAAATTAAAACAAATAAAAAAACAAAATTTTAAAAAAAAAAGATAAAAAAAAAAGGGAACATACAATTTAAAAAAAAAGAAAAACAAATTTTAAAAAAAAAAAAAAATTCGAAAAAAAAATTTAAAATTAAAAAAAAACAAAAAAAAAATTTAAAAAAAAAAAAGAGAAGGAGGCGCCTAGGCAAGACGCCCGTACGGTGGTGGCGGCGCCTAGCCCAGACGCCACTACCACGGCCGTGGCGCCTAGCCTATGCGCCGCCGCCGTGGTAGTGGCGTCTGGGCTAGGCGCCGCCACCATCGTATGGGCGTCTTGCCTAGGCGCTTCCTCCGTGGTGGTGGCGTCTCGCCTTGCCGCCCCACCGTCGCCGGAGGTTTTTTTTTTAAAAAAAAAAATTACAAAAATTTAAAAAATTACCTTCTGGCCGGCAAACCGCCTTCCGCCCACCGCCGGTGCCGCCACTTCCTTGCCGGGCCGCCTCGACATAGCTCTGGAAATAATTTAGAGAGAGAAAGTGGAAGTAGAGAGTAGAGAGAGAAATTGTGTTTTTTAGTTTGAGGGCACAAGTGTCATTTCACTCTTATTTTGTGGGCTTTATGTAGGAATTTGCGGGCGATGTTTAACAGTTCACTTAATTTTGTGAGTTTTAAGCATGAAGTGGATGGATGGACTAGACATATTATTTTAGTTTATGTTCAATTAATTTGGATGATATCTTGGTTCCATGTTTTGCTAAAACTTGAGACAAGTTTAATTTTAAGAGCAGGAGTATGATGTGGATCAATTAAAGGCATCATGATTAAAGTTTAATTACTTTCTTTAGTTTTGCTTGAGTCATTTAGTAATAGTGAGATCGGGTGGCATCAATCCAAAATTTACACTTTGTTTAAAGATTTAGATGTTTATGAAAAATCTGTATTTTTGTACTTTAATAAGACATAATTAAGATATTCACACTTTCTTAGGGATAATTTTAAGGTTAATTTTATCATTCAAAATCCTAGTTGGCATAGGAAGTATGCCTATAAATATGTTTATTTTCATTAATAATATTTAGAGAGTTGAATGATAAAATTTTTGTTGATAAGCTTTAATTTTGCTATCATAGGTTAAGGGATTTAAACCAAACACAAACCACGACTCTTGTGCATCTTGTTGACTACGATTGACAAGAAACCCTCAATTCATGCAAGAGTTGAGATCTATCTTAGTTACTTTTTATTGGATCTACTTAGCCTAATGCAAATAACTGCCATCTTACAAATATCAAAACAACTAACAACTAACAACTAAATGCCAAACATGGCTTTATTCACTTAATACACTACAAACTCTTAAATGGACCTAATTCACACTAATTTATTGTAGACCACTAATATAAGAGACACTATGGTTGTTTTATTAATAAAAAAAGTCACTATATTAAAATAAAGGTTATTATGTTGAAATAAAAGTCATTGTGGCATTATAAAGGGTATAAGAGGCTATTTTATTTTTGTTAATGAAAATTTTTGTATACTGGTCAATATAAATAATAAAGGTTACTACGTTAAAATTAGGGTAACTATGTTTAACATAACGTCGTATTTCAGATTCACAATAATTTAAACGTTACACAAGTTTTAATAAAAGTAACTATGTTAAAAATTTATAAAGTGTTACTAAAATAGAGTATGTTGACATTATTATTGTTCACATGTCATTCTTTAAATAAAAATTTTCCCGCCTAAATGCAACAATGATGTCATATTTTTATTTTTACTTTTTTAATTTTTAATTTTATTTAACCATTTTCAATACTTTTGAAATTTGAATATTGGAAGTTTCTACGTTACAACTACTACCTCTCAATTTATCCTAGGATTTTGAAACAAATTTAAATAGCACACTAATAAATGATCTCCTACAATGAAATATGTATTAGGCGATGTTGAATAAAAACTATATCATAATTTTAATGAAAATCTAAAACTTTAAAATAACAAATATATTTTTGTACAAGGTGCACAATTCTTATTTAAATGTACAAATTACAAAAATGAGTTTTATATAAATTGTGCATCGCATGGGTTCTAAGCTAGTAAGATTACTATGTTAAAATTAGGGTCACTATGTTCCATACAACTTCAATTGCGTCCGTATAAATCTCGTGTTTATTGTGGACCAAGTTTACGCAAGATTTTTTGCTTAATAACATCTTAAACCCATCTAATTCTAAACTAAATATAACTAAAATAATTATAAAAAAAAAAATAGAGATTAAGTGTCAAAACTAATTTAGGTCAATGTACATCCCTAATTTCATAATCAATCCGTCACATAAATTTGGCAAAGTTTGGCAAATTTGTGTACTCCGTATTGATATACAAAAACGGAAGCAAGCTAAGTGTAGAATGAGACGTAATTAGAAGCAAAAGTCTTTAGATTTGTCCAAATCATTCTCTTCTTTACTTTTTCTTACTCGAATTTCCAAATTATTAAAGTAGCCAATGATGCCTCAGTCATAGCTCATCATCACACAAATTACCTAAATCAATTATTTACTCTTTTTTTCTTTTTCTTTTTTTTTTTAAAAAATTTTTCCTCTAAAATTTAAAATAATTAGAGCAACATAAATCACTGAGTTGAAAGAAAAAATTCACTGACATTACAACAGGGTATCATATCGACATCATATCTTTATCAATTACTCAAAATTATAATTTTCTCCAAAAAAAAATGAAATTTATTTTTTTAAAATTAAGAATTTTAATTTTATTTTAAATAAAAAAATTTAAAAAAAGCTCCCACACTCGCTTTCTTAACACTGATAGGAGTAAACAAAAGCTAGTGGGACCCAAAGATGCCCCTCACATGGCCAGGTTTACATCGAAATTCGTAATTCCCAAAATATCCTTCAGAATTCCCAACAAATACCCTTAAAAATCTCCGTAATTTCCAACAAAGTATAAGGGTAATTTCGGAACACACGTACTTTTTTGTTATTTTGATTTTTGCAGAAGGAGCTCTCTCATCGAAACAAGTGATAAGGACACATGCATGTTATGCATTTGGACTTTACCTATTTCAACGGTCAAGATTCCTTCCCACAATTTCCACGCTCTCCACGCTCAGCCGTCCGATCTTTAACACTTTTTTAACCATGATTAGTTTCTTTTAACCATGGTTGAGTTCAAAGTTAACCTCCTGCCTCCTCCTTCTTCCTCTGTCTCTCTCTTTCTGCCTTAACACTCTCCTTCTCTCACAGTAGAGAGAGAAAGTTTTTAGAGAGAGAAAGTCCTTAGAAAACCTTAAATTTTCTTTCTTTAATCTTTTTTTTTCCTCTGTTGTAGATTATTTTCAGAGAAATCAATTTTTCTGGGTCATAATTAATTTTTTTTTTCTCATTTTGTAAAATTATTAGATCTAATTTCTGCAATCATTTCCTTCTGATTTGCTTAAAAATGATGACTTTTTAGCTCAAAAAAAAAAAAAAAACCCACAAAAAAGACTTCATTTTTATTATGTTTTTCTTAAAGTAGATCTGTTTTTTTTCTTCTTTTTTAAACATATGAATTTAGAAAAAGGATGAATTATTTCCCAGAAGAAGTATTAGAGCATATATTTGATTTTGTAACTAGCAACCAAGATCGAAACTCAGTATCATTAGTATGCAAAACATGGTTTAAAGTAGAAAGAGAAAGTAGATCTCAAATATTTATAGGAAACTGTTATGCAATTAACCCAGAAAGATTAATAGGAAGGTTTCCAAGATTAAGGGTACTTACTTTAAAAGGAAAGCCTCATTTTGCAGATTTTAATTTGGTACCTCATGATTGGGGAGGTTATGTTTACCCCTGGATTGAGGCTCTTGCTAAGGGTTGCCCTTCACTTGAAGGACTTAGGTTGAAAAGAATGGTTGTTAGTGATGAAAGTCTTGAACTTTTGTCTAAATCTTTTCAACATTTTAAGTCTCTTGTTCTGGTTAGTTGTGAAGGCTTCACTACTGATGGTCTTGCTGCTATTGCCTCCAATTGCAGGTATATTTTCATTTATGTTTTACATTTTTGTTTTTATTTGGCATTTACATGTCCATTTCCAGCTGTGAAACTTAATTTTGTGTAGTAAGTGAGTTAAATGGGAAAGTAGTTGCTGAAGGGGTATTTTTATATTACTAATTTAAAGAAAAATGAGACTGGAAAGATTAATTTAGATTTTAAAAATGGGATATTTGATTTAGTAATTTAGTGAAAAAGGAAATAGTTGGAAATAGAAAGGGCAAATCAGGAAATGAAGATCTAAGGAATTTTAGAGGAAGAAGCAAGTAAAAATATGCAAGTTTGACTTTTTTGTATGGTATCAGTTTTTATGCTTTGGCATCTAAGGTGGGATGAGTAATTGTGGGGAAGTCAGCTGATTTGCTTAGTTAATTTAGGAATCTAGGTGAAAATACTATTAATCTGAACTTGTTCTGTTGGAAATTAGGAGCATAAATTTCTTTCTTTAGATCTTATTTTAATTGTGGTAGTTGAAAGTAACTTTTGGAACCGGGCCTTTTTTTTTTGGTGAGATGATGCATCCAATAGAGTGGGACATTCTATTTGAGAGTAAAGGGTTTAGCTTTTCTTCGCGATTTTGTTTCTCCTACTGTATTGTTTTTAGATCGAATATACCTTCTTTCTACTGTTCTGTTATGCATATTATATGCTGAGGCTTTGGTTCGATTGATTGAAAGTGGCTTTGTGAGTGATAGTTGAATAATAGTTGCTAGTTTTATGATTTTTTGTGGTATCACTTTTTGAGAATTCTTAAAATGATGCCCTCAAAACATTGATTGAAGAAATAAAGATGATAGGGCAAATGCTTTTTGAAGAAAAAGATGTGAATGTTAAAGATTGCTTTAGTTTTGGTTGCTCCTGTTGACACTTCCTGCACTTTAGCAAGTTCAGTTTCGTGAAGGCTAGTAGTCGAGCAGCTTAGTGGATGGGTGAAAGGAGAACATAGATCTAGGGCAGTGGAGGGGAAATGTGTAACGATATATAGGGGACTGCAAAGGAACTCAAGAGTGTTTATATTATTATTTGCAGATTGGCCTATCATTTATTGTATGCATACTCTTTTGAGATTGGTATCATTTAGCTTCTGCCCATTTTGATTCCTCTGTGTGCTGAAGTTGATCTAACTTTAAGCTTCTTTATTATTGAAGATGAATTGTTATGAACACGAAAGGGAAAAGTTAAAAGTTATATTCTGATTTTGTGCTCCATTATGCTAGGAACCTGAGAGAGCTGGACTTGCAAGAAAATGAGGTAGATGATCGCAAGGGACATTGGCTAAGTTGCTTCCCTGAGAATTGCACATCGCTTGTGTCCCTCAATTTTGCATGCCTCAAGGGAGAAGTCAATCTGGCATCGCTTGAGAGGCTGGTAGCTAGGAGTCCAAATCTTAGGAGTCTCAGGCTTAATCGTACTGTTCCTTTTGAGACCCTTCAGAAGATCCTTTCAAAGGCACCTCAATTGGTAGACTTGGGCACCGGATCCTTTGTTCATGATCCAAAGTCTGAGACCTACAGTAACCTTATGACTGCCATATCCAAGTGTGAATCAGTTAGGAGCTTATCAGGATTCTTGGAAGTTTCTGATCGCTGTCTTCCTGCTATTTATCCACTATGCTCAAACCTGACCACTTTGAACCTAAGCTATGCACCTGGAATTAGTGGGTTTGAGCTGACACAGCTTATCCTTCATTGCAAGAAACTCCAACGCCTGTGGGTATGTTCCTTGTCAAGTTTTCAACTTTTGCATAGTTCATTGCTCGATTTATTCAGGTGAAAAGAAAAAAAAACGGTTGGAAAACTGATTGCTTCAATTTATTCAATTCCCATGCGTATACTACGTACTGTATTGTGTTTATTTTCAAGGAATTTTTAGTTCTTTTTTGAGGATATTTCTTTGACTTGATATCAGGACTATATTAAAGTTAATACAGTAGTTTTTTAGTTTTTGTTCACTCATAGACTTGTCTAATTCTAGGATATTTATTCCATGCAGATATTAGATTGCATTGGAGACAAGGGGCTTGCTCTTGTTGCAGATACTTGTAAAGAATTGGAAGAGTTAAGGGTTTTTCCTTCTGACCCATTTGCTCCTGGGGAAGCTGCTGCTGTCACTGAGGAAGGGCTTGTTGCAATTTCAAGTGGCTGTCCTAAGCTCAACTCTGTCCTCTACTTCTGCCACCAAATGACGAATGCCGGATTAATGACCGTGGCAAAGAACTGCCCGAATTTCATCCGATTCAGATTGTGTATCCTAGATCCAATAAAACCCGATGCAGTCACCGGGGAACCTTTAGATGAGGGTTTTGGGGCGATTGTTCAATCGTGCAAGAGCCTGCGGCGGTTATCAATTTCAGGACTTCTGACTGACCAGGTCTTCCTGTACATTGGTATGTATGCCAAGCAACTACAGATGCTTTCTGTTGCTTTTGCTGGAGATAGTGATAAGGCGATGATTAATGTGTTGAATGGGTGCAACAAGCTCCGGAAGTTAGAGATTCGGGATTGCCCCTTTGGAAATGCGGCACTTCTAACTGACATCGGGAAGTATGAAGCAATGCGATCCCTTTGGATGTCGTCTTGTGAAGTGACCTTGGGGGCTTGCAAGTTGCTTGCGAGGAAGATGCCACGGTTAAATGTGGAGATCATCGATGAGAATGAGCAAGGGGATTTCAATCTCGACGATGACAGGCAGAAAGTAGAAAAGATGTACCTATATCGAACTTTGGTTGGGCCGAGGAAAGATGCACCAGAGTTCGTATGGACCTTGTAGTTTGTATCTTTAGTATGGATTATTTTTCCCCTGCTTATTATCATGCTGTTGTATTGCTGTTTTTTTTTTTTTTCCTTAGGCAAACTGGTTTTTGGACATGTAGCACATTATGGTGAAGTACTTTCCCCAATTTGATGGAAAGCCTAGTATTTTGTGTCTTTTATACGGAGTATGATTTGGCTGTTGGTTAAGAGGCAAACCGAACTGAACTAAATTGTATTACTAATTCTAATGAGCACGAGTTGAGCAAAGCCTTATTGAGCTTAGTGAGTAGCGAGCATGAGTCGAGCATATGTAAAAAGTTTCGAGTCGAGTTGAGCACTTAATTGATCTAAATTGAGCTCATTTGGTACATGAAAAATTGATTTTACGTAAAATGAGTTTTCTGAATTTAATTAAAGGTTTGAACTTAGGTTTTCAAGTCCATTTGACAAACCTGCCCATAAGATCAAGGTTAGCAAAAGTTGAGGAAATAATTCAAGTTGACCGATAATTTCCACAGGATGTATTTGAGGGGAGATGAGAGAATCAGGAATACTATACTTTTCATTCATTGGGTTGGATTTTGAGCTCAAGAATAGGACCCGAAATCAATTGAACTCGAAAAGACTAAAACTAAGCAGATCAAAAGATTCAAAACCAGCCCAAATTACATCCATTGGGTTAGTGACAATTTTTTATTTTTTCAAAATAAGAATTTAAAGTTCCACAAAAAACCACTTAAAAATAATAGGGCAAAGAAAAATAATAGATAATGTATTGTGTTTTCAATGCATTGTTCTTTGATTCAGATGACTCGTTATGCCAACTTTGAATTGTTGCTATTTTACAAGTAATTTGATAATTTTAGTAGTTAGGTGGTATAAACTCGTTTTACTCAGGTAGTGTTAAATAATGCAATTTAAAAAAATTTGCGTGACAAAATAAGCACGATTAAGTTGCCCGATTAGAGATAACGTTCTTGACCCAAACTACCTGTACTCGAAAATTCTAAGTCATGGTCAAAAGGTTGTTGACCCAACATCACCCAACCCAAAACCGACTAGTCAGGTCTAGGAACCAATTGATAAACATGAACCCTTTAAGCTAAATTGCTATTGGTTCCATTGCTAATGTGTACTGTATAGTAAGCATGATCCGGCGCCAAAATGTACAAAAGCCCACATTTATCTATATAATTCAAACAAAATTAAGGGCAAACCTCAAATATTTTCAAGATATTTCACATAGATTTTGGAATTACTTACAAACTATAGGCATCAGTTCAAATAATATTACGAATACTGATTTCTGCAATTATAAAAGCTCTGATCATAAAATAAAGACAGCAGATGTGGGCATCAGAGAAATGCTCAAGATTCACAGATGAGAATGCCCATAATAGAAGGGGACACATAGTCTTCAAGAGGGGGACATATAGTTTCGGTAGAATACCTAGTAGAGCAAGGTGACTAGAAGCAGCATTCTTCGAACAAACAGCAGCAACAGAGGGCACCAAAACTGCAAACAAGAAATAAAAAGTTATTGCAAAATAGCCAATAGTTCGGTACTCTTGATATGTTTCCAAAAACAATAAAAACTGTAGATAGGAAAAATAGGTTACTTTTTGGAAAAAATAAGACAGAAGGTTTTTCTGCTATGTACAATAGAATACTAAGAATTTTGGAATTAGTCAATTAAAAAATCCATTTCTTCACTCTGTATTTCTTAATCCTACACATCTATCTTGCGATCCAATGCTCTTTCCCGAGAGTGTTTTATGGATGGTTGTATATTCTGATTGATTCGTTACAAGTTGATAGCACAAAGCCGACTTTTTTGGGCCAATAATAGATTCATGGGGGTCATCTATGTCCCAAAAAATACGAAATTGGGGACTATGAAACACAATAGCAAAAGCAACAAGACCAGATTAGAGCTATTACTGGACAAACCTTTAAAGCAAAAATAAGCTTAATTCACAAAAGCCCACCCAAGCTTACTCGTCAATCCCGGCTTCAACATTTGCAAGGTGCAACCAACGAAAAAGTGAATGATGAACTATGTGAAACTGCCCATTTAAGAATTTGGGGGAAAGGAATACCCTAAAAGAAGGGGTTAAGAATCTTGCAGTCCTTAGTAAGAATGTCACTAACAATTGCGAATGCCTATCAAATCATAGGAGCTACAAGCAGGGTTAAGAAATCCAAACTTATAATCCTAAATAAAGTCAGGAAGAGCACATATTTTCCTGGACTCAAAACAAACACTGCAGGAAGTTGGGCTGCTACGTAAAACCTGCTGATGCAGAGAGCTTCAAAAAGTACATACTTGTGTATGGTTTCCAATAGCCATGGGAGAGGGAAGACTTTAACACCAATACAATGATACAGTACTCTATGATGAATTATGGGACTTTGAACATTTTAGAATGGAATTTCAATGTATTTTACATGGCCGAAAACATGTGATAAACAAGTATATCAAGGGAGCCTGTCTTGGCTGTTTGATTCTCAATTACAATAAAGGCGTAAAGATAATGATTCACTGAAGCACCAGTAGCCATGAGTCAGGTATTTGCTATTATGATGAGGGTTTCAGCATACCTCTACATTATTAACATTCTCACCACCCCCACCCCCTCCTACAATATTAATCTTTGAGCACCACCAACAAAACTCATCAACTCCAACCCACCTTAGAAATAATCATTTTGCAAAATTTGGTGGAATATATATTCTCAAGATTCATGAGATAAAACACTTGGGAATGTTGGGACACATTGTGTTCGCTGCAGGATTCTCTACTGTGCAAGGAAGTTTGTGAGATGTCTGAAGTTAAAGGAGTGGTGAAATTCCAAAAGGCATGTGAGGACTTAAGACTGCCGACTGCTCCAATACTGGCCATATGTTGCCATTCCTTCTGTTATTAAAACATCTTCAAACCCGGAATTGGTGCAGTTTTGATGCATAAAGGCATCAAATCTCGTTGACTAAAGAAAAAGAGGTCGCTGGTGTTTGCAATGGAGACCTTATGTAGCTAGCAAACATTAACATGATTATTCCCATTAGAAATACATTTTCAGCAAAGTATTACACATTTTGTGTGGGAGTTGTCTGGCAAGAGGGGAGGTTTTGGGGGGGGGGTCTTTAACTGTAAAATCAGATTAGTTTCTTGTAAAGAGCATCCTTGAGAAAAACAAATTGCTACAACATTTGAGAACAAATAATTTTCTTAGTTAACAGCCTTGAGTTTTGTAGTGCGCAACACACAGGATTGTTCAAGTACAGCAAACTAATGCAACTTCCCATCCAAATAGCCCCTCTGGTTTAGATTGTATTGAGAAGAGAAGTAGTGTCCAAATACTCTATGCTAACTCAAAGGTTTCAGTTTGTCTCATGTCAGTCTATCAAGAAAACACTCAGGGATACATGCCAGTTGTAGGAGCTTTATATTGAAAGGGCATGAAAAGACTGAAGGTTTTCATTGCTAGTTGTGATAGATCAAAAGAACAAACTCTTTCTACTGCCTTCTAAAGGTTCCTGCGGTACTTAACAATCCCAGATGCAATTGGACAGAGGTGTCAATGGATATTGCGGATGGGAGATCTTTTCAAGGGAAGAAGGCAATCTTGGTAGTGGTTGACAGATTGAGCAAGAATGCTCATTTGCGGATGCATCTCATCCCTTTATTGGTCAAACAGTACCACATTTCTATCAGTACCACAATTACACATGACATGTTTCTCTTGCAACATTGTAAATGGTAAAAATAATATATTTTTGAGCTAACATAAAGAAAAGCTCTTTTGCCAGTAGCAGAGCAGATGTATGTATCCACATATTATTTTTGTCCAATGGGTGGTCAAAAAGGCAATTATTGGTACACAACTGTAAATTTGTTTGGCAAACAGCCTAAGAGGTGGCCTTTTGGGCTTTGAATGACCGAGGGGAGGTACAACACTATCTATCACATCTACCAGGAAATCCTCAATGTTCAATGAAACACTTCGTATGTATCAAGATGCTAGAGTTTTCACTTACAAGGGTATCAACACAAGATGAAGAATCAAGTTAATAGAAGAAAATATAGATTTAGTCGAAATTAGGAATTGAGTTTAAGTAAAGCTCTACCTGTCAGGCCATAAAGGCAGAGTTCTCCTGAGTGCCCAACTGCCTATAGACCTCCTAACGAGCTAGCAACCAATTTAAGGCATATCTTACAGTGTGTTTGGATAGATAATTGGGAGGGAAAAGAAAGGGAGGGAGGGGAAGGGGAGAAATCAATTTCTTACAATTTAATCCCTCCTTTTTTCTCCCCTCCAATTTCCTTCCTTCCTCAATTGTTACCCTAATAAAAGATACTCCATCCTTCCATTTGTGGTTGGTGTTTTTCCTACTATTGCTAAATATGCACCGTTATATTGCTCGTGATTGGATTTCCCTTCTCTTCCTTTCCCTCAATTTCCTTCAATCCAAACAAAGTGCTATAGAATTCAAGGTAAGAGCGTGGCTTACAAAATTCAACTACATGAAGGCTCATACACTTGTAGTAGAAAGGTAGCCAAGAAGGGAAATCAAGATGTGATGTAAGGCAATACTCGCAAAATAGGCCAATCCTTGAAAAAAGGAGGCTGTTGTTTTCTGTAATATAAAATGAACAGAATTAAGCTGAAGCCCTTACATTCTGGATACAGTTGACAGTTAATAGGATCTGATAATCCTCACTCTCTCCTCGTAACTCTGCGAAATCCATCTTGACGTTTAGTTAATTCTCTTTCTTCTTTTAGAGAGTTCTTTTGGAAGGTACTCAAATTTTCAGAATAAGCCTAATCAACTAAACCACCATCAAACATCTAGAGAAAAATCAAGGTATTTAGTTGTTCAGCTTATTCAGTCTCAGAAGAAAATAGGTTTGGTTGGGGGGGTGGGGGGGAGGGGGTTGAAGAAGAGCAAGAATGAAAAAGAATACAATTACTTGTCCAAGAGAACACAAAAGACAACTTCAAGATTAATTAGTATCCCTATAACTTACCCAAATTATACAACCCATTTGTTAGGGTTAGTCACTCCCTATCTATGTTATTCGAATTCTTCAATTTACATACCTGTGTCGGATCCTCGACACTTAGACCCTTCATTGTTAACCAAAATCATGAAATAATTTCACAAAATAGCCAAGTCAGACACTTAGACAATTATTGGACATGGGTACCAAGTTGTAATATAGCTCCTCATGATCTACCCAATGCATACAAGCCAGTTGTAAGGCTTGGTCATCAATACTTCATCAAAAACACACTTACACCTGTCAATGTATCTCAAGACTTGTACGTGGTTATGTGACTAATCTGCTAGGCTAAATAAAGAGCTATTTTAATCGGACTCAAAACTCAAGTATGCATCCAAGTGCCTAACTCAGCTATTTTGTAAAGGTTTCCGTCATTTTAGCCTAAAACGAAGAGCCTTGTTCATACCCATATTAGAGGATCCAACAAAGGTGCTTGACATGAAATAAAGGATCCAACACTTCCATTATCTTGCATTGCCCACTCACCAATCACTCTTCTGTAAAACCATCACCTAGAGCATCCCACTCCATATTTTCACTCAATTCCCATTAGTCAATAAGGCAGTAATGATGTGAACAGAAAACTTTGATACATTTTAATTAAATAACTACGTAAAATTTGACCAGAATCTTATCTTCAACCTTCAACTTACTTTACAACATGAAAAAGCTAGTTGCTTGAGGGATCCACTATTCCACCGTGACCCTTGTTTAATCTCAAGCTTATTAGGAAGCTATCACATACGTTTGCAAGAAACCCTTCCTATACACTGAGAACGATTCCATCAGAAGTTAGGCGGATATGGATTAAAGATGAGATGAAAATGATGTGGATCTAAAGCTTCTTTTAAGCATTCATTATCATTACTCCAATATTCACAGCCTGAACTATGGAATAGAGCATATCAAATGCAAGTTGCAACTCAGTCATGTCAAGTTCTCAAGCCATCCCATTTCAATAACAATACATTGATCTAGCAAACATTAACAATATGTTGGGATGGCTATTATGGCAGGAAAGGGAGGTGAGCAGAAGAAAGGAGTTAACTTGCATCTTCCTTCCAAAATTCCCCAACATTGGAATCACTGGTTTAATAATTGGGGAGGACAATGGATCCCTTAATTTCCCCAAAGTCATATCTAAGCAAGGGAAAATGAATCCCTCACTTTTTCTTTCCCCTCTTTCCTCTAAAAGCTCCCATCCTATCACATTGTAAGGTGAGGAATCGAGTATACCCTAGTTCTGCCAAAATTTTCTCATGCATGTGAACTTTGATTTCTATCTATCTAATATGATGGCAGATCAACTCCAATCTAAATCAAAATGGAGGATTGGATTAAAAAAATTATGCGCCAAGTCGTCAATGAACCATCTCAGTAGTTTCTTAAGAATCGGAATATAGGCTAATCAAGCAACACTTTAGTCATGACATACTTGAAGGAAATTTGTTGGATATGTCCATGCTAGGAAAAACAGCATCAAAATTAAAATGATCAACAATGTAAGAATGATCATTCTAGAATGTACTGAAAAGAAGTTGAGAACACCTAGAAGTAAGATCACTAAGACGAGCTAAACACATAGGAGGAAGCACCAAAATTCACCAGTAAGAAGATTACGTTAAGGAATTATGAGAAATGAGGAGAGGTGTACTAAAGAAGAACCCCAAGAGGAGGCAAAAAAAACTCCGAAGTCCTAGTGATCAAAGCAATTTACTTTAGCAATGATCACGAGAAACAGATATCTTACCGGCTTTGAAAATTAGACTCATCTCTTATAGCTGCATACTAAATACATACACATTAACACGTAAATTAACACTAACACAAATCATGAACCATATTCATCACACTTCACATCCACATAATCTCTTCAATAACTGTATTGCAGAAAGAGTACATCAATGCATCCAAATCACCCCAATTTGCAAATGAAACAGAGCAGAAAAAACAACAACTACATTCATCACACTTCACATTAGCACAGTACATCATGCTCCCTAGTGTACGATCTAATTAGCGAAAAATAAAAAAGATCAAAAGGGGGAAAAAGATTAAAAAAAACATACCATCCCTTCAAGAAGGAGAAACAACCACCATCATGATGATGAGAATGTTCACAATGATAAACTTGGGTGGGTGGATAAGGTTGAGGAGGCGGCGGAGGCGGAGGGTAGCCATCATTGAAGTAACCCTGGTAACCACCAGGTTGGTGGTGGTGATGGTGGTGTTGAGGGTAACCTCCGCCGTACCCTGGCGGTGGAGGGTACCCTTGTGGGGGAGGGTACCCTTCATACCCTGGTGGTGGTGGTGCTGATGGTGGTGCATATGGTGTACCATACCCTAAATCATCATCATCATAATCATCATCAAAATTTAATCAAAAATACCCAGAAAAAATAAATAATGATTAATAAATAATAATAAAAACTGGGAAATTAAATTCAAACTTGAACAAGAAAATTCAATTCAATTCAAAAAAAAAAAAAAAAACAGATGAATTAATTGGGGTTTACCTGGAGGAGGATAACTCATTGTTTTTGTTTGGTGTCTTCTGTTTGAATTTGGGTTTCTTATGAATTAAGACTGAATAATTTGATATTTTATAGGAGTAATTAATTAGTTTTGGTGAAATACTCGACGAAAAGAAAATTTGGAAATAATAATTTTGATTTTGGTATTGAAGACCAATTCTGTGAAATTTGAAAAAAATTGCCAGACTGTATCCAATAAGGTGACACCTCGTGTTAGCAGTATTAGTAGTGATAGAGAGAGAAAAACTTAACTAGATTACACTATTACGGATCTGTCTATTAAGCTGAGTTTGGGGAGGATGAGGAGTGGAGGGATGGTGATATCTCAAGTGGTTAGACCTTCTCTTTTGGTTTCAGATAATTATGAAATCGATTCTCGTTCTTATGACTCTTTTAAACACACACACACAAAAAAAAAAAAAAAAAAATTTAAAAATTAAAAAAAAGTTTAAAAAAAAGTGGAGGGATGGTTAGTCCCTCTATCTCCCCTGGTGTGACCAAGGTTCAATCCTCACCCCTCCTTTCTTGTGATAGGAGGAACACCTTATATCCATGGTCGGCCCATACCATGTCTAGCTTGTGCGACTGCACAGGGCCCACATTTACATGGGGCCACAGATTAAAGTAAGGTATATATATTATCAGTTACTCCATCCGTCCCATAATATAGTTCCTGTTTTCCTATTTTGGAGATCCAAAATATTGTTCATATTTCTATTTTTGGATAGTATGTAAAGACCATTATATCCTCACTTTTTTAACTTTATTCATTATACTTTCTAAATTATCCTTGAATTTTACACATGTCTTGTACTTTTTCCACTTTCTCTCTCTA
This sequence comes from Chenopodium quinoa, assembly GCF_001683475.1. Lineage (NCBI taxonomy): Eukaryota > Viridiplantae > Streptophyta > Magnoliopsida > Caryophyllales > Amaranthaceae > Chenopodium > Chenopodium quinoa. The sequence goes on from NW_018742903.1 coordinate 2,227,985, forward strand.
ACTTTTGTCTATAATTGTACTTTTCACTTTTATTAATGTACTTCATCCACTTTTTCCTACTATTTCTTAAATACCGTGAAAAAACACAAACAAGAACTATATTATGAGACGGAGGGAGTACAATACAATACATGCATACTCAATGCGATTTAGTGGTTTAATTTTTATAGATGTTGTACAATGGTTTGAGGTTCGAAACCCATTAAAGCCTCATATATCCTTTTTTTTTTTTCTTTCCAAAAAGCAAATTAATGCCTACTTAATTTGCTTTTTAAGTATAATTTGTTCTTTTGAGGGTTGGGGTAAAATTAAACAATGCTTTTGTTTTGTTTTGTTCTATTAAATAAAAATAAGTCAGGAGTATCATAAAAACTTATATTCTAAGATAAATGATGAATTTATATTTGTATTACATTTTAATGGTAAACTAGTTTTTAGATTCGGGCGATGCCCCGAGTTACTCTATTAATTTCATGATAAAACTCCTTATTTATCTTTAATTTTAGGAGAATGACATATAATATGGTTAGAGCTTAATGGCTGACGCTATATTATCAAAACTTAAGGTCGTGGGTTCAAATCTTGTATAAACACGTGAATGAAAAACTCGTTTGATTGAGGAAGATGTCACGCGACACCAAAATTTCTTTAATAACGCCTTTTAATATATAGTATAGATTAATAAAAGGGCAAAATTTATACTTCGTATTCGCACAGGGCCTCTGAATTGAAATAGTTGGGACGGCCCTGCTTATATCTTAACGTTTTTGTTTTCTTTTTAAAAAAACAAAAAATTAAGTTGAGTTTGGGCTTAAAGCCTTAAACAAAATACTTTCTCCGCCCACTATTATGTGCAGCACATACTATAAATGGATGTTTTCTATTATGTGCAATAAATTAGTTTTTTTTCCCCATTTTTAATAACTTTTTTTTGTAGCAAATTGACCAAAATACCCTTACTTAAAACTTTATAACCTCAACTAGCTTAAGTCCAATGCCATGTACGATTTTACTAACAATTAGAACAAATTTTAATTTAATAATAACTTACAAAAAAGAAAAATATATTTTTAATTGAAATAAAATAACTTAGTTTGAAATTTAAACTGTATTTATACCAAAGATGTTAAGTTTATTAATACATTAGACTTTCTAAGAAAATTGAAAGACATTTAGTGACTATGAGATTTTTTTTTTTTTTTTTAAATGAAAATTTTAGTTTAATATCCGTAAAATATATTAATATTAGTACGTACTAAGAATCTTTTATTATAATTATAATCTATAAAGTCAATAAGAAAATAGAAAGAAAAATAAGTAGGAACATCTTTTTTGGAAATGGCTTTTGGTGGAAAAAACACAACACCAAGAAGTTTCTGTTTTAGTATTATACTAGGTTAGGTCTCGTGCCATGAACAATAATTTTACTATTATTCTAAATACAACACTATATTTGTAAACAAATAAAAATAAAATCTTTTATACGTAAAAAAAACTGTGGACAAAGTATAACCATAGTATATAATTTTTCTTCTTAGTTTAGGTATTTAATGAAATGATACATGAAATATAATGAAAGAGTAAATTAGACAAATGAGTGCTGTAAAAGTTTTAATTCGGTATCGTTTTTTCTTCTTATTAACAAATAATTAAGTATTTTAAAAGTGTATATTAAGCATTATGGGAAGAATAATTACTATTAATATTTAGATCATTACATTGAAGGTTGTGGGTAAATGTAATACTCTGTATTTTTATAATATTTTATATATATAAATTTTTTATTTTAATTCTAAATTAAAATGATTCATTTCATTTTAAATAAATTAATTATTTAAAGGAAAAATGAAAACTAATAATCCCACCTTTACCATTTTTGCTCAAAATAATCCCACCTATTCGAAATCTGTAAACAATCCCACTTTTAACCCCCATCTGCTCAAAACAAGCCTTTTACCGATTTGTGAAATTGGTCATCTGTTTCAGAAGGTGACTTGGCACGTGTCACCTTCTGATTGTTTTTTTTTTAATAAATATTTTTTAAAAATAAAGGATAATAAAAAAAAGAAAAAAAAAAACCCCTTCCCTTTTCCTGGATCCTTCCCTTGCCGAAGTTCCCTTTGCCAGATCGACCTTGTCGCAGCCAACGAACACGAAAACCCCTTCCTCCCTCCTCGATTTCCTCCCCTGACGGAACCCCCCTCCAATCCCGCTGCCAGCTAAGCTGTAAGAAAAGGGGAGAATTTAGAGGTTTTGTGGGTGGTCGAATTTTGGGGTTTCATGGGTGGTCAGGTTTTGGGGTTTTGTAGGTGGTCAGGTTTTAGGGTTTCGTGGGTGGTCGGGTTTAGGGATCTAGAGATGGTCGAATTTTGGGGGTTCGTGAAGGTGGTCGAATTCAGGGTTGGGTGGGTCTGCTTGACTAGGCCGTATTGGGTGGTGTAGGTGGTGGTGGGGGTTGTGTGGTGGGTTAGTTGTACTAGGTGAAGTTGGGTAGGTGGTGGTGTTTGATAAGGTGGTGTGGTTATGGAGGGGGTGGTGGAAGTTAGGGAGGAGTGAATTTTTTTTTTTTTATTTAAAAAAAAAAAAAAATTCAACCTGTTAAACAGGTTACAGGTAAATAGGCTTATTTTAAGCAGATGGAGGTTAAAGGTGAGGTTGTTTCCAAATTTTGAAAAGGTGGGATTGTTTTGAGCAGAAATGGCTAAGGTGGGATTATTAGTTTCCATTTTTCCTTATTCAAATATAAAATAAGTGTGTATAAAATAATATGAGCTAATAATTGGGCAATAAAGTGTTTTAATTTGGGTCAACATCAATAAAAGTGTTGGACTAACTTGTTGGGAGTAAAAGAGTTTTTAAGGGCCCAACAAGTTAGTTCCAAAGGAGAATTCAAGGAGGAATGAGATTAGTAATGAAAGTTTTGTAAATAAGTATTTTTATTATAAAAGGGGGATATAAATACCTCAAAAACTCAAGAATTTCACACTTAAGAATCAAATTGTCAGATTTTACTAAATTCCAAAATTTTCCTCTTATTTTTCTCTCTCCCTTCTCCTCTCTTTTTCTCCTCTCTTTCTCACGCCTCTCTCTCCTCCAACCACACGCCACCGACGACCACACCAGCAGCCACCGTCGGCCATCAGCTCACATCGGCGACCAGCAGCTGCCAGCCACGCCGGCCATCGACCGTGCCTCCCTCCTCTCTCCTCTTTTCTTGGTTTTGGTACAAAAGAAAAAAAAAACTCTTCTCCTAATTTAATTTCTAAGTTTATTTTAATTAATTCAAGGCATGATTTTAATTATATGTTGATGTTATTTTTGGTTAGTTGATGTTGTTAATTTATTCTTATAATTTTCAGATTTTAATTTGATTGAAAACCCCAATTTACAAACCCTAGAATTTGGGAATTTAATGTTTATGATTAGGGTTTGATTCTAGGTTGTTGTGGTTGTTAAATTAATGATTAGAACATGTTTTTAATGAGTTTTAAGCCCTTAATTAATGTTGGAATTTAATTATACACATTAATTTTAATTATTATATTAGGGTTTGATTACCTATAAAAGGAAAAAAGTTCTTGATGATTTAATATGATTTTCTAGTTGATTAGTGATGTTTTATACTAAATGAGTATGCTGGAATTTTATTTAAGTCATGAAAACTAAGTCTTTTCGAAAGAGTTTTAAGTACCCACTTAAAGAAAAGGTTTTAAGGCTTTTAAACCATTGAATTGGGTTAATTAGTGAGGTTTAAAGTATATTATAGTTGTTGGAAATTTGTGAGAAGTTAGTTTACTTATTTACCCAATCATGTAAGTTGAGATTGAGTCAAGGAAGTTTATTAGTGCATCATATGCACCAAGTTAGTAATAGTGCAATTTTGTGCACAAAACTAGGCAAGGAACCTTAATTAAAATAAATTTTATGTGCTCACTAATTAATTCAAGAATTAAATTGAGGTATGTGTTGATGATTGTTGTATTGTATTCTTGTTTGATTAGTTGGAGTCATCACAAGTTAAATTGGTAAATCACGTAAAGTGTAGAGGATACGCACCAAAACTCTTGGAACGTATATACCTTAAGTATGACCATACGGGGGGAGTTATGTGACTTTATATTTGATCATAGCTTCTATAGGGGTACCGGACGATGTACTTTCTTTTATTATTAATGCGCTGGAATTCCTTCACAAGTGTGACATAGTAGGTGCCAATTGGGGTAGCTCCCTAATTGGAAGCTCCATATTTTAAATGAGCTATTATATTGTTAAGAAAGGAAACCTGTTTGATGCGTAATCCAAAGTTATTTATTAATAATTAATATTGTTAGTTATGAGTCAAAGGTAAGTTGACTTATGAAGTGTATGGCTGATGAGTGTCATAACTGACACTCATAGGGTAGTTTTCTTCGTATTTTTATGCTCGTTTTTAGTTTTTATGTCGTGTTTTTTGGTAATAATGCTTGCTTTGCGTGCTTGTGTGTTAGTCTAGAGAAATGCATGTTTTTATCGGTTTTATTATCCTTTTTATGCATTTCTTTGCTATTCTCTCGCTTTCCGTTTGGTTTGATTTGTTTTGTAGGTGTTTCGGGATTTTTCGAGGTTCAAATGTCGATGAGGAAGCCCAACACGAGCTTTGGAAGTCAACAAAACCAAGTCTGGGAAGTTTTAGAGCAAGCAACCCAAGTTAGAATTCAATGCAAGGTTGCTTGGGCAAAGAATGCATGCCCAAGCATTGGAGAAGATGATTTGCTTCTATGCTGGGCATACAAAGGATGCTTGCCTGAGTGGCTCGTCATGCCCAAGCAGCCTTCAGCACCAAGTGATTAGGGGATTTTTCCCTCCAATCACTATCTGACAAGTGGACCAATCAGGTTCCGTCACGTGCCCTTTACATGGGCAAATAGGAGCCTGCCACGTGTCAGTCAGTGATTCGTCCACCATGGACCAATTGCGACACAACACGTGTCCTCCCCATGACACATGGGATAATCGGCCACCTAGGCCCAATCCTTGGAAAAAGCCCAGTCAGCCTTAGGTTTAACCCAAACCTAGAAATTGGCACGCTTCCCAAGGTTATAAATACCTTCATTAATCCTCATTTAGGGGGATTACGCACATTAACACTCTCACCTAGAGAGACACATTTACATTCTTCCGCATTAATTACTCCTTACCCAAGTACTAACTTGACCGTTGGAGGCGGAACTCCAATCACTCGGAGTCTCCGTTTGTTTTGTAGGTACAGGCGTCCGGTTCCAGTCTCAGAATTGTAACTCTCCCGCAGGACATCAGAAAACCCCGAAACATTTTGGCGCCGTCTGTGAGGAGAGTACTTTTGAGATGGCATCCACGTCTGTACCGACTCCAGAAGAGAGGCGTCCCCTGGACGACCCTGAAGTTCAGTCGGATCATGATACCGAAGATGAGGTTGAAGTTGAAGCACATACAGCCTCAGACAGGACCCTAAGGGACCGACGTACCCGTCACACCGAAAGGAGAGAACGGGAAGATCCTAAAACTGGACTCAGTGATCCAGTCGGCGCACTGCCTGATCAGCATCAGGAGGCTGAAGGATCTGCTCCCATTACAAGAAACGAACTCATGACCTTCATGAGGGGCTTCAAGGGAAAGATTCAGGAACTGATCAACAAAAAGACGCCTGCTCTGATCAAGGAGCAGTCGGCTAACAAACCTTCCTCTTCAGGGAAGAGGAAGCCTGTTCAAGGATGAGAGGCGACCCCTCATCCTAACTCTAGGAAGTGGGAGCCGCCTGTGCTTGATTTCACAAAGTACCACTTTCCTACTCCAGGAAAGAGGAAGCCCGTTCGTCATATACAGGCGGATGGGTCGAAGAAAACATACACAGACGCTCGGCTATTGTTAGAACAGAAGAAGAACGACTGACTGTCAGAGTCGGCCTCTACTTCAGATTTTCAAGATAGTCTGCGCAATACCTCTATGAGGTATACTCAGTCAAATCATGAGAGTCAGACAGACGGTACCTCCCGTCGGTCTGGTTTTCATAACGGCCAGGCGGTACCAAACTTACCATTTGTACCGCAACAACAATATTTCTGCAGCCACCTTTGTTTGGAGGACAAGTGGCAAAAAATGTCCAACCTTTGGACTAGCAGCTACGGTTGCTTAGACTTGGAGAGCAGCCGTCGGCTTTCTCCAAGGAAATAACTGAAGCTGCTCAGCCGGCCAAAGTTAAAAATGTGTTAGTAGGAGCCTATGACGGTACTACTAACCATGAAGACCATTTGATGGCATTCACCAACCTAATGCCTCCAAGGGTTGGATGATCCCACTTCGTGCAAGTGTTTCCCAGCGAATCTTAAAGGAATCGCACAACAATGGTTCGGCAACCTGCCGACTGGTTGTGTGAACAACTTCAGGACGCTTGCTTACTTATTTACCTCCAATTTTGCCATGAACATACCTGCAAAGAAGACGACCCTTGATTTAGGGATGATTCAACAGGGCGAGAAGGAGGGGCTACGTTCTTACATCAGGCGGTTCAACCTGATGAGGATACAGATTCAAGGGCTACCGGATGAGGTGGCCTATACTGACTTTTTCAGAGGTCTCAAGGACGGGTCGACCTTCAAATTTGACTTGGTTCGAAAGAGGGTGGCGAATCTTCAAGAAGCCTTGATCGAAGCAGAAGCCTATATACAGGCGACTGATCTCTGTAGTACTGGAAAGCAGTCGGACGGACGGAGGTCCGACAAAAAAGAAGGGCGACAAAAGCAGTCGTCCAACAAAGATGATAAGAAGAGAAAAGAGGTCTGGGCGGCTGATTCCTCTAAACAGCCAGCCCAGAAGAAGAAGAAAGAGTTCAAACCATACTCCCCAAAGTATGCGTTCAACAAGGATAGCCAGGCTATCCTAAAAGAAATCAAGGGACGGATCCCAATTGAGAAGCCGGCCCCCATGAAGGGTTCTGCGAGCAACCAGAACCAAGATAAGTTTTGTCATTATCATGAAGATGTTGGTCATGAAACCAACGAATGTATCAGTCTCATGCGGTACCTAGACTGCCTGGCTGGACAAGGCGATCTTGGCTCCTATGTCAAGAAATCTAAGGGGAATACTTCCTCAAAGAATAAGCAGTCGGCCAAAAAGAACCAACAGGCCGACAGTTCTGACACAGATGATGCAGTCGTCTACACAATTGCAGACGGCTTCTCAGGAGGCGGCCCCACTATCAGGGGCAATAAAAACAATATCAGGCGGCTAGACGTCAATTCTGTTCATCAAGAACGACCCTCCAAAAATTCATTTCCTGAAATTGTCATCACAAAAGAAGATTTAGGAGGGGTGAGGGGGCTACATGATGACCCCATTGTTATTGAATGCAAAGTGGCCAACCAAAAAGTTGGCCGCATCCTCATAGATACCGGTAGTTCCTCCGACCTTATCAGTAGCAAATGTCTGTCAAAGCTCAAATACCAGACTGATTGCATACACCCGGTATCCCACCCTCTAGTAGGGTTTGGAGGAGGAGTCGTCCACCCTGTAGGACGAGTGGATTTACCCATTCGCCTGGGTGAAAAGGAGGAAGGTCGCCACATGGTGGTCCGGTTCCTGGTAGTTGAGGAACTCTCGACCTACAACATGATTCTGGGACGACCAACCCTGAATAATTCAAAAGCTGTCATAATCCCTTCTCTTATGTTGCTCAAATTTGAGAGGGATAATGGAACAGTCGGCTCCCTAAGGGGAGATCAGAAGATGGCCCGAGAGTGCTACCTCTCGGATATTAAACCCACTGTCATGGTCGCTGGGTCAAGTGGTGAAAAAGCAGACCTTGATGTTGTTAAGGAGAATGCGCCTGCTCAAGTAACAGGCGGCAAGAAAAGAAAGGCTGCCCAGTTGGGGGCCGCAAGAAAAGAGAAAAGATAGCAATCATTGGCAGAGGAGCGGTCAAACGAATTCCGCCCTCAGCCGGCTAGTGAGCATACCGACCTGATCCTGGACGAATTGCGCCCTGACCGAACAGTTAAGGTTGGGACGACTGCTCTGAGAGTTCTGGGTGAAGATTTCCACCAACTTTTGAAAGAATATAAAGACATTTTTGCATTCGAAGTCCATGAAATCCCAGGCATCAGTCCTGACTTGGCGGTACATAAACTGGCCGTGGATCCGAAAAAGAAGCCGGTAAGGCAGAAGAAGCGGAACCATGGCGAAGAGAGAAGTCAGGCGGCAGCCGCCAAAGTTAAGAAACTACTTGATGCAGGGTTCATTCGGCAATGTTACTTCCCAGACTGGGTTGCAAATGTTGTGCTTGTTAAAAAGCCGAATGGTACCTGGCGAATGTGTATAGACTACACGGATCTAAACAAGGCGTGCCCCAAGGAACCCTCTACCCAAAATTGATAATCTGGTCGACTCAACAGCCGGCCATGCTTTGATGAGCTTTATGGACGCCTACTCTGGCTTTCATCAAATCCCTTTGTGGAAGAGAGATCAGGAGAAGACGACGTTCGTCACTGATCAAGGGTTATACTGCTACACGGTCATGCCGTTTGGTCTGAAGAATGCCTCGACCACCTTCCAAAGAATGATAAATACTGTATTCTTTGATCAGATTTTTAAGTCTAAACTTCAGATAGATCATCTGTCGGACCTCCGAGAAACTTTCGCTATACTCAGGCGGCACTATGTCATGCTCAATCCCAAGAAATGTGTATTTGGGGTTGAGTCTGGGAAATTTCTCGGATTCCTCATCAATTAGAGAGGAATAGAGGCGAACCCAGAGAAAGTGCAGGCGGTCATCGACATGCAGTCGCCTCGTACCGTCCGAGAGGTTCAGAAGCTAACAGGTTGTCTGACGGCTTTGGGAAGATTTCTAAGTCGATCAGGCGACAAGTGCCTTAACTTTTTCCAGGCCATAAAGAAGAAGGCAAGGTTTGAATGGGGGCCAGATGCTGAGGCGGCCTTCCAAAAATTGAAAGTTCACTTACACTCCTTGCCGAGGCTGGTCAGTCCTTTACCCAAAGAAGTGCTTTACATGTACCTAGCCGTCTCTGATCATGCTTTAAGCGCTGTCCTTCTAACTGAAAGAGACGGCTGCCAGCTCCTGGTCTACTTTGTCAGTCATGTACTGAAAAATGTCGAGTTAAGATATCCTTTAGTGGAAAAGTTCGGTCTTGCTCTCTTCATGGCCGTCAAAAAATTGAAGCCCTATTTCTTGGCACATGCAGTTGTTGTATATACAGATCAACCTATCAAGAGGCCACTAACAACCATGGAGTCGTCAGGTCGGATGATCAAATGGGCAATAGAAATTCAGAGCCTCGAAATCACATTCGAGCCTAGAAAAGCAGTGAAGGGGCAAGCCTTTGCTGATTTTATTGTAGAGTTGACTCGTCCCCCTGATTCTCAAATTCCAGACCAAGTCTGGAAGGTATATGTGGACGGGAGCTCCACCTCAAATGGTTGTGGAGCAGGCGTCATATGTCAGTCGCCAGAGGGCGACAGGTACGAGTATGCTTTACGCTTCAATTTTCAAGCTTCGAACAACGAGACAGAATACGAAGCTTTACTAGCCGGAATCCGCATGTGCAAGGCGGCTGGGGCAAGAAAGATAGACGCCTGCTCTGATTCACAATTGATAGTGAGTCAGTACAATGGCGAATACTAAGCAACCCATCCGGCAATGATCAAGTATTTACAGGCGGTACGACAAGCAGTCGGATCCCTTGAAGACTTTCATCTGACTCAAGTACTAAGATATGAAAACAACCAGGCGGATGCTCTTTCAAAGTTAGCATCCTCGGCCTCTTGTGATACTCCACGAACCGTTTTCTGGGAGGTTATGGAGAAAAGAAGCATTGAGGAAGACCCTATTGGAATTTTAGACAGAAGCTCAACCTGGATGGATCCAATCAGGGCCTATCTAACAGATGGTATTCTGCCAGATGATCATCACCAGGCGGCCACACTGAAAAAACGAGCGTCCAGTTTTGAAATGATAAGGGGAGAGCTACACAAAAGAGGGTACCTCCAACCCTTCTTGAAGTGTGTTACTCTAGAAAAAGGACGAGAGATCCTAGAAGATCTTCACTCTGGTTACTGCGCTTCCCATGTAGGCGGCAGGTCGCTTGCCCAACGGGCAAGGCGGCAGGGTTATTTTTGGCCTACTTTAGAAGCAGATGCAATGGAGATGGTGAAAAAATGTGACAAGTGTCAAAAGTTTGGCAAGATAATTCACTGTCCGGCTACTGATCTCACTGCTATCCATAGCCCACTGTCGTTTGCTAAGTGGGGCATGGATATTCTGGGTCCCTATGCGCTCGCTACAGGCGGCAGGAGGTACATACTTGTGGCAGTCGATTACTTTACTAAGTGGGTAGAGGAAGAGGCTGTCAAGGGAATCAAGACGAAGGATGTGATTTCATTCATCTGGAAAAATATCATCACTCGGTTTGGGGTTCCCATGTCTATGATTTTTGACAATGGTCCCCAATTTGAGACGCCTGTTCTCAAAGGCTAGTTGGGGGACCAAGGTATTTCACATTACTTCGCATCAGTCGGCCGTCCACAAGCAAACGACCAAGTAGAAGCTTTCAATAAGATCATCTCAGACGGTCTCAAAAAGAAGATTGAACGAGCAAGCGACCTATGGGCAGATGAACTACCACATGTTCTCTGGGCCATTACGACGACTGAAAAAGGGTCAAAGGGAGAGACTCCATTTCTCCTAACCTATGGTGCGGAAGCTGTTCTCCCAATTGAACACTACGAGCCGACTCTTCGAGTAATGTTATACGACGAAGAGGCGAACTGGGAGTCCATGCGTCTGGCTCTAGACTCACTCCCAGAAAAGAGGGGCAATGCAGCCTTGCGCCATGAAGTTTACCGCCTGAGAATGACCAGATCATATAACAAAAAAGTACACAGGCGTCCACTCAAAGTGGGGGACTTTATACTCAAAAAGATGGAAGCAGTCGGTAGGGCTAATGAGTCCGGAAAATTAACTCCCAATTGGGAAGGACCCTACCGAATCTATGAAGAAGTCCGGGACGGCACCTACCGTCTGGAAACACCAGACGGGCAGCCCTTGCCTCGAACCTGGAATGTAGATAATCTCAAAAAGTATTATTTTTGAATAATGTAAATAGCCGAGAATTACCTAATAAAAGTTCATTAGTTCACTTCATTTATTTTGTACAAAGAGGGGCATGCCTACTGGTAAAACAGTCGGCTATTCTCCAAGTTTTTATTTACAAGTTTAATTAAGAGGGGCATGCCGCCTGTTCTATACAACCGGCTACTCTCCCATACATAGTTCACCAAGAACTATTTAAGGCCTATGGCCAAAATGATCAGACCAGGCGCCAGGCCAGCTGATCCAACTTTAAAACCAATCCGACCTGTCCCAACATCATAGCAGGCGTCCGGCGGCATCCATCCGGATGAAATTCATCGCAGAGAGCAGCTCCCTTTTGGGTGGAACATTGTTCTATAAATTAATTACACGGCACCTATACGACTGTCTAACTAAGACAACCACGTAGCCGTTTCTAAGACAAGGATAACTCTCACTGGTCCAACAAGTGTTTGCAGTTAGCATCTGTGTCAGATAACCGACTGTACTACTTGGGATAAGAACAGCCGGTACCCTTTGAATTAATATCCAACAAACATTGGCGAATAAAGGGGTCCAATCGACTTCCGCCGCCTGTACCTCTACTACTCAAACAATAGTGGCAGCGACTAAGTAACATTCATGATACTTATAGTCACTCCTTAAAACTTGGTTTGAAACTAAGAAAGGTGTTCATATATCGCCTGTTCTTACTAAGTTAGCACACCAAAGTTAAAATCCAACAAAATTGGGTTAGGGGACCAGCCGGCCTACGCCGCTTAGTGCCTCTTCTACTTAAACAATAACCGCCTGTCTAAAGGTGAACCAGTCATCAAAATACGTTATAAACTGATTGGATAAATGGCCGACTAATTGCCTAGCCTGGAAATAGCCAATCAGTCGTCCAGGGGCACAGGTAGCTCCTACATTGTACCTGTCTACAACTATCGGCCATGAAAAACAGTCGGTATGACATGCAAGCGGATATCAGAGTTTCGACACTTGGCAAAAATAAAATAAGAGCACAATTCGAAATTTGGTAGAAAAAGGCGACCTAAAAAGATGGTCGCCGAAATTCTATTAACAGCCGCCCATAAAGACCGGCACAAATATTCAAGACCCCGGCCCCCTGGCCGGGTAAAGACACAAAAATAAGCCGGCCATAAAAGACCGGCAAAACATTCAGACCCCGACCCCTTGGTCGGGTAAAACAGAAACAGACGGCACGCAGGCCGAAGAAAAAAGAAGACAAGCTTAAGATGGGGGCAGATCTTCAACAACAACTGCCACCTGATCATCAAGAGACGCTTGCTTCTAAGAAGCATTCTTGCTGGTCTCGGCATCAGCCGCACCCCTCTTCGGCACCAGGGCCACTACCGACTCCTCCTCCTCCTCTAGCGCCTCCTCCTCAACAGCCGCTAGGACTTCTTGGTTGTACGTTTCAGATTATCGGCGAAATTGTTTTTCCCAAGAAGCAAAGTCGGCGTTTGGAAAGAGGCGAGTCCAGGTCATGCGCTGGATTTGGGCCGAGTCCTCCATCATTTCTCGAACCAAATCCTTCTTCTCTTGCTCAGCTTTGGCCGTGAGCTCTTCAGTGAGGCTCTTCTCCTAGGTTACAAGGCGCTCCTTCACACGCTCCAAGGATTTCTCCAAGGTGTCGTAGTGGAGCATCTTTTGCTTAAGAGGCTTCATCTCGGCTTTGAGGTTCTGGATGGTTGCCTCCAACTCATTATTTCTCTTCTAGGCCGCCTCTAACTGGGTCCTGATAGCAGAAGTGGCCCGCGCCTGATAATAAAGAATATCAGTTGTCAAAATTTCATTTTGGGCAATTTGAAACATTGCCTTATCACAGTCAGAGGCGGTGTTGGCCTTAGCAGCCTTTACCTCTTTATTCTTCGCACTAATGGGTTTGCGAAGGCCGTTTACTCGAAGCAGGGACTGAATAAAAGAAAATAGGCGTCAGATTTCAAATGAAAAGCAGGCGTCCTGGAATTAAACAACGAAAATATGCCAAGTATACCTCAGCAAGGAGCCCTGCAATGCCATCTAGGTCAAGGGTGTCGACACCCCTGACCGCGTCTCTCTCTGCTGGAGGGACGACTTTTACATGGACTTGGCCACTTTGACCAGGTTCGATTCTTGAGGGCCGGCTGCATCAAGAGTGAGCAAGAATTTTAGACAAGTCGAAAGAAAAGTAGGTCAAAGTCTAGAAGAGCATTTTCATACTTCTAGGCGGCCTGCTGAGAGTTTGAGAAGGAGTGGCCGGCTGTTTGTTCGCAGCCACCTGCTTCCTGGCAGAACCAGGCGTACTCGCCACAGTCGTCTTCCGGGCCTTGGAGTCTGGCTGTTGGGAGGAGAAGTTCTTGGTGTGCCCGTCTAAAAAAAATGGTTAGTATGTGTACAAACACAACTTTTAACAAAAAAGGGAAAGGCGAAAGCTGGGAGCTTACTAAGGGCGTCTCCTTGTTGGGAGAGTCAGCTGGAGAGTGTTGTTGCATGATGGATGCACGCAACATAGCAGCCGCTGTCTTGGAGGCGGTAATCTTGCTCATGGCTTCCGCTGCATAAATAAATGCGAAAGTTAGGAAAGTTCATAAAAATAATTTCCACAAAGGCGCGTATTCGAAAGGCCGGCTACCTCTTGAGCACCGACTGCTGAGGCCACAAGCGGCCAGGATGTACTCGTCATAGAGCCATTTGAAGCTCGGGACGCAGTGCATGGGTACTTGCTCTCGTACCCCTGTAGTAGAGTCGACCCTGTTTTCTACTTTAAAGAGTCCTCGGTCTAGGATCTCTTTTTTAGTTTTTGGGGGAACAGGCGGCATGCTGCGACCGCCTGCAAGAAGAGGCGGGTCTCGGTTCCACCTGTTAAAGCGTTGGTTCAGCTCCTTGTCTGAACTCTCAATGATGAGGAAGGTGCTTCTCCAATCCTTCCATTTGTTTTCTTTACCTCTCGTCATGAGGTAGCCTCTGTGGCTCGTCAATTGGTACCAGCCGGTACCGCCTGCCTTAGGGGTCCGGCTGAGATAGTTCATATGGGTGAAAGCCTCGAAATTTGGCTCCACCCCGTACATTTCGCACCTGGCTACATAGCCGAGAACGTTGAACCAGGAATTTGGGGCTAGCTGCCATAACCCCAACTCATAACTGTCTAGGATCCGCTGAACAACCGGATGTAGGGGGAAGCGCAGCCCAGCTCTGATGGCCGCCTCATAGCAGCCGAAGTAGGCGCTATCGTAACTGGTCCCAGCCGGCCAGACGACTGTGTCTTCCGGATCGGGCACAAAAACTAAAAAGCCAGGGCCCATTATATGGTTCGCAATAAAGCTCCCCACTTTCTCTTGCATGGCCTTGATCCGGCCTTTTGGAACCGTGCAGTAGTAAGGGGTGCTTTGCTCTCTATAGGTGGCGGATGGCTCCGCCCAATTGTCCCCTTTCTCTACTGCATGAGAAATTCTCGCCTCTTGCAGGTGGTTGTGTCCCTCCTATGTGTCTAGAGAAGGATGGCCGGATGAACTAGAGTCGGACTCGTCCTCTGAAGAGTCCGAAGAGGACGACTCCTCCCCTCTCCTAGAGGGGCTCGCCTCCTCTCCTTCAACAGGAGGGGGAGAATATGTAGACATATCTACGGTAAAATGGGAAGGGACCACCTTGACCCCTCCCTCAGAGCTGTCGGCGGTTAAGCCGCCTTGATCCACTTCAACATCTGGCGCCTAGTCAGATGTCTCACTAATCGGCACCTGGTAGGAGGAGCCGTCTAAATTTGTGATCCTATCAGTTCTTTTTGTTCTGGCCATTATGTTCTGCATAGACACAGAGAAAGTCGGACTTTGTATAAAGGGAAAAGATTGGTTCGAAAAGGGGCAGGCGGCACTCCTAGTCCTAGACTTAGCCGTCCCCGGTGACCGGCTGATCACTAACCTAGGTCGTGTCGTGTGCTTCCGTGGTGCCATTTCAAAAAGAAAAAATAAAAAGAAAAAGAATGAGAGAACAGACGGTTACCTGAACGAGAGAGAATTTGACGAAGATCTGAAAAGTAATCTGAGTATTAGTCGACTTGTCAGAGCAGGCGGTAGGCTGGAAATGTCCGAAATGTCAAAGCAGGTTCAGGGGTCCGAGTGTTCTCTTATAAAAGTTCTCAAGTGTGAAAATATCTGAAGTTAACATGCCCTTATATAGGCAAAATGAGAAGACGAAGGGTCACTTCCAAATTCAAAATTTGAGCGGGAAAGACTCTCGGCCTTTCACTAAATGACACCTGTAGCAGGTCGTCGCCTATTACGATCCGACACCTATCACAGGTGACATGTGACCAGTCACGTGCCACCTATGAAGGGCAAATGATTAGGGGATTTTTCCCTCCAATCACTATCTGACAAGTGGACCAATCAGGTTCCGTCACGTGTCCTTTACATGGGCAAATAGGAGCCTGCCACGTGTCAGTCAGTGATTCGTCCACCATGGACCAATTGCGACACAACACGTGTCCTCCCCATGACACATGGGATAATCGGCCACCTAGGCCCAATCCTTGGAAAAAGCCCAGTCAGCCTTAGGTTTAACCCAAACCTAGAAATTGGCACGCTTCCCAAGGTTATAAATACCTTCATTAATCCTCATTTAGGGGGATTACGCACATTAACACTCTCACCTAGAGAGACACATTTACATTCTTCCGCATTAATTACTCCTTACACAAGTACTAACTTGACCGTTGGAGGCGGAACTCTAATCACTCGGAGTCTCCGTTTGTTTTGCAGGTATAGGCGTCCGGTTCCAGTCTCAGAATTGTAACTCTCCCGCAGGACATCAGAAAACCCCGAAACACCAAGAATCTCCCGTTCGCAAGCAGCAGCTCAGTCAAACAGCATTAGCTCGGCCAAGCACAACCCGAGCCAAAATAGGGTATTCTCGGGCATAGGCATTTGCTCGGCCGAGCAGATCAGTATGCCCAAGCAGCCCTATTTTGCGGTTTTGCTTATTTTTCTTCTATTTTCTTTTATAACTATAAATATGTACGGACCTTCTATTTTGGGTAGATTTCATTTTTATTTTTTCCCTCATAATTAGGCTTAGGTTGAGAGCTTCTCTCCCTATATTAGGCTAGCTTAGGAGTAGTTTTAGAGAGAGAAAGTGAGAAAATTCAATGTTGATTTGAGAGATTGAAGATTCAAGAGTGACAATTGTATTGAAAATATTCTCAATTATCAATGAACATTTATTACTCTATCTCATCTTATTGCTTTCTTTAATTTCATGCTTGTTTGATTTAGTTTGTTGCTTGATTCTTGATTAGATTAGTTTGTTCTTCATATTTGGTTGATTCTTGATTTCAATTACTTGTTTGAATTGGATGATGATTGTTAGTGAGTAGTTGCTTGCTAGTGTTTGGGTAAAACTTGTATGATTGATAGTGAGTAGTTGCTTGCTAGTTTTCTCTACGTAAAAAATGGCGTCGTTGCCGGGGAACAGTGTCTATGTTTGAGTGTTTTTTATTGTTTGAGTCTAGGTCTTTGTATATACTTTTATTTTATTTGATTTTTGCTTATTTTGATAAAAAAATTGGCAAGTACCTCATTTCCTCAATTTAAAAATGAGCCATTTTGGGTGTATTTTGATTGGTTAGAGAAATTCATAAATTACCATGGTTGTGAACTTTGGGAGGCTTGTGAGATTTGTTATCATGAGTTGAATGAGAAAACAAGAGACATTGTTGAAAGCATGTTTAACGGTGAATTTCGAGCATTACTAATTGATGATGCTTGGGAATTTTATGTGTGGTTTGCTAGTGATACTTATTATCGTGGTTATGGTTATTCAAATACTTCTATAGATAATTGTGATGTTCTAAGCTCCACGTTTGATGAATCTTGCATGCCTAATTGTACCCCCATTCCCCATTTTGATGATGCCACACATATCTCTAATGTTGATCCCCACATGCATGCATATGGTTCCTCTCCCCATAATGATCCTCATTCTTCTTCATCTTTTCAATCTTTAGAGCCTAGCTTTGAGTCTCTTTATGATCAAATTGGTAATTCATTGAAAGAATTGGAGATGAATTCTAATTTTTGGAGCCATATGAGATGAGATGAGATGTTTGGAGACTATGAGAAGCCAAATGGAAATGATGAAAAAGATGGAAGAGAGAAATGAGGACGTTTGTAGGAGAAATGAGGAGATGAGATGTCAATTGTCATCAATGTTGAATGTCAATGAAGTTTCTACAACTTTTGTAGATGTGGAAGATGATGATGATTGTTTTGAGAGTTCAAAAGTGTGTGAGGAGGATGTTAGAGAGCATATGAGCAAGGAAAAGGGAGTAGAGATGGATGTTTCCCAAGAGTGTTTGCATTTTGAACCTCCATTCCAACTTGAATTTCTTTCCATTAAGCCTTTAGATGGAGTTGAAGAGAAACTTAAAATATTAGCTTCTCTTAATGTTGAGGAAATGGTAATTTAAATATTTAAAGGATGGCTCATTGCAATTTTTTAAGCGTGGAGAAGATGTGAGGAAAGAGAATGATGAGGAGGATGAAGTAGTTTCCATGGGGGATTGGATGTTTGAGGGTGATGAGGACTAAGAGGTTTCTAGTCTTGAAGAACCAATTGGTGAGTCAATTCCCCCACCCATCCCTTGATTATGATTTCATTTCTCCATCTTTTAATTTTGAAAACCAATCTTCTTCCATCCCATCTCCTTTGAGTGATAACCATGGTTGCTTTGAGGGTGAGGCCTTGAGCTTAGATGATTTTGATGAAGATGAGGTTAAATATGAGAAGGTTGAGGAGGTAGAGCTTACTTTTAATGATCATGAAGATGAGAGTGAAGTGTTTTGTGAGATTGAGTCTCCAAATCCTATCTCAAATCTACAACCATTGCCTTCCTCTTTCACCTTTGATGATCCTTTTTCTTCTACATTTTCCACCATTGAGGATGGTGAGGCCTTATTAGTGGGAAATTGCGATCCTTGTGTTTATCTTGAGCTACCTCCCAAGTTTGACCCTCAACCCTTTAATGAGCTTCCTTTGAACCTTGATGATGATTTAAAGCTTTTGACAGCTCATTTAGGGTGTGAAGTTTATGAGGAAGATGAGATTGAAAAATGCACTTGATTTAAATGATGATGTTGATTTAAATGATGATGAGTTGGAGGAGAGCCCTTTGGATGTAAGTTTATTGGAGGAGAGAGCTTGTGATTCAATGGTAAGTGAGCAATCAATTCCTATTTCTTCACCTTACATCCCATTTACAAGAAAGCTCGAACTTGTTCCTTCCTATCCCATGTCATTACCTTCTTTTCTCATTTCCCCTCCTTTTGAAGAGCCTTTAGTACCCCCAAGTGCCTCATTTGATGACTATTGAGGATAATGGTGGGACATCCAACCAAAAATATTTTGTTGACAAGAGTATGCTTTCTTCCTTTTCTTTTATTTCTTCTTCTTTTTCTTATATTCTTGTTTTCCCTTCTCTCCTTCCTCTTCTTGGCGTAGCTCTTCTCACTTTTGTAGGTGTGCACTAAGCTTGTGGCATGCCCCCATTTCGGCATGTGCATACTTACTTTCTTATGAGATATGTAGTAGTGCATTTGACAAGCTCTTGCAATCGCTGCAATATTATTTACTAGAGCGGTTGAGCTTGGACCTTAAGTGAGCCTTTCTCGGGAAGTAACCCGTGTTTTATTGCTTTCATTTTCTTTTCTTTTTAGTAAAGATTTTCTCTCATGGAAATGTTTGTGTGTCTTGTTCTAGGTACATGACTTGATATACTCTTATGCATTGGTATTGGATCAAGAATCAAGGAAGTTTGACTCCTCTTTCCTAGCTATAGGGAATTTTTCAAACTCATCTTTGAGCCTTACTGTGGTTCATGTTTTTAAGCATGGCGGCGTTCCAAGGGAAAAAAGCTAGAGATAAAAGAGTCGCCAACAAGTTTTAGGAACTTATAAATCGTTCACGGGTGTGAAGGTTACACCCCATTCACGATTACGGAGATCGCTAAATCCATAGTGGTCCGAAACCATGGCTGGATGTTCGGGGATGATATTATGAATCCAACCTAAAAGAGATTGAACCTGCCCTAAATAGGCCTCTACTTAATTCTTATGATATTCATGTGCGCTTTTCAATCAACATACATACATCAAGTTAATCCTAAACCCGTTTAATCTGTATTGGTTTATTATTAATGCACAATCAAATCTATTATTGGTGATCACTTGAATTAAAATCATATTAGCCTAAATCAAATTATTAATTATCTTATTAGGCGTGATTTCAAGTACAAATTCCCTTTAAACCAGCAAAAAGGGCGTGATCAAGCAATAGCAATAAATCATGAATAATCAAGCAACATATAATTAATACAACAATCATCATCATAAAACATCATCAAAACATCGTTAATTGTAAGATCCTAGGCATGATACTAAACAGATTAATAACAAATCCTAGCATGTCATTACTAACGAAAATCGAAGCATTATCCTAAACATGATACTAGAAATCATAAAATCATCCTAACACTAGTAGAAAAAATGAATTACGCAGCGCACTTTTCGCACAGGTTCTTGAAAACCGGTGAGAAAAAGAAATGGGCGGGATTGGGGAAAATACTTTTTCCACCGGTTCCTAATAAACCGGTGCGATTTACGAAATATAAAAAAAAACCGGGCTGCTTTTCTTCTTCTTTCTTTCCATGTTCAGTACTTTTAATTTCCCTCTCGTTTTCGCCTTCGTTCTCTATCCAGAATCCTGAATTGCCCTAGCTTTCTCACTCCATTGAAGCAGCACCTCCGCCTTCTCACTCCATTGAAGCAGCACCTCCGCCTCCATTGAATCGTGCTCTATATTCTCCATTGAAGCCGAATCTGAGCTTTCTCACCTCCATTGAAGCTGCTCCTGGTTTGCTTCGATTTCGCTTCCTTTTGGTTTTGATTTTATTTTTTTTAGTTGTTCTTGATTTTGATCTTCTTTGCGATTGTTGAATTGTTGGTTGATTTTGTTGTTGTTGTTTTAGGGTTGTCGAATCTGGTTGTGTTATTGGATTGATTTTTAATGGATTTACTCGTGAATTTGTTCTATGTTTGAGTGATTTTTGCCAACTGAGGTTAATTGGAAGAAATTAAGGGTTTTCTAATTTCTCGAGGCCGTTAATTGGAAGAAATTAAGGGTTTTCCAATTAATGGTTAATTGGAAGAATGTCATGCAATTCAATTTCGTCAGGTCTCTTTCAATTTATGTACATACATTATTGTTGTTAATATATAATTCGTGAACCCTTGTTATTGTATATGTTGAAAATTTTGAAATTTATTTTATTCCATTGAGTTAAATTTATCTGTATTAAGTAGAATATGATGGCATTGAGTTAGATTTAAAATTTATTTTGCGGAACTAAGTTAAATTCTTGCTATAGTGAATAGAATATTGGTGTTTTCTGTATTGGTTGATTTGTTTTTCTAAGTCAATTTGATTCTTTAGAAGTGGGAAATTGGTGTACAACTTATGGTATGAAAACGCAAAAAGATTGATTACTAATAGTCATTTCAACTGAAGATACTTATTATAGTATAAGACTGTTAATTCTAATTCCATGAACAAATATCGCCACACCAAAATCAATTAGGGAAATGTTGGCAAAGCGTGTCCCAATCACAAAGACCACTATTGCAGGAACGAATGACATAGGAAGGTTGTGTGTTGGTCAGGGAGTCTAAATCATACAGTCATTTTTATGTTTTATATTTGTAAATTATAAAACTGAGTGTAATTCTTTTGTTTCATCACACCAGCAGGAACTCTAAGGGTCTAATTGTTCTAATGAAAACTACTGATAAGGGTAAGTCTGATCAATTTATCACTATTTTTTTTCCTGGTATCTTTACTAGTTTAGATTCTTCGAATTAAGCTAAGTAGTACTCTGTATTATTGTATTACTCATATTTAAAAAAGGGCTACATTTAGTGTTAGTTGGATGCTAAGTTAGTGGGATGCTTCTCATTGGTTTGTTTGCCCTTTATGGCGGTCTTGTTACTAATTGAGCTTTTGACAGTCTAAATGTTGACAAAACATTACCATGGACATTAGCCTGAGCCATTGCTTCCAAAATGTAAATTCATTCGCATTCATTGAATGAGCCTTTACAGTCTTTAATATTTGTATGTTATGGCTCTTTCACATTAGGATAGTTCCTTGATACAATTTTTGAGTTTATAGATTTGCTCGTAGTGTCTAATTTTCCGTAGTACATTGTGCCAACATCAATAGGTAGTCGTCTAAGTTGTATTGAAATTGAGATGCCTTGTAGTGTGGGTAAAGATTAAACTGAAGTAGGAGAATGGAGAAAGCTATAGAGAGATGAAGGGAACTTCTATATCATTTTTTGTTTGATGTTAGCTAAGTAACAGTCAGCTAAATAGCTAAACTCTGTAAATTAATGTAAGCAATTTATGGAACTGAAATAGAAACTAAGTTTTATACTTTGTATATCAGAACTACTCTTCTAGCCTTGACATTATTGTATTTATTCTATGTTATTACTCAAAAATTCACCTCAAAATCTAGTGAATGTATTTGTACATAACTCTGAGGGTCTCTGATACAAAGACAAAAAAAATCGCTTCTTAGTAGCTAGCACAAAGCACTCTAGCAGTAGGCGATTATGATTTTCTGTTTTCATACTCTCCTTTTGCTCATTTTATACATTAGTGAGAAAATTTTGATTACTGTTAACTTGTTTTTTTTTTTTTTTTCTTTTTTTTTTTTTTTATGCAGGCCTGATAATGAAAGTGATTACCCAGATGGGTCTTTTTCCTCTAATCCCGATGAAGGTGAGAATTTACTTCGCAAAACTATAAATGATTTTGAAATCCCTTTTCTTACTGATAGCTATTCTGCCTAAAACTGGAGAAAATGAAAAGTACTAATTTCTACCTTACTATCTATGAGTTAGTTGCTTAAATTACCAGTATGTACATGATCTGCACATCATTTAAATGCTGATGCCTACTGACATGACCTGCCTGTCATGTGTGAACCTGTTCTGGTTTCATGTATACATGAACATGAAATTTTTGCTTTGTTGCAAATAGAATTGACCGAGCTGCATGTATTTCTTTTTCTTAATTAATGTGGGGCTATACCTAACACAGCAGAGTTAGCTTTAAGAAAAACCTCCATAACATGCTTTCTTGGTTTCAACTTTTTGAGGTATACTGCATGAATTTACTTGAGTTGACCGCTAAAGATACGTTTTCTTTGTTATAGGGAGGTTCCAAGATATAGGAGGCATATCTCATCTTCCAGGATTTCTCTGAGAAGTATTCAGTGACTGGATTGATCCTGAATGGCAAGGCTGTCTATTGTATGCATATGGGAAATTTTGATGAAGCAGAATCACTGTTACTTGAAGCTCTGAACAAGGTAAATTATTTGAATTACTTAAAAGATTGTGGGTATTGAGACTATTGACCATTTAGTTTGGCTGTATGAGTGGTAATGATTCTGACGGCTTTCAAAGATTTTTTGATTTTTTTTTATTGGAACTTGTCTATATTTTAAATATATTACTCTAGGTTGTCATTTCCTCTTATAAACTGAAACATGACTAGTATAAACCCCATTTGATTAGGAGCTTGGACACGTTAAGATATAGGAGTGTTGCCTCTAAGTAGTGGATAGTGGTTCCTCATTGAGATGGGAACTGTTGCAATCGATGCTGCTCAATTGGCAAGCGAGCATCAATCAGCAAATAGGAGAGGTCAGAGGATGAAAGCTACGATGAAGAGTGAGTTAGCCTTCTCTCATTGTTTTGTAAAATTAGTTGATTTGATATTCTTCTATCTGAATTAGATTAGACGTACATAAATTTGACGAGATTTGTGCCCTATCTACCTCTAGATAATTAAATTATGGAAGCCAGGGAAGGGTTGTTATTTATGTATACATCTGTAGTTTTTAATCCTTTCAATATGCTGTTGGCTTAGGCAATCAATGTTTCTTTGAGCTGATTATACTAAACCTTTTAAACAATCCAAATGAAGTTCTCTAAAAAACTTTGATGTTTACTTCTAACTTCTAAGTGCATTCAGATGAAGCTGATTGCACTTTTGCACTGTATCTCAATGGTCAGTTATGCCAGAAAAGCACAAACATCATGTTGGACACAACTGAGGTCAAGTGATAGCATTCATAGCAAGCTATTCACTTTAGTGTCTTTTGTCAGAAATCAATATACAAGTACTATTGATTCAGAATTTGGAGTCTAAGGGTAAATACTGTTATTACTTACTTTTTTTTCAACCGACATTTATTTTTCAATTTCTTGCTTGGTTTGTGTCAATGAAATGCTCGTACGTTTGTAATGACCTCAAAATAACTAGAGTCGTGTGTCTTGCTGGATAACTGTACTGAGTCCTTTTTTTTTTTCCAGAAAACTTGATACAACTAATAGTAATCTTGAACAAACTTTGATTTTTTTTAATTCGCATATATTCACAGATAATTTTTGTAATCCTTCCACACTTTTTACTGTCTTTGTGAAGTAGTCTCGTATGCGTTATCCATATTCACAAGTGCTTTTTCCTTCTGTTATCTCCCTTTTTTTTTGTTTCCTCTCAAGCTCTTTTGACTAATTACACCCGGCCCATTTTCTTGGTTTGTTTCAAATTCTTGTTTTCCATTTTCACCTTCCATTGTCAAGGAACAAATTAAAAACAAAAAAAACCTATCTATTCCCTTTTCCTTTCTCAGACAACAACTTAAGCACTTGTGAATTTATCCTAGGCACTAATATGCCAAACCTTTTTAAAAAATGCGAAGGACATGATTTCACTACTGCTGGTATTAGGCTTGTTCCCTGCAGGCAGAATATAATTGAGGTTTTCTCTGATCATAGGGTTATGTTTAAGATAATTATAGTAAGTAACCCTAGCCCGACTACGAGGAGTATGTACAAAACTCTTCCTAGAATTGTTAAATGTTTAATCTTAGGATTTTATGTATAGGTTTGCTGTCTGCTGTTTGCTGCCTGTTGGTCTGCTGTTCTGCCTGCTGTCTGCTGTTGTGGTTGCGCTGCTGTGTTCAGTGCTGCTTTGCTGACAAGTTGCTGTATGTTTGTGCTGTTGTTGCACTATTGTGCTGTTGCTCTGCTGGTTTTGACAGCTCGTGCTGGGTCTGGTGCTGGCTGCCTAGCCGTGGTGTAGCTTTTGGTTGCTGTTTTGCTTGTAGCTGCTGCTGGGGTTGCTGGTCGTGGTGTGGCTGTGCTGTCTCATTCTCTGTTGCAGGCTTGGGGTCAGTGGGAGCTGCTGCAGTCTGCTGTTTTTTTTGTCTTAGTTTTTATTCTATTTATCAAAGATGTAGTGCTCTTTAATGGATGTATGACACAAATATTGAAGAAAATATATGTGTTTTATGTATATTATGATTATATATATAAGTATTTGTACAATTTAAGTGAAAAAAATGAAAAAAAAGAAATTTTAATTTTTTGAGGCACTTTTGGCACCGGTTTTAGAAAAGAACCGGTGCTAAAGGTTTTTTAAATATTTTTGGAGACTTTTGGCACCGGTTCTAAGACAAAACTGGTGTGAAAAGTTTAGTTTTTGGCACCGGTTCTCACCCAGAACCGGTGCGAAAAGTCATTTTTCGCACCAGTTTTGAACTGGTGCGAAATGTATGGGGTTTAAGCACCCCCCAAATCCCCACCGGTTCAAAACCGGTGCTAAATGGGGGGTTTGAACCGGTGGGGATTACGTATTTTCGCCTAGTGTAACATGATACTAGGAAGCATAAAAACATGCGAAACATGATTTTTTACACCAAAATCAAAAGAATAATTAAGTAATTGAATTACTCACTTTGATGCCTCAACCTTCTTGTTATTAAAACAATACACACGTTAGTAAATTTCAAGAAAGTTTAAATCAATAAAGTAAATAAATGAAATATGAATTGAAATATAGATTTGGGACCAAACCCTCATAACTGTTAACCTTTCACGCCGAGATCGAAGACAACGTCGAGGATGGCTTAGAGTATTAGAATCTCGTGAATGAGGTATTGTGGATGATTTGGGAGAGTATCAAGGATGTGTTTAGGCTAAGGCTCAGAACATGGATATTTGATAAGGGTTGATGATGATGATTGGAGCTAGGTGATTATAACTTATTGGAGCTTATGATTGATGGTTCTACCTGAATTGAAAATTGGGAAAATGACCTCTATTTATAAGGAAAAAAGAGAGTCGGACGATGATAAAAGATCAGAATTTGGAACAGAATAAAACTGCTCCTATTGCGCCATGCTAGCTCTGACGTGTCAAGTAATGGTGCATGTTTAATTAAGTGTATGTATTAATCGTTTTATCTAATGGTGTAAGGATTGTAGCATCCTAGACTATCTCAATTGATGTTCCTATAATGAAAGTATTTGGATAACTTAGGCACAGAGGCTAAGTACCTCATTCTTTGTGATGCAATGACGATTATGATAATGAGGGATTTAAAGATAACAAGGAATGCTTCAAAGTTGTATAAAGATTTCATGAGAAAGGGTTCCTAAGGGAAGGATTATTTGGCTATGTATGTGTGATGTGTGTGAAAGTGACACTAAGGTTAGGCAGCAAAGGCTAAGGGTGTGGAAAAATATTTTTGAGAAGAGAAAAATGATGGTGACTCTAAGGCTGGGTAGGCTAATGAAGCAGAGATCAAGCCCCCAAGTTTAGCTTTAAATGGATAAGGATGAACATTGGAGATCCCTTGATATAATCGTGCGTGAATGTGAATATGAGTGAATGCGTTTTTATTACGGCCGCACCCCAATGTGAGGTTGCCTACTTATTTGTAGGCGTCATTTGAAGTGGGCCTACGTTAAGCATGTTGTGAATATGCTTGGCACTCATAGGAAGCGGGAATAGACATACGATTAGGGACACGATTAAGGACAAAGCAAAGTAAGGAGCCGCCAACAATTTTTTTAGGAACTTGTAAACCGTTCACGGATCATTTAAAAACCACGATTAATGGACAACGATAGGCAACAACGATTGACCCGTGAAGGTTACACCCCATTCATAATCCATAAGATTACTAACTCCATATGGTTCGGAACCACGAAAGGGGGATCGGGGATGATGGTACGAAGTGAGTCATGGAGTCACGTTCGCCTGTATTGGCCTCTACTCGATTCTTATTGTGAAAAGTATTCCTTCGATCTCAAAGGCATGCAAACAAAGATTCAATTTGCCCCAAACTATTATTATGCTAAATTGGTTGTATGTAAATGTAACAAATATTTCTAATTATTAGTGATCACTTGATTAAACAACAATATTAAAAAGGAACCTAAACCAGTTGTCCAAATTATCTTATTAGGAGTTATATTCAATTACATATTCTCTTTAACATGCAATATGGTGATCATTACAATAATAAAATCATTATTAACATTGGAAGAATTTTAGCCATAATAATGTTAGTCAAATCAAATCATAATAACCCTAATCATGATACTAGCAATAAGAATAAAAATAAGAGTAATTAAGCAATTAATTACTCAATGTTCCATGCTTCTTTAAATCGCTACATCATGAATAAATTGTTAGTAACTTTAAGGAAAATAATAAATAATAATGGAAATTAAATTAAATTAAACTAGAGTTTATTTGGGGCCAAACCCTCAAACAATTCTTCGTACCTTCCACGCCTTGGTTTAAGTTTAGAACCTCGGGTAAAGTACAGACTCAAGGGAGTGCTTAGGGGATGTATTGTGGAAGAATAGGGAAGACTAGTGTTTAGGCTAGAGCATAAGAGAGAAAGAGAGAATGATTTGGTGCCCCAGAAACTGGTGAAATTAGCTTCGTATTTATAGGGAAAATATGAGGGGTGAAGCACGAAACCCTAGAATTGAAGCGCCGTGAAGAAATTAAACCTAAAAGTTTCCATGTCACGGCGCAAATTGCCGTGACACGGTACAATTTGATGTGTCGCGGAGCAATATGTTGTGACGCGACAAAACTTGCCGTGGCGCGGCAAATCAGTTTTCCTGAATTTGGTCTAAATTCATTTTATCTTTTTCTTAAGCATTAAGCACGTGATAATTATGCACCATTTCAGCTATTCCGCACTTATTTCAGGCTTAGGGTTTCATTATTTACTAATCGGGCTTAATTAATAAATAACACGAAATGAATAAAAAGGGTTTAGGCTAAAATGTGAGTTGGACTGAGTTTGAATAAATGCTTGGACTGATAAGTGGACTGAATATGTTTGACTAAATATGGGTTTTAAGCACTCCCAAAATTAAATACTCGACTCGACCAATAATAGCAATGAAGATTGTTCATCATCGAGTTTGGTTTTGGGGAGACATTTTTAGGTGTCTACAGAAGCCCCCACTTTGACTGAGTTTGTAGAAACGTAAGTTTCGAAAACAACAGTTAAAGTGGTCGATTGGGCCGAAGAATGATTTAAGACATTTTGCGATCCTAAATCACTCTGTATACGCCAATACCTGCAGAAAAGCGTTAGAATGCGTATCTGACACCAGTGTATCAGTGATAAATATGTTTGGTAGTTTTCTACGCCTCGAGAAATCTATCGGATGATAATTTTCCATTCCTTGGGAATTCTATTAGATGATATTTTTCCACGCCTCGAGAATTTTGTTAGATAATATTTTTCCACGCCTCGGGAAATAATCGTTGACTTCTACGCCTCGAGAAGTGTGCAACGACCGAAAATTTTCCACGCCTCGGGAAAACTTGTCTGATAATAAAAATTACAAGTCTCTTGCAACGTGAATCGTCCAAGCCTTGGGACACAAATGCCAAATTTTATGCCTTGAGAAGTGTGCAACGACCGACAATTTTCCTCGCCTCGAGAAAAACTTGTCTTGCAACGTGAATTGTCCACGCCTTGGGACACAATCGGCGACTTCTACGTTTTGAAAAGTTTGCAATGACTGGCAATTTTCCACGCCTCGGTAAAAGCTTGTCTTGCAATGTTAATCGTCCACACCTTCGGACACAATTACTGACTTCTACGCCTCGAGAAGTGTGCAACAAACGACAATTTTCCTCGCCTTGAGAAAATCTTGTCTGATAATGAGAAATTACAAGTCTCTGTGCCTCAAGAACCTTGCAACGTGAATCGTCCTCGCCTCGAGAGATGATCACTAGGTCTTTGATAAATGATAATGGTTTGATTTTCCCCGAACGTGGGTTGTAGATGTTGATGATTTGATTGTTCCTTAGACCTGAAAAATAGAATTTGCCAAAGGAC
Source organism: Chenopodium quinoa (assembly GCF_001683475.1). Classification (NCBI taxonomy): domain Eukaryota; kingdom Viridiplantae; phylum Streptophyta; class Magnoliopsida; order Caryophyllales; family Amaranthaceae; genus Chenopodium; species Chenopodium quinoa. The sequence goes on from NW_018742903.1 coordinate 2,256,368, forward strand.
TCGTATGGACTGTGATTGACTTGACCAAGCTTGACTTGACATGACATGTGTATGACTTGTGATTGTGTGTGCATAAGTATAGTTTGAGTATGTGCACAGACACAAGCAACTGATAATGCAAAAGCAAAAAATTCAAAAAATTTCCGTTATTTTTTTTGTCATGAGGTGAAGGTACCAACTTTCTCCCGAAAAAGAAAGACGTGAAAAATGAAGTAAGAGTTTTCGAACTTTCCTCGATGAAAAAATTTGAAAAAGTTTTTGAACTTCCCCAAAAGAAAAAATACGAAAAAAATGGAAGAAGTTTTGAATTTCCATGCCGAGAAAATTTTTAAAAATGTTTTTGAACTTCCCCAAAAGAAAAGACATGAAAAAAGGAAGAAGTTTTGAACTTTCTCGTTGAGCAAAGCGAGATAAATCACATGGATTTTCTTCTTGTCAACTTGAATTGCTTGTCTTGATAATAATGTATGCATGATGAATGTTTGTAGGCCAGGAGGCTAAGGACAATTACATCATGTGACACGATCAATGAATGCACTTAGGTCATGAAGCTAAGCACAGTAGTTTGCTGTAAATGTATGTTGCTTAGGTTAGGAAGCTAAGCATCATATATAGAGTGTGAAAAAAACAAACAATCTTAAAAGTTGCTTAAGTCTGGAAGCTAAGCACGTATACAATGGTAATTACCGAGTGTTGCTTAGGTCAGGGAGCTATGCACGGTGCCGAGCACTCAATAAGAGACGCAATCTGAGACGTGTTCATATCAAAGACATTGGAACACTTGCCCTTTTGCACACTTTTATTATTTTAGAACTTTCGAAATTTTGGAATAATCACTCAAGATTTCGTTTTAAAAATTGCATAAGTTTCACACCATCCCATCCCAAGGTTAGGTAGATGTTGGTTGAAAAAATGAAGATCCATCGTCAGACGAGGCTCAAAGTGGTTTATCAAGAAAGGATTGTATATTTGAAAGGGTAAAGGTGATATATTATGGCTACAAGGGGTGCCTCAAATCATTGGGAAACCTAGTGCTTAGTTCGGCATGGATTTTTTTTCTTTTTTTTTAGGAAATGAAATGCAATGCAATGATCATATGCAAGAAAAGAAATACTCATTTTATTGAAATGGAAAAGGTAAAAAAAAAAACTAACGAAATGAATCTAAGAAATAATGGAGGGTGCCTATGCTAGTCTTTATTGAGGGAAAGGGAAATCAAGAATAAGAAAAGAATCATGAAATCTTGTCGTTGGAACCTGCCTCGTGCTTTGTGTTTTCCTTGACCAAATGTTGTAGAAAAGGAAACTATGGATATTCATTGTCAATCACATGACTCGAACACGATTCATCATGCATAGATAAGGAAAGATCATAGTGTATGAGGGGAATGATATGTATGGGAAAAGCATGAAAAAGGAAAGTATGTGAATGTGCTAAGTGTCTTAAGAAGGAAAGTGTAAGGTATGTAATGTATGAAAGTATGTGGGGAGGTAAGGGTGAAAGATATGGAAATTTCTGGGAATGGGAAGGACCCTCAACTCGAATGACGGAAAGGATGACTCATGCATGGACCTAAGACTTGGTCATGGTATGAAGAAAGTATGTACAAAATGTATGCAAAGACTCGTGAGTGAAAGTGATATTTGCAAGACTCGTGTTATGACCGTGTGACTAGACATATGATTAGACTCAAACAAGACCAGGAAAAGACCAAGTATGTACATTAAGCTGGTTAATCGTAGCTGTGGGACTCGACACGTAGACTCGGAAAGAAACAGCTGATCCATCGCATAACAATGTGTTTATCGCGTGGCGATGGCTCTATCGCGACGCGTCAAGCCTGACGCGCCGCGATGGTAACTTTCGTCATGCGCCACGAGTTTAGGGTGTTGCGCCAATGTTAGAACATCCCAGTGACTCGTGTTCAGTTTTTCTTTCGAAGGTTTAAGCCTAAAGTTTTCTAGGTTCGAGCATATTCATAATTTAGGGGCTCATTTTAATTAACCAAATTAATTTAGCAAAATCCTTTGGGTTAGTATATTCAAGTCATATGTATAAGAATCAAGTTATAAGACAAAGGTTAGTTTGTATAGACATATGTACAAGAAGCAAATCAAACCAAAGGTTAATTTTATCACAAACAAGTTATGCACAAGTAAGATATGCACAAGTAGTCAAGTAGATGTTGTAATGAGTTTGCCACCTAACAATGGCTTTAGTTCTCTAAAGTCAAGGATTATGGTGTCCAAGAGGGTCCATGGTTAAGAGTCTGGATGAATTATGCGGAAGCCTTACCTTAGAAGGGTTGGCACGATGGACGGGACCCCGCGAGTTAAACTCAACTCCATGGTTTGGTGAATTTAATAAACTCGGATGCACCCATTATTGCAAGGAGCGTTTATTAGGGTGGACGGAGCGTGAATTCCCAAGGACTAAAATCATATGTAAAACACATATGGGTTCAGAAAGGCCGGAAAAAACTTAATCAGGAAGTAAAATCATCGAGACAGTACTAGAATCGGGCTAAACACGAAGACAGAAGGCTGACGTAAAATCGCTTGATCCATCGTTGGACGGTAGGAATTATCGTCCGGCGATAGCTTTATCGCGACGCGATAAGACTATCATCCGACGATAGCTTTATCGCGACACGATAAGATTATCGTCCGGCGTTGGTTCCTAACGTCCTGCGTTAGTTCTGATGTTCTACGGCAGTGTCAATTTTTGATGTTTTTTTCAATTGTTTGCAGCGTCGTTTTGAAGTTAGTTGTGAAAAATATTCTCGGCCTTTCCTACGTGTATGTCCTATATTTTTGATGCATTACAGATGGTCTTTCCAATGCAAACCTTTTTATGCTTATGCCACAATGTTATTGAAAGTTACGCACATGAATATTTAGAATCTTTTAAGTCTAATCCACTCATTCTAAATCAATTACTAAACAAATTAGGAATCAATTTAGAAATCCTCCCAGTGGAGTCGCCAAAAACTGTAGGGAATTTTTCAAACTCATCTTTGAGCCCTACTGTGGTTCATGTTTTTAAGCATGGTGGCTTTCCAAGGAAAAGAAGCTAGAGATAAAAGAGTCGCTAACAAGTTTTAGGGACTTTTAAACCGTTCACGGGTGTGAAGGTTACACCCCATTCACGATCATAGAGATCGCTAACTCCATAGTGGTCTGGAACCATAACTGGATATTCGGGGATTATGGTACGAATCCAACATAAAAGAGATTGAGCCCGCCCTAAATAGGCCTCTACTTAATTCTTATGATATTCATGCGCGCTTTTCGATCAACATACATACATCAAGTTAATTTTAAACCTGCTTAATCTACGTTGGTTGATTATTAATGCACAATCAAGTCTATTAGTGGTAATCACTTGAGTTAAAATCATATTAGCCTAAATCAAATTATTAATTATCTTATTAGGCGTGATTTCAAGTACAAATTCCCTTTAAACCAGCAAAAAGGGCGTGATCAAGCAATAGCAATAAATCATGAATAATCAAGTAACGTATAATTAATACAACAATCATCATCATAAAACATCATCAAAACATCGTTAATAGTAAGATCCTAGGCATGATACTAAACGGATTAATAACAAATCCTAGCATGACACTACTAACGAAAATCGAAGCATTATCCTAAACATGATACTAGAAATCCTAAAATTATCCTAACATGATACCAGGAAGCATAAAAACATGTTAAACATGATTTTTTACACCAAAATTAAAAGAATAATTAAGTAATTGAATTACTCACTTTGATGCCTCAACCTTCTTGCTATTAAAACAATACACACGTTAGTAAACTTCAAGAAAGTTTAAATCAATAAAGTAAATAAATGAAATATGAATTGAAATATAGATTTGGGACCAAACCCTCATAACTGTTAACCTTTCACGCCGAGATCGAAGACAACGTCGAGGATGGATTGGAGTATTAGAATCTCGTGAATGAGGTATTGTGGATGATTTGGGAGAGTATCAAGGATGTGTTTAGGCTAAGGCTCAGAACATGGATATTTGATAAGGGTTGATGATGATGATTAGAGCTAGGTGATTATAGCTTATTGTAGCTTATGATTGATGGTTCTAGCTAATTTGAAAATAGGGAAAATGACCTCTATTCATAAGGGAAAAAGGGAGTCGGATGATCATAAAAGAGCATAATTTGGAACGAAATAGAATTTCTCTTGTCACGCCGCAAGAATTCTCATCATCTTTCAATGTGGGATAGTTGGTAAAATGCCAAAACAAAAAAGAATTAATTTGATTCTAAATTAAATTAAAATGGAAAAACAATCATCAAACAACAAGTGGCACAAGGAGAGCAACGGAGTAGGGTGAGGACCACAGAGTGAAGGACCACCTTCCCTTGCTCCCCAAGCAAATAGCAGGCACTAACCACGTGGCGCCAGCTGGCACCCAGCCTTAGGCAGCGAGGCATGCCTTGCTGCCGGCCTGGTGCTCGGCTGGGCCTGCTAGCCACCAAGCCTCGCACGCAATGTGGGCTGCTGCGCTGTGTGCTACTGCTGCTACTGCTAGCGAGGCCCAGCATGCCTTGCTAGCTGCTGGCCTTGTTGGCACACCTCCCTGCATGGCTGCTCGGCCAGCTCGCCCAGCCCTTGCATGCGATGCATGTTGGGCTTGCGGCCAAGCCTTGCCTTGCGGCAAGGAGCCCGGCTAGCCATGTTAGCCCACCTAGCCCTCAATTGGCTAGCCATATCGAGGCTAGGATTTTCACACGTGTTGAGTTGTTGTTTGACTGATTTTTTCGTCTCGTCGATTCCTAAATTCAACTCGACTTTCGACGCTTGGCTTCGACGCTCTAAGCTCGAAATCCGACTTCTTAGTTCGTAAAAGCTGTATCAACTCATTTAATCCTTCGGATTAATTCGTCGCTTTGGTTCAGTTACACAATTAGGTGTGACCCGTAGGGTTCAGTTATGAGCAAGCTGTAATATTAATTATACATTAATATTACTGATCGGAAGCGGCCTCCAGCTAGGCATTCCGATCACTTGACCTCACTGAATAATTAGCTTTCCTAATTAATTCTGAACCCTCTATCGGAATAATACACTTGTTCGAAGGACACCATTCCTTTCAGTTGGGACCGTCTAGGACCATTGCGGTGCGTTGGGACTATCGCGGTGCGTTGGGACCATCGTGGTGCGTTAGGAACATCGCAGTGCATTGAGACCATCGCGGTGCATTGGTGTGAGGAGGGTGTGCCAGTCGTTGGGGATTCCACTTCCTCTATGCCCATGGCCCTTTAAAGCCTATTACTTTACACTTTTTAAGGTGTGTTAGGATTTGAATTCTTGACTGTTTAAGGGACTTTGAATTAGAATTGATTCTATTATTACACTTTTTTATAAGAAACTAATAGGGAGTCGCTAATGAGTTTTAGGAAAACTCATAAACCTCGTTCATGCCTTTCTCTCAAGTAGAGTTCAAGGGATATTTAGCAAGAATCATAAGTTTACCCATGCCCAAATTGGTCTACTTGTACCAGAAATGAGTTCGGGAGCGAGAGTACTAAAATAACGTTCCCTTTAGAGGGGAATGGCTATCCTAGCCCAAGTGCGGCCTCTACTAACTATTCCTTTTTCACAATTTCATCACCAAACAATATATGCAACGTGGTACCTAAAACTAAGTTAGTTGATTTTATTTACACGCGTCAATCACATAAATATTACATTGCAATGATTGTCGTTATTCTTATTTATTCCAAATTCGTAAAAAGAACAATAAATAAACAAGATTCACCTTAGCTTAGGTGATAAAACAATCAATTAGTTATTCAATTCTAGTGTTTAATTAACGCAAGAATACTATGTGAAATTAATTAATTAAAGTTTATCTAAAGTGATCAAACAACACTAATTAATTAATTAAAGTTATTTAGGATAAGAAAAGTAAAGTGATTTATCAAAGTGCTCGGGAGTTTACCACTTTTCTTTGCTAGATCTTCGTTTAGAACACTTATGGACTCCTTCTTGTTGGAGAACCTCCACTGTGAGAACAAAACAATTAGAGGGTGAGTGTTTAGGACAAGAGGGTTGATTATTGCATAAGCTCGTATTGAACCTCTATTAATAGGGAATGAGTGAGATTAGGGTTTTGGAGATTCTGCCGCAGCAGGTGGCGCGCGCAACTCTGAAGGTTGCGCGTAAGTGATTTGGTTGCGCTGCCATGACAGGTCATGCGCGTGGCTTTATGGTAAGATTCGATTCAGTATATTTTTGAAATTATGAATCTTCCACGAGCGCATCTTTAAGGGTTGTGCTGGATGCCGCGCGCAACCTTGTGAGTTGCGCACGCCAGGCCAGCGCGACTCCTTGAGTTTCACGCGAATTTTCCTGTGAAAGCCCTAAATTTTAACCTAGGCTCTCTAAATCCATCCGAAATTAGGTTTAATCTCCGGATTAGGCCTAATTTCTGATCGGGATAAGTGTTAATGAGCTTTGGTTCATTTTGTTTGGGTCAAGCTAGTTAGTTTTATGTGTTTAGGGCTTAATCTGTAGTCCATAAGTATTCCTTACTCCAATCTAGCACAAAGATGGAATTATTTATCGTCATATCACTTCCGGTCGTGACAGGGGACCAAAAGTAAATGTCTACAATTGGTCCTGGAGTTGTGCGCTTGTTTTAAAGGATGATATAATTAGTACAAAATTTGATTTCTAATGGAATTATGATCGTGAAATATAACCGAACGTCTTTGAATTGGAACAGGATGAGGATTATCATATGAGAAGTTTTATTCAATTTCGAACTCTTTGATCTTTATCTTTTCGGAAAGGATAAATTAGAACCTTCTAGAGGATTCTAAAATCTCCTAAGGAATCCTAATTGGTTTAGGATTGGGAATAAGGTGTTTGGACCCTCACATGATCATTGGGTCGTAGGTAAGGTGGATCTAGGTTCGGTTTGGGCTCGGTTTAGTATTTTGGCCATAACTTATTCGTTATAAGTCGGATTTGGGCCTATAATATATCGTTGGAAAGATCATTTCAAGCCCCATAAAACTAAATAATAATTGGAACAGGATCATGGACCAAAATAATCTTGTTTGGACGTTTTTATGAGTTGGATAAAAAATAAACGATTTTAAGGACACAAAGTGAATGATTTTAAAGAAACGAAATGAATTATTTTGGGTTTAAAGACACGAAATGAATGATTTTGTATTAAATTATTTTATGAAAGGTTAGGAATATGGTCAAGGCTTAAAGAAACTTCACGAGACTTTTCAACTCTTTACCGAACTCGTTAATCAAAGATGTGAAAGGTACTCATCATTAGGTCATTTGCGGGTATTTACACCCATCAACATCTGGTAACATCCTTCCTTGCTCTTTCTCTAATGGTTGGTGACTTGTTGTCCATGTGTTGGTTTGTTGGATTGATTTCTTTCTTTTCCCCCCCTATGGATTCTTTGGTTTATGTTTGATCATGTTGTCTCATTCAAGCTTGGGGGAGGGTATTCTATCATTTCTGGTTGGGATATTGATTCATATATGCCATGCAAAATTGTTTATGCATTTCCATGTTCTTTATTTTTGAAAACTCCAAAAAGATTTTTGTTTCTATCAAGGCAAATTTGCAAAATGTGTTTTGTGTTTGTTCTTGCTTTGGACATAATACTTTTGGACTTGTGTTCTTGAATGCTTTTGTTCCTAAATGGTAGAGGTTTTTACGCTTTGAGATATCTTAGGTTGACTCTAGGATATGATATGTTAAGGTAGTTTGTTAAGAACTTTAGGACCATGAAGCCCTAGTTCACTCGTTTGTGGTAAGATGGTGTTGCTTCCTATGGTGGATTTGAATCCAAAAGTAAGTTTTTGATACAACCATGTGAGGTTTCACTTTCCTAGCCTTAAACATATCTTGCTTGAGCGGCTCATGGATCCTTGGCTATCGCCTACTCTTATCTAGAACTTGTCTTTTATCTCCCGAGATTGCGACCAAACCATTTGGGAAGGACAAAGACATCTTTTTGGGGTGGTTAATTTTCTCTTTCTAGGATTAGCTTTTATTTTTTTTTGGGTTTTGGTTTACATTTGCCTTCTTGCTAGCCTTTTGAGCCTTTCACCTTCTTTTCGAGCCATATTATTAGCTTTTGAGCCACTTGTTTCATTTTTGTCTCCATTTTTGTGAAGCATAAGGTCTTTAGCTTGTTGGTGTTGGCAAGAATATATGTGTGATTGTTTGGTTCATTTGCTATGCAAGTAGGTGTTGATTAAATTTTGTGAATAAAAGCATATGCAAAGTAGAAAAAGCCGTCCAAAGTTCAAAAAGGCAAGGACAATGCAATAACGAAAAGCATAAGCAATGCTTTGATATATGAAAATACAAAAAAAAAAAAAAAAAAAAAAATAGAAGAAAAAAAAATGAAAAGCACAAAAATATTTTGATGTGGTTATTTTTCTCCCTAGTTTAGAGCATTGAGGACAATGCTCCAACTAAGCTAGGGGGAAGCGTATCTACGCTTTTTGTATATTGTTTTGTGGTGTTGCCTTGAATAAGCTTGGGGGTGTTGGTATTTTTGTTTGAGTTTTGGTGATAACTTGGTTATGGTGTTGAGAATTGGCCATTCTTATGCTTCACAATTAGGTATACCACCAAATTTTCAAATTTTTAGCCTACCTTTACTCTTTTTGCCCATATGTTACAACCCTTCAAAGCCCTTTTGACCCTTATGGTTGAGTCACAAGCTAGTGGAGGGAGATGTTAGTCAAGCCTATGGAGTGGGTTTGCATAGTCAAGATGTCAAGTAGCCTTAAAATCTCTTCTTTTCCGGTTTCTTCGAGGAATCATTGAGATGCTCACTTGAGGTGAATTTAAAGCTAGTAGGGAGAACGCGGTAAGATTATTTGGGATGAAGGTGAATAGTGTCTTGTTAGTTCTCTATGCTTAGCATTTCTTATGTTTCAATCAACCTTGGACATCCTTGAGCGTGCACTCCTCTAATGTTTAGAAAGACTTGTATTCATTGGTGCTTGTTCATTTGTAAAATTCCATTCACGAGCATTTGTTTTCTTTCTTTCTCTTTTTCATTTTCTTTTTCATGCTTTGCCTTTTTTGTTTGGTTTGTGAGAGTTGTGGGTTAACCTCTTTGGAAACCCTCATGAGAGCATACTCGTCCTCTAGGGCGATCTAGGGGTTTAAATGGCTTGTGTTTAGTTGCTAAAATTTACCGTGATTCCTACGAAAGTGAGTTAGTGTACATTCCCATCCTTTTAAGTTTTCTTCTTTCTTTCTTAGCTTGAATAAGTTCAAAATTTTCCCTTGGGTTTGATTTTGTTTTGCTCGAGGACAAGCAAACGTTTAGCTTGGTGGAATTTGATGAGTGTCATTTATGGCACTCATAGGGTAGTTTTTAGGTAATAATGCTTTCTTTGCATGCTTGTGTGTTAGTCAAGACAAATGCATGTTTTTATCAATTTTATTATCCTTTTTATGCATTTCTTTGCTATTCTCTCGCTTTCCGTTTGGTTTGATTTGTTTTGTAGGTGTGTTGGGATTTTTCGAGGCTCAAATGTCAAAGAGGAAGCCCAACACGAGCTTTGGAAGTCAACAAAACCAAGTATGGGAAGTTATAGAGCAAGCAAACCGCGTTAGAAGTCAATGTCAGATTGCTTGGGCAAAGAATGCATGCCCAAGCATTAGAGAAGATGATTTGCTTCTGTGCTGGGCATATAAAGGATGCTTGGCCGAGTGGCTCTTCATGCCCAAGAAGCCTTCCGCACCAAGAATCTCCCGTTCGCAAGCAGCAGATCGGGCAAACAACATCTGCTCGGCCAAGCAATACCCGAGCCAAAAGAGGGTATTCTCGAGCATAGGCATTTGCTCGGCCGAGTAGATCAATATGCCCGAGAAGCCCTATTTTGCGGTTTTGCTTATTTTTCTTCTATTTTCTCTTAAAACTATAAATATGTACGGACCTTCTATTTTGGGTAGATTTCATTTTTGTTTTCTCCTCGTAATTAGGCTTAGGTTGAGAGATTTCTCTCTACATTAGGCTAGCTTAGGAGTAGTTTTAGAGAGAGGAAGTGAGAGATTTCAATGGTGATTTGAGAGAATGAAGATTCAAGAGTGACAATTATATTGAAGACCTTCTCAATTATCAATGAGCATTTCTTGCTCTATCTCATGTTATTGCTTTCTTTAATTTCATGCTTGTTTGATTTAGTTTGTTGCTTGATGCTTGATTAGATTAGTTTGTTCTTCATAGTTGGTAGATTCTTGATTTCAATTACTTGTTTGAATTGGATGATAATTATTTATGAGTAATTTCTTGCTAGGGTTTGGGTAAAACTTATTTAATTTATTGATTATGATTAATTTGGGACTTATGTTGATTAATTGTTGAGATTAAATTAATTAATGGAAGTTTTCATGTGCTTAGTTTGATTAAACCTTGATAACTATGCTAGATTGCATTGTAGATCCTAATGTCATGACCACTTGATTTAGGATTTGCAATTGATGATTAGTTTGAATTGTGATTCTCCTAGTTTATTATTCATAGAGGAAACCTAGCTGAACGATTAGGTGATAGCTCTTTGATTCCAATTGATAGCTCTTATCATTAGTCTTCGCAACCATTAATTGGCTTAACCTTCCCATAGTATTGCAATTGTCATGATTACTTGTTGTTCCCTGTTCCCTAGTGTTTCATTTGTTTGCTTCCTTGTTTTGGTATTTAGTTGATGTTAGTTCACCCTATTCTTCACTCATGACTTCGACCTAGCTTAGGCATTGATTGAAAGTACTTGAACATAAACGTTCCTAATGGTTCGACCCTTGACTTACCTCTATACTTGTATCTAGGTTTGTTAAGTGATTATGAATTTTGTTTGGCTCTAGGGAGGATTAGTCAACGACCTAGTTTTCCCTACGTCAATGGCGAGCATGTTTTATTTATTATTGCTAGGATAATCATGTTAGTGTGGTGCATATGTACTTAACTTTTGCTGATTCGTAGTTTTGTATTTGTGTTTGGCTTTCATTTGGATTGACTCTACTATGATCCACTTATATGGTGAGTAGAGGGGTTGAAATAAAGAGAAAGTGACAAGTACTTGAAGCATGAAGAGCATGAAGGGAATGAGTGCAGAGAGTTACTTGTTATGCTTTCTTAATTTTATATTTGGAATTGTTGATTATTATTTATGGACTAACATTGTAATGTTTTGTTTTAAATTGGTTTTTGAAGGGCCATGTTGGTATTGGTTCCAACTTGTGGTTGTTTTAATTATACTTATGTTTTGAGTTTGTGAACTCAAGTTATTTATTTTGAAAAGTTGGTTTTTAAGTTAGACTTCCGTTGTGTGAGTTTGAAAATAGTCATAGCCGATATCACGGTGGCGGTATATTTTGGTTATTTCCTAAAATGAGTTTTATTTAGAGTAAAAAGGGCATTTAAAAGAAGGAAATTTTCAGGGTATTACAGTAAATTACTCACTAGCCATGTATCTAGTTACAACTAACCACATTGTATGTCTCTTGTAATCTTGATAGTTTTTTACTAAAGTATTTTATATAAATTAATAGATTTTGACCCAAAACATTTCATTTCACATGTCATTCATAATTACTAATATTGATTAATTATTAGTGGAATTTTGTCATCAATAATTATTGATAAAAATATCGATATTTTTCTTTACAAAAAATATTTCTACATCCTCATTTTAATTAATAAATTTATTTTTTTTCCCTTTCTTCTTTGAAAGATATGCCTTTAATAATTAAATTTGAATTTAAAACAAATTTATATTGTCGTGTATATAATACTACAATAAATACTATCGAATATACATACATATATACATACATACAATATGTATATATATATATATATATATATATAAGGAGAGTTTTTTCCCGAGTTTTAGAGAGCCATGTAGGATTAAATTTTCTTAACGCGCCATGTAAGATTATACATTATAGTTATAGCCAATTAAATAAGAGATTTGTAATTTCTTTTAGAATTAAATAATTCAAATGCCACATAAGCAAATTTGGCGAATGAGAATTTAAATTTAAGTTAATTAAATATATAATACTATCTTTTGATATTAGGAGTTTTAACGCGTCATGTAGGATTATACATAATAATTATAGCCAATTAAATAAGAGATTTGTAATTTATTTTAGAATTAAATAATTCAAATGCCATATAAGAAAAATTGGCAAATAAGATTTTTAAGTTAAGTTAATTAAATATTGTAGGGAATTTTTCAAACTCATCTTTGAGCCCTACTGTGGTTCATGCCTTTAGGCATGGTGGCATTCCAAGGAAAAGAAGCTAGAGATAAAAGAGTCGCCAACAAGTTTTTGAAACTTGTAAACCGTTCACGGGTGTGAAGGTTACACCCCATTCACGATCACGGAGATCGCTGACTCCATAGTGATCCGGATCCATGACTAGATGTTCGGGGATGATGGTACGAATCCAACCTAAAATAGATTGAACCCGCTCTAAATAGACCTCTACTTAATTCTTATGATATTCATGTGCGCTTTTCGATCAACATACATACATCAAATTAATCCTAAACCTGTTTAATCTGTATTGGTTTATTATTAATGCACAATCAAATCTATTATTGGTGATTAATTGAATTAAAATGATATTAACCCTAAATCAAATTATTAATTATCTTATTAGGCGTGATTTCAAGTACAAATTCATTTTTAAACCTGCAAAAAGGGCGTGATCAAGCAATAGCAATAAATCGTGAAAAATCAAGCAACATATGATTAATATAACAATCATCATCATAACAACATCATCAAAACATCGTTAATAGCAAGATCCTAGGCGTGATACTAACCGGATTAATAACAAGTCCTAGCATGTCACTAGTAACAAAATCAAAGCGTTATCCTAAACATGATACTAAAAATCATAATCAACATTCTAATCATGATACTAGGAATTAAAATCATATTGTAAACATGATTTCTACTCCAAAATAAAAGAATAATAAAGTAATCGAATTACTAACTTTGATGTCTCAACCTTCTTGCTATTAGAACAATACACATGTTAGTAAACTTCAAGAAAGTTAAATCAATAAAGTAAATAAATCAAATATAAATTGAAATTTAGATTTGGGACCAAACCCTCAGAACTATCAACCTTTCACGTCGAGGTCAAAGGCAACGTTGAGGAGGATGGTTTGGAGTATTCAAATCTCATGAACGAGGTATTGTGACTAATTTGGGAGAGTATCAAGGATGTGTTTAGGCTAAGGCTAAGAACATAGGGATCAAGAAAGAGAATTCATGACTATGATAATTAAGGGATTATTGATGATTGTTGGTGATTTGTAACGAGGTAAAGCGACCTGTATTTATAGGGATAAAAGAGAGTCGAATGGGTTAGAAAAGATCAGAATTCAAATTGGAATAAAACAGGTTTTTATCGCGGCGCGACAAGGTGCACCGCGGCGCGATAGGCCTACCGCGGTGCGATGGTTCCGTCATTCTGTGATGGTTTCAAAGATGACTAAGCCATATGGAATTTTATTTCTTTTAGAAATGGGTTAATGAAGTACATCCGTTCGTCTTTTAATTTGATCGGGATAAGGATTATTAAAAGAGAAGTTTTATTCGGCTTCGAACTCTTTTGATCTTTATCTTTTCGGAAAGGATAAATTAGAACCTTCTAGAGAATTCTAGAAGCTCCTAAGGATTCCTAATTAGTTTAGGATTGGGAATAAGGTATTTGGACTCTCACATGATCATTGGGTCGTACGTAAGGCGGACCTAGGTCCGATTTGGGCTTGGTTTAGTATTTTGGCCATAACTTATTAGTTTTAAGTTGGATTTGGGCTTATAATATATCGTTGGAAAGCTCTTTTCAAACCCCATCCAACTAAGCAATAATTGGACCGGCATTTTGGACAAAAATAATCGGATTTGGACGTTTTTATGGATTGGATACGAAATGAATGATCTTAAGGACACGAAATGAATGATTTTGAGTATAGAGACACAAAATGAATGATTTTGGATTAAAACATATTAGATAAGGTTATAAATACGGTCAAGGCTTAAGGGAACTTTACGAAACTCTTCAACTCTTTACCGAACTCGTTAATCAAAGACGTTAAAGGTACTCATCACTGGGTCTGGTTTTTAGAAAGACACAACCAGGTGTCTACAAATATAAATTATTATGTTTTGAGATTATAAAATATTATGTTTTGAGATTAGGAATTTTATCACAATTTATTTTAAAATAAAAATAAAAATAAAAATGTTAAATGATATACTACGTACAACGAATAAAATAACAAAATTTATCACATAAATACAAAAAATATTTGTTTTTTTTAAAAAAATTAACAAACTGTGCATCGCACGGGCTTCATTTAGTATTATTTAAATTTGAATATTGCTAGCACTTGTTAAGGTTTTGAGTCTATATAAATTTTAGAACACATGTTGTAACATAAGATAAATGCATGTTGTATTGAATAAAGTAATTATTTTAAAAGTTAGTTGTTTTAAACTTTGATACTTAATAAAAATATCTATCAATGAATATAATACTAACTCCGTTTCTTATTACTTGCAACAAAGAGGAGTTTTGCGAACTCCAAGGAAAAAGAACTTAAGTATAGTTATTTTGAAAAATAACGGCATATACTTAGGTATTAATCTAACCCAAAAGAAAAGAAAAAACAAATTCAACCATAATTAAACTAAATAACCCAGCACCAGCAATACCACCCAGCATCACCAAACCGAACCCACGAACCCAGCGAACCAAACTCAGAACCCACCAACCCACCACCACCCAGCAGCACAGAACCCACGAACCCAGCAACCCACGAACCCACCAACAGCATCGAACCTAGCAACCCACAAACTCAACAACCCATTAATCCACCAACAGCACCGAACCCACGAACCCACCGACACCACCACCCATAATCAAACCCATGAACCCCAAACCCAAACCCACGAAACCAGTTCCGAACCTACAAACCCATAACCCAAAACCCACAACCCACGAACCCAAAACCCAAACCCATGAAAACCATCAGATTTGGAAAACCACGAGAATGGGGTTGGAGGAGGAGAGAGAAAAGTAATGGGATGAGGAAGAGGATGAAGAAATTTGATGATGAAGGAAGAGATAGAAATATTATGAATAAATATGTTGAATTTAGATGAAGGGGAATGAATTTGGCGAGAAGGGTGAAATTAATTAACATTGGGGTTTAATTTAATGAAATAAGATTTGTAGTTTAATAAGGTTTTTTTTTTAAGTAAGGGTAATTTTGTCATTTCTTAGTAAAAAAATTACTAAAAAAGGAAAGAAAACAATTTGCTGCGAGTAATGTGAACCACCCATTTTAGGTAAATGTTGCGAGTAATAAGAAACGGAGGTAGTACTATTTTTTCATTTTTTTTTCCCAAAATTATTCAATTGCCCCATTACATTTTCTCTGCACATAAGAATGTGAGATATCTAACAATTATATTCTAATAAATATGATAATATAGAAATCTCGGAGATAAAATTTGAAAAAAATTGAAATCAACTATAGGGAAATTTTCAAACTCATCTTTGAGCCTTACTGTGGATCATGCTTTTAGGCGTGGCGGCGTTCCAAAGAATAGAAGCTAGAGATAAAAGAGTCACCAACAAGTTTTAAGAACTTGTAAATCGTTCACGGGTGTGAAGGTTACACCCCATTCACGATCACAGAAATCGCAAACTCCACAGTGGTCCGGAACCATGACTGGATGTTCGGGGATGATGGTACGAATCCAACCTAAAAGAGATTGAACCCGCCCTAATTAGGCCTCTACTTAATTCTTAAGATATTCATGTGCACTTTTCGATCAACATACATAAATCCAATTAATCCTAAACCTGTTTAATCTATGTTAGTTGATTATTAATGCACAATCAAATCTATTATTGGTGATCACTTGAATTAAGGTCATATTAACCTAAATCAAATTATTAATTATTTTATCAGGCATGATTTCAAGTACAAATTCCATTTAAACCTGCAAGAAAGGGGCGTGATCAAGCAATAACAATAAATCATGAATAATCAAGCAACAAATGATTAATAAAACAATCATCATCATAAAAACATCATCAAAACAACGTTAGTAGTAAGACCCTAGGCATGATACTAAACGGATTAATAACAAATCCTACCATATCACTAATAATAAGATCAAAGGGTTATCCTAAACATGATACTAGAAATTATAATTAACATCCTAATCATGATACTAGTAATTAACATAACATTATAAACATGATTTCTACTCCAAAATCAAAAGAATAATAATAAGGGTGATTGAATTACTCACTTCGATGCCTCAACCTTCTTGCTATGAAAATAATACACACATTAGTAAACTTAAAGAATATTAAATCAATAAAGTAAATAAATCAAATACGAATTGAAATATTGATTTGGGACCAAACCCTCAGAACTATCAACCTTTCACGTCATGGTCGAAGGCAACTTCGAAGATGGCTAGGAGTATTCGAATCTCGTGAATGACTATGTTGTCTAATTTGGGAGAATATCAAGGATGTGTTTAAGCTAAGAACATGGATGATTGATGACGATTGTTGGAGCTAGATGATTATAAACTAGAAAAAGAACCTCTATTTATAGGGAAAAAATAGAGTCTAGACGATCAGAAAAGATCAGAATTTGAATCGGAATAAAACAGGTTTCATGGCAGGACGATAGACCTATCGCAGCGCGACAGTGTCCATCGCGACGCGATTGGACTATCGCGGCGCGATGTTTCTGAAGATAACAAAGTTGTACGAAATTTGATTTCCAATAGAATTGGGTCAACGAAATACATCCGGACGTCTTTGAATTTGATCGGGATAAGGACTATTAAAAGAGAAGTTTTATTCGGTTTTGAACTCTTTGGTCTTTATCTTTTTGAAAAGGATAAATTAGAACCTTCTAGAGACTTCTAGAAGTTCCTAAGGAATCCTAGTTGGTTTAGGATTGAGAATATGGTATTTGGACCCTCACATGATCATTGTGTCATAGGTAAGGTAGGCTTGGGTTCGGTTTGAGCTCGGTTTAATATTTTGGCCATATCTTGTTCGTTCTAAGTCGGATTTGGGCTTATAACATATCGTTGGAAAGATCTTTTCAAGCCTCTGGAATATAGACCAAAATAATCTGGTTTGGACGTTTTTATGGGTTGGACACGAAATGAATGATTTTGAGGGACACGAAATGAATTATCTTGGGTTTAAAGGCACGAAATAAATAATTTTGGATTTAAACATTTTAGGAAAGGTTAGAAATATGGTCAAGGATAAAGGGAACTTCACGAGACTCTTCAACTCTTTACTGAACTTGTTAATCAAAGACGTGAAATGTATTCATCACTAGGTTTGGGTTTTGGGGAGACACAATCACGCAAAATAAGCACGCAAGGTGTGCAACTTTGCATTTGAATCTTGGTATTTGTATGCTTGAGATTTCTCACTTTTAAACTCTCTCTCTTTTTTTGTTTTTGCATTTGAGATTTGTATTTGAATCTTTCTTTAGATAGGTGCGGGCAATACAAATCATGCGGTCTATCACTCACTTGGCATTCATGTTTCTCAGGCACGGTGCCGAGCTCTCGATAAGAGACGCAATCTGAGACGTGTTCATATCAAAGACATTGGAACAATTTCCTTTTTACACACTTTTATTGCTTTTTGAACTTTAGAAAATCACTCAAGCTTTTGGCTTTGAGAATTGCATAAGTTGCACACCATCCCATCCCAAGACTAGGTAGATGTGGGTTGAAGAAAGAAAGGTCAATCGTTAGACGAGACTCAAAGTGTTTTATCAAGAAAGGATTGTATATTCGAAAGGATGAAGATGATATGATATGGCTACAAGGGGTACCTCAAATCATTGGTATACCTTGTGTCTAGTTCGGCATGGAGGGTTTTTGTTTTTTTTTTCCTTAATGCAATGCAATGATCATATGCAAAGAAATAAATGCTCATTTCATTGAAAAGGAAAAGGTGAAAACAAACTCATGAAATAAATCTAGGAAAAAAGATAGAGGGTGCCTATGCTAGACTTATTAAGGGAAAGGAAAATAAAAAATAAGAAAAGAATCATGAAATCTTTGTCATTGAAACCTTCCTCGTGCTTTGTGTTTTCCTTGACCAAAGGTTGTAGAAAGGGAAACCATGGATACTTATTGTCAATTAATTAACTCGAACACGATTCATTATGCATAGATGGAGAAAGATCGTAGTGTATGAGGGGAATGATATGTATAAAAGAGGAAATTATGTGAATGTAGGAAGTATCTAAGAAGGAAAGTGTAAGGTATGTAATGTATGAAAGGTGATGTAGAAGGAAAGGGTGTATTTGTGGAAAGATATGGAAATTTCCGGGAATGGGAAAGACCCTTAACTCGAATGACGGAAGGGATGACTCATGCATGGACCTAAGACATGGCCATGGTGTAAGGAAAGTGTGTACAAAGTGTTGCAAAGACTTGTGAGTGGAAGTGATGGATCGATTTATTATAAATTCATCTTTGATTTAGGCTTCTTTATCGCGAAAATGTTGTCGCTGGACGTTGGACCCTTCCGTCTAGCGTTAGATCTGGCGATTCTGCGCCAGCTTTCTGTCTTTGTGTTTTGCCTGATTCTAGTACTGTCTCGACGATTTTACTTCCTGATTAAGTTTTTTCGACTCTTCTTAACCTATATGTGTTTTACATATGGTTTTAGATCTTGGGAATTCACGCATCGTCCACCCTAATAAACGCTCCGTGTAATAATAGGTGCATCCAAGTTTGTTGAATTCACCGAACCATGGAGTTAAGTTTAACTCACGGGGTCTCGTCCATGGTGCCAACCCTTTAAGGTATGGCTTCCGCGCGATGCATCCGAACTCTTAACCATATACCCTCTTAGACACCATAATCCTTGACCTTAGAGAACTAGTGCCATGGTTAGGTTGCAAACTCATTGCATCATGTTGTGACTATTTAACTATGTGTGCATATCTTACTTGTGCATACCTTGTTTGTGATTAAACTAACCCTTTGTTTGTGATTGAACTAACCTCTTTGTGTTGACTTGATTCTTGTACATATGACTTGTATATACTAACCCAAAGGACTTTGCTTAATTAATTGGTTAATTAATATGAACTCATAAAGTCTAAATATGCTCGACCTAGAAGACTATAGGCCTGAACCTTCGATAGAACGATTGAAAACAAGTCATTGTGATGCTCCAGTTTTGGCGCACCACATTTAACTTGTGGCAAGTGACGTTTGGAACCATCGCGACACGTCAAGCTTGACGCCCGCCGCGACGGAACCAACGCCACCCGACAGAACCATCGTCACGCGATAGTTCTATCGCCACGCGATGGTTCAACTATTTCTTTCCAAGTCTTCGCGCTAAGTCTCACTATCACGATTAACCAGTTTAATGTACATACATGGTCTTTCCCTGGTCTTGTATGAGTCTAACCACATGTTTAGTCACATGGTCATGACACGAGTCTTGTAAATATCACTTCCACTCACGAGTCTTTGCACACACTTTGTACATACTCTTTTTTCACACCATGACCATTTCTTAGATCCATGCATGGGTCCTCCTTTCCATCATTCGAGTTGAGGGTCTTTCCCATTCCCGGAAATCTCAATATTTTTCCACAAATACACCTTTTTCCCTTCACATCGCCTTTTATACATTACATACCTTACACTTTCCTTCTTAGAAATTTCCTACATTCACATACTTTCCTCTTTTATACATATCATTCCCCTCATACACTACGATCTTTCCCCATCCATGCATGTTGAATCGAGTTCGAGTCAATTAATTGACAATAAGTGTCCATGGTTTCCCTTTCTACAACCTTTGGTCAAGGAAAACACAAAGCATGAGGCAGGTTCCAGTGACAAAGATTTCATGATTCTTTTCTTATTTTTGATTTTCCTTTCCCTCAATACATCTAGCATAGGCACCTTCCATCTTTATTCCTAGATTTATTTCATGAGTTTGTTTTCACCTTTTCCATTTCAATAAAATGAGCATTTATTTCTTTGCATATGATCATTACACACACTTGTGCGAGGTTTGGCTAGAGCTACGTTCGGCCTGATTCCTAACGGATACGTAGGCAACCTTACATTAGGGTGCGGCCGTAAAAAATGTTGTAACTCCACAAGTCTCCCTCTACGGAAATATTAGAATAATATGTATAAAATACCGTAGAGATACACTTGGGCGTATTACCGCCACGTGAAAACGTAAGGCTTTCTTAACTACTAAAAAAATGGTAGCGAAAAAATAACGACTTTTATTAATAACTAATAACCATAAGATAAATATTGTTTGAAAAATATTCCAAATAAAAACTTTTCTGACTCATGAATAAATAAATTCCTAACTAAGTGATCCCAATCCCGACTCGAGTATGCGCACGATGAACTCCACACCTGAAATCAAAACTACTTACCAATAATGGAAAATAGAGCGAACCAAAACAAAAAGGAGAACGGATTAGCAAAATCACTAAGTACATATAAATGCAAGGCATGTAAATACTTTTATTAGAAAAACATGCTTTAGAAATAATTACTTTAAGTTAAACATACCAAAATATGACTTCTTAAAATTCATCACTTTCCAAAATTAGACTTTCTAAATTTAGACATATTTCCAAAATTAATTTTCCTCACCTAAGTGTGCACACCCCCAAGCAAGTCGAACTATACTCGAGGAAAGACCAGATCATACAAAGTTCATGGTCTTACTTAATCAGTCCGGGGTAAAGGGACAATAAATATTAAATACTCAGGCCCATAATGAGCTGCAAATTTTAAATTAATTTCTTTAATTCAATAACATGTAATCAAGTGATTTATAACAACTTTTATTAAATTAATCAACACTTTAAAAGATCAAACCTTTAAGTCGTAAAATTATATTTTTAACTCATCACAAAAATCATTAACTCAAATCTTTCATACGCAATTGTTAACAATTATTAAAATAAACATTCACCAAAATACGCATTCAAAACTTGTATCAAGGACCTAGCCACCTATACGTACCTTATCACGGAAAACAAAGGTACGATTACACTTGATCACGATCGAGAGTATCCTCATACAATTTAAAATTTGCCTTAATTAATATAAGGTTAACAAATAATCCCAAAATTATAAACACTACTCTACTTGTGCATGAACTATAGAAACTATTAACCTTATCAAATCAAAACTTTAATTATTTTTATACAATAATATATGTTAGTATGAAAAATAGTAATTTTAGTATCAAAATTGTAACATTAGTATCAAAATAATAACATTAGTGCAGTAATAATAATAATCATAATGATTATAAGGAGTAAGAGGAAAGAAAGTTATATTTATTTTGTTCTTGCGGTAGTAAAGGAGGGAGGAAAGGAGGAAGGTGCTATGCACCTAGCTGGCAGCAAGCTACGGCAGCAACAAGTGGCGGGATGGAGTAGTAGCAATACGACAAGGAGGTTGGGGTTTGCGGCAACGGTTGAGCGGTGCATTTACGGTGTTTGTTTAAGCAAGAAAACATGAAAGAAATAGAGGAAGAAGAGGCCGTGAGTTCTTAAGAGTATAGAGGAAATTTTCATGTTTTTGTTGTGAGTAAATGGGAGGAACTAAGAGTCTATTTATAGGTGATTAAGTGTACAAAGATAAAGTTCAAGAGAGTGTGGGATTAGTATGAAAACAAGATAAGTTTAGCTTAGTTAAATGAATTTGAATGCAATTTGGCCTAGGTTAATTTATGTGGGAAATCAAATGAAAAAGATGAGAGAGAAAATAAGATTAACGTTGATTTGGTTGGAGGAGTAAGGATTGAGATCAAGATAATTAAAAGAAATTAACTACTTAAAAGTGAAGAAAAACAATGCTATCTTACCTAAATATTCGGCCAGCAAGTTTATAAAATAAGAATCTCTTTATTTTATTTTAAATACGAAAATCATTATGTAAATTAAGAAAATAATTGATTAAATCAAGTTTATCATTAAAATGAAAATATATAAAATATTTCAGATAATATCAAAACTAAGATTAGTTGTGAATCATAAGATAATAATTAAGGTTCTTAAGTATAATTAATTAAGATAAAATCCGAAAATAATATAGTTAAGTTCAAAACAACGTACAACATAAATTTAGAAATTAATAAAATATGGACCGATCAAGATTATTAATTAAATTAGAAATATGAAAATAGTTAATTGTTCGAATAATTAGATACTTATATTTTTGGCGCCAAAATTTAAAATTTATTTTGGCTCCAAATTCAAATAATCAAAAGAATAACTAAAAAAATATTTTCAAAAACTAGGGGTTTTACAAATGCATTCACTCATATTCATACATGATCATATCAAGGGATCTCTAATGCTCATCCTTATCCATTTAGGGCTAGACGTGGGGGCTTGATCCCTACTTCATTAGCCTACCTAGCCTAAGAGTCACCATCATTTGGCTTTTCTCAAAATATTTTTCCACACCCTTAGCCATTGCAGTCTAACCTTAGTGTCACTCTCACACATATCACATATACATAGCCAAATAATTCTTCTGTTAGGAACCTTTTGTCATGAAATCTTGATGTAACCCTGAGCATGCCTTGTCATCTGAGAATCACTCATTATCATAGTTGTAGACACCTTATTGTGTCTCCCCAAAAACCAAACCCAGTGATAAATACCTTTCACGTCTTTGATTATCGAGTTAGGTGAAGAGTTGAAGAGTCTCGTGAATTCCCTTGAGCCTTGACCATTTTTAACCTTTCCTTAAATGTTTTAATCCAAAATCATTTATTTCGTGCCTTTAAACCCAAATCATTCATTTTGTGTCCCCTTTATAAAATGCCCAAACCTGATTATTTTGGTCCATAATCTGGATCCAATAATTGTGTAGTTGGATGGGGCTTAAAAAAGAGCTTTCCAATGATATATTATAAGCCCAAATCCGAGTTATGATGAAGAAGTTATGGCCAAAATACTAAACCGAGCCTTACCTACAACCCAATGACCATGTGGAGGGTCCATTAACCTTAAAATCATTCCTAAACCAATTAGGATTTATTATGAGCTTCTAGAATCCCTTTAAAAGGTTGTTCAATCCTAAATCTTTTAGGATTTATTACTAGCTTCTAAAATCTTCTAGAAGGTTCTAGTTTATCCTGTTTTTGAAAAGATTAAGACTTCAGAATTTTACATCGGATAAAACACTTGTTTTTCAATGATTTTAATTCTGATAAAATTAGAATACGTACTGATATTCGATTAACCCAATTTGATTGTAAGTCGAATTCCGTACGAATTCTATCTTCTAAGAATATCGCTGAGCGATAGAAATATCGCGTCACGATAGCGCCTGTTTTATTCCGATTCGAATTCTGACTCTTTTGTGATCCTTCGACCATCTTTTTTCCTTATAAATAGAGCTCGTTTCACCCCGTTTTCAATCATCAACAAGCTTGATCACCAACAATCATCATCTAATCCCTTCTCTAAGCTAATAGCGCTTCTCTCTCTCTTTTGATTTCTTAGCCTAGCCTAAGCACATCCTTGATACTTTTCCCTAATCACACACCATACCTCCTTCACGAGTCTTGAATACTCTAAGCCACTCTCGAAGTTGCCTTCGACCTCGACTTGAAAGGTTGATAGTTATAAGGGTTTGGTCCCTAATCTATATTTCAATTCTTGTTTGATTTATTTGGTTTATTTAATCTTTCTTGAAGTTACTAACGTGTGTATTGTTTTTATAGAAAGAGGTACAAGGCATCAAAGTGAGTAGATATACTATCCTTAATTATTCTTTTGATATAGGAATCATGCTAAGAATATCATTTTAATTCCTAATATCATGTTAGGATGCTTTTATGATTTCTTGTATCATGTTAGGATGCTTTTATGATTTCTAGTATCATGTTTAGGATAATGCTTTGATTATGATTTTTCCCTTTGGACACCACTATGCTTAAAGGCATGATCACAGTGGGGCTCAAAGTTAAGTTTGAAATATACCCTACAGTTTTTGGCGACTCCGCTGGGGAGGATTTCTTATTGTGATTCCTAAAATTTATTTTGGCAATTGACTTTAGAATGAGTGGATGAGACTCAAAATATTCTAGATATTCATTGTGCATAATTTTGATTAACATTTTGGTGTAAGCATAAAAAGGACCATGTTGGAAAGACCATCCGAAATGCATCAAAACATAGGATTTTCACACGTAGGAAAAGTCGGAAATATCTTTCACAACTGGAATCGAAAAGATACTGCAAAAATTGGAAAATCCGAAGAACATAGGAAACTCCTGCGACGCGCAGGAACTGTCGCGAGACAACAGTGTCTATCACCATGCGATAGCTCTATCGCGACGCGATAGGGTTATCGTTGCGCGATAGACCCTGTTTTCTCGCGCCGAGTTCTTTTAACATCGAGCCAGGAATCTGCCTTCTTGTTTTGACCGAATCTAGTACTGTCTCGCCGATTTTAGTTCCTGATTGAGTTTTTCCTTATTTTTTGAACCCATAAGTGTTCTACATATGCCTTTAGCCCTTGGGAATGTACGCTCCATCTACCCAATCGAACGCTCCGTGCAATGACGGGTACATCCAAGTTTGTGAATTCACCAAACCATAGAAGCAAGTCTAACTTGCGGGGACCCATCCATACGCGCCAACCCTTCTAAAGGTAAGGCTTCCACGCAATGCATCCGGAATCATAACCATGGACCCTCTTTGACCACCATAATCATTGAACTTTAGAGGACTAGAGCCATGGTTAGGTTGCAAACTCATTGCATCATATTGTGACTACTTGACTACTTGTGCATATCTTACTTGTGCATACCTTGTTTGTGATTAAACTAACCCTTTGTGTTGACTTTTTTCTTGTAAATATTTATAAACATACTAAAAAAGGACTTGTTTATCTAATTTAATCCTCTTATTTTTAAGTCAAGTCATAGTTCTTTTTTTATTTTGAGTAAACCCGGATTTTTATTCTCGTATCCTGCACAAGCGTTAACTTGTTTTGGTCATAGCCAGAGTTCTAGAAAGAGTTACGAGTCTTATAACCTATGGATATGTAGCCCCGGGTTTTATCTTTCCTTTGGAGTTAGTTTCGTCCCAATTAGAGTCACAGATCAAAAGTTATGACTGAAATACTACAGCCTGTCCAAGTTTAGGAGTTCTTTTTAGCGTCCAACCTATTTTTTTTTTTATTTCTTTTCGTGTCAGGCTAGTCTTAGGCAATCTTCTACTTCTCTTAGTCCTCTAACCCGTGTCAACTCGTATAAAATAGGATTGTGGATTTTTTTATTTATTCCCATGAGTCATAACCTTAACGTGTGCTCTTTGTCTTTGATTGTGGTTTAATCTTATTTATGACTAACATTTGCCAATGGACTGATTTCACCTAGTACATAGTACAAACATTAAAATTGGACAAAATTAATCAAGTTAGTTTGTCTATATTTTAGTCTTTCGGCTATTTGGTCCTTGAGTCCTTCGTTTTTTTTCCCACACTGTTCTCATGTCTAATCACATGGTCATTGCACGAGTCTTGAACTTATCACTTTCACTCACGATGCTTCACACACTTTGTACATACTTTTTTCACACCATGACCATGTCTTAGGTCCATGCATGAGTCGAACTTTCCATCATTTGAGTTGAGGGTCCATCCTATTCCCGGATTTTTTCCATATCTTTCCACGTTCACATACTTTCCTTATACACATATACCCTTCTACATATTTTCCTTCTACGTCACATTTCCATACATTAAATACCTCACACTTTCCACATTTACATACCTTCCTCTTACATGTTTTCTCCATACATATCATTCCCCTCATACACTATGACCTTTCCTCACATGTGCATGTTGAATCAAGTTTGAATCATGTGATTGACAAAGATAAACACAAAGCACAATGCAAGCTTCTCACCAAGATTTCATGCTTTCTTCTTCTTTTTGCAAACCCTTCCCTAATAAGTCTAGCATAGGCACCCTCCATCATTTCTTAGATTTTTATTTCATGAGTTTGATTTTTTCACCCTTTGCATTTCAATATAATGAGCATTTATTTCCATGCATATGATCATTGCATTGCATTTTACTTATTATTACCAAAAAAAAAAAAAAAAAAACCACACCGAACTAAGCAACAAGGTATACCTATGCTTCGAGGCACCCCTTGTAGCCACATCATGTCACCTTCACCCTTTGAATTACAATCCCTTTCTTGATAAACCACTTTGAGCCTCGTCTAACGATAGACCTTTTATTTTTTTTAACCCATATTTACCTAACCTCGGGATGGGATTGAAAGGAATGGTGTCCTTCCAACAAGTGTATTATTCTGATAGAGGGTTCAGAATTTTTACAGAGCTAATTCTTCAGTAAGGTCAAGTGATCGGAATGCCTAGGTGGAGGCCGCTTCCGATCAGTAATATTAAAGTATAATTAATATTACAGCTTAATCTTAACTGAACCCTTCGGATCGAACCCAATCGAATAACCGATCCGAGACGACGAATCAATCCGAAAGATTTAATGCGTCGTCAAAGTTTTACGAACACAGACGTCGGATATCGAGCCTAGGGTGTCGAGGCCGATCGTCGCAAAATCACAAGCAACAAGTACGAGCATAGCCGTAGCCTCACATTGGCCTGGCCATGTGAAGTGCTAGGCTAGGCTAGCTCATCGCAAGCCTAGGCGCACCATGAAGTGCTAGCCAAGGCATGAGTGCTAGGCGCACTAGACTGCCCATCGCAGCACCATGTGCGTGTGTGCGTGCCTTCGCATGGCACATCAGCACCGCAATGAGTGTGCTTGGGTGCCTAGGCGCCATCGCAGACCACACGCACCAAGCACAACCCATCGCAGTGCTGGGCACTTGCGTGTGTGCGTGTGCGTGTGCGTGTGTGTCTCGCACCATCGCAGCAGCAGCCTCGCATAGCAGCACCATGCCAGGCATCGCCCTGTGCGTGTGCGTGTGCGAGTGCTAGTGCATGCTAGCTATGCGAGAGGCGATGCCCAGCATGCGTGGATCGCTAGCAGCACGCATGATGGGTGGGCGTGTGCGTGTGCATGCGAAGGGGAGAGCCAGGCAGCCAGCAGCGCCCAGCGCCTAGCAAGCCGCAGCGTATGCATCACCCAGCACAGCAGCATGCAGCGCGCATGGCTGGTTGGGCTGATGCTTGTTGCCTTGTGCTGGCTGGCTGGGCATCGCCTCCTATACCGGTTTTGTGAGGGTGGGGACCAACCCCTGGGAAAAGCCTTGGGGAGCAAGGCAATGGTCCCCCCACCTCTCTTGGTCCTCACTTAACTCTTTCTTTCCCCTTGACACTTGTTGGATTGTGATTGATTTGATCATTTATTTAATTTAGAATTAAATTAATTATCAATATATTCATTCTCCCACATTGGTTGGGAAATGAAGATCAAGGGTTTATTTCCCTATAAATACCAAAGCTTAGGTATTTGGGAAAGAACACAATTGAGTTGAAAAGTAAGGAAACTCCATTGTTGAGCATACCTTGAAATTCGTAAAACTCTAGTTTATTTTGTCCGGGCCTTGACTAACCTTCGAGGCTTAGGACGATCGGGTCGGGTTCGAGGGTACGCTCCCGTCGGAGACCTCGCACTATCGGGGTTCAAGTAAGAGCTCATAGTTGAGCGAAGCATGCGTCAAAGGTATAATCTTATATCCTTTCTTATGCTTTTAATTATGTTTTGCTTGTATTAGTTGCATTAATTATGGGGGCGGGCCTTGGTGAGTTTCTTTCCGCGTAGTGAGGGTTACTACGAAACCCAACAGCGGTATCGGAGCCGCGCTCCTTTTAATTTTTGCAATTATTTATTAATTAAGGTGTTTTAAAGTAAGATTTAAATTGTGGTTTTGCTTTTCTAATTAGATTAGAAGCTCGTTTTAATTAATTTTAAAACTCGTATTTTTCTCGACTTGCCTGTCGAACCCATAATTTGGCTCAAAAATAGTGATATTTAGGTGGAATCGACATTCTGAAACAGATTCATTCCTCTTTGAGACCTGTCCAGAAGCCAAATTCGAACCAGAAACCCAAGTTTTTTGGGTTTTTTTCGTATTTCAACGAAAATTTTAAATCTTTTTAAGCCTTGATTCATGCAAGCATTACAAGGTTAGATTAAATGCATTATTGCATCCCTAATCTACTGCTATTTTAATTATCCTTAAGCATAATTATAGAGTTTTAATTATAGAGTTCTATTTGTCACACAAACTTGATTTTTCACAATTATGCAAATAAATTGCATTCAAGTGTGAATGTTTGATGTGAATGAGTAATTTTAAGTTCCCAAGTATGTTAAAGATCTAATCTTTAAAAGTTTAAATGATTGGAACTCTAACCCTAAATTCCATATTGAACGAAGTTTGGATTTTTCATTTTGGTTGATTAAAATCCATGAAGTTCAAATACTTGTGAGTAAAATTTTCATTAATCTTCATATTGGAAGATGTAATCTTGTTATTTTACACAAATATCAAAGTTGGAAAATTTTATCATTAGATGATTAATTTATTTTTCCAACTCCCTATTTGTCAAATCCATTATTAATTTGCATTTTAGTTAAATTAATTATGGATGTAGCCCTTCAATTTTGTTGCATCAAGTTAGACCTAAAATTGATTCAAAGAATGGTTCTTGAATAATTTAGGCTTGTGCACTATTAAAATTGAATTTATTTAAGTTAGACTTGTTATATTTTCACTTTGCTCTAAATTGATTCTAAAATAAATTTAGAATTAATTTTATGTCACACGAATATTGGGATTAAAATCCCGAGTCAAAAGCACACAAATCGAGGCAAAAGACACCCAAGCACCACCAAGGCTAGTCGGGCTGCTCTCGTAGGCCACATGTGGCTTCCTTGGTGCGCATGGTGGTGCTCCCACCTCGCTGTGTTGCTGCTGTGTCGGGAGCAAGCATAGTGCACCAAAACGTGCTGTTGTGTGTGGTGTGTGGCTGCTGGGCACTGCTCGCAAGTGCTGCTAGGCAGCGAGGCAGCAGGCCAACCACACTTGCCAGCACACATGCACGCATGCGAGCATGATGTGTGCTGGTGCTAGCAGGCGCAACAATGCCTTGCTAGGTAGGCTGCCTGCGCCCAAGCACAGCACAGCCGCAGCCATGATGCTAGGCACTCGATTTTGTGTAGGCTGTTTTTCGATGCATGGGCTATGTATTTTGCAAAATTTTGCCGTTTTTAAATAATTTATGTAATTACTTTAACGAGGTTAGACCTCGATTTTTCCGGCTTTTGCAAAATTTTTTGATTTTGACAAATTATGGGTTAAGCCAACTTAATTAATCGGATTGATTAAGTATGGATGCGGAATTTAGTGGGAGCTTAGTTGATCGCGTGAGCTTTTTGCTTTTTAGAAATAATGGATTAAACAACTTTGACTAGTTTTAATTAGGCGCGTTAATCGGATTAACCACCTAAGTTAGTTACTAGTTTTGCGTGTTTAATTGTGTATTTCGTAAAATGCATGGTTCATTCACAAATAGTGAATGGGTGAATGAAAGATTGTTTTCAAAACAGGTTATTAAAAAAAGCAACTAGTAGGACCCGATTAGGATTAAAAATACGGACTGCGTTCTGTTAAGTATTTTTGTACTTTGGATTAATCTTAGTTGTAGTAGCTAGTTATTTTATTTTGGCAAAGATGTCTCAAGACGGTGTTTCGATGAAGACGAGCCAAGATGAAGACCCTTGAAGATTTGAAGATTTCAAGGGGTCATGCTAGTTGCCAAATGCATCAATTTATGCTTTATATATATTATTGTTATATATGAATGTTAGATGCATGTCTAGGATTTCATATGTTGCGACGATTAGTTAAGTTCACTTAAATCAACCAACATAGAAACCCTAGGTCCCTTAATAATATTGAGCTAAAATTTGCCGTTCCAAGAACAATACATACTAAACTAATGCGCGTATGTGATGGGCTACGCCAAAGCGAGGCATCACTACTTCCCTAGGAACGTAAGGTATACTAGGTATACAAGTTGTCTTGGTTAAGCTCAACGATATCAGTAAGGAATCCTTAGATCTCGTGGCAAAAGAGTTAAAATGTCAGGAATGCATTAGAGGCGACATTTTATTAAACCGAGAGTAGCTTAGAGCTATTAGCAATTGGATTGCTTACCTTAAGATATTTAATGATTAAGACAAGCCCAAGCATGCTTAACCATTTCTTGATCTTTGGTATCTCGGAATCATTTTATTCTCGCCCATAAGGGACAGTTTTTCCAATGCATGGATAAAATGCTCAATAAGATTGAAAATTTGCATGAACGCTTTTAAATTTCAAACTTATTGATTATATGAATGGTTTTTCATTTCAAATTCTTTCAATTGTAGAACAATGTCTGCAAGTAACTCAAACAACAACCATGTGTGCCCGGAACTCCCCGAAAAGTTGGCATTTTGCCTCAACTTGGTCAACTTCAAGGAGTGGGAGGAGGAACTCAGAAAAACTCTCCGGAGTTGTTCCTTAGAGTATACTCTTGATACTCCCATTCCAAGCTTCTTCTCTAAGGGGATCATGACCGATGAGGCTCATGACGAATGGTCTTCCAATTGCAAGAAAGTCTCATGACTCATGGCTAATTCCATCCCGGAAGATTAGAAGTAAAGCCTTTCATCCTACCTTCCGGACATTTTCCTCAAAGCACTTGAGGACGTTGTCAATGTAAGAGTCACCAAGAGTGACAATGGCAACTATTATGGACTTGTGTTTGATTTAACTAGGTCACTCTCAAACATGAAGATAAAGCCACCAAATGTGGGTTGTCTTGCTAAGGAAAGGCGCCGGCTTTGGACAAAGGTATACAATGCCAAATTGAGACCCGGGATGCCCCTCCGACCTCATGTGCTTGGAATGACTAGGCTCTTCAAACACATGCAGCTTCTCGGAATCTCATTGGAGGATGAGATGGCGGGGCATATCTTGCTTGCTTCGCTCCACTCGGGCTATGATGCACTTAGAGTGCATATAGCTGCGGGAAAGGAGACACGCTCCTTAATGGAGGTGGTGCAACTACTCAGCCGAGCCACCGCCTATGGAGTGACCGAGAGGCCCTTGAGAGCAAGGAGAAGGGAGTTCAAGAAGGTCAAGGAAAAGATGCGTTGCTTCTATTGTGGTGGGCAAGGCCACTACAAGAGAGAATGCAAGCTCTTTCGGGAAGAGGAGGAAAGAAATGGAGCGTCTGCCTCAGGTATCTTCCTTAAACACTTGTGAATTAAGCTTATCATAGGTATTAGATACCAAGTATGACTCACTTATGTTGCCTTTTCAGGGACCAAGTGAGAAGCTTATCAAGTGTTGGTGCAAGGACAAGTAGACGACGAAGATGGTTTTTCGGTCATGCTTGCATGCACCATTTTGTCTATGACATGTAATTAAACTAATCTTAGTTTTTCATCATGCTTTTGAACATACTATGATCTATGGTGTTAGACACCTAGTTATTTTGAATGTAAGACTTTGACAATAGTTGTTTCAAAATTGTCTTGCAAATATATGGTCAATGAAATTGCATGTTTTTACATATGATTAGACAAAAGTTGATACCACTAACTAAGACATCTAAGAATTCACTTTTACCGACAATTTTAGTAAAAATGGATATATCTACTTAATGTCGAATAAATCTGAATCCTTTGATAAATTCAAAGAATTTCAGAAAGAAGTTGAGAATCAACTTGGCAAGAAAATTAAATCACTTCTATTAGATCGAGGTGGAGAATATTTGAGCCATGAATTCGACGATCACTTGAAAGAAAATGGTATTCTTTCAGAATTGACACCTCCTGGAACTCCTCAATGGAATAGAGTGTCCGAACGGAGGAATCAAACTTTGTTAGACATGGTTCGATAAATGATGGGTCTTAGTGAACTTCCTATCTCTTTCTAGGGACATGCGCTACAAACCGCGGCACTAACACTGAACCGAGCTCCGTCAAAAGCTGTTGAAAAGACTCCATATGAATTATGGACTAAGAAACCTCCTAGGTTGTCTTTTCTCAAGATTTGGGGATGCGAAGCATATGTCAAACGATTAATTTCGGACAAACTTCACCCCAAATCGGATAAGTGTTTCTTTGTGGGATACCCAAAAGAAACCAAAGCGTATTACTTCTACAATAAATCCGAGAACAAAGTGTTTGTTGCTCGTGATAGTGTCTTTTTGGAGACGGAACACCTTTCCAAAATGGCAAGTGGGAGGAAAATCGAACTCGACGAAGTTCGAGAGGACGAGCAACAATGTCAACCTGATAAAACTGACAATCTAAGTGCTTTGGGAGCAGCTGAGAAGATTGGTCAGAATCAAACAGACAATGTAAATGATCAACCTATTACACTTCGTAGGTCGCAACGGCAAAGATTTCAACCAGACAGATACCTTGGTATTGTCTTAACCGATGATCAAGACATTCTAGTTGTGGATGGTGATGAGCCAGCGACGTACAAGCAAGCTATGACGAGCCCTGACTCTGCCAAATGGCAAGAAGCCATGAAATCCGAGATGGACTCCATGTTTGAAAATCAAGTTTGGGACTTAGTGAATTTGCCCGAGGGTTACACACCCATTGGTTGCAAATGGATCTTCAAATTGAAGACATACAAGGATGGAAATGTATCAATATACAAGGCTAGACTGGTGGCAACAGGTTATAGACAAATCCACGGGATTAACTATGATGAAACCTTTTCACCGGTTGCAATGCTAAAGTCTATCCGGATTATTCTAGCGATTGATGCATATTATGATTATGAAATATGGCAGATGAATGTCAAAACCGCCTTCCTAAATGGGATTTTGGAAGAAACTGTGTACATGACACAACCAGAAGGTTTTGTTGATCCGAGCAACGCTGGAAAGCTTTGTAAGCTTAAGAAGTCCATTTATAGACTAAAGCAAGTCAGCATGAGTTGGAATCTGCGATTTGATGAAGCTATAAGCAAGTTTGGTTTCATCAAGAATCCAGATGAATCTTGTGTATACAAGAAGGTCAGTGGGAGTGATATTGCATTCCTAGTCCTGTATGTCGATGACATACTGCTCATTGGAAACAGCATAAAATTACTGGAGTCCGTAAAGGGCTGGTTGGGAAAGTGCTCTTCAATGAAGGACTTAAGAGAGGCACAGTACATATTGGGCATCAAGATCTATAGGGATAGATCTAAGAGGATGATTGGATTGAGCCAAAGTACTTACATTGATAAGGTACTGGCACGTTTCAACATGGAGAATGCCAAGAGAGGGCATCTACCCATGTCCCATGGCGTAACTCTCAGCAAGAAATAGTGTCCACAGACACCTGTTGAGCGAGAGAGAATGGATCAAATTCCATATGATTCGCTAATTGGGTCGATCATGTATGCCATGATATGTACCAGGCCAGATGTATCGTATGCTTTGAGTGCTACGAGTCGATACCAATCAAACCCAGGAGAGGCGCATTGGACTACGGCCAAGAACATCCTAAAGTACCTGAAAAGAAACAAGGATAAATTCCTAGTTTATAGTGCCATAAAGACCTGGTTGTTGAAGGTTACACCAACGCTAGCTTCCAAACTGACAGAGATGACTTCAAGTCATAGTCAGGGTACATATT
Organism: Chenopodium quinoa; assembly: GCF_001683475.1. NCBI lineage: Eukaryota > Viridiplantae > Streptophyta > Magnoliopsida > Caryophyllales > Amaranthaceae > Chenopodium > Chenopodium quinoa. The sequence goes on from NW_018742903.1 coordinate 2,290,152, forward strand.
TTGCCTAAATGGAGGAGAATTTAGCTGGAAGAGTGCTAAGCAGAGCACCACTGCAGACTCTACAACTGAAGTCGAATACTTGGCTGCTTCAGAAGCTGCTAAGGAGGCTGTTTAGATTCGCAAGTTCGTCAGCGAACTTGGTGTTGTACCCTCCATCAAGGGTCTGATAGATCTCTACTGTGACAACAATGGAGCTATCGCTCAGGCTAGAGAGCCAAGTGAGCACCAGAAGGTTAAACATGTCCAAAGGCGATTTCACATGATAAGGGAATGGAAATCCGAAGGTGAAATCAGAATTTGTAAGATCGGCACGGATGATAATGTGGCTGATCCTTTTACTAAAGCTCTGCCTCAAGTGAAACACAACAAGCACGTTGAGGCAATGGGAATCAAGCACGTTGGAGACTGGCTTTGAAACTTCCTATACATGTGTTTTAATTAAACTAGATGTTTTAATGTAAGACACTGTATTGAAACCATTCATTAATGGAGTAATTAATTTTTGTGCAAAATTATCATTCACTCCATTGCTATTTAATTGTGGTTTAGAATTAAATAATGAGTCCATTTGATTTATGGAAATATTCAAAACAGGGTATCAAGACTATGTCTTGGATAAAGAAACACATATTAAGTGAACATTGAATATTTAAATAAAATATTATCCCTAATCAAGGTCATCTAAATGATGGACGATTGATGACCACCAGAGATTAGTGTGTAGTATGATTTATAGCACCGTTTCTTGTGCTGCAAGGACATGATGGTCATAAATCATTTGCACAGGTGCTAGTTTGGAACTACACTGGATCGACCTATGAGAGTACTTTAAGAGATTCAAAATTGTCATAAGTACATTTCTCATTAAAGCTATCGGAACTCGTTTCCTCGACCATGAGTATTGTGAAGTTTTCTTGTTTGAGTACTAGTCTCTTTGATGTTGCCTAACGTCTGCCGTAACTGGGGATCATAACGGGAACACTCAAGAGATTAGGTCCTCTTAGTAAGAGAAACTTACAATGCAAGACTGGGAATGTCCCCCTATTAACAATAGGGAACATGTCTTTGTTGTTTACAAGGCCGCTCGAAGAGTGAGACTGTGAAAATGCATGGCCGTGCTCAGATGGATTTTAGAAATCATCTGCTTATTGACAGTCAAACTCGGAGATCGAGAAACACTTCTAAACGTAATAAGGATGACGATGAATCTTACCTTATAGTTCACGAAGAGACATTAAGCGACATAGGAAATGGGCTATACACTGTGTACACACTTGTCCGGAAGAACAAGTGGGAGATTAAAAGGAATGGTGTCCTTCCAACAAGTGTATTATTCTGATAGAGGGTTCAGAATTATTACAGAGCTAATACTTCAGTAAGGTCAAGTGATCGGAATGCCTAGGTGGAGGCCGCTTCCGATCAGTAATATTAAGGTATAATTAATATTACAGCTTAATCTTAATTGAACCCTTCGGGTCGAACCCAATCGAATAACCGATCCGAGACGACGAATCAATCCGAAGGATTTAATGCGTTGTCAAAGTTTTACGAACACAGACGTCGGATATCAAGCCTAGGGCGTCGAGGCCGAGCGTCGCAAAATCATAAGCAACAAGTACGAGCATAGCCGTAGCATCACATTGGCCTGGCCATGTGAAGTGCTAGGCTAGGCTAGCTCATCGCAAGCCTAGGCGAACCATGGAGTGCTAGGCAAGGCATGAGTGCTAGGCGCACTAGGCTTCCCATCGCAGCACCATGTGCGTGTGTGCGTGTAGGGGTGAAACAAATTTGGTTTAAAACCAAACCGAACCGAAACCCGAACCGAATTAGGAATATGGTTCGGTTTTTTTCTTAAGTGGTTCGGTTTCGGTTTGTAAAATCAAGAAACCGAAATTGTATGGTTCGGTTTCAGTTTCGGGAAATGAAAACCGAAACCGAACCGAATTTCGGCCCATACTATATAAGGCAAAAAAAAAAACCCTAATCACTCTTCTCAGCCTCTCACTCTCTCCTCTTCTCTTTCCGCCCTTTCTCTCTCCTCTAATCCTCTTCTCTTTTCTCCATTTGTGAGCTTTCTCCCTCTCGGTTCTCTCTTTCTCCTTTCCTCTTCTTATCTTCTCCAATCTCTAGTTCTCTACTCTGTCCTTTCTCTCTCCTCTTCGATCTCTTCTCCACTTTCACTCTCTTCTCCTCTTCGACAGTACGACCAAGGAGGCAAGGACGACCACCTGGGCACCAGTGTTCACATTCTAAAGGTTTTCATGTCAAATTCGACCATGAAAACACTAGATCTAGTGTTTTCATGGTCGAATTTAACCTTTAAAACCCAAATTCGAGGTTTTTCGGTGGAATGTGAGGTATGTCCTCTTTTTCTTTCTTTTAATTTGGTTTGAGTTTTTTATTTTTATGGTGGTGTATGATTGAATTGTGGTGGTGGTAGGTAGTTTTGGGTGGGTTTCGGGTGGTCAGGATGGATGGTGGGTTTCTTCAGTTTTTGGTGGGTGAAGGGGTGGTTTTTGATGGATTCGGGTTGATGCATGATGAGTGGGTTTCGGGTGGTTTTTGATGGGTTAGGGTGGATGGCGGGTGGGTTTCGGGTGGTTTTGGGGGATGGGTGGTGAGTTTCGGTGGTTTTGGTAGGTTAGGGTGGGTGGTGGGTGGGTTTTAGGTGGTCAGGGTGATGGGTGGTGGGTGGGTGTTGGTGGTGATAAGGTGGGATGGTAATAATTAATACCCTGGATTGGTTTGGTTTTGTTTGGTTCAGTTTTAATTGGTTTGGTTCGGTTCGGTTTTTTTTGCAAAATTTGATGTTCATGATGCTTGATAGGAAAATTCGGTGCGGTTTGGTTTTTTTTTAAGAAAACCGAAATTTAGGTGGTTTGGTTCGGTTCGGTTTCAAAGAGAAAGTGGTGCGGTGTGGTTTGCAAAATCAAGAAACCGAAATATGGTGGTTCGGTTTCGGTTTGGGCCAAAAACCAAACCGAAAACCGAACTTTCACCCCTATGTGCGTGCCTTCGCATGGAACAGCAGCACCGCAACGAGTGTGCTTGGGTGCCTATGAGCCATTGCAGACTACACGCACCAAGCACAGCCCATCGCAGTGTTGGGCACTTGTGTATGTGCGTGTGCGTGTGTGTCTCGCACCATCGCAGCAGCAGCCTCGTACAGCGGCACCATGCCAGGCATCGCCCTGTGCGTGTGCGTGTGCGAGTGCTACTACATGCTAGCTATGCGAGAGGCGATGCCCAACATGCGTGGCTCGCTAGCAGCACGCATGCTTGGTGGGCGTGTGCGTGTGCGTGCGAAGGGGAGAGCCAGGCAGCCAGCAGCGCCCAACGCCTAGCAAGCCGCAGCGTGGGCATCACCCAGCACAGCAGCATGCAGCGCGCATGGCTGGCTGGGCTGATGCTTGCTGCCTTGTGCTGGCTGGCTGGGCTAGCTGGCAGTGCTAGCTGGCTGCCAGCCCAGCAGCCTCCTATGCCGGTTTTGTGAGGGTGGGGACTAACCCTTGGGCAAAGCCTTGGGGAGCAAGGCAATGGTCCCCCCCACCTCTCTTGGTCCTCACTTAACTCTCTCTCTCTCCCCTTGACACTTGTTGCATTGTGATTGATTTGATCATTTATTTAATTTAGAATTAAATTAATTATCAATATCATTCATTCTCCCACATTGGTTGGGAAATGAAGATCAAGGGTTCATTTCCCTATAAATACCAAAGCTTGGGTATTTGGGAAAGAACACACTTGAGTTGAAAAGTAAAGGAAACTCCATTGTTGAGCATACCTTGAAATTCGTAAAACTCTAGTTTATTTTGTCCGGGCCTTTACTAACCTTCGAGGCTTAGGACGATCGGGTCGGGTTCGAGGGTACGATCCCGTCGGAGACCTCGCACTATCGGGGTTCAAGTAAGAGCTCATAGTTGAGCGAAGCAGGCGTCAAAGGTATAATCTTATATCCTTTCTTATGCTTTTAATTATGTTTTTCTTGTATTAGTTGCATTAATTATGGGGGTGGGTCTTGGTGGGTTTCTTTTCGCGTAGTGAGGGTCACTACGAAACCCAACAGGGATGGTGTGTAACGTACACAATTATCAAAGCCAAATATAAAAGCTTGAATGACATTTACCAAAATTTTGAAAGTACAAAAAAAAAAAAGGTTCAAAAAGCAATAAAAGTGTGCAAAAGGGCAAGTGTTCCAATGTCTTTGAAAAGAACACGTCTCAGATTGTGTCTCTTATCAAGTGCTCGGCACCGTGCCTAAGAAACATGAATGCCAAGTGAGTGATAGACCGCATGATCGAGATTTCCCACACTTATCTAAAGAAAATTCAAATACAAATTGCAAATGCAAAAGACAAAGAAAAAAGAATTCAAAAGTGAGAAAAACCTCAAGCGTACAAATACCAAGATTCAAATACAAGGTTGCACACCTTGAGGGCTTATTTCGGGTCTTGAGCCTTTATCCTTTTTTCTTCAACCTTTAGCCTAACCCCATTACAACCCTTGAAAGACCTCCTTGAGGTATACACACACTTGTGCGAGGTTCGGCTAGAGCTATGTTCGGCCTTATTCCTAACGGATAAGTAGACAACCTCACATTGGGGTGCGGCCTTAATAAGAATGCATTCATTCACATTCACATTCATCACACATTCATGCATGATCATATCAAGGGATCACCGATGCTCATCCCAATTCATCTAGAGCTAGACTTGGGGACTTGATCCCTACTTCTTTAGCCTACCTAGCCTAAGAGTCACCATCATTTGGCTCTTCTCAAAATATTTTTCCACACCCTTAGCGTTTGTAGCTTAACCTGAGTGTCCCATTCACACACGTCACAAATACGTAGCCAAATAATCCTTCCCTTAGGAACCCCTTGTCATGAAATCCTGATACAACTCTGAAGCATGCCTTGTCATCTTCGAATCACTCATTATCATAATCATCATTGCATCACAAAGTATGAAGTACTTAGCCTCTGCGCCTAAGTTACCCAAATACTTTCATTATCGAGTCATCAAACTCTGCACCATGAGATACAACATCAATGCATACACTTGATTAAGCTCATTCAATGTGCATCATTGCTTGATTCATCCTTTTCCTTTTGGGGAAGTTCAAAAACTTCATTTTTCACTCTACACTTCATCTTTTTTCACATCTTTCTTTTAGGAAGAAAGTCGGTACCCTCCACAAAAATGACAAAAAAATTTTGCTTTTCTGCATTTTCAAGTCGCACGAGCACAATCATAACCCAATGTACACACGAGTCATGTCATATCACCACAATGAGTTGAGTCTACACACACGTGTCAAAATACATCGAGTCAATTTGAGTCAGTTACACCAAACCTTGAATCAACCTCAAGTCAAACCAACCACAATGAGTCAAGTACACCAAGCCTTGGGTCAACCCTAAGAAAACCACCAGCAAAAGTCCTTTTGGAATATTTGATTTTACAGGATACAACAATTCATCGAAGCTCTTATTCGCAGCTAATCAAACACCCTCATCATTTATCTATCAAAGCTCTTTTGTTAAGAGACGCGTGGACATATCATTCAAAGCTCTTTTGCTCAGAGACGCGTGGACATCCTATTCAAAGCTCTTTTGTTAAGAAACGCGTGGACATATCATTCAAAGCTCTTTTGCTCAGAGACGCGTGGGCATCCTATTCAAAGGTCCTTTGTTTAGAGACGCGTGGACATTTCATTCAAAGCTCTTGTGTTCAGAGACACGTGGACATTTCATTTAAAGCTCTTGTGTTAAGAGACGCGTGGACATTCTTTTCAAAGCTCTTGTGTTCAGAGACGCGTGGACATTTCATTCAAAGGTCTTGTGTTAAGAGACGCATGGGCATTCCTTTTAAGCTCTTATGTTCAGAGACACGTGGACATTTCATTCAAAGCTCTTGTGTTCAGAGACGCGTGGACATTCCTTTCAAGATCTTGTGATCAGAGATGCGTGAACATTTATTCCAAAGCTCTTTTGTTCAGAGACGCGTAGACAATCCTTTCCAAAGCTCTTTTGTTCAGAGACGAGTTAACATTTCATTCAAAAGCTCTTTTGTTCAAAGATGAGTGAACATTTCTTCCAAAGCTCTTTTGTTCAGAGACGCATGAATATCCTTCCAAAAGCTCTTTTGTTCAGAGATGAGTGGACATCGACAGTGCTCCCTGAGAATGAGGAGGTTTTCAAACAAAACAAATTTTATTTGACAAGATATCACCCAGAGACGTGTGCTCGGCAAGCCGAAATACGCCTTTCTATCCCTTAACTCCTTTATTTGTAGAATTGACGCTTTTCTGCAGGTACCGGTGTTAAAAAGGATGATTTAGGATTGCAGAACGTTCTGAATCATTTTCCGTCCATATCGATCTACTTTGACTAGCGTTTTCAAAACTTACGTTTCTCAAAACTCTGTCAAAGTAGGGGCTTCTGTAGACACCTGATTGTGTCTCCCCAAAAACCAAACCCAGTGACGAGTACCTTTCACGTCTTTGATTATCGAGTTAGGTGAAGAGTTGAAGAGTCTCGTGAATTCCCTTTAGCCTTGACCATTTTTAACCATTCAATTACCTTTATTATTATTATTTTGATTTTGGAGTAGAAATCATGTTTACAATATTATTTTAATTTCCTAGTATCATTCTTAGGATGTTATTATGATTTCTGGTATCATGTTTAGGATAACGCTTTGATTTTGTTATTAGTGACATGCTAGGGATTTTTATTAATCTATTTAGTATCATGTCTAGGATCTTACTATTAACAATATTTTGATGATGTTCTTATGATGATGATTGTTATATTAATCATATGTTGCTTGATTATTCATGATTTATTATTATTACTTGATCACGCCCTTTTTGCAGGTTTAAAGGGAATTTGTACTAGAAATCACGCCTAATAAGATAATTAATGATTTGATATTAGGTTAATATGATTTTAATTCAAGTGATCACCAATAATAGATTTGATTGTGCATTAATAATCAACCAACGTAGATTAAACAGGTTTAGGATTAAGTTGATGTATGTATGTTGATCGAAAAGCGCACATGAATATCATAAGAATTGAGTAGAGGTCTATTTAGGGCGGGTTCAATCTCTTTTATTCGTACCACCATCCCCGAACATCTAGTCATAGTTCCAGTCCACTATGGAGTTAGCGATCTCCGTGATCGTGAATGAAGTGTAATCTTCACACCCGTGAACGGTTTACAAGTTCCTAAAACTTGTTGGCGACTCTTTTATCTCTAGCTTCTTTTCCTTGGAACGCCGCCATGCCTAAAAGCATGAACCGCAGTAGTTTGTCTTACATGATTCACACATATAGAAATATTTTTGAAATCATAGTTATTAATTTTATGCCCTCTATTTTCTCATGTTCTTTCTGAGAAACCAATGAAAGTATTGAAGAAAGCCAAGATTTCCATTTTATAATAATAATAATAAAAAAATAAAAAAAAACCTCCATTTAGAATATTAGGAAGATAAAAATTGGATTGTAAGATGAATAACTATGTATTAAATACAATTTGGGATAGTTGAATACATATGTAAATTGTTGTGCTTTTAATACATAAATAAATAAATATTTAAAAAAAAACATATGATATTAGTAAGAAGCTAAGATCCCTACTAATTTAAGAAATGCAATACCAATTTTCTTATGGAAAATACAATAAAAACAAAAGAAAACGGAAGGATTAATCACAATAACAATAACAATATATTAATTTATTAAAAAATATATTTTTAGTGTTATTTCATAAATACATCATTTTAGTAATTTTGATACAAAATTACTATATACTCCACAAAAAATATACTATATTGAACATTTGAAAGGTATGTATAAAATACTACATATGATCTTGAAACAAATAAACCTCTATCTCCCCTTTCCTCTCTCTTCTAAAAACCCTAGCCTCCATTTCTAGAAATTTGGAGGTGCTTTCATCGGTTTTTACCGGTGAAAAGCCATAATCTTCATTTTTTGTGTGCCTTTTCTCTTTGTTTTTGTTTGTGTAAGGTATATAATAATTCTTCCACTTCTAGGAGGAACGTTTCTCCCTCGAAAGAAAGGGCTTTTCTTCTAGGTTTTTCTTATCTCTTTTGAGGGAGGATTTGTTTATGGGTAAAGAATTATACGGGATTGAAAGAGGTTAATCTTTTAATTACAACCAATCAAGCGAAAATTTTCTTTACGGCTACAACAGATCGATAGACCCCCTTGTCGAACTAGGCTGTAAAGAATGTACGACTCGCGACAACGATCATAGCTTTGCTTAAAGGATGTTTTATTTGATTCAATTGTCATGTATTTGTTAGATATAAATATTTTTGTAGATTTCATATGACTTTTTATTTATGAATCAATTTTTGTTAAAAAAAAAAAAAAAAAAAAAAAAAAAAAAAAAAAAAAAAAACTACATATGAAGTATTATATATCATATTTTAATATACTCCGTATGAAATAATATGTACCCCGTATGATGTACAAAGTATAATAATATTTTATTCAATAAAAGATATGGATAATATGTGAATTTTTTTTTAAGAGAATCACAATTATATGATTTGGTGAATATATTTTTGTAGGAAGTGAATCACATTTATATGTTTTGGTGAATTTTTAAAACATATTTTACAATAGTAGTGGATGTCGTCGAAAAAAAAAAGTATTGGAGAGAAAAAAACAACACTAAGAAATGACACGTGTCATTCTCTGTGTCTGTTTTAGTATTATGCTATTGTCTGATAACATACTTAACAAAATTAATTAAAACCTAGCTAACTAATCTAATGTAATTAAACCCGTATAATCGAGCAATTTCTCTAATCAATATTTTGATACAAAAATAAATTCCCATTATGCATCAATTTAAAAACAAATTCCCAAATTACCTTCCATGTAGGATTGGCATTTGGTTTGGCTTAAAACTGCTAATGTCTAAAAAATAAAAATAAAATAAAAAAGAAGAGGCAAAGAGACCGGTTATTACTGAAAGCTGGTCTCTTTGAACTTAGCAATATTAATGTAGGCAGCTTGGTGCTCTCTTAGTTGCTTCTGGCTAAGGAATTAGTTAATTAAGTAAGGAGGAAAAGAGACCGCCTTTTACTATTAACAGATCTCTTTTCTCTGTACTTACTTTACAAGAAGTAAGGAGGAAAAGAGAGCTGTTAATAGTAAAAGGCGGTCTATTTCCTGAAACCGCTTTTACATGTTTAATTTTAAAGCTACAACCCCTATTTCCATTAGCGGTTTTAAACTGAACCAAATCAAAAAAATTGACACCTAACACTGATCCTATGTAGATGGTATTTGGGAAATTTGTTATTAAACCGACGCACAAAGGGAATTTATTTTGTTTTAACAATATTGTGAGAATCGCTCCATATAATCTTTCAAAAATCATCAATTTTTTCAACACTCTCTTTCTTTATCTCCCCCATTAACTTATCTCTCCTCCTTCATCATCAAAATTTATCACTTTATTCATCTTCTCCATTATCTTTCCCTCTCCTTCTCCAACCCCATTCTCATGAATTGAAGAAATAGTCGTTTCAATTCCAGATCTGGTTTTGTGGGGTTTGTGTGGTGGGGTTTGTCTGGGTTTGTGGGTAGGGGTGTTAAAAAAAACCCGACCCGACAACCCGATGACCATAAAATACCTGACGGGTATTTGAAAAATATTTCACTTTTTTACGGGTCGGGTACCCCCGACTCGCTAAAATAATCACTTCTCGGGGCGGGTCATGGGCCGGTCTTTGAGTGGCTCGGGTACCTGTGACCGGATAGATTTTTTTAAAAAATAATATATATATACATAATTTCATTTGCTAGGTTAAAAAAAAGTTAGGGTTTTATTTCAAACCAGCAGCTCCCTATTTCTCCTCTCTACCCATCCCCTCTCTCTGTCCTTTACCCCTCTCTCTCTTTACTACCCATCATCTCTATGAGCAGCGACGAATGTCCATCAACAACTCCTCAACAAAGTTGTTGTGATCTCTCCACCATCACCACCCTTGACCACCATACCGGCGAAGATGAGGGTGCACGACGACAACGATTGTAGAGGGTGCACGGGATAATTAAGGATTAATACATAGTTACGGGAAATAAATTGTAAGTTAATAACTTAGGGTTTTTATTTTAGTTGGTTGCAATTATAATTGCATTTTAATATATTGCATTTATACTGATGAATTGTAAGGGCACAGAAGTTGGGTTTTGATTTTGGGTGAAATTATTGTAATTTTGTATGAGTATTAGTGCACTATGTTATGTAAGTAATTAAGTATCCTCTATATTAATTAATAAATACATTTTTTTAAAATTTAAATTTGGTTGGGTATGTTATGAATTTCTGACTTAACAAGTAGTAGTCAAACTCAATTTTATGTTTCATTGAGTAATTAATCTAATATTTTGAGTAATTTTAGATCACTATTTTTTTTTATTACTTTTACAGCTTTTTATGATTACTACCATCTTAATCTTCAAAGATGGAATAGTTTTATTTTGATTTTGCTTAATCAAGAATTTATGAAATCGGGTACCCTATGACCCGACCCGAGAGATTCGGGTACCTAAAACCCCAGTACCCGAGTTTCTCGGGTCGGGTCATGGGCCGGCTGTTCAACTACCCGATAATCCAGGTACTCAAAAATCTGGGTACCGGGATCTGAAAACCTCTATTTGTGGGTTCGTCTGGGTTTGAGGGGGTGGTTTGTCTAGGTTTGTGTGGGTTTGTGGGGTTCATGCGGGTTTCGGTGGTGGTTAGTGGGTTCATGGGTCTTGGTGGTTCATGGGTTCGTGGTTTGTGGGTTCTTGGGTGGTGGTTCGTGGGTTCGTGGGGGGGTTTTCGTTTGGTGGTGGTTGGGGGGTTCGTGGGGTTTCGGTGGTGGTTGGTGGGTTCATGGCTCTTGGATCCTAAGTGGGTCTTCGTAGTTCATGGGTTTCGTGGGTGATGGTTCTAGGTTGTTTAGTTGTGGTAGTTTTTTTTGTTTTTTTTTTTTTTTTTGTCGGAATACTTTGACTTTTACACTATTTATATACTTAATTTAACTTATAACATATAAAGAGTAGATATAAAATACATATTTGTGAGATTTCATTATAGGAAAATTTGTCTAGAATTACCCCAAAGATAGATAGTTTTGTGGACAACAACCCGTTTTTTTTTATTTGTGAACAACTTCCCTTAACATGCCTAAAGTTTGTCTAGCACTACCCACTAACAAATTCCGTCCATTTGAGCCGTTTATAGGGCTCACACCTACGTTTTCCCACCCAATCAACCCTCTTCCCACTTATTTAAAGTCATTGTTGCTCTTTCCCCCTCAAACTCATCCAAAATCCAAAAATTCGAGCTATAGGACACAATTTCTTAACAAATCATGTAATGTTTTAAGCTATTATTGTAATTGTGGCCTATTTAATTGGCTTAGGGGTTTTAATTAACTTCAATTATCATAATTAGGGATTCAATTTAGGGTTAATGGCTTCAATTTAGGTTAGGGTTTTTAATTCTTAGGGTTTAGGGTTTGGGGTTTGAATTGAATTGAGGGTTTTGCTTTTTTGGGGTTTTAGGGTTTGAATTCAATTGCATTTTAATTAATAATTAGGGAAGAGAAAGACAACGCATGAGAAGAAAGAAAAGGGTTTTTGTTGAAAAAGGAAAAGATTTTCTTTCTCCAAGATTTGCTTAGGTCAAATAAAAATGGTGGAATGTTAAAAGAGAAGGAAAAATGGAGGAAAAGTTAATGAAAGAAGACAAAGCCAGTTGGGACGAGAGTTAATTTGGTGGAAAAACATAAGGTGTGGGCCCTACAAACGACTCAATTGGACATAATCCGTTAGTGGGTAGTGCTAGACAAACTTTAGCCATCTTAGGGGCAGTTGTTCACAAATAAATAATAAAAATAATAATAATAATAAATAAATAAATAAATAAATAAATAAATAAAAAGAGGTGTAGTTGTTCACAAAACTGCCCATCTTTGGTTAGTTCCTGACAAAATATCATATTTTAGTAATTTTTACTTAAGATTGTAAATTAGTTTTATTTCTTTAATACAAGCCAAATAGCCAATACATTTTCAAATACAAAATATTAAGTTTATTGTTATGGTTATTCTAATATTCATATAAACCCTACTTTAAAAGGCCTTGAAAATTTGCTTCTTACTCCCTCCGTTTTATTTAAGTGCACCACTAGCTTGTTCACAAAGTTTTATGCTAATAAAATAAAATGAGTATTTTAGTGTGTATAAGTGAAGTTGAGAATTTGATACTTGTATGTTGATAAAAGATGAGTGAAAGGGAGAAATTTCACGTTTCTCAATTTGAGAAACAAAAATTTGTTTCTTAAGGGGGTATTTTAGTCTTTTTTGCACACTCTGTTGGGGATACAAGCGTCTTTTACTTATTTTTGGCTTGGAAGATGTTAATCAGGCATTATCTCTCTCCTCAACAATGGAGCTTGGATTTTTCAATGGAGTTCGAGAGAATCAATGGAGGAAGGCAAACACCTACCATTTGGAAGTTTACTACGCCCTTAATTTGTACTACCTCTGTTTTATATTATGTGTAACAAAGGATGTTGCACAGACTCCTAGGCAAAATTTGTTTTTTAGTGCTAAGTAGAGTGTGAAAGATAATGATGCATGTGATGAGGAGAGAGATAGAAAGAAATGATAACTTAAAAACGAACGAGAACATTTGTTGCACATAATTTGTAGTAACCATTTTTAGTAATTATTGCACATAATATGAGACGAAAGTAGTATATTTTCTTAGGGTTTTTCATTAAATTTAGCAACAAAGCTGCCGAAAATGGTGGTGTGTTGAGGTTTGTTGTAGTGTTGGTGGTGTTAGGCATGGTGTTTGTTGTGGTTGTTTGGGTTTGTCCGCCATTGATGATGAGAAAGGAAGACGGGAGCTTGAAGAAGGTTGAAGATGGAAGGAAACAAAGGTTGATGATTAATCAAGTTGTAAAAACAATAAAAAAAAATTAAAAAGTTGCTCAGAAATTATAATATTGCCATCTGAGACACGAAATTTGTTACTCAAGTTGAGTAAGTGAGGCAGACTCAATGAAATGGTATTTTATTCTTAAAAATGTTTTATGATAGAATGCGTGGGGATATCCGAAAGAAAGAGAAATGATATTAGTGAGAGAAAAGAGAAATAATAAATTATAGAGAGATGGAGTATTCATATAAGGAAGTGATGCATTTATATAAGTACGATCATTTAAAATAAGTGTGTACTCAATCAAATACAGAGGATGTACTTTGTTAGGCTTAAACTTTAATTTGGAATGAATTGAACTATAGAAGTTTGGCTTGAACTATAGAGCTTTAGTTCCCCATCTCACTAACTGTGTGATTGGATTGAAAGAAATGGAGGAAAAGGAAGAGAATGGAAATGTAGAGATGTGATATCTTTCACTTGGATAACAAATGAGGAAGGAAGGGAATTGGAAGGAGAGAAACGGAAGGGTTAAATTGTAGAAAAATAATCCCCGGAGAGATTTAGAAGAAAACTTACCATTCTTCCCCCCCCCCCACCTTCCCTTTCCCTCCCCTCCTCTTCTCCTCCCTCCCCTTCTTTTCCTTCCTCTTTCTTTATCCAAACACACCGTAAAAGTTGAGGTTTGACTCAGCTTGGCCATTGGCCAACGCTGCACAGCTGCATTGCAAACTATTTTTGAAAGTTTTTTTGGTGGTGCTTTAAATTCATTTATGCCACCCTTAAAAAAAGCTACAAGAAAACTGAAGAAAAATCCAACTTTTGCATTGTCCTGTTGGCCGTACATGATTGGTACGTGCTGTAACATGTCAAATGAGATCAAACTCAAACTCATCATACCATTTCTGCCGTAAAAAGTACCACTACAAAAGAGCAAATCAACCAAGCTATCTGCCTACCTTTAAAGTATCAATTACAAATGTACTTGGTCATAGATTCTCAATGGCGAATTTTTTAGCACTAAACTCGTGAAACTACAAAAGGTAAGCTGCAAAAGAAGCAGTTCTGTAATCTGTTGAGCGGAAACTAACGTTTCTTCTTGTTTGCTTTGGCAGCACTTGATGGGCTTGCAACAAGGTACACAAAAAGAGAGACTATGGAAATAACTGAGACTAAAGAACCATATTTAGCCAGCAATCTCTGCAATTCCAGTAAACACAAGGTATTAGTATTTTTGAAAAACAGGAAAAATTAATTATCCAAGGAACAACTCATGGTAAGAAAAAACTCGTACCTTCGCCTGAAAGATCCACAGCACCAACAATTTATAATCAACAAGATAAATGAAAAATCATCAGTGAACGTGATACATAAAAATAACAGGGAAAGTTGTATGTTCTGAGACGCTCACCCAATCGAATTTAGCCTCTGGGGGTCTGTCTTCAAGGATGTCCAAAGGAAAGATTGGCGTGGAATACGCTTCCTGCACAGTATATTTAAACTCCATGAATTTCTAATAAACAGAACTAAACTATAAAGGATAGATTTGACAATTGGTATGAAAGTATTAATCCTACTGAGTGTTTCAAACATGGGTGTTTTGAGCTTCATGGTGAGTCCTCTTCTAGCACCAAAAGCCACCCTGACACTAGGCAAAGAATTTTCCCCGAGGCATGTGGCAAGTCATACTCCCGCCCCCAAGGAATTGAAGGAAACTAGCATAACTTTCCAGAACATCTATCGACTACTGCTACTGGTCAATCAAGAATGACATAATACTATATGTGATACTTAGGGTGGTTGGACACAAAATTTGATCACAAGTAAGGTCATATTAGTAGAGACCATAATATGAGCTCCTTGAGCACATGGCCTTCATGCCTTCATGGTAATAGACTAATAATATGACATGGAAGCTTATATCCATTTGTAGCCACCAGTCATCACGCAAAATTAGCCATGTAAACAATGTTGGTCAACGATAAGCAATATGATTTACGCTCATGAACCGAATATGACCCACATTCACACCTGATTACAAGTAATAGAAGCCCAATTTACTTCACCTACAATTGTGCCCTTCCTTAAATACTTGGATCAGTTCCTCATTTCCAACAGATGCCTTATAATCCCTTGCATAAGTCAAATTGAGGCAAGTAATAGGTCTGGTTTAAGTATGACTATGGGTAGACAATTCAGGTACTCGGCAACTGACATTCAGCTGAAATAGTCCCCAAGGTAAATTGAACTTATAACCTCATGGCCTCATCTACTAGAATATAATGATGTTTAACTATCAAATAGAAATTGCAATAAATGTTAAACCTGGAGAGCAGCTTTAGTTGGAACACGATATTTGACGACAGCTGGTGCACCATGGAACTTTCCTTTCACTTTGGCTTCCAACTCAAAAGAGTGTGAAACAAGAGCACCACTGGCAAAAAAAGAAAGGGTTTAATTCATAGCTATTGAGCTTTGCGCAGACAGTTTAGTAAATAAATGTGATTATGAGTAGTAACTAACACATCAAGTCTCTCCCATGAATTTGAGGTTTTGCCATCTATGATATCAAAAGCATCTTCAGGCCAGCTCTCATCAGTAAGGCTTACATCATACGCCGTCCTGAGAATATACAAAAACAAAGAGGTCATTTGTGTTCTTATGAAGAGCATCAACCATCATGGATGACAATAAGCTATTGCATTGAAACTCAAAAACAGATCAAAGGAAGGCCGTCAAGTAAAGTTAGCAGGTGAAGAATATTGACCACCAAGGCTGGAGAAATCAAATATGCTTAAGCATTAAACAACAAAACACAAAGGCAGTAAGGCACAAAGCATTAATGGTAAATAATACAGATTGGTAAAAAGCCTTGAACATTAAATATTCATCAATTCCAAGTGTGTGACAGAAGCAAACCCAAGAGCAGAACTAAAAGATCTACAGCTTTGTCATCGCCAAGAATCCAAGACAGTAATGACAATCTTTATACTTCCTCCGTTCCAACATTATTGCAACAACTGAACTTTTGCACTATTCATCACTCTTGTTTGACCATATAATATAATTTATACGCTAAGCAAAATATAGTCATGTGGGATCTTGTTAGATTCGTCTCATAAAATACTTTCACAAAATCAACTTTTTATAATTTCTACATCCTGTACTTCATATCAAGGACTTTTAACATACAGCAGACGCCAAATAGTAACTACATAATCTATTTCATGAAAATTTTCTTTGCACACTAACTTCCAAAATCTATCAACATTCTACCTGATGCACAGTGGTCAATGCAATAAAGCACCATGAGACCCAGACAACAGAAACTTTATAAAGACCTTCAGTAACTATCCTTTAAGAATTTTCATATGACCCCTGCTTGTCCTGTAGTTCCTTTTAAGATTGAGTCTCACAACATTTAGAGTCAACTTTATTCCATTTATGAGGTTTGTATCCAAAGCCGGTCTTGAACTCAATTCTACCAACATGTTTTCCCTTTCAAAATATGAAGTCCACAGAAAATATAGCTTCCGGTTACATTTATTGCTACTCTCATTCATTGAAGGCTCTTTAATATGGTTACTAGTCAAGTGAAAATTTTTATGTACACCCGGGTGCAACAAGGTTACTTATAGTTCGTTAGATGATTAAATCAGCAGTAATCATCAATTTAAGCAACAAAATACTCTTAGGAGCACTCTGCACCCGAGTTCATTTTCTTAAATAGGGCAATATATTCATTTTTTAAAATATAAAGGGATTAATGAACAAACTGATAAATAATGAGAAGTGATGCCGGCCATACTTATATTCAGCAATTTGGCTCACACTACACAGTTACGGAAACATAAGGTATAAACAAAATGCTCAACTGAAACTAGACATTCTAAATTAGACTGGGAATGTAACAGAATTTGGATATTAAAAATAAAAAGTAAGAAAACTTAAACTAACCCCCTTCTTTCTCTCCTTTGTGCATGATTGTGCATGCATGATTATAATTTATCACTTAGACTCTAGTTCTTTGAAAGTTGGGCTGCTGAGCTCAAATAGTAGGGGAAAGGAGTGGTCAAAGCAAAAAGAAACCACATTTATAAGTGTTGCAAGCTTGCAATTTGCAACAGTGAGTAAGATAGCATTCAGTTGAACATAATCTATGAGGTATTTCATGTTTATATTTGTGATTACAATTATTATTTTTTTCTCAAAAAGCTTGCACATTTCATGTTTATAATCAAACCTTTATGTTTTCTAATCACACGTTTTTACCACTCCTTTAAAACTTTCTTGAATTTTATTCTTGGTTCTCTTTTACAACTCTTTTAATTTTTGCGTGGATGCTCTTTCTTTTTCTCACTTTACACACCTTTTTCCTAACTCTTTCAATTGATTATCTTGGTATGTCCCTTTTTCTATATCGGAATCTTATGACGATACATGTTAGCCGACCACAAATCATTTTGGGCTAAGGCTTTGTTGTTGTACAAAAAAAAAAAGCTTGCACAATTTTTTAAAGAGGGGAAGAGGGGGGGGGGGGAGGGGGAGAGGACTATGCCTCTATCCAACAAGTAAGAAGCAGCAACCAAAAAAGTGTTAGCAACCATCATACTTCGATTGTAAAGATAGACTTTTAACCAAGGCTTCATGGAGTAATAAGAAGCTCAGCTGCTATCCTCTTGCTTAAAACCTATGACTGTTTATTGGCACCTAGGGAGGAAAAAAAAAGGTCCAACAAAGGCTACAATAAATAATTGCCAGGAAAAAAGGGAACTTTTAACAAAGAAAAACAGGAAAATAACCAAGAGAGAGAATCAGATAGTCTATCTATGAATCTTAAATGAATTAGCATTACTCTAGTTGCTCCTAAATATGGAAAAAAAAAATGTAGGCTTTTAGGGAAAGTTTTTATATTTAATCAACCAAACGAGGACATCTAAATTTATTTCTCAAAGACAAAGCATAACATTCAATATTCTATCAATACACAATTTCTTCAATAATCAATTGCAGCCTCCATAGGCATCTTGTGGAAGTTCTTAATCAACCAAAACATTAAAATTATTCCCCGATCATCAACTCGCATATTATTCAATATTCTATCTATACAATTTCCTCAATCATCAATTGAATATACCGATAGCATTATGCCTTGACATCAACATAATGTGATTAATTAAGCTGAATAACAGTAATAGATCTAGTTTATTACTACTCCTTATTCCTAAACAAATCAACATTTCACCTTCACTCTGAAGGTGATGCAGAAAACATAAATTTTTACATTCTCGATTACATTTCATTCAACAATTAGCCACGAGACACAAAACACAGCAAACAAAATCAACAATCAAATACAAATTCAATCAAACCAAAACACTGTTAGGAAATACTATGCAAATTCCCTTTAGAATCAGATTAGTAGGAATAAAAAATATATATGAATAATACAAATAAATGAACAAATATTTGTATCTCTAATTATGCTGCAAAATTTATTGAAAAAGATAATTAATACACAAGTGTTCACAACACTAATTATAACTCACAACCATATGCACCCCAATCACACCCGAGAATTTTCTCTAAGAAGTTATCTTAAAGCTTCTCTCTCTGCTTTATGTTTTCTTTTGTTTTTGGGATGAATACAACAAATCATAACTTAAGTTTATATAGATCCTATATTTCTAAATATGACTTCTTAAATTTAGAAAACTATTTTCTCCTTCGCATTTCGTAGGAAATCATTCACGTATTGCTAAGAAATTCTAAGGCTTATATCTGTTAACGTTTTTTAAATTGTGGTGATTTTAACAAACACAACAATCATGAAATTAGCTCAAACAATTTCACTGATTTGTCTTAATACAAAATCAATCACAACAGAATCAAACATCATAAAACAATCATGAATCTAAAAGTCAACGAACACAATCGATTGAAAAGTAAAACAACAAACTCAAGCAATCAAAGAACCCTAGATCCATAAATATCAAATTGATTAACGGTAATTAAATCGATTAATTAAAAGAATAAAAGAGAAGATGGTTACGCAGATCCTTCGTTGTAGATATCGATCGAAACAAGAACGCGTTCGGCACCAGATTTGAGGCGCTTGAGAGTGGCTTTCTTGTGAGCGACGATAAAGGGGGCATCGGAAGAGGCGACTGCAGAGGATACAGCGAGAAGGACGAGAGAGAAAGAGATGAAGAGTGAAGCGTGGAGAACTCGGTTCGCCATTGATGAAGCTCGAGGTTTTGGTTTACAAAGGTGAGACTCAGCTGAGTGGGTTGCGTTTGTTTGTCCGAGTATACCAAAATCACACAATTAGACGTCTATATAAGTAGCCTAATTTACGTTTTCGAGCACCTAAGGTTTAACATAATTTCACTTTGGATGCTTGAGATTTGGTTTTATTTTCATTTCGAGTACCTTAAATTTTGATAATTTCAACTTTGACGGTGAAGATTACAAAATAATTAATTACTCCCTTTGTTTCGTAATAATAACAACATGATCAAAGAGAGATTTTTATAATATAAAGTATACTTACACATTTAATTGTTTGTATGAGAGAGAAGTAAAAAAAAAAGTAATATAAATGAGGTTGATGGGAGAGAGAAATAATAAAACAACAATGGGTTCTTACCAAATAAGGGACTATTGCAATTATTATGGATATTTATATGGAAAATGTTGCTATTATTACGAAACGAAAGGAGTATTTATTTAAATCTTTACAATTGTTCATTTTCATAAGTACTCCCTCCGTGTTTAAATAAGGAAATTTTTTCAACAACTACAATTTAAATTACCACTTTTGAAAACAACTACCTTTTAAATATTTTTTTTTTGAAAAAACTACCACAAAAACACAAAAACTTTGAGCAACACTACCACACTTAATTTTTTGGGCAAGAATATCCGTTTTAGGGCCTATTTTTTAACATTTTCCTCCAAAAAACCAATATTAAATAACAACATTGCTCTACATTAACCCTGAATTGGGTAACACACTTTAATTGCCCTAAATGCCCCAATTTTGTAAAACCCTAAATTCAATATTTTTTTACCATGAACCCTAGTTTTAAGATTCAATTGAGAAATTAAACCAACTACAATGAGAAATTTAATCAACTATAATGCGAAATTAAAGACAATTTACTTGTAATTGTGTTCGGCTACCAAATTCCCTTATCTTCTCTATCGCAATTGATTGAAATTTTATAATGAAGGCTTCCTCAACCGGAGATTCTTGCTGGAAAATTAAATGTGGTAGTGCTACTCAAAATTTTTGTGTTTTTGTGATAGTTTTTTCAAAATAAAATAAAATTAAAAGGTAGTTATTCTCAAAATTGGTCATTAAAATGGTAGTTGTTGGCAAAATTTCCTTAAATAAATGAAACGTTTTGACTTTCACGGAGTTTTAGGAAGGTTAGTTGAATTTATTAAAATAATAAGTACTAGGGTAAAGTTTGAGAAGAAAGAAGAGAGTAAGGGGTTTTATGAGGACCATTAGACCATTAATTAGTAGAATTTTATTAAAACTAGAGAGAATATTATTAAAAAAAAAAAAAAAAAAAAAAAAAAAGTAGAAAGGAGTTACTAAAAAAAAACATTTCATTTATTTAAACACGACTGAAAAATGAAAACATTTCACTTATTTAAACACGGAGGGATATGTTGTAAGAGTGAAACACTTTTCAAAAGTTTGGTTTCTTCTCAAAATCATAAAATTTCCTTAAAAAAAATATCTCAAGATGTCGAACTATATATTACCATTAAGTTTATCCCTAAAATGCAATCTAATAGTGCAAGTTGTGTCTCACTTCTTAAGCTCATTTAGGATAAAAAAAAAAATTATAATGTTTAAATTGCTTTTTATAGCATATTTTTGTACTTTTCTTTTTTTGTTTTAGTTTCCTTTGTGTTTGTTGGAACTCGAGAAAATACAAGTTTCTGATCTCAAAATGAGAAACATATATTCTCAATGCAGTACGGTATTTTCGTCTTTTTAATCTAACGAAAGATTAACAACATTAACCCACAAATAACATACTCATCTCTCCTCAACAATGGAGTTTGAGAATTCTTCAACAATGGAGGTCGAGGAATTTTACAATAATGGAGAAAACGCTCACAAACAATGACAAATACCTACTATTTAGGGTTAACCATGCCCTTAATTTACATACTTTTATTAGAGTTTTTCGTTAAATTCGTTGGTGTGTTGGGGTCAGGGTTTGTTGCGGTGTTAGTGGTGTTGAGGACGATGTTTGTTGTGGTGTTGGGAAGATTACACCATAGTCACCATTGTTGTAGAAAAATGAAGAAGGAAGAAGAAGAGAGGATGAAGATGGAAGGATAGTAACTAAACGGTAAGAGATGGGAAACAAAAAACAACATTTAACGCTTTTTGTGAGTCAACAAAAAAAAAATATTAATAACTTTGTAACTATTTACATCTTCTGCCATTAGAGAAATAGTAAATGTTTCTCAATTTGAGAAATCCGGGGAACTTTGGAGGAACTCTTCCTTCTTATGTTGGTTTGACGCTAAAGGGGACCATGCAATGGAAAAGAGTGGAGGATTTAAGCTTTGATGAGTGAGGAAGGAGGGGGGAGAATTTAAGCCCATGGAAGTCATCCCATCATCATCCTCACATGAAGAAGAAGAAGAAGAAGAAGAAGGAAACAAGTTATCAATGCTCTTATGCAATCCAACTGAACAATAAATTGGTTGTTTGGAGGTCTATTGGGAACGCATGACCCTACTGTGAATTGGCCGTTTGGAGGCCATTTTTGGGAGGCAAGGCTAATTAGAGAGTAAAACAACATGTGAAAACGACCGTAGTCATTGGACTAGAGAAATCTCCGAGTCCAAAATGTCATTTTGGATAGTTTCTCTTTGGACCATTACTACAAAAGGCGTATCCAAGGTTTTAGTGAGGGTAAGCATAATTATATGGACTATATTAAATTTAGTCTTGATAAATAAGCTTAGTTTATTTTTTAACAACTTAAATCTTTATAATCCTTTTAAGTTTATATGTATTTCGCCCTCTAAAAGTAACAAAGCTTAATAATTTGGTGAAAATTTAACCTCTTTATAAAGTAGAACCACAATGAAACTTGATTGGAAAAAAAAAGGGTTATTGATCAGATCGTTTAGATGCATATTATAGTGATCGGCATAAATCAATATAAAAAGCCAAAAAAAAGAAAAGGAGAGAGGTTTTTTTTTTTTTTTTTTTAAAGGCTAGATTTGAATAGGAGAAGTAAACCACACATCTGAAAAAGTACTTTACACCTGCGAGAATTAACAAGCTTACTACACTTGGACATTAATAATTAAGTTGCTTAAATTGTATATTTAACTTACTTTTCAGGCTATGCACTTGCATAACCTTTGTGCACATTGGATCTGATCCGCCCATGCTATTACATATGTTTTGGGATTTCCCCCTTCCCTATAAATACAGTGGATCCTAGAGTTGGAGAGAATTTCTTTTTAGTTATTACGTACTTTTTTTTCCTAAGGTTGACACTAATCACCTCATGTAATTTGATTTTAAACATAATTGTTACTCCCTATGTGTTTAAATAAATGAAACGTTTCCCTTGTGCACGTATGTCAACGTAAAACTTTGACAAACAATATCTTTAATTACCAATAAGTAAAAATTATAGCAATTGAATATTAATAAACTATTCATTGAGACGATTCCAACAAGTACCCACAAGACTATATATATTTATTCTTATGTATAAATCACAAGCTTTAATCAAAGTGAATTAAATAAATAATGCAAAAAGTCAAAACGTTTCACTTATTTAAACACGGAGGGAGTACTTTCCTAGTTTTAGCTTTCAATTTCAAGCTTTCAACTTGCCAGAATTCAAATTCTTATGAGTCGTGATGTTTTGATAAGGCATAAAAATGTCGTTAATTAAATTCACCTCTCAAGTAACCTGACTACCATAATTCGGGCATAATATGGCAAATAGGGTCATCCTTCCATAGAGAAGTGAGCAAGAAATCCAAATCAATATACTATTAAAGTTTCAAGGGTGAAATTTTGATTTTTTTTATTAATCTACGACTAAATCAAACAAATAATTTAATAAACAGAGGATAAAACAAATTAAACAAGCACTAGGAGAATTAGGGGATCCAAGTATAGCAATTCAATCACTCAAACTACAACGACTAACGTGATCATCACATGAAGGGAAATTAGCATAAGTCACTTCCGCACACAAAGACATGCAAATTCCAAACTCGATTTTCTCATTCATTTTGTGGCCAATTTTTTTTTTTTTTTTTTTTTTTTTTTTTTTTTTTTTTTTTTTTTTTTTTTTTTGCAATGGTGGCATTGAATAGAGCTGGGTGAAGCTTCGTTGCTCCAATGATCAACCACGCCCACTACCACCATTTATAGAGGCCACCACATGACCACAATATTCATCTCTACCATATCCTCGTCCACCGAGAAATCAAATTTCTTTTTAAATGCTTCCCCTTTTACTTAGAATGCCTTCTCTTCAGTTCTTTCTTTCATCTATTCAATCTCTCTTTCATCTATTCAACCTCCACCATCTTGGCAGAGCCCTAAAATTCAGTTTTTAGAATTTTTCAAGCTTCCTTGGATGAAGTTGCTGAAGTAGTCCGTGAGAACAGAGAGTCACTGATGAATTGTACTGTCAAATGGAAAAATAAGGCTTTAATAGCCTTTTTCTTATTTTCCTTCAATTTCTGCTCATCCTATTCTTTATCATCAAGAGATTAAACTCTCATAATTCTTGAGATTTGAAGAGGGTCTTCATCTTAATTAACCAAAACCCATACTTATCCCCATCGAAAACAAGAATAAGCGGCTAGGAAGTGGTGGAAATCCCATTCGTTGCCATGGATGCTCTCAATATTGTGAAAGTGCTCACTATTACTTAAAGTTCTTAATTAAGACAATGGTTATGATGCCCACTTGTTTCTCTCACTAACTTTACTCTTTTTCTCTCTAAATTGTTTTATAAAAAAGGAACTAACCTGGATTTTTGTAAATCTTTGAAAGTGGATTAAAGCTACGGTGCTTTTACTATCAAAGCCCACTCAAAGATTAAAAAAGCTCTAATACCAAGATAGAATATTAAAAAGAAAAAATATATAACTTGATTGAATTAATTAAATACTTCATCCGTTTCATAATGTTAAGTCTCATATGAAACAATCACATAAAATAAGAAAAGAAGAATATTTGGAATCTAACATTATAATACAAAATAATTCATAATTAGTTTACCTTATTTAGTTTTTTTTATTTTTATTTTTATTTTTATTTTTTTTGGGAAAGCATAAGTCATAATGCATAATTTAAGGTAGAGATTTTCTTACTTAGAGTCATGTCATCAATCTACAACCAATTAATTCAAAAAAATTAAGTTAAAAATGGAACATATTTAATATGGATAGATCTTTTTAAAACGCCCCAAAAATAAATAAATGAGAAATAATCCTTTATATATGCAATACAAACTAACTAACTTAAGCTAAAACAAAGAAAAGAAAGTGGGGTCATGGCCCATGAAATATACTGTCAAAGTGCTAATATTTAGGAAATTAATTCTTAGATTATTCTTAACAAATAAATAACCACTAACTTATTAATCCTAAATTTAACCATAGTCAAACAACAACTTTGAAGCACCACTTCCACTAGTCCGTTAATGAAAGACTAAAAACCCTTCGGTAATGGCATTACCAACGGCTAGTCATCGGTAATTAGCCATCGTATCGCTTGCCGTAGATAATTTTGGAATTATCGATAGATTTGGTCGTTGGTAGTGATTTTACCGATGGTTTGACGTGACCATCGGTAGATTCCGACGAATTTGACCAGTCGTCAGCATGTCTTAGACCACCAATGATATGCTAAAACCTTCGGAATTTACCGATGGCCAAATCCGCATAACTCCCTATAGCTGCTATTATCTTGTTCGACACAATAAAATAGCCTAAACCTTCACCACACTTAGCCTTAAACTTCACCACACAAAGCTCCTGTACCCTCCCCAACAACAACAACAACAACATATCGGGAACGAGTACGACACACAAAGCCACCTCTTAAACTTCACCACACAAAGCCAACCGAACCACACCCAGCTAAGAAGCACGAGTACGACACTTTTTGGTTGTTTCCCGTATCGGGGACCGCTAGGGGGTAGTAAAGGTATAGGGATGATAAAAATATATCCTCGGGACGTTTCCAAAAAAATTGGGTACGACAATAAAATTTGGGTATGGCCCGCGCATATTCAAGGGACGTCTTGGTTACAGTTCACCTCTTTTTAGACGTCCCAAGAAACAATTTCAAGTTTCTGAGCCCAAGCCTAGTTCAAAAAAAAAAAAAAAGGAAGGGCCCAATATAAAAGAAAAAACTTAGTTACTTACCTGAAGGCTTAGGGAACGCATTTTAATTCTTCTCTCTATAAAGTGAAGACTGAAGTATGCAACTAGAGCACCAGACAAAGCATGCTAGGCAGCGACCAGTCCAACCTCCCACCGGCGACCTGTGATTTTCTTTTCTTTCTACTTCGTTTTTTTCTTTTTTCTTTCGAACTGTTCTTTCTGCTTCAAGGTTTTATTTTTTATAAAAAATTATGCAGTAGTTATACCTCAATGGACACTCAAAATATTGGTAGTAGCACAGGTAGTGGGTCGGTTAACACATCATTTACACAAACTAAGGGAGATAATATATGCTGACAAATCGGTTGATAATTCAGCTTCAATGTGGAAATTTGTTACAAAATTAGACAAAAGGGGGCTATAGGAGAAACTTGGAGATATCAATGTAATTTTGTATTTGAAACTAGATTAGTAAGTTATTCTCGTGTTAGAGCTCATTTACTTCAAATAAAAAATAGGGTACTTAAGTTTGTAAGAGAGTAACTCATGCTAATAAACTTGAAATGAAAAAAACTAGAAGAGGAGTTTGAAAGAAAAATGATTCAGGATCTAGAGAAGTTCCATTGTCTTGTGAATATCAATTGGATGATGCAACTACCTCTAAGGAAAAGTCCATTATATCGCCTATTGTTAGAGCATTTGGTAATAATGCTAGGGAACATTTAGGACAAGAAATTGAAAGGAATTTTTACAGCGCAGGGATGCCATTAAGTCTTGTTAGAAATCCACATTACATAAGGTCATACACATTTGCTGCCACCTACAACTTAGTAGACTTCAAAAATCCTGGCTGTAATTAATAAGTTGAGAACCACATCACTTGTGAAAGAAAAATGAGTGTTGAAAGGCAAATGGAACCACTAAAATCAACTTGGAAAGAAAAAGGGTGACAATTGTGACTGAAGGGTGGAGTGATTCTGACTCAAAAGCCACTTTCATGGCTACTATTAATTTAGAAATGGCCCTATGTTTCTGAAAGCCGTGAATTGCTTTGTTCAAGTGAAAGATAAATTCTTCATTGCCTTTTTGATGAAAGAAGTGATTTTAGAGGTGGATCATGAAAATGTTGTGCAAATAATAACTGACAAAGCAACAAGCTATAAGGGGGCTGGAGAGCTTATTGAGAGTGAGTTTTTTCACATCTATTGGACACCATGTGTTATCCATACACTTAATCTTGGTCTGAAAAAAATATATGTGCAGCAAAGAATGTGGGCGGCAATGAGGAAACATATGAAGGTGTAGTTGGATCACTAATGTTCATTGGGATGCACTACAAATCGAAAAAATTCATCATGACTACAATCATATGATTAACAATGTTTCGAAAATTCTCCTCCCTTTGATTGCTTTCCATGCCAGACATTCGTTTTTCCTCCATCATTGTAATGCTTAAAAGGTTTAAGCTTATCAAATGGGGTCTCCAAGCCATGATTATAAGTGATGAATGGAGTTCTTATAGAGAGGATGACACGGAAAAGGCAAACTTTCTGAAATAGAAGATTGTGAATGATGATTGGTGGGATAAAGTAGACTATTAAATTGAGTTCGCAGGCCTATTTATGAGATGGTTAGATTTTGTGATATCAATAAGCCATGCCTTCACTTGGTGTATGAAATGTGGATTCATGATTGAAAATTTTAAGCTTGCAATCTATAAGAGGGAAAATGGTCCTCATTCGGAGTTTAGTTCGTTTTATGGTGTTGTTTATGAGATCTTAGTAGCTTGTTGGGCAAAAAGGTACACTCCTTTACATTGTGTAGCCCACTCTTTGAATCTAAGGTACATTACTATTATAATTTTTTTAAATAACTTATTTATCTTTGATATAATTTTCTACATACATGTCTTTTGTCAAGAAATTCCAATGTGTATAGAGATGATAACACCAAGATGTGGGATGTTGGTGGAGATGCATTTGATTTAATGGATAGGAGGATGTGTGGTTTTTAGCTAGAGTTTGTGGAACTCTCACTTGACAAGCGTGAGTTGGAAAACGTGTTGCTTGTTGAATTGGAAGAATGATGTTCTTAGTTTATTTACATGTTTTTGTCAAAAACTTTAACCTGCCTTTGAATTTATAGAAATGACTTATGTTATGTATGAATTTAATTTTCTGATTTTTGGATTTTTTTGTCGTATATCCATGTTGTACCTGTTTTGTACATTTTTATTTTTGCTGTTTTTCATCCCCGTATCTGTCTCAGTGCTTCTTAGAAGCCCACCTCAGCCGCGACTACGACCCACAACAAGCAACCCCGCTTGACCGCTTCTCATGGCCGAAGCCATTGAATAACCAACAACATCCTGCAAAAAGCCCTAATTCAATTTATTCATAACAGAACCTCCCTTTATAATATAAACACGCCCACTCCTCGACAAGTTCATTCATTTCAAATTTGAGGCATAAGCTTGAAGCGGACGCTCCAATTTTTTGCGGTAGCTCTGTACGGATTAATGATGTGCGGCCACGATTTGATTGATAATCTAAGGGCCATGATTTCAGTATTTGTTGCTGATGATGAGGGAAAGTAAGGGATTAGAGCCCTTTTAATTTGTAGGGCAGCCAAGCCAAAATGGAGGAAGAATATTAGAATAAGGTAGTCGTTTAGTTTGAGCGGGGTTTTTTTTATTTCCATTTTATTTTCCTTTTCCTTAATTTATTTATTTCCTTTTCATTTTTTATTTAGCCTTGTTATTGTAAATACCCTATTTGGGTTTTATTTGAACCAACTCTTAATCACCAAATTAATAATTAGATTATGCCTCCATATTTTTTGTTCTCTCTTAGGTTTTTAAAATTAGATTAGTTTAGGGTTTTTAGAGAGGGAAAGTGTGTAAAATTGTTAGGTGAAAAATTAATTGAAGAAAGAATCATCATTCATTGAGCATTTCTCACCTTCTCTCCTATATATTGCTCTATTTACTTATTTTTCTTAGTTTATTCTTTGTCCTTAGCTTATTATTTTCTTTGCTAATTAGTTGTTGATCCTTGTTTAGATCTTAATAGTTTTGTTAATTTTTCTATGTCTTATTAAGTTTGTGCTGATTATTTTTCTTTGATTATCATGTTTAATCTTCAAATTTTAGGCTAGGTTGTAACTGGGGGGGGGGGGAATAGAAGAGCGTATGATGATTGATTTCAAATGTTGTTGATTGATTCTTAATTGTTTATTCCTTGTGATGTTGGGTAATGTGTTTAATTCCTTGTGATGTTGGGTAATGTGTTTAATTCCTTGAGTTTTTCTAGCTAGTTAATCTCAAGTTGTGTATTGCTTCTAAGCTAGTTGTGCGAGAGTGAGCTAGGTTAGAGCGTAATTTGCCAAATATCTACCTTGATTAGTTCTACAATAGAAAAACGAGGGACAAAGGCAAATTTGGTCGAGAAAGATAAAACTTCTGAGAGGCTGTTTATGGCATACTTTTTCGGCAACGCCACTGATCAGAATGTCTAGTTCATTGACAGTGGGTGCTACAACCACATGTCCATTTCTTGTTCATTGTTTGAGAACCTAGAATTCTCACAAAAATCTAAGGTTCTATTTGGTGATAACAAGAAAGTTAAAGTTGAAGCTAAGGGAAAATTTGTACTAGTAGCGGTGAAAAGAAATTATTGCATGATGTTTTCTTTGTACTTAGTTTAGCTCATAATCTATTTAGTGTGGGACAATTGATGATAGGTAGGTTGGTTGTTGTGTTTGATCTAATGATGGTCAGTGTGTTATCAAAGATAAGAAATCAGGTCTGAATATTGTGAATGTTTGTATGACTAAAAATTGAATATTCCCACTAGATGTGTCCACTGTAGAAAATGGAGCTCTTATTGTTAAGGGATGTAGTGACTCTGACCTATGGCATTTGCGTTATGGTCACTTGCATCTTAGTGGCTTTAAACTTTTGAGCCAAAAAGAGATGGTTTTGGGCTGCCAAACATCGATACTCTAGAGTCTTGTGAGGGGTGTCTTGGGAAAACATAGAAAGATGCCATTTTCTGTAGGGATTGAAGTCATGGAGAGCATCTGAATGTCTTGAGTTGGTGCACTCTGACTTGTGTGGGCCGATGAAAACGAAGTCCTTGAAAGGGAGCTGTTAATTTTTTTATTGTTCATCGATGATTATACAAGAACGAGTAATTGGGTTTACTTTTTAACATACAAGTATGAGGCACTTGAACAAGTTTAAAAAGTTTAGAGCCTTCGTTGAGAAGCAATCAGGGTGTTCTCTTAAGAAGCTACGCACGAACAATGGGGGTGAATTTTGCTCAAATGATTATGATGTTGTGCAAAACTTGGAATTTCCAAGTAGCTCACTGCACCATATACCCCTGAGAAAAATGGCATTGCTAAACGGAAGAAATGAACTATTATAGAAATGGCTAGAAGCATGTTGAAGACTGTTGTGCGACAGCGGAAGCAAAAATCGAAAACAATAAAGAAATTCAATGCAAACAATAAGAACAACACACCAAGAATTTTACATGGTTCACTACCAATGTGATAGCTACATCCACGGGCACCGAGATCAAAGATTTCACTATAAACTGCAAAGATTACAAAGATGAATCAAGTCTTTCTCCAGAATAGCTCTCACTCTGTCTCTCTTCACCCTAATACTGATATTAGGGAGTTTTTATATTAATCCCTTATTAAAAGATACTTGGGCAAAAAGATAATAAACAAAAGATAACTTAAAACCGCAAAAACGCGTCTCCGTAGTTTTTCTTCTCCGCCCGGTCAGACCGGGCAAGGTCTGCCCGATCGGGCGCGAGAAGCGAACACCAAACAAAGAGCTTTGACGAAGTCTACCCCCACCGCCCGGTCAGACCGGGCACGAGTTGCCCGATTGGGCGCGTGGGGTTGCTGGGTGTTTGATTGCAATGCATATCTCAAAACTACCTACCCTCATCCGCCCGGTCAGACCGGGCACGGGCTGCCCGATCGGACAGTGAGTGTTTGTGAGTTTGCGCCTTATTTTGTCACACCTATCACTGCCTGGTCTGACCGGGCAAGGCATGCCCGATCGGGCGGTGAAAGGCTGCACTAGTACGAGTCACATATTCAACAATCTCCACCTTGACGAGAACTCGTAGTCAGCAACACGATTCCATCAACACATAGTGAAACACATCTCAAGCTTAACCCGATGCAAAGCTCATGCATAAGCCGTACATCCCGATAAGTCTCCAACCAAGACCCATCACATACTCGTCTCCAAGTATAACAACTCATAATGCTCCACCTGCATCACAAGCCCCGGGCAAGCTCCACCTTAAGGCCAACATGCCATACACCAGGAGCTCCCCAACACCGCCCCTAAGGGCGTACTACATTATATAGTAATCGATATTTAGCAAGTCCAAGCAATGTTTGAACTTACTAAATGGAACAGGCTTAGTGAAGAAATCAGCCGGGTTGTCAGCAGTCCCAATCTTCTTCACCTTAATCCTCTTGTCAGTACGTAAGAAATGATACCTGACATCAATGTGCTTGGTCCAATCATGGTGCACTTGATCTCTTGCTAAGCAAATGGCACTTAGACTATCACAATACACCGTAGCAAAATCCTGTGCAATACCCAGTTCACCTACAAGACCTTTGAGCCAAATAGACTCCTAAGCTGCAGAAGTTAAAGCCATGTACTCAGCTTCAGTAGTAGACAACGTAATCGAAGACTGCAGTGTAGACTTCCAACTAACCACAGAACCTTCCAAAGTGAACACATACCATGTCACGGACCTCTTGGTATCCACATCAGCTGCATAATCATAATCAATGTACCCAGTCACCAAGCATTCCTTACCATTCCTATACACAAGACCAATATCATTTGTCCCTCTCAAATAGAGAAAAATCCTTTTCACCCCCTACCAATGTTCTCTTCCAGGTCGAGCCATAAACCTGCTTACAACACTAACAACATGCGCAATATCCGGCCTAGTACAAACCATAGTATACATCAAACAGCCAACCGCGTTGGCATATGGAATTCTAGACATATAAGTCAACTCTTCCTCTATCTGAGGTGACATAGACAAAGACAACTTACAGCTTACAGTAGTTGGTGTACTTATAGGCTTTGATTTTTCCATCCCAAAATGAGACAAAATCTTTTCAATGTAGCTTTTCTAAGTCAAGAAAAGCTTACCTCTAGCTCGATCCCGGTAGATCTCCATACCCAAAATCTTCCTAGCTGCACCTAAGTCTTTCATGTCAAACTCCGAGTTAAGCAACTTCTTCAAACTAGTAATATCAGATTTATTCTTTGTGGAAACCAGAATGTCATCAACATATAACAATAGATAAATCATGGAACCATTTTCCAGCTTACTATGATACACACAACAATCATATGAATTCCTATCAAAACCATGCGAAACCGTAAAAGAATCAAACCTCCTGTACCACTGTCGAGGGGATTGCTTAAGTCCATACAATGAATTTAGCAATCTGCAGGCATAATATTCCTTTCCAGGAACCTCGAATCCCTCGGGCTGCTTCATCAAAATCTCCTCCTCCAGTTGCTCCAGCTCAAAATCAAAGTGTGCTAGTTTCTCCACAAAGTCAACTCTTTCTACCTGACTGAACCCCAGGTGAGAATATCTCCACA
The DNA here is from genome assembly GCF_001683475.1 of Chenopodium quinoa. Lineage (NCBI taxonomy): Eukaryota > Viridiplantae > Streptophyta > Magnoliopsida > Caryophyllales > Amaranthaceae > Chenopodium > Chenopodium quinoa. Next base: position 2,322,215 of record NW_018742903.1, read on the forward strand.
AAGTCAACTCTTTCTACCTGACTGAACCCCTTAGCAACTAGTCTAGCCTTAAAGCACTTGTTCAGTTTCTAATAACCCTTCTTTCTTCTTGTAAATCCACTTACACCCCACAAGCTTCACTACCAAGGATTAAACCTAAGGATTAAACCTAAGCTTTGATACCAATTGTTGTGCAACAGCGGAATCAAAGATCAAAAACAATAAAGAAATTCAATGCAACAATAAGAACAACACACCAAGAATTTTACGTGGTTCACTACCAATGTGATAGCTACATCCACGGGCACCGAGATAAAAGATTTCACTATAAACTGCAAAAATTACAAAGATGAATCAAGTCTTTCTCCAGAATAGCTCTCATTCTGGCTCTCTTCACCCTACTACTGATATTAGGGAGTTTTTATATTAATCCCTAATTAAAAGATACTTGGACAAAAAGATAATAAATAAAAGATAACTTAAAACAGCAAAAACGCGTCTCCGTAGTTTTTCTTCTCCGCCTGGTTAGACCGAGCAAGGTCTGCCCAATTGGGAGCAAGAAGCGAACACCAAACAAAGAGCTTTGACAAAGTTTACCGCCACCGCCCGGTCAGACCGGGCACGGGCTGCCCGATCGAGCGCGTGGGGTTGTTGGGTGTTTGATTGCAACGTATATCTCAAAACTACCTACCCTCATCCGCCCGGTCAGACCGGGCATGGGCTGCCCGATCGGGCAGTGAGGGTTTGCGAGTTTGCGACTTACTTTGTCACACCTATCACCGCCCGGTCTGACCGGGCAAGGCATGCCTGATAGGGCGGTGAAAGGCTGCACTAGTACGAGTCACATATTCAACAAAGACAATGAGAATTTTTGATGAGTTTTGGGCAGATGCAGTAGCAATAGTTGTGTATCTCCGCAACATCTCTCCTACAAAGGCAATCATGAATCAAACTCCATATGAAGCATGTCATGATGTGAAGCCTCTAGTAAGCCACGAAAAGTTTGTGGTTGTATTGCTTATATATGCTTTGGTAAAATCATCTTATCATAAACTTGAAAATAAATTAGAACAATAATGTATTTTTTCTTGATTATAGTCTGCAATCCAAAGCTAATAGGCTTTATAATCCGTGAGATTACTAACTTCATATGGTTACGAACAACGAATGAAGGATCAGGGATGATGGTGCAAAGTGAGTCATGGAAGTCAACTTTGCCCGTATTGGCCTCTACTCGATTCTTATAGTGAAAAGTATTTCCTACGATCTCAAAGGCATACAAACAAAGATTCAATTTGCTCCAAACTAAACTAGGCTAAATTGGTTAAATATTAATGCACACATAATTCTAAACATTAGTGACTTCTTTGATTGATAATAAGATCAAAGGTACCTAAACCGGTTATCCAAATTAAATATTCCGTTAAGCATGCAAAAGGGTGATAATAAAATGCAATAGAATAAACAATAATATTGGAAGCAATTTAACCATAAAACATAACGATTAATATATGAAAATCACGATAAAATCGTTTGTAATATAATAAAAATAATAGGAGCATGGTGTCTTACTTTGATTGTTTTTGCTTACAACAATAAAATAAATAAAGCGATAGTAACTTCAAGGAAAATAATAATTAAAATTGAAATTAAATTAAATTAAATTAAAACAATAATAAAAATAGAATAGATTTGGTCCAAACCCTCGGTCGATTCTACCTTTCACGCCTTAGTTTAAGTAGAGAACTTCGAGATAGTATGGACTCCTTGGAGTGCTTAGGGTCGTGCTTAATGCGTAAGGACAAGGGAGGAAGGAGATGAATTAAATTGTGTGAATGGTTGTCGTGTTCCGCTGCCTCGAAACTCGTAAATGAGCCTCATATTTATAAGCAAAAATGAGGGAAAAAGTCCGGAATGATAAAAATAGCACCGCTAAAAAAGAATGTGTACTACGACATGGTACAGTGCACCGCATCATGGTACATTATACCGCGTGACGGTACACAGTACTGTGTCACGATACCTGTGACGTGGCACTGTACATATTATATCTTGTAGAAAACACGTTTTAAAAGAAATCCGGAAAATAATGTACCATGTCACATTGTACTGTGACTCGGTACTTTTCCAGTCTAGGAAAATACCGTTTTATTAAAATCTATCTAATTTTCACAAAATACGAAATATTTAGGCATCGTTTCCATTATTCCGGACTAATTTTAGGGTTTAGGGTTTTATGGTTTAGGCTCAACCAAAGATTAGGGGAAAAAGATTAAAAAGGTTTGGGCTAGGAAATGGATATTTGGACTGAAATTAGGTTATTGGTTTATGCAAATTAAATGGAAAGGTGTTGGGCTAAGGCTATGGTTTTAAGCACTCCGCGGATTCAATATGCAACCCGACCAATAATGGCGATGAAAGGTTTTTCATCATTGGGTTTGGATTTGAGGAGACATTTTTATGTATCTACTGATGTAATACCCCGTATTTTTTAGACATATTTTCTAATTAATTAACTAATTAGTATTTTCAAAAAGGGTATTTTAGTAAATTATTTTACTATTTGAATTTTGGAGCCAAAAATACTTTTAAACTCAATTATTATTTTAGATTTATGGATAAGATTTATTATCCATTTAATATTTTAATAAAACCAAATTATATATATTTCGAATATTTTTGTAACACCCCGACCCCAAAACAAATTAGGGAGGGGCCTATTGTCACAAAATGCGCATCAAGGTCAAACTACTGTTCTCACAGACCAACACAAGTCCTTCGGGTGCATTTTGTCCTCACTCATGCGCACCCTGGGAGAACTTCCCAAGAGGTCACCCATCCCTAAACTACTCCCAGTTAACTGAGAAGTATCTTAGCATATGAGCTCCCTAAAAAGAAGATGCATCTTGTTGGTATGAGTAATATATTAAATCCTTTTAAAGCAATCATGAGGGGTATTACATACACCCCCATTTGAGAACAGCAACGCCCTCGTTGCGCTTGAAACCCTAAAGACCCCAGTATTATGCCTAATGGCAACTAGGTAGCCAAAGTGTTACATCTAGTCTGGATACGGCCATACGACCCAAGATTTCTCCCCTGCTAACCCCAAACAAATTAGGTAGGAGCCTATTGTCATAAAATGCGCATTAACGACCAACAACTGGCCTCATGATTGCTTTAAAAGGATTTAATATATTACTCATACCAACAAGATGCATCTTCCTTTTAGGAAGCTCACACTAGGCGAAAAATAGTAATTGGCACCGGTTCAAAACCCCCATTTAGCACTAGTTTTGAACCGGTCTTGATTTGAGGGATGCCAAAAACCAAGACATTTCGCACCGGTTCAAAACCGGTGTCTTTTCAGAGATTTTGCACCGGATAACCGGTGTGTATTACACTCTTTGGCACCGGTTAACCGAAGCTAAAAGTCCTGGCGCGCCTTTTTTTCATATAAAAGGCACCGGTTAACCGGTGCCAATAACTTTTTTTTTTCTTTTTTTGTTTTTGTTTTTTTGGCAATAAATAATAATATTAATACTAATAATAATAATAATAATAAACCTGTACGTCCTGCATTAACTCTACCATTATTATATATTATAATAAAAATAAAAATAATAATAATTATTATTATTATAATAATAATAATAATAATAATAATAATAATAATAATAATAATAATAATAATTTCTAAATTGAAAAAAAAAACAACAATACATAGATATTAATTAATGATCTATCCCAAATGCAATACAATGAAGTTTCATATTTACAATTCCTCAAAAAAAAAGTGTCATATTAACAAACAATACTAATTAATAATGCAGTTAAAAAGTTAACAAAATACAAATTCAAATAGAAATGACATTTACAAATTAAATGTGATGAAAGACGCGAACATGTCTCGAACTTCATTAAGTTTCTTGCTTGTCAACAAACCTCCCTTTTGTACCTTGCAAAACTTAGAATAAACAAAAATTATGTTAGAATTAATTACTTAGGTTATGCATGTAAAAATACATTTACAAGTTCAGTTAGGCAAAAATTTATTACTTAGGCCTATATGACTACTACTTCGCCTATTTCCTACATTTCTTATCAAATCAACTCATTCTTACTCATAACATGTCATTATTACTTAGTTATTGGCGGCTAAGGCTTGAAATCACATGAAAAGAGCAATTCAAGTGTTTTAGGACGCATTTTTATCCAAAAAGGCCCAAATAAGTCCTATATGACTACTAGGATGCCTATTTCCTACATTTCTTATCAAATCAACTCATTCTTACTCATAACATGTCATTATTACTTAGTTATTGGCGGCTAAGGCTTGAAATGACCTGCAAAGTGCAATTCAAGGGTTTTAGGACGCATTTTCATCCAAAATGGCCTAAATAAGGCCTATATGACTACTAGGCTGCCTATTTCCTACATTTCTTATCAAATAAACTCATTCTTACTCATAACATGTCATTATTACTTAGTTATAGGCGGCTAAGGCTTGAAATCACATAAAAAGTGCAATTCAAGGGTTTTAGGACGCATTTTCATCCAAAATGGCCCAAATAAGGCCTACATGACAACTAGGATGCCTATTTCCTACATTTCTTGTCAAATCACATGAAAAGAGCAAATTAACTAAGTCAATGGCATACCTCATCAAGTTGTAGTGTGTCTTTACAATGACTCACTATGTCAAACATGAATCTCATCACTTATAGGCCACAATCAACTCCGTTATCTTGTTGTGCGCACTAGCATAGGAACAGAGTACATGAATCAAACTTTCATAGCAAATTAGCAACATTTTACGCATTGTTTATTACGAAAATCACAATATCATGTGGCATTACCATCGATGATTTCCATGTGGGACCTTGAGGAGCTCGACAATTTGCCCGTAGGTTGGCCAACCTTGTCATACTCCAGGACCATAGGACCGACGAGTTTTTTGAAACTTGTGTCAGACCCCTCACCTTTTTCTTAGCCGGTGCCTTCACTGCCCCTCCACCTTGTCCTTGGCTTTGAGTGTGGGAAGTGGGATTCTCACCGACCGTCTCAGAAACTGCATTTTAATAGGAGGCGCTTGTTCAGCTGAAATTTCAAATTCATCAAGCCTACGCTCCAACTCATCTTGAGCCTGACCTTCTGCCTCACCCAAATAAGGCTCCTTGTTCACATCATACAGCTCGTCCTCGTCCTCATAGAAATCATCATCATCATCCTCTATATCCTCGACACAGTTACGGTCTTGATCGTCCGCCATGAGATGTAAACACCTGCCATTACAAACATAACACGTTATTAGTTGTAATATAAATAAATTTGTAAGGTAAAGTTATAATCAAATATAAATTGCTGAATTATTATACAAATCAACATAGAAAATGGGCAAGTGTAGGTCATTTTTATTCCATATTTCACATGTTTTAAAAGTTACTCCATTCATTTAAAAGAAAATGTGAAAAATGGGCAAAAAAGTTAACACTTTCATTCATTTTCACCTAAACTGTGATTTTATAATACTTTCAACGCCTACAATTTCAAATCAGATTTACCTAATGAGAAAGCCTTGAACGGGTATCTAGGCATATGATGATGCAAGCATTTTATATATTGTTGTATTTATTTGTCATTAAACAATACACAAGTTGTAATAGCATGAAAAAAATTTTATTAAATGAATAAAGAGAAAGAAATATAGCTTAGAGAAGTTTATAATTCATACCAATATAGCAAGTACAATGGATGTATTCTTTCTAACTTCGAACTTGAGCTAAATATGTAGTCTTCAAGCTAAACTTGTACTTCAATTTACATATGAATCTATAAAAAAACAAAAAGAAAAAACAAAACAAAAAACAAAAGTTAGTAAGTATGAACTATCATTTGTCAGTTGGAAACTATGAACTATCAATCTATCGTGTCTGTCGAATTAAAACTTTTTTATGGCTTTGCAAATTTAGTTTCATTTTATTATTTATTTTATTTTATTTGTCTCAATTCCTTTCCTCGGTTTTGTGTGTAGGGGTTCGGGTTTCATGGCAAGTGAGTTCGGGTTCCAATTTGAGTCAAATGCTAAATGCCCAATTTCATAAGCATGCTGCCAGCTCCACCAATTGCCACCAAGCGCAGCAGTTGCTCCACCAGGCTGTTGCAGCCACACTCACCGAACAAAACCAGCAGCCCCAGTTTCACCATTCACCAATCAACCAATCCAACCCACACCACACGTCCACACCTGCTACACCTCACCAAACTTCCCTGCTCCCTCACAACCTGCATTTCATCCACCAAATACCACCACAACCCAACCACTAAAACAAGAAATACCCATATAAAATTTGCAAGCTCACAACAAGGCAATAGCTCAATGCACAACAAGTAAAGGAAACCGGAAAGGCAAGCTCACCAGACACCAGGTCCACTGTTCGAGGTCGTGCCGTCGTGACAAGAAGGTCATTGTGGTTGAGGTGGAGTCGTGCGTGCTTCAATGAAAAACCCTAGATTACAAGAACCCTAAAATTACTAAACTGAAAAGCAAATCAACAACAAACCCTAGATTGCGAAGAAGTTCGATATTTTAGAAAGACCACAAAAAAATCTTACCTCGAAGCTGCTTCAATGGAGGTGAGAAAGCTCAAAATCCACTTCAATGGAGAATAAAGAGCACGAGCTTCAATGGAGGAGAGATATGGAGAGAGAAGGAGGTGCAGCTGCTTCAATGGAGGTGAGAAAGCTTAGAAACTGCTTCAGTGGAGAAAGGTGAAACTTCGGAGGTGGTGGAAGAGAAGAGCGAAAAAACGAGGGAAAACAAAAATAATGAAAATATCAGGGGGGGGAGAGAAAGAAAGTAGAAGATCGATTTTTTTTTTATTTCGCACCGGTTTGCTGGTGCTATACATTATTTCGCACCGGTTTGGTTTGAACCGGTGCGAAATCTCTTTCCCTCTTTTTTATTTTTTTCTGTTTTAATTCGTACCGGTTTGAATCGGTGCGAAAAAGATAATTTCGCATCGGTTTGGTTGGAACCGGTGCTAAAAGTCTATTTCCCAATCCCGCCTATTTTTTTTAAAACCGGTTATCAAAAATCAGTGCGAAAACTGCGGTGCCTATTTCATTTTTTTCTGCTAGTGTCATATGCTTAGATACTTCTCAGTTAAGCATGTTTGGCTGGGAGTAGTCTTGGGATAGGTGACCTCTTGGGAAGTTCTCCCAGGGTGCGCATGAGTCAGGACAAAATGCGCCGGAAGGACTTGTGTTGGTTTATGAGGACAGTCGTTGGCCTTTGATGTACATTTCGTGATAATAGGTCCCTCCCTAATTTGTTTGGGGGTCGGGGTGTTACAATTTCAATTAAATAAAATTATATTTCCTAATTATATTTAAAAGGGCCGAAAATCCCAATTAATTAGCTAGTAGTTTCAAATTTTCTAAGTGATAAAATCTGATTTTTCTTGGTTAATTAAGTTAGTTTTAAGTTAATATTTCCTAATTAATTATTTTCTACAAAATATATTATTTACACAATCATGTTTAATCCTTAAAATCTAGCAAAATATTTCCTAAAAACTAATAATGGAGTCCGAAAATATGAGCATGGGAAGGCTCAATATTTTCGGCCACCATACGTATTTTTGGGTTAATTATTTTTGTTAGTTTTGTATTTTAATTATCTTCCTTAAATTCCTTATTTCCTTAATTCCTTTTTCCCATCTCATAAAGAATTGATCATAAAATTTAATTGCCTTAAATCCTTCTTGATTATTCTCTAAGCAAGCTTACTTGCCATCTTCCATTTCATGATAAAGTCACTTACCTTAATTCTTTATTTCTTAATCACCATAAATTAAACCTTCATTAATTCTTAAACTCTCTTTTCCAAGTAATTCCTTAAACTACATTTACCATAATTCTTCCTACAAAATCTTACCTTAATTCTTGCATTCTCAAGCCTATAAATACCCCCTCATACTATACCTCTCATATTCTTCACACCAAAATCCAATTCTCTTCTTCTCTCTTATTTCTTTTTTCTCTCAACCTTTTCCTACTTTTCTTCTCCACTTTTCTAAAAGAAAATCAGCCCGAATACATTTGAAGCCACTTTTCGGGCATTTCTGGTCACTTTTTGGGGATATTAATTTCTCACATAAAATTGTTCCTCTTGAAAAATCCTTGATGTTAGGCTCAAGAATCACCGAATTTGGAGTTATATTGAAGGAGTTATAGCCTCTGCAAGTTCTACCTATTCTTTACAACATGAATTCAATTCTCTTTAATCCTATTCCCTTATTTTTTTTCAGAATTAGTTTTCTAAAATATAAATTCTTATTTCAAAGTTATAATTTTATATAAAAGTATTATTTTTAAAGAGTTTTGTAGTCATGCACATATAAATTTGGGTTTATGTTTAAAGATGTTATGATAACCCTATGGTTATAATAATTGCAAGGTGTTTTCGTGATTGAACTTTGAAAGTGTGAAGTGTTGATTTGAGATACGGAATCAAGGTACCTTTAGGTGGCTAGATACCTTTTAAAGTGATTGATTTGAATAGCATGTTTCATGTGATTTTTATTGATGATTAAATTAAATTGAATATTATGATTTATGAAATAATCTTGAGAATTAATGTTTTAAAATAAATATGTTGAAAATGGATTTTTACATCATGTTTTGAATTATTTATTATGTTTAAGGGAATTTGATTTTAAAGTGTGTCGGATTGATTTATAGAGTTTTTAGTTGGAATTTAATATTTAAAAAGGTTGATTTAAAAATATGTTGAATTAAATAAAAAGGAGTTTTGAATTATTTTATGATAAAGGTTAATTTTATTCAACGGAGGAATTTTATGAGGATTTATTGAATTATTATTAAAGCTTTACAAGCATGATTATATTAATCCCACTATGCGGATTTGGTTAATAAGACTTTGAACTTTGTATAACTGAGTCTTTCCTTAAGGATAGTTTTTCAATATAAAGATACTAACTTGGGGGGTGTGCACACTTAGGAGAGGAATTGGGTTTCAAAACGGAATTTATTTATTACTCGAATTATTATTCGAATTTATTATTGAGTCATTGGAATTATCTTGAGAATTGATTTTGAATTATGAGGTTTGAGTTATCGAAATAAATACTGGAATTTTCCATGATTGGTTTTAAAAGCATGTTTGCTAATAAAATTGAGTTTACTTATCTTGCACTTGAATGCACTTGGCATATTTTGCTAATTCGTATTTCCTATTTGTTTTGGTTCGCCCTATTTACCTTAATGGTAAGCAATGTTGACTATTTCAGGTGGAGTCATGATTGAGCATATGGGAGTCCCGGGATTCACTTCACCTCGTTTAGGGATGTTGGTTGTTTTTGTCTTTACTAATGAGTACTCATAACAATGGTTTCTATTTATAAGTATTAATAAGAAGAAGATCGAGTTGAGTTTTCCGCTGCAAGTTTTTTATTGAGTTAAGTATTTTGAGTAGCATTGCGTAATCACGCGGCGGTAATACGCCTAAATCTATCTCTACGATATAATTATATGTATTATACTATTATTTCCGTAGAGTGAGATTTGGGGGTGTTACAACAGATACCAAAATTGAATATTAAAAAGAATTGAATTTATGACAAGAGATACATGTAAACTTAGTGTACAAAGGCATCTTTTACACTCCTCTCTCATTGGTTAAAAGAGCATCTTCTTAGCATTTTTTTTGTGGCCCTTTAAAATTTTGAAAAAAAAATTCATTTTAATAATCCTAACTTTGGCCAATTTACTTTGAATAATTCCAAATTTCGATTATTCTGTAATAATCTCAACTTTCATATGTGTTTTTTATTTTCAATCCCAACAGGTCATTAACCGGTTATAACAGGTGACTTGGACACGTGTGTTAACACGTGATTGGTCTAAAAATATAAAAAAATTAAATCAAACCACCAGCCACCACCTACACTTGTGGCCTCCCCCCTCACGGCCCCACCCCCTCCCTAGCCCCAAATCGCCGGAGACAATACCTCCCTTCCCCTTCCCTCTCCCCTGAAATGGTTTTAATTAATGGTTTGGTTTCTGAAGGGGCTTACAATTGTTCCAAGTTGTAGGCTCGATTTTCGTGGAATTTAGGATTGACTTTACTTTTGTTTGGTTTGACTATTGGACTTTGTTTTTATTTTAAAGGGTTTTGAAAATGTCTTCCAATATGTGACTTTGATAAAAGCCTTAGCCGTTATCATGGTGGCGGTAATGTCTTACTGTAATATCCCGTATTTTTATATGTATTTTAATTAAAATCATTATTTTATGAAGCATTTAAATAATTTGAAGTGAATTATTTAAATTAAAGGTCCATTTTTATTTATTTAATTGCCTTGAAAATATTTTATTTTATTATTTAGAACCTTAAGGGCATATTATTTTACAAAAAGGTAATTTAAAGTCAATGGTATTTAAAGAAAGTCAAATGACTAGTTTGAATAGGAGAAGGGATCATTAAGGGTAGAAAAGGAATTTAAGCTTAGGAGGGTTTTTAGAGAGAGGGTATAAGTAACCATCATATGAGAAAGTTAGATCTTGTCCAAGGTGGAGAATACTCAAAGGTAAACTCTTTCTCTCCTTTAATTTTTCCCCCCTCCTCTCTTATCATATCACACGGCACACACACACACCCCACACGATGGCCGGCTGCAACCACCACAATCACCGGCCGACCACCGCCAGCACTCGTCGGCAGTAGCCACCGGAGGGAGGCGGCGGTAGCCGTCCTCCCCTCCCCTTGTTGTGCGTTGTTCTGAACAAAAAAAAAAAAACTCTTCTTTTGTTTTCAAATTTTTCTAGCCTTGATTCAATTATTATTTTTGGGTTGTGTGATGATTTTTATGATTTTTGATTATGATTATTATGTATATAATTTTTAGATTTAGTTTTTGAATTAAAAAGCCATAAATTGAAAACCCTAGGTTTCTAAATTAATGTATATTGATGGAAATTGATTGTAGGTGATTGAAACTATTAGTGTTTCTAAACATAATTACAGAAATTTTAGATGTTTTTATATAGTTGGAATTTTTATATAAAAGTTAGAATTATGTTTCTTGAAAGGATTTTTAATTACCCATTAATTGGGAATAAAAGTAGGGGTTTTTAATTAATTTTCAGCTGGTTTTAGAGAGATTATAAGTGATTTAAAGAGTGTATATATTGCTGGAATTTTATATTGAATAGGTATTATTGTCTCTTTGTAATTTTGGGTTGTAGGAGATTTCCAAGTGAGTGATTTCGTGTAGTCGTGGCGATTTTGAGATCATATTCAAGGTACGTTCGCGTACTTGGTAATTATTTAAGTGTATAGAAGCATGTTGGGCTTTGTTTAATTAATTCCAAGGCAGTATCATGATAGGTGTTGGTTGGAATTGTTTATTGGATTGATGTTGGTGATTGATTTTTGAAGTATGGATTATTTGTGGTGAATTGATGACTGAAATTATTTATGTTGGCATGTTGAATATGAACCACACTTTTATTATTGGCATGATTGAGAGCATGTTTAATTAAACTAATTGTTTAATTGAGTTTGGAGTATTAAAAGGGAATTTTATTATGGTTCATATAATTTTATTGATGCTATAAGCATGAGAAATGAGCTATTTAAGTGTCTATTTACACGAGGATTAATTCATATTTTGGTGTCTAAGTGCAGTTAAAGTGTTTTAAACACCGAGGGATAGGATTTGTGGCGCATTATGTGTTTAAAGTGTTATTTAACACCGAGGTAGTTTAAAAAAGGTTCAACATTTAATTTATGTGGTTACTAATAATTCAAGAATTAAATTGGTGTGTTTGATTGCTTGGATGAGTTATTATGATTGATTGTATGATGGTTTGAGAGTCATCACCAAGCCTAAAAATATGTAAACAATGTAAAGTAAAAGAGATTACGCACTAAAACTCTTGGAACGTATATACCTCGAGTATGAACATATGGGGGGAGTTATGTGACTTTATATTTGACCATAACTTATAGTGGGAGTACAGGACACTGTATTTTCCTTTTATTTTTTATCATGCGCAGGAATTCCGCCACTTACGAGTGGTTCTTTTATACTGGCACGGTTAGCCCCCGTGTTAGTACCCCTTTATTAGGGCAGGTTACGAAAAAACCTGTTCAATGCGTAATCAAGCTAAATAAATAATCTAGTGATTTGTTAGTTGGTTATGTTGTATGTTGTATGCTTGTAAACAGGTGCAACAAGGTAAGTTGTGTGTTAATAGGATGAAAGCATGTTAGTGTATACTATTTATGCTTATGTACTCAGTAGTGGGGACAAAGTAAAGAGGAGCTTTTCAGGTGTGGAAGCATATTCATGATGGGCATGAGTGAAGAGCGAATTATATTTAGTTTCTATAAGAATATGATGTGGCTTATTGCTTTAATTATTATATATTTTGCTTCTCAGACTAACACAAATGTTTTCAAATGTTTTATCTCGGTTTTATTAAGGACCTACAATTGTTCCAAGTTGTAGGTTGATTTTGTTTGACTTTGGGTGACTTTACTTTCATTTGGTTTGACTTTTTAAGTTGACTTTTTAAAATGGTTTTAAAGAGAGTCTTCCGCTGTGTGTCTTTGATAGTTGCCTTAGTCGTTTCTTACGGTGGCGGTAATGTCTTAGAATTTTCTATTTCGTATTTAAAAAAAAGAGCAAAACAGGTATTTTAAAGAAAAGGAATTTCTAGGGTGTTACACTTAGTTACTTCCTATTTCGTATTTTCAAAAGGGTAAAAAAGGTATTTCAAAAGAAAGAAATTTCCGAGTGTTACAATTTCCCCCTATGGGTTTTTCATAACCATTCCCTACAATCATAAATTGTAAGGTTCCATTAGAATTTTGACGATAGATGAATCACGACACAAACATTACAAGACAACTTGTATATGATGGGTTTTAGATAGATAGTAGAGGTGATCAACATCGGCCCGGCCCAAAAATAGGACGTATTTGGACAAGACTAACAATGCATATTTAGTTAAAAGCCTGAAAAGATCGCTACTTTTTTTTGCGGATTTGGGTAAGAGACATGATGTGAAGGCTCGACCCAACCCGAATTTTTATCACCTCTAATAATAGATAGCTAAACATACAACAACTACTTCAGTCACTCCAACTTAGCTCTACCTAGTGAAGCTCTTGCATGCATATACAATTTATCAGGGGCGGAGCCATAATTTTTTTTATTAGAAGGGCCAAACATAATATATATAATATTGTGCACAAATATAATATCGAAAAAAAATTATGAGGAGCAATATTAAATAAAAGCTAAAATAATGTTAGGAGCAAGCTTCGAACCTAAGACCTCTAAAATAGATCTAATCATTCTATTACCAACTGAACTATGACACACTTAATATAAATTGTTGCAATTTTTAATACATAACCAAAACCAAGGGAGAGGCCATGACCCAGTTTCGCCACTGCAATTTATAATGGGCGTCCCTAAACAAATCAGCAAGAGCTTCTCTTGGTGCATCATTCATAAGTTGATAGAGGACATGTCAATATAATAATACGACTCACATCTTGGCAAATACACCTTCTTCTTCTTCTTCTTGAATTTAGTTTTCTAATTTCTATTAAACTCTGTTTTAGCATATGTAAATTTTTTTTTTAAAAAAAAAAAAAAAAAAAAAAAAAAAAAAAAAAAAAAAACTTAATATTTTTCTTAAACTATGTGTCTAAGAGAATGTATTGATTATTCCAATAAAACAATGTGAGTATTTATTTGTTTAAATAATGCCCTTGGTGGCTTCGCCTTTACTGATTAACTCTTGGTGCATAACACCTATTTGTTTTGAAACAAATAGGATGGTTAAGTTGTAAATATTAACATGATTATAAAGTACCATCAAATAAGTAAATGGTACCATTAAATATTGTAGTGGTATAAATATTTTTCTAATGGGACAAATAACTATGAAAATTGTACATCAAATATCATACCACTGTGAAATATAATAGTACTACTAAGACAATATATAATCTAATGGTATAAGACCATCTCCATTGGTGAGACTCAACTTTGAGTATTGAAATACAAAATGAGTTGTTTTTTACCTCCAATAGTGATACTCAATCCACTTCTCAAATTAGCAACTTATGTGAAGTCTAATTTCTCAATGATGAGACTCTCTAAAGTATACTAATGTCACTTTCAATTTATGGCCCCCCAAATCCATATTATAAGTTTTTCAAAAAAAAAAAAAAAAAAAAAAAAAAAAAAAAAAAAAAAAAAAAAAAAAAAAAACTTAAATAAATTACAAGTATATTATAATATTAATAAAGGGTCCACACTTTTTGTCAAATGAGACTTAAAGTTGAGTATCTAAACTTAGCAACTTTCTTTTGGAGTTGCTAAGTTTAGATACCAACTTAATGGTATCCTTTGTAAAAAATACTCTCTCTCCTAAAAAATTCTTTAAAGTCTCACCATTAGAGATGATCTAATATACATGTATAATGATACACAAAAGTATCACTGTAACCATAAAAAAGTACTATTATGGATATACAATGACTATTTTACCCTCCTATTTGCAAAGAAAAAATATAGGCGCTATGCGCCTAGATGGACTCGCCTTTGCTTATTCATGGAACCATTCTCTTTTAGTCATGATTTCGAAACAAGAAATGCCAGAAGAAGTTGGACATCCACTTCTTATTAACCTTGCAATACTATTAACAAATGCGCAGCAAAATGTATAGCAAAAGGTATGAAGATTGTTCTACCATAAATTATTTCACTACCTTCACAACATGTTTTCATCTCAGCTTGGTACATGAGCGATAATATTCTTTCAAGCCATAAATTGATGGATAAGATCAACAATAGGAAATAAAAAAGGGGAAAAGCTTTCTAACAACTGTGAAAATAGATATGAGTAATACCTATGATAGATAGAGTTCAGTGGGATTTTTTCCTTAAAGTTTTGAGTGCTTATGGGTTCTCTAATCACATAGGCCAACTACTTATTATTGAATTTCAACAGTCCTACAAAGAGCTCTTGAATGAGAGTACTTTACATCAAATCAAGTTGTCAAATAATCTAAGACAAGGGATTCCCTATTTCCTTGTTTATTTCTCTTTTGCATGGATATTTTTTCTCGTTTTCTTGAATTGGGTTCAAATTTAAATATTTCAAGGAATCAATCATCAGGGAAAAATATTTTAGAATATCTGTTAGAATTTATAAGCTTGCTAGACTTATCTTAGAGGTGTGGAAGTTTAGGCATCTACTCATTCAATTAAGATCTTTCCCTTGAAGATTGGGTTGTTTATTACATTTGCTGGTTATTTTAGTTTTAGGACTGGAAAAATTATATTAGGCGCACACATTTCTTTTGTATGCTATGGGGCTTATGCTTATCGAGAAATAACTATGTTTTTCGAGGTGACATACTTGTAAACTCTATTCATGCTATCGTCTAGAATGGTATGTCTCAACATATGGTTTTCACCGGTGACAGTACAATTGACTGTCGAAGACAACTTCATCCTTCTATAATGGAGCCTTTATTTATCCCTTCTGGATTTTTCATAACCATTCCCTACAATCATAGAATATAAGGAGGGCGCCCCCATTACTCACTGTGAGTAACAGGTTAACCTGTTACTCACAGGGGTATAGCCGACATTTCACCTACTATAAGTCACCTGGTGGATGGGTGATGTGGCCTCATTTTGCTGACGTGTTTTACTTGGTTTGCCAATTTTACTCATGTTGGGTTTCTCACAATTGACGCCGTTAACATTGGACGTTTATGGGTTAACATTGGACGTTCATGAAAACTTCGAAGCCCTAGTAGAAGAAAGGCACGAATTCAGGGTTTTCAATTTAACTTCGTTGAAGCTCAACTGGAATTCTGGGCGGAACCGAACCCGAAGAGGCTCGAAGAGGTCCAACTCGAATACTGGGCGGAACTCAAGTCGAGGAGGTCCCAACTCGAATTGCTGGTGTATCTAGGTTCTTTCTGATTCAATTTAATTTCGAACTGGCTTTTTGTTTTTTGGTTTTTCGAATGTTTTATGGTTGGGTTTCGTTGTTTTGTACGTCGATTGTTTCTGTTGACAGAATTAATTCGATGCTAGGGTTGCAGTTTCAGTTCAGATTTGTTAAGGCAAAGGTAAAAATGGTAATAGTTTGACTTTAATTGTTAATTTGTGGAATTAGCGGAATATAAGTGGAAATTAAAAAATGGAATTGTTGCGATTATGTTTGTTAATTGCATACAAACGGAATAAATTAATGGAATTTGTGGAATTTGCGGAATATAATTGGAATTTGTTAATTACGGGTGCAATTATGTTGCTCATTCCATTATTAAATTTGATGGAATAAGGTGAATTATGCATTCATTGGTGGCCATTATTCGTTCGTTGTATGTGATATTGTGTTATAGTGTAAAATCGTGTCAAGGTTCGATTTGTTTTGATTGGTTATTGTGGGTATTCTTATGTGACAGATTATGAAAATGTTAGTGGGGAATGGTAAGCGTAAACGTACAATGGTGAGGGTTTTTTTTTAAAAAAAGATATTCAGATCTTTAGGCTGGGGATGTGATGATGTTTTGAATTGTGGTTTTATAAGTGTTTCGGGGTTTTCTGATGTCCTGCGGGAGAGTTACAATTCCGAGACTGGAACCGGACGCCTGTACCTGCAAAATAACGGAGACTCCTGAGAGCTCCGCCTCCAACGATCAAGTTAGTACCTGATTAAGGAGTAATTAATACGGAAATTAAAGTAATCAGATCTCTCTAGGTGAGAGTGTTTAATGTAGGTAATCTGCTTTGCTAGCGAGATTAGCCGGTTATTAGTGTTCCGTAATGTTTCTGTTCTTCTCTGTTCTTCAGGTGAGATTAATTGCTTGATGTTTGCTCGATTGCTTCATCCTTGGATTAATGAGGATTAATTAAGTATTTATAGTCTTGAGAAGCGTGCCACTCTCTAGGTTTAGGGTAAACCTAGGGCTGACCGGGCCTCTAGACAGGATTGGGCCTTGTTGGCCGGTTTTCCCATTTGGCATGGGTGGACACGTGGCGTGCCTCGATTGGTCCGTAGAGGACGTATCTGTGATTGACACGTGGCAGGCTCCTATTGGCCTACGTGAAGGACACGTGGCGGAACCTGGTTGGTCCACTTGTCAGACGGTGATTGGTGGATAAAAATCCCCTAATCATTTGCCCCTCACAGGTGGCACATGACTGGTCACGTGTCGCCTGTGACAGGTGTCGCACGGTGACAGGCGACGGCCTGCTACAGGTGTCACCTTGCAAACGGCCGAGAGATTTTCCCGCCCAAATTTTGAATTTGGAAGCGACCCTTCGCCTTCTCACTTTGCCTATATAAGGAAGTGCTGACTTCGGTCATTTTCACATTTGAGAACTTTGCGAGAACATTCGGACCCCTGAACTTGCTCTGACATTTCGGACCTTTTCTGCCTACCGCCTGTTCTGACAAGCCGACTGCACCGGATTTCCAGAACTTCATCAACCGTCACTCGTTCAGGTAACTCAGTTCTCTTACTCTTAATTTTCTTTTTATTTTTTTTGAAATGGCACCACGGAAGCACACGACACGACCTAAGTTAGTGATCAGCCGGTCACCGGGGACGGTTGAATCTAGGACTAGGAGTGCCGCCTGCCCTTTTCTGGACCCATCTTTGCCCTTTATACAAAGTCCGACTGTATCTGTGTCTATGCAGAACGTGATGGCCAGAACAAAAAAGACTGCTATGATCTCAAACTCGGACGGCTCCTCCCAAAGGGTGCTCATTAGTGAAACATCTGACCAGGCGCCAGATGTAGAAGTGAAACGAGGCGACTGCCAAGCCGACAGTTCTGAGAGAGGGGTCAAGGTGGTCCCTTCCCATTTGACCGTTGATATGTCTAATTTTCCTCCTGCTCCTTCTAAGGGAGAGGAGGCGAGCCCCTCTGGGAGAGGGGAGGAGTCGTCCTCTTCGGACTCGTCAGAGGACGAGTCCGAGTCCAGCTCTTCTGGCCACAGTTCTCCAGGCTCAGAAGAAAGAAACAGCCGCCTACAAGAGGCGAGACTTTCTCATGCAGTTGAGAAGGGGGACAATTGGGCGGAGCCGTCCGCCTCTTACAGAGAGGAAAACGCCCCCTACTACTGCATGGTACCCCGGGGCCGGATCGCAACCATGCAAGACAAAGTGGAGAGCTTTATTGCTAACCACAGAATGGGCCCGGAATTTTTACTGTTCGTGCCGGATCCAGAAGACACTGTCGTCTGGCCGGCTGGTACCAGCTATGATGACGGCTGCTTTGGCTGCTATGTGGCGGCCATCAAAGCTGGACTGCGCTTCCCATTACATCCGGCTGTTCAGCGGATTTTAGATGGGTATGATTTGGGGTTATGGCAGTTAGCCCCCAACTCTTGGGTAAACGTACTCGGCTATGTGGCCGGGTGCGAAATGTACGGGGTGGAGCCAAGCTTTGAGGCTTTCGCCCACATGAACTATCTCAGCCGGACCCCTAAGTCGGGAGGTACCGGCTGGTATCAATTAACAAGCCATAGGGGTTACCTCATGACGAGAGGTAAGGCGAACAAATGGAAGGATTGGCGGAACACCTTCCTTATCATTGAGGGTTCAGACACGGAGCTGAACCAACGTTTTAACAAGTGGAATAGGGATCCGCCTCTTCTCGCAGGCGGCCGCAGCATGCCGCCTGTTCCCCCAAAGGCTAAAAGAGAGATCCTAGACAAAGGACTCTTCAAAGTAGAGACTAGGGTGAACTCTACTTCAGGGGTACGAGAGCAAGTACCCCTAAACTGCATCCCGAGCTTCAAGTGGCTCTATGACGAGTACTTTTTGGCCGCCTGTGGCCTCAGCAGTCGGTGCTCTAGAGGTAGCCGGCCTGTCAAATACTCTGTTTTTTCACGCTTTGTTTACCTGGGATTTTACTAACTTTGCTGTTTATTTTTTGCAGCTGACGCCATGAGTAAAATAACAGCATCCAAGACTGCGGCGGCCATGTTGCGGGCCTCTCTCATGCAACAGTCTTGTACCGACTCCCCCAACAAGGGGGCACCCTTGGTAGGCTTCGAAAACTCTTCTTCTTTTAGGAGTTGTCTTATGCATATACTAACTCTTTTTATTTTCAGTCGGGCACTCCAAGAGCTTCTTCCTCGCAACAGCCGGACCCCAAGGCCCGGAGGACGACTGTTGCAAGCTCTCCTAGGTCTTCCAGGAAAACAGTGGCGGCTGAGAAGCAGCCGGCCACTTCTTCTAAAACCCCGGCGGGGCCGCCTAGAAGTATGGACAATTACTTGTAAAAACTTTTACACTTGCTTCCTTCTTGACTAGATCTAACTTGCTTTTTTACGCTTGATGCAGCCGGCCCTCAGGGGCTTGACTTGGTTGAGGTAGCTAAGTCCATGATCAAAGTAGTTCCTCCATCTGAAAGGGAGGCGGTCAGGGGTGCCGGCACCCTTGACCTTGATGGGATTGCAGGGGTCCTTGCTGAGGTATACTTTTTTGAGTATTTGAATTCCAGGACGCCTGTTATCTTTTTTGTTTGGAAACTGACGCCTGTTTTCTTTTTGTACTTAGGCCCTGCTCCGAGTTAACAGCCTTCGCAAGCCGATTGATCAGAAAAACAAAGAGGTAAAGGCCGCAAAAGCTATGGCCGCCTCCAACCGTGATAAGGCAATGTTTCAAATTGCCCAAAATGAAGTACTGACCATTGATATTCTTTATTATCAGGCGCAGGCTACCGCCGCTGTTCGGGCTCAGTTAGAGGCGGCCCAGAAGAAGAATGACGAGCTAGAGGCGACCGTCACAAATCTTAAGGCCGAGCTGAAACCTCTTCGCCAAAAAATGCACTCTTACGAAGCCATGGAGAAATCTTTGGCCAACGTAAAAGAATGCCTGGTGAGCCAAGAGAAGAGTCTTACCCAAGAGCTCTCGGAAAAGGCCGAGCAAGAGAAGAAAGAGCTCGTCCAGGAGATGGTGGAAGACTCCGCTCAAATCCAGCGCATGACCTGGGGCCGCCTGTTCCCCAATGCCGACTTTGCCTCATGGGAAAGAACGTACCGCCAGTGTTCGGAAACATATAATCAAGAGATCCTGGCGGCTGCTGAAGAAGAGGCGTTGGGAGATACGTTGGAGGAGGAGGAAGAGCCGGTTGTGGCGCTTGTGCCACTTGGGGGTAAGGCATCAAAAGAGGGTGCAGCTGAAGCCGAGTCCAGCAAGAAGAGTGCTGACCAGGCGGCAGCTGCTAATACTGAACTGCCCCCTTCTTAAGCTTAAAGTATTTTTTCCACGGCCTGCGTGCCGTTTGCTTTGTATTTACCCGGCCAGGGGGCCGGGGCTTTGAATATTTTGCTGGTCTTTCATGACCGGCTTATTTTTAATCAAATTTTTGTTTTGATTCAAATTTGTCTAAGTATTCCATATCTAATATCCCATTGTTCCCTAGACCGACTGTTGTACATGGGCCGAACGTTGCAGACAGGTACAAATAGTAAGTACGCAAATAGTAAGTACGCCGCCTATGCCCATGGACGACTGGTTGTCTGTTTCCAGGATAGACGATCAGTCGGCCATTTATTCAATTGGTATTCGAACTATTTATTCAATCGGTCTGACCAAGTAAATAGTATTACCTAGTCGCCAAGGAATTAAGTAAGTAGGATAACAAGCGGCGGGTACCGGTTGTTTCCCTTTATTGCCAATGTTGGCTTTTAACTCGTAATTTGTTAACCTAGCAAGAGTAGTGGTTGAGAGTCCCTGTTTGTTAAAAACAGGCGGACGACTCATACCTTTTAGGCTCCATACTAAGTTTGAAGGAGTGACTATGAGTTAACGTTGGAGTTACTCAGTCGCCGTCACTTTTGTTTGAGAAGTAGAGGTACCAGGCGGCGTAGGCCGGCTAGACCCCTTGATTCGCCAATGTTTGTTGGCTATTAACTCAATAGGTACCCCCTGCATTTATCCCAAGTAATACAGGCGGTCATCTGACTCAGATGTCAACTGCTACCACTGGTTTGGTTAGTGATAGAGTTATCCTTGTCTCAAAAACGGCTACGTGGTTGCCCTTGGGGACAGTCGTATAGGTGCCGTGTAATTAGTTTATAGAACAATGTTCCACCCAAAAGGGAGCTGCTCTCTGCGACGAATTTCATCCGGAGGGATGCCGTCGGACGCCTGCTATGATGTTGGGACAGGTCGTATTAGTTTTGTAGATTTGATCAGGTGGCTTGGCGCCTGGTCTGATCATTCGGCCGGTGGCCTTGGTAAGTTCTTGGTGAACGTAGGTGCTAAGTAAAAGAAGGGTAGCCGCCTGTTAGGCACAGGGTCGGCCAGGCCCTAATCTTTTTAGCTAAGTATTGTGAGTAAAATACTCAATGGAGAGTAGCCGACTGTAAAGGAACAGACGGCATGCCTCTCTGAAGATAGAGTGAAAAACTCAATGGAGAGTAGCCGACTGTAAAGGTACAGACGGCATGCCCCTCGTAATACAAAATTGAATAGTAAGTGCAAACTTTATTAAGTAGCTCTTTACTTTACATCATTCAGAAGAAATATTTTTTAAGGTTATCTACATTCCAAGTTCGAGGCAACGGTTGTCCGTCTGGTGTTTCCAGACGGTAGGTACCGTCCCTGACTTCCTCATAGATTCGGTAGGGTCCTTCCCAGTTGGGAGTTAGTTTGCCAGACTCATTAGCCCTACCAACTGCTTCCATTTTTCTAAGTACAAAGTCCCCTACTTTGAGTGGACGCCTGTGTACTTTTTTGTTGTAGGATCTAGTCATTCTCAGGCGATAGATCTCATGGCGCAAAACAGCATTGCCCCTCTTTTCAGGAAGTGAGTCTAATGCCAGGCGCATGGCTTCCCAGTTTGCCTCTTCGTCATATAGCATTACTCGAAGAGTCGGCTCGTAATGTTCTATTGGAAGAACAGCTTCCGCACCATAAGTTAGGAGGAATGGAGTTTCTCCAGTCGCCCCTTTTTCAGTCGTCCTAATGGCCCAGAGAACATGTGGAAGTTCATCCGCCCATAGGCCGCCTGCTCGTTCAATCTTTTTCTTGAGACCGTCTGAGATGATTTTATTAAAGGCTTCTACCTGGCCGTTTGCTTGTGGACGGCCGACAGATGCAAAGTAGTGTGCAATTCCTTGGTCTCCCAACCAGCTTTTGAGAACAGGCGTCTCAAATTGGGGACCATTATCAAAAACCATAGACATGGGAACCCCGAACCGAGTGATGACGTTTTTCCAAATGAATGGTGTCTTGATTCCCTTTATAGCCTCCGCCTCTACCCATTTAGTGAAGTAGTCAACGGCAACAAGTATATACCTTCTGCCGCCTGTAGCAGGCGTATATGGACCCAGAATGTCCATGCCCCACTTAGCAAACGGTAGTGGGCTGTGAATGGTAGTGAGGTCAGTAGCCGGACGGTGAATTAACTTGCCAAACCTTTGGCACTTGTCACATTTTTTCACCATCTCCATTGCATCTGCTTCCAAAGTTGGCCAAAAGTAGCCCTGCCGCCTTGCCCTTTGAGCAAGCATCCTACCACCTATATGAGAAGCACAGTAACCAGAGTGAAGATCATCTAGTATCTCTCGTCCCTTTTCAGGAGTAACACACTTTAAGAAGGGTTGAAGGTACCCCCTCTTGTGAAGTTCTCCCTGTATCATTTCAAAACAGGAGGCTCGTTTTTTCAGTGCTGCCGCCTGTTGAGGATCATCCGGCAGTGTACCGTTTGTCAGATATGCCCTGATTGAATCCATCCAGGTTGAGCTTCTGTCTAGGATTCCAATAGGGTTTTCCTCGATGCTTCTCTTCTCCATTACTTCCCAAAAAACAGTTCGAGGAGTATCGGAGGAGGCGGATGATGCTAATTTTGACAGTGCATCCGCCTGGTTGTTTTCTGATCTCGGCACTTGGATCAGATGGAAATCCTCAAGGGAGCCGACTGCTTGTCGGACCGCCTGTAAATACTTGATCATGGCCGGATGGGTTGCTTCGTATTCGCCATTGTACTGACTCACTATCAATTGTGAATCAGAACAGGCGTCTATTTTACTTGCCCCTGCCGCCTTGCACATGCGGATCCCGGCTAGTAAAGCTTCATATTCTGCCTCATTGTTTGAAGCCTGAAAACTGAAGCGTAGAGCATACTCGAACCTGTCGCCCTCTGGAGATTGACATACGACGCCTGCTCCACAACCATTTGAAGTAGAGCTTCCGTCCACATATACGTTCCAGACTTGGTCTGGAACTTGAGAGTCAGGAGGACGAGTCATCTCTACAATAAAGTCAGCAAAGGCTTGCCCCTTCACTGCTTTTCTAGGCTCGAAAGTAACTTCGAGGCTCTGTATTTCTATGGCCCATTTGATCATTCATCCTGACGACTCCATGATGGTAAGGGGCCGCTTGATTGGTTGGTCTGTATACACGACGACTGCATGTGCCAAAAAGTAGGGCTTCAATTTTTTAACAGCCATGAAGAGTGCAAGACCAAATTTCTCCACTAGGGGATACCTCAACTCGGCATTTTTCAGTACGTGACTGACAAAGTAGACCGGGAGCTGACAGCCGTCCCTTTCAGCAAGGAGCACAGCGCTTAACGCATGATCAGAGACGGCCAGGTACATGTAGAGATCCTCTTTGGGCAAAGGGCTGACCAGCCTCGGCAAGGAATGCAAGTGAACTTTTAATTTCTGGAAGGCGGCCTCAGCATCCGGCCCCCATTCAAACCTTGCCTTTTTCTTAATTGCCTGGAAAAAGTATAGGCATTTGTCGCCTGATCGGCTTAGGAATCTCCCCAAGGCCGCCAGACAACCTGTTAACTTCTGAACCTCTCGGATGGTACGAGGCGACTGCATGTCAATGACCGCCTGCACCTTCTCAGGGTTCGCCTCTCTTCCTCTCTGATTGATAAGGAATCCGAGAAATTTCCCAGACTCAACTCCAAATACACATTTCTTGGGATTGAGCATGACATGGTGCCGCCTGAGTGTGGCGAAAGTTTCTCGGAGGTCCGTCAGATGATCTTTCTGAAGTTTAGTCTTGACAATCATATCATCAATATATGCCTCGACGTTTCTCCCAATCTTATCAAAGAACACAGTGTTTATCATTCGTTGGAAGGTAGCCGGGGCATTCTTAAGACCAAACGGCATGACCGTGTAACAGTATAACCCCTGATCAGTGACGAAGGCCGTCTTCTCCTGATCTTTCTTCCATAAGGGAATTTGATGGAAACCAGAATAGGCGTCCATAAAACTCATCAAGGCATGACCCGCTGTTGAGTCGACCAGGTTATCAATTTTAGGCAGAGGGTAACTGTCTTTGGGGCACGCCTTGTTTAAGTCTGTGTAGTCTACACACATTCGCCAGGTGCCATTCGGCTTTTTAACAAGCACCACATTTGCAACCCAGTCTGGGAAGTAACATTGCCGAATGAACCCTGCATCAAGTAATTTTTTAACTTCGGCGGCTGCCGCCTGACTTCTTTCTTCGCCATGGTTCCGCTTCTTTTGCCGTACCGGCTTCTTTTTCGGATCCACAGCGAGTTTATGTACCGCCAGATCAGGACTGATGCCTGGCATTTCATGGACTTCAAATGCAAAGATATCCTTGTACTCTTTCAATAGGTTATGAAAGTCGTCACCCAGGTTTCTCAGAGCAGTCGTCCCAACTTTGACTGTTCGGTCAGGACGTGAGTCGTCTAAGATCAGGTCCGAATGCTCACCAGCCGGCTGAGGGCGGAACTCATCCGGCCGCTCCTCCGCCAATGATTGCTATTTTCTTGCTTTTCTTGCGGACTCTGTCTGGGACGCCTTTCTCTTTTTGTCGCCTGTTTCTTGAACAGGCGTACTCTCCTTGATAATGTCAAGGTCTTTTTTTTCTCCACTTGACCCAGTGGCCATAACAGTGGGCTTGACATCCGAGAGATAGCACTCTCGGGCCATCCTCTGATCTCCCCTTAGGGAGCCGACTGTTCCATTATCCCTCTCAAACTTAAGCAGCATAAGAGACGGGATTATAACAGCCTTGGAATTATTCAGGGTTGGTCGACCCAGAATCATGTTGTAGGCCGAGAGTTCCTCTACTACTAGGAACCGGACTACCATGTTTACACAACCAGTCGGCAGGTTGCCGAACCATTGCTGTGCGATTCCCTTGAGAGTCGCTGGGAAACACTTGCACCAAGTGGGATCATCCAACCCTTGAAGGTACATCAGGTTGGTGAATGCCATCAGATGGTCTTCTGGGTTAGTAGTGCCGTCATAGGCGCCTACTAGTACATTTTTAACTTTGGCCGGCTGAGCGGCTTCAGTAATTTCCTTGGAGAAGGCCGACGGCTGTTCCCCAAGTCTAAGCAACCGTAGCTGCCAGTCCATAGGTTGGACGTTTTTTGCTGCAGGTCCACCAAATGGAGGTGGCTGCATAAAATACTGTTGTTGCGGCACAAATGGTAAGTTTGGTACCGCCTGGGCACTATGAAAGCCGGACTGACGGGAGGTGCCGCCTGACTGACTCTCATGGTACGACTGAGTATGCCTCATCGAGGCATTTCGCAAACTGTCTTGAAAATTTGAAGTAGAAGCCGACGCTGACAATCGGTCACTCTTCTTCTGCTCTAGCAGTAGCCGAGCATCTGTGAACGTTTGCTTTGACCCGTCCGCCTGAATATGACGAACCGGTTTCCTATTTCCCGTAGGATAACGGAATTTTGTGAAATCAAGGGCAGGTGGCTCCCGCTTCCTAGATTTAGGATGAGGAGTCGCCTCTCGCCCTTGAACTGGCTTCCTCTTCTGTGAAGTGGAAGGCTTCTTGGCCGACTGCTCCTTGACTGAAGCAGGCGGCTTCTTGTTGATCAACTCTTGGATCTCTCCCTTGAAGTCCCTCATGAAGGTCATGAGTTCGTTCCTTGTGATGGGAGCAGACCCATCAGTCGGCTGTTGCCGAGCAGGCGGTGCGCCTGCTGGCTCGCTTCCTGTTTGAAGATGCTCCCGTTCCCTCCTTTCGGTATGACGGGTACGTCGGGCCCTTAGGGTCCCGTCTGGAGCTGTATGAGTTTCAACTTCAAATTCACTTTCAGTGTCATGGTCCGACTGAACTTGAGGGTCGTTTAGGGGACGCCTCTCTTCAGGAGTCGGTACAGACTTGGATGCCATCTCTGAAGTACTCTCCCCACAGACGGCGCCAAATGTTTCAGGGTTTTCTGATGTCCTGCGGGAGAGTTACAATTCCGAGACTGGAACCGGACGCCTGTACCTGCAAAATAACGGAGACTCCTGAGAGCTCCGCCTCCAACGATCAAGTTAGTACCTGATTAAGGAGTAATTAATACGGAAATTAAAGTAATCAGATCTCCCTAGGTGAGAGTGTTTAATGTAGGTAATCTGCTTTGCTAGCGAGATTAGCCGGTTATTAGTGTTCCGTAATGTTTCTGTTCTTCTCTGTTCTTCAGGTGAGATTAATTGCTTGATGTTTGCTCGATTGCTTCATCCTTGGATTAATGAGGATTAATTAAGTATTTATAGTCTTGAGAAGCGTGCCACTCTCTAGGTTTAGGGTAAACCTAGGGCTGACCGGGCCTCTAGACAGGATTGGGCCTTGTTGGCCGGTTTTCCCATTTGGCATGGGTGGACACGTGGCGTGCCTCGATTGGTCCGTAGAGGACGTATCTGTGATTGACACGTGGCAGGCTCCTATTGGCCTACGTGAAGGACACGTGGCGGAACCTGGTTGGTCCACTTGTCAGACGGTGATTGGTGGATAAAAATCCCCTAATCAATAGGGATGTGATTATGTTTTGAATTATGGTTTAATGTTTTGGTATGTTGTGATTATGAAGGTTGTGGCTGAAGATGAAGAGGGATATGGGCTCAGTAAGAAGAGTAATGTATGTGAGCAGAAGACCATGCCTTTGTATCCAGAATTGTTTAAGGTACCACATTACGGAATTCTGCGTGTGTGAAATTGCTTTGTTTGCACGATTAAGGTTTATGCATGAATTTAGTTGCTGGGGTGCTTAGGATGACGGATTAAGTTATGGAGGGGCCGTCAAAGGTAGGGCGGAGGTGATGGCTGAACATTCAAAGGCCAGAAGTCGGGTAAGTTTGCTTGTAGATTCAGTTGACAGTGGGTGTGGGATAGGAACATTAACTTAATTACTGTAATTTCATTGGCAGCCTCCTAACATGAATTGCCGCATCGAGTCATTTGGGCGCATATGTCAGAAATTTGATGACAGGCGAAGACGTTGGGTTTGTGAGATGGGATTTGGTAGTCTCTTACATCTTGCTTTATATATGCATTTACCAAGGCAATTGGCATACTGGCTCATGACACGGATGGATCCAATCAGTAAAATGCTTGGAAGTCCCAACGGACTTGAGTTTCGGTTTTCAAAGAATCAGGTTCGGTGGGTACTAGGGATACCAATGGGTTCTAGGACTGTTCCTAGTACTTAAACCATGACCCAACATGATCGTGTAAAGGTTCAGAGATTTATTCTCAAGTATGGTAAATCGTGGGAGTCCAAGTCTGGTTGACAATCTGGTCAGGTCTACACGTCTGTAGGCATACCATTATGTTCAGATATGATGAATCGGTTGGAGGGGTACTTTGATGCTGGAGAGGAAGAGGAATTTAAGACGTTGTTCTTGTTAATTGCTTTAGAGATGGTGTTGTGTCCCACGCAGTCACCTCGGTTTGCGTCTGACCTACTACCTGAAGTAAGCTGTGTTATGGAGGCAATTGAGTACGGTTGGTGTTCTTTAGTGTTGTCAAAGTTTCTAGAGAGCGTACAAAATTTTGCTCGACGTTTCTATGCTAATGGGTTTGCCAGTGGATGCGGCGAGTGTGCAATATTTGTCGTAGTATGTGTTTCAGTGTATTGTTGCTTGTTCTTTTTTTATCTTGTGCTTTTGTGGTTTAGTAATTGCTTGTTTTTCTTTTATTATTTGGCAGATATTTTACTTGGATCGGTTGGATAGGGATCCTATTCAGTGGGATGTTTTTCCAAGAATTAAAGTGTGGACAATGCAGCAGATTGGGAAGGCAGCAAAATCAGACAAATTGTTGTCCGACGACTACGGGAAACTAGGGGTAAGCACTTTTGTATTTGTATTATATTGCATAGTATGCATAGTGTTCTGCTTCAATCAAATAAGATTTAGAGTAACCTTTTTCCATTTGTATTTGGTTGTGTGGTTGAAGCTATTGGATGTTGCTTACGGTGAACAACACCCAAGGGATGCAAGGGATAGTGTTGGACCCCTACAAGCTGGAGTGAATAATGTGAGGTTTGATCTTAAAGTAGTTGTGTCACCTGTGTGCTTTGAATCTGAATCTGAATTAACTTTGTTTGGATGCAGATGCATGATTTACCAGTGCTTGGGGTTAACTTCAAGGCTAGGCAAAGGAGGGGCCGAATGCCTGAGCTAACAGATCAATGAGCTCAGTTACTTGTATTTCTATTTATATTTTATTTCAGTGTGGAATGTTCTGAATAATCTTACAGGATTTGGATATTGTTAATTAATTTCAGTTTGGAATGTGTAATAAGGGTTCTAGGATATGGTTATTATTTTCAGTTTTGTTTAATACTCAAAAAGTTTGTCAATTGACGAAATATTATTCCTATTGTTTGTTGTATTAATAATATAAAAAGGAGGGCGCCCCCATTACTCGCTGTGAGAAACGTTTTTGTTTCTCACAGTGGCAGTCACGGTGGTACATTTTATTTACGAAATGGATGTTAAAATTGTACCACTTTAGTCACGATGGTACATTTTATTTACGAAACTGCCACTGTGAGAAACAAAAACGTTTCTCACAGTAACAGAGATTTACTGTATAAAAAGTTTGTCAATTGACGAAATATTATTCCAATTGTCAGTTGTTTGTTGTATTAATAATACAGGGTTAAGGTCTTGAGATCATTTTCAAGGCTTTATAAAATAATTCGTATAGTAGTTCTTAGTGTTCAAAACTAATGTTTGAATGAATCAGTTTTGTACTAAAGTGGCCTTAAAGAAAAAGAAATCAGCAAGCTTAGTTATTTGTATTTCTATTTGTATTTCATTTAAGGGTTATGGAATAATCTTACAGGATATTTCAGTTAAGGTCAAGGTCTTGAGATAAGTGAATATTAATCCGAATTTGTCTTTTGAAAATAAAGCCGATTATAACTTAGAAAACAAACTTTGAAAATATTTGACTTGAACAATACAACCTGCATATTGGCAATGGCTTTCACTTCCATCAAACATACAAAAAAAGCGTACAGCCCACTCCCAAGTCAAAATCACAACTGATATAACCTTATTATACCAACCACAAAAAATTATAGTATAACCTATAAATAAGACTAAACAGAACATGGTCAAAAGCTTGTTATAGCACATATTATCTCCCCTTGTTGAAGGATCAAAAGGGTGATGGAATAATAACAAGTATACTCTAGAAGGGGGGATTGAATAGAGTATGGCCAATTTTCGCAAGTTTTAAATTTCAAGGTCTTGAACGCAATTTCTAGGCGGAATAAACTGATTTAATTATTCAGTGTCAAGGTTTTGAGCTTTACTTCAAGGCTTAAAAACAAGTTGCGTAAATAAAACTGAAGTAAAAGCAGTAAAATAAAGCAAAAAAGCAGTAAAAGTGACCAAGATATTATTACTAAGTTCGGCAAAAAATGCCTATGTCTCCGCCTAGGGTTGTTCAACCCGTAGGTTTTTATACTTCTTTTTTTTATTTCTTCCTTTAGAGCCCTAAAGTACTTACAAGATCACCTCTCTTCTACCCGTAATCACCCAATTACACTTTAGAAACTCAATTCCCAGAGTATTATAAAATTACTCTAAGTATATCTCTCTTTTGATATATTATTTTTCGCTCTTTAGATACACTCTTTCTTTTCTCTCAGTCTAATCACACAATAAGGTATTAAAGAACTTAGAGAGAAAATATGAAACACTCTTCTGTGGATTCATCCAATGTGAATGTAAGGGTATGTGATATATTAACCTTTTGTTAAAACATTTAGTAAAAGAATTCAAAATAGAAATCAAAAAAATGCCATGAGAGGAACAATGATAATATGCGTGACTGTGGCTTCAGTTGTCTGGATTGGTGTTCCGCTAAAAGTTCTCATGACACTCATCTAAACTTTTCATTACATTAGGCTGCTTGGGTGAGAAGTTACAGGTCTGATTCTCGTTGTAACAGAGAGAATGATGACACCGACTTCCATCTAGATGGGATTAAGTTGCCTGGACATGATTTGGCCGTAACTGAAATCTCTGCAAGTGATGAATCTTTCAAATAATTTAACCATCCCAATTGATCAAAATTACAGATAGTAAGGTCAGATAAGAGCATTGCAAGTGTGAGACCTTACTGATAAAATTCTCCCACACCGGGTACTTATAAATATATCATCTCTTTCAAATCCAAGCACATCATTTTGGTTATATCTCCCTCAAGTTTCGATAACCAAGTTTCGGCTTTTTCCATCTTAGCTGTTAAATTCTTCTGCTCTATAACTAAATCCTCTTTCCCTTTGTGTAGTTCCTGAATTATTTCATCTTTCTCTCTCAAACTTTCCAATTTCTCCCTCTATTGAAATAATCCTGAACAGTGATAACAACATCCTTGACATTCGTACCAACCATAATTGTCAAGGATGTTGTTATCACTGTTCTAGCTTATTTCAATAATCTGCAGCGTCAGTATCTCTCGAGGGATTTCTTAAGGTGGCGTATAGCGTCATTAAGGAGAAAAAACCAACCATAATTGAGGAAGTTAAGGAGATTTTAGAGAGGGAGAAATGGGAAAGTTTGAGAGAGAAAGATGAAATAATTCAGGAACTAAACAAAGAGAGAGGATTTAGTTATAGAGGAGAAGAATTTAACAGCTAAGATGGAAAAAGCCGAAAATTGGATATCGAAACTTAGGGATATATAACCAAAATGATGTTCTTGGATATCAAAAAGAGATGCTACATATACAAGCACCCAGTGTGGGAGAATTTGGACGAGGGTTTAGAGGAAATGGACTTTATTTTGGCCGCCACTGCCAAAAAGAATGAAGCTTTTGGGTGGAGATGAAGGTGAAATAGGTGGAGACAGGAGAGAGAGAAAAAACGGGGGCTTAAGTAATGGATGAAGTGACTGGTTTAAGAGGAGTGAGAAGGTGAATAGGTGGAGTGAAGAGTTGTGATTTGACAATTCAATGGATGAAGGCAATAAGTAAATATGTGTGTATTTGGCAATAGGGACACGAAAAAATAATGGATGAAGTGACTGGTTTAAGAGGAGTGAGAATGTGAAAAGGTGGAGTGAAGAGTTGTGATTTGATAATTCAATGGATGAAGGCAATAAGTAAATATGTGTGTATTTGGCAATAGGGACGCGAAAAAATAATGGATGAAGTGACTGGTTTAAGAGGAGTGAGAAGGTGAAAAGGTGGAGTGAAGAGTTGTGATTTGACAATTCAATGGATGAAGGCAATAAGTACATATGCATGTATTTGGCAATAGGGACGCGGAAAAATACTTTGAAAATCGGAAAGGTTTTAACATAAATATAAGAAGTTATTTTGAAAAAGAGTTTTTCAAAACCTTATTTAATAAATATCCAAAGATATATTCATCAAATATTATGTTCTTATTTTTTATTTACTGCCATTTTTCTATTCCAATATTCATCAAATATTTTGTTTTAACTTTTTAAGTTATTTTTTGTCCCCTTCTTTTTTATGGAGTTCATACCTTATTTTCATTTTTAATATAGGTTTAAAGTTATGATTTCAGTTATTGTTAAGATAAGTTACATTGAAAATAATACTTGACTATTAATTGTAATTGACTTTGACTATTACAATTAGTCAAGCGTTGTTGTCAATTAAAATAAAATAGATTTATTTAATTCAGAATGTATTGAGGATTAATTTAGGATTCAACTGTTTTAGTCAAAATAGATTGAGGAATATTATGAAACTTTAATTCTATTCATATTTGGTTTTAAATTAGGTCAAACATGTGTACACATAATTAAAACACTTTGACAACATAGTACATGGTTATTGTTATTGGGATTTGATTGTATATAAATACAGATTCTTCTTAACCATAACATATTAATCATAATTTCTAAAACGTAGAGATGTATAGTAACCTGCCATGTCATATTGTTATCTTTGGAGATGCATGTAGACATACGTTGGTAGGTTATTTGGTTTTTATTTTATATATTATGTATGATTTTTTTTTCTCTTCATAAATAACTTTGTGAATATTGTAGGTACTTCCAGAGGAATAGACTTCCTTGTTGGCTGAAGTTTGTAGTCCTGTGGAAGTTCTTTGAGGCCCTAATAGTCGTATATGGCCTGTGAAGCTAGTGAAGGTTATTGAAGATACCAAAAGTAATATGTGTCTTGATATTAGGTGGGAAAGTTTTGTTAATGAAAATTACTTGGTTGATGGTGAAATAATATTTATTTATTATGCTGGTAATAGAACATTTTATGTTAGGGTCTTTTCTCTGGCTATGGTTGAAAGACTTGCTAGTATTGAACCTATTCAAAAAGATGAGGATATATAAATTTATGTAATTTTATATTTGGACTTTATGAATAAAACATTATTAGACTACATTTGAAACTTAAATATTTCACACTGTTCAAAGATTTTGGTATGCATTTTCAAAATAATAATACACCACAGTGGTGTATTTTTCCTTGGCTTCATCGGTAGTTTACAGTGGTCTATTATTAGCTTCAAAAATAGATGTATGAAAATGTATATCTATACAGTTAGCTTTGTTGAGGGGGGATATTTAAAGATAGGCTGAATAATTCTGTTGAAAATTGGACGTTGTTTTTGAACCCCAAGTAAACCGCAAGACCTATTCAAGTACACGTTCAGGCTTCAACAACTTTTGAATGTCGAACCTCAGATATTGGGTTGGAGTTGGGCACGTTAAATAAGAGTGCATCTTCTCAGGGGGGAGCAAAGGTGTGTTACGCTGCATAGTATTTCAAGACCTTGACCCTCATGTCACAGTCTTGACATACAATATTTGATGAATACTGGAAAACACCACAATTTTCAAGTAATGAACAATTTACTCTTATCTGAAATATCTTTAATTTTACCCCTTAATCGTCAAGCATAGAGTTATGAGGTAAACTAAAAGGTACACTTGAATAGGTCTTGCGGTTTTCTTGGGCTTCAAAAACATCGTTCAATTTTCAACAGAAATATTCAGCCTATCTTTAAGGAATTTTTGCAAAGCGGAAATTTAAAACTCAAGCAATTCGGTTTTGAAAGGATTAAGTTTAAATATAAAACTTATCCCTTGAAACCAATGTTCTGATAGAATTTGTGTAAGATATTTAATCTTCTCAAAAGATATAATCAAATTATTAAGTATGCATAATAATTGTCAAAAGCTTGTTATAGCACATAATATCTCCCCCTTTTTGCATTCCCTTTGAAGTGATAGTGTGATTATAATTCTCAAAGAAAATAAATATATATGCATGCAAAGAGGGGTGAATGACGCGTAAAACAAGGGGGGCTTAATTATCTTTTGAATACCGTAAAAAATTAAAGGACTTATGCCAGTCATTAAATGATTTAATGAGGGAAAGGTAGTGAAAATCAATGCATTTTTCCAGCAATAATTTTTTTATTTTTTTTTTTTAAAAAAAACATCTAGAGAGGCTAAAGGTCTTGAAATAAGTTGCAGATTACGCAAATATTAAAGCTACAAAAGACTTCAAATTCAAATTAGCAGTTAGAAGTAATGTGTAGAAATACAAGAAACCTTGACTTCAACCACGTCACATGTCAAACAATTGATTTCTTAGTTTACGAACTACAACAGAATGAGTGTATATAGGCGCGTAGCAGCTATTGATTTAGCATGTATATAGGAGGGCGTTTTGGGGTTTTCAATTTTTTTTCGTTTGATTTTTTTCTACATTGGTACATTAATGTGTACCATTATGCTACAGTGGTACATTCATGTGTACCATTATGCTACAGTGGTACATTCATGTGTACTACTATGCATGTATAACGTATAGTGGTACTTTTTACCATTACATTTTCCACCAAAATTCCTTCCACTTTGGCCCACTTTCACGTGAAAAACTTCCACTTAATAACAACTTTTCCATCCTATACATTAGCAAATCAATAGCTGCTATGCGCTAGTAGTTATCCCAACAAAATACAGCTACAAGCCTACAATTATAAAACATATAGCATCGAACACACATTTTGTACTATATTGGTAGATACTGAAAATAGCCACATTATGTCAAGACATCATTAAAGCAAAAGCACAGAAGGACATCAGCATCTCACAATTCATTAGGTACTTTAGTATAAAGAAATTGTTGTACCAGGCCAATAAAAACCAATTCTTTAACTAACAATGCAAGAGCTTGATCTAAAAGCTCAAAACTAGTCACATCCTCACAGGCACAAAACAGATCCTAGTTATCAGCATCGTTGTCGTCATCATCAACAACAGTTAACACAGTAATATGGAAAACTCCCTGACCAACATAACGCACACTCAGAATATCACCATGCTCAACATCATTGTCAACAAAAAAGTTCTCCCAACCAGAATACATTAATAGACCACGCGTGTCACTAATATTAGCACCGAGCAATTCCACATTCCACGCTGGCCCTCCAGGACCACGTTGAACACGAACAAGAGCCGAAAATACATAAGCAAAAGACTTTCAATGATTAGGAAGAGGCTAAAAGGAAAACAGCACAAGATCAACATTAGTCACACACATATTAATACACGAATAAAAAGACAAACACACATACACGATAGGGATGAGCAAAACTATCTGATAATCCGAAATTCCGATCCGCATCCGATAAAAAAATTTAGGATAATCGATCCGAAAACATTTTTGGATCGCATATCCGATCCGAAAATTTCGGATATCGGATATTGAAAATTTTGATTTCGGATATCCGAATATCCGAAAAAAAAAGTCGGATATCGGATATCGAATCGGGTATCCGATCCGAAATCCGAAAAAAACACTTTTTTTACAAAAAAAAAAATTACAAAAATTCGGAGGATAACCCAAAGTCCCTAATCCCGTAATCCGCCTCTTTCTCCTCTATTTTCTCCCTTCTCCCTCCTCCTTTCTCTGATCTCCTCCTCTCTCTTCGTCTTCTGCTTTGTACTTCTGTAGGCCGCCATTATCGGCAATTTATGAGCTTTCTCTCTCCTCTGAAAATGGCAAGGCGAAATGGAGTGAAGGCGAGACAACAGAGAAGGAAATGTCGACCGTTAAAATAAGCCAGATTTGGGATGTTACACTTACAGAAGTTGGTCTGTGTATTAGCCAGATTTGTCATTTGGGATGATTTACTGGGTTAATTTTTTTTTAATCTTAGTTATCACTGGCTAGTTTCTTGGAGAGATTTATCTGTGCACCCCTGGATTTTTGGTCTTAATTTTCAGTATTAAATAGTTGGCCCTTCATACGCCCACATTTGAGTTGTTACCACAGTTATTATGGAGTAGCTTTTTGTAATTGTGTTCGCTGTGAAATACTTTGACGAATGAAGTCGGGGCAATTAATTTGTTGGACAAAAGTGCCCAATAACTTAACAATAAGCGAAGGTAAACTATGGGTCCTCTCCAAATCTGTGTCAAGGAATCCATCACCACTCCCAACAAGCTTGGCGATTGTTCTTCTAATTTTTTTTTTTTTTTTTTTTGGAATGTAAAATGCTGGTTTAATGTTTTCATGTTTGTCAATTATAATTTTGTTTTTTAAACCATAATTGTGTAACATGGGTACTCGTATTTTGAATTTGTGAAATGTTTTTGGGGATTTTTGATAATCGGACAATAGGTAAGATTTTCTTCGGTATTCATTTGTTTGAGGTTTTTTTGATTGAATTTTCTAGCTGAATTATTGATTAGATTATTCCTCAATTTAGTTTTTTTTTTTGTTTTATATATATTTTTTTTATAATTTTTTTGGATAAAAACCCATATTATTAGATGGGTTGGATATTGGATATCCGAACTATCCGATCCGAAATTTTCGGATATCCGGATATCCGGATATCCGAAATTTTTGGATCGGATATGGATATCAAATATCTGATTTTTCGGATACTGATATCCGATCCGAAATTGGATTTCGGATCGGATATCAGATCCGTGCTCACCCCTAATACACGAATACGCAAGGTAAAAACAATACCAGAGCAGATCTATGGTGATCCTTATATTGAATTATGCATTCCATCTCATCATCAACAGCACTAACCTCATTCTGTTCTACAGGACCTCCTCTAACACCTCCAACACCACCATCATCCCTCTGTTGTATAGGACCTCCTCGAACACCAACATTCCTAGCCACATTTTCACCCCTATCCTGTTGAATACAGGTTCCACATTTTAAACAGCCGGCCCATCTCCGCCATAACCTGCCAAACTTCTTCTATGGATTTCATCAAGTTGCCCAAAAAGCTCTATAATGCGCCGGTCCCGAAGCCGCTGCAGTTGGGCCCACAAAACCCTCGTTTCTTGTAGCTTTGCTGTATGTGCCGCTCTAATTTTAGACAATTCTTCTCTGTTAGCCTTCCCCTGCGCACAAATTCCAGCCAATTCTTCTCCCCTAACCTTCTCTTGCGCACTTATTTCAGCCAATTCAGCGTACAACACTTCAAGTTGCGCTTCCAACTCAGTCACTTCCCTGTTGTTAGCCATGGTTTCGCTGCTCGTAGGAGAAGAGGAAAAGATTTCAAATAATTTGGAGAAACCACAAAAATTTCAAAGAAAATGGAGAACTGAAAAGAAAACTAAATTGAAAGGTCTGTAAAACACAACTTCCGAAGCAATGTTAGAAAGAGAAATGCCAAAGGCACAATTATGAAAAGCCATAATTTTGAAAAGCCACAATTTTAATGCATCATAACTGCCTCTGCCGCCCCTTATTTCATTATTCGTTGCATAGAAAACAACCAAAACACATGTGGTTAATACGTAAGCAATTTCAGACAATAAAATGTGATTAATATGCAACTAACTTGATGAAACTTGATTACTTAAACTCATAGTTTCATTAATTTAATTAGAAAACTCAATGATTCACTGATTTGTAGAAGACATGGAAAAAGGAATTTGGTTATGGACCAATAAAATATGTACAAATTGTAACTGTGTGCTTGTGTTGGTTAAATATTCATGGAATTTTGTACACTCCATATGAAATGTTACTTTTACTTGATATTTCACGGTGTTAAGCAGATCATAACATATGCAGTAGAAACATTAAAAAAATCTAACCGTCACCCTTATTTATAATTTTCCTCATTGCCTTTGTGCAGTGGCTCATTCACACCCACAAAAATAATAAATATATTTTTTTTCTTTGAAGCAAAAAACGAGCGGAATTAAATTAAATCAAGTTCCACCAAAGTTTGTAGGCTTTAGGGAAAAAAATTCATACAAACCCGTTCTTGGAAAGTACTAGTATCCCATCTAGCAACAAAGTGGGCTACCGTATTCCCTGCTCCTTGCTCATTCTCAATACATCATCAAATAGAAGAAAAATAGGTGCAGCCCCTACTTGCCTCGTCTGGATTGCTCGAACTGCTGCAAGTGCATCACTTTCCAGAACCACCTTCTCGAAACCCAGCCTTCTTGCCAGCTGAACCCCGTATCTCATAGCACCAGCCTTAGCCATATCCGGTGACCACCGTGCCTCACAACGCTTCAATGCAGCAGCTAACAACACCCCATGGTTGTCTCGAATCACATCACCAAACTGGACCCCAACCCCCACCTTGATGTGAGCATCAACATTCAATTACAAAAATAATAAATTTAAAACATCACATGTTTGTAAATAGTCCAATTCCCTACAGATTTCTTCTCCCTTAATTTCTTCTTCGTAGTGTTAAGCAAAAAAACTACTCAAAATTGTACAAAGTATTTAGGGGTTCCAAATTATATCATTTTATTTTGGTAAATCAAACAAGCACTTTGTTTTATGCTTCCTTTATATATTTAGATATACGGAGTACATTAACTTTGACCTTGGTTGTTTTCTAGTATAAAGTACACTCGTCTCAGTTAGTATGACCATGATATTTTTTTTAAATTTATTTTAATAATTTACATGTTCAAGAAAATTGGGTCAATATTCTAATTTGAAAAATTTGGCCATATGGTGTTGTTTTTTTGTTTTTCGTAGAATACTCCTAATTTTTTACCCAAGTAATACCTTGAATTAATTATATGCAGGAATTTAAATATGAAATAATAGGTAGTATGAATTTAGATCTATATGTTTAATATGAATGCTAAATGTATATTAAGTCATAATGTGGATACCATGTGTAGCAGTCCGACATTTCCATGTTTTTAATTAGTACTATAACCTTTGACACTTAATCAACCACAACTAATACACATTATGCAGCAGAATCAATCATTAAACTATTACATCCTGATGTCCAAAGAATAGCTTATATGCAAAATGCATTCTCTGAACATAGTCCAACCAATGTACCATACTACTATGCTTCTAAAATTGTTTTTCAAACATACAACTAGAGCTAGATAATACAACCAGAAAGAGCTAAGTGGGGTGAAGGAGAGCATTCAGATCAGCTTTCATAAGTAGCAGCAACAGTTGAGACAATATTAATTAATGGGGTTCTGGAGCTTACGTAAGTTCTTCCGGTGTTTCTTTCCCACTAAATGCATATTAAGACCATCGTCGCTTGTGCAGCTGATTTCACAAACATCACACCACGGTTCTTCGACTCTTCTTTTCTTTGGAAGGTTGTGTTGTGCACTGGTTTCCCCGGTACTCACTTCAAGTTGCGTTTTAGCAGCAGCTGTGTTTGGAATAATGAGGGGCAGTGAAGCAACAGTTGAGACAGTATTAATGGGGTTCTGATGGAGCTTTCGTAAGCTCTTCTGGTGTTTCTTTCCCACTAAGTGCATATTAAGACAATCAGTGCTCGTGCAACCGATTTTACAAACATCACACCATGGTCCTTCGGTTTTTCTTATCTCTGGAAGGTTGTGCTGTACAATCCGATTATCATCATTTATCAAAAATTGGTGAAAATAAATCAGAGAGAAAAAAAAGACAGAACTTCGAATTTCACAAACAGTAATGTGCAAAGATTGGATCAGATGAATATCACATAATCTAAACAAAAATAAGATAATAATCGAATTATTAATAATAAGAATCTGCATACACTATAAATTAATAAGATGATTTATAGTACAATTATTAATAATAACAAAAGAATGAAATGGACAAAATATTACAGTACAATTGAGTACACGGAGAAAGAGGTCAAGTCATTTTTTTAAAGGTATGCAGCATACCCATAGTTAAGTACACATGTTTATGCTTTACTCCATCAAGAACACATAAAACTCAATCATAAACTCAATTAGAAACAACAAACAAACTTTCAACAACTATCCATTTTTCAAAGATTACGAAAACATACCACAAAATAAGTAACAGGGGCAGATTGTCTGACAACCCAATTTGATTGAAATTGAGGAGGGTCCGAATAAAAAGGTTGTGCTCCAGAACCCGGAGTATTTAATGGATATTGCCCAGGACCAAAACCCGGATTACTTGATGGATATTGCCCAGGACCAAAACCCGGAGGAAGAGAGACAGAAGGGTTAGAGTAGAGAGATTAAAATTGAGGAGGGTATGACAATGAAGGATTATGAATTGAAGGTGGCATAGATTTCCCAGGAACATAAGGGTGGTGGGTATTTTCTGCTTGATTGTTTGTTGATACATTATTTTATTTTATTTTGGTAATGTTATTGGAGAAATTGTAGATCTGGACAAGAGAAGAAAAGAGAAAGGAAGGAGTAGGTTAGGAATGTTTGTAGTCGAAGTATACAAAGAGGGAAAGAGAAAAAGAGTGAGTGTACGGGGGTAAAAAAACAAATATATAATTTTTTCAAGTAAATTAAGTTTATTACATATATTTTTTGTTATTATTAATTTTAAATTTAATAGAGTTATTTCTATTTTTTTTTTCGTTGTTATATTTTATTATTATACTTGTTATTACTTATTATTTATTAATATTACTTCTTCTTAATAAATATTTATATTTATTGTAGTTGTAATTGTTTTTGGTAATAGTTATAATTAATTATAATTTTTATTTATTATAAGTAATTACTTATTACTGCCGAATAGTGAAACTATACATCAATGGCTTTTATGCGCATTTCCCGCTGACATTTGGCACTGCGATGTCACTGTGAAAAATATTTGTGCTGTCATGATTTTTTGCTTCTGCTTTTCAGGAAGTGTGCCATTGTCATTGTATTGTATTGTCATTGCTTATGCTTTTTCCACACTCATAATTTTAAATACACTCATTTGAAAATCGTATCTGTAGTGTTGGTAATGCAAATGTGACATTGTGGATTACGGACGGCTATAATTCATGGAACTTGACGATGAAAACTGAGACAAAACCGAAGACAACTCCAGCTATCTACTTCATAGAATTTTTCTTAGAATGACTTCATTTTTCCGAATTTGATTAATTCTATACAATGGTAAGATTTTAGAATTATTTGATACAATCACTTATCGAAAATGTACGAACTAGCTGAAATATTAATGATAACATGTAATTTAATTATTATTTGGGAAATTATCAATAATACACTCCGGTTTTGACTTTTATGAATTATACACTTCATTAAACTATCATTACCACCAGGTATTTGTTGACAGCGTTTTAAAGGTTCGTAGGCTAAAATTACTGCATTGCGCCACTCATTTAATTTCCCTCCAAAACTACCCTACCATTTTTCCCTGTTTGCACTCCCCCATTCCATTTCACGCTCTTCCTTTTGGTTTCATTTTTATTTCTCTGGAAATTCAATGGCTTCATCTGATAGGGTTTTCATCTTCAACCAATAGAAAAGGATTGCAACTGCCAAACTCCAAGATCTGCAGACATTAGGTTCTCTAACTCCACCAGCCAATCCTGGAACGAAGGCCTTATTATAAATGCAATTCTTACTTCAGTGAGAGGTTCAATTTGCAGTTTTCGCAGATATAATCTCAAGGTCTTGAGATTAATAAACGGATTTGAACAGTGAGAGGTTCAATTCACAAGTTCCACAAATATAATCTCAAGGTCTTGAGACAAGACACATAAACTATAAACTGAACAGGCGAGTATGTTAGCACATCATATACTGGTCTTCAAAACTACAAGATATTAAGACAAATAGCATTACAGTATCCCCCTTTTTTGACATTACATCCAGTCAATCAGAGAAGAAATGTGCAACAAAAATAAAAAACATTGTTTAGTACAAACCAAATATTAAAAAGGTTCAAAGAAAAATTGTTTAAACAACACAGCTTCAAGGCCTTCGTTTCCTGAATGTTGAAAGCGAATATCATCCCTTGCCTTTTTACACCAGCACCCATGAGCATCACTGAAGACTCTGTCCTTCCTCATCTCATCAATCCTCCGTTGCTCCTCCGCTTCCCTGTACTTCTTGACAACCCCATATTCCTCAACAGTAATAATTGTAGATTCGGTCTGCTGAGGTTGTAAAATAGGCATGTCCTTCACACTACGTACATAATTCAATAGAAAATTGGCAGACTTATCTCGCGCCTGCTGAGCAGCATCTTCATGTAAGGGCATTATGCTACCAGTGGCCGTGTAGGTTAGGGCATTGAGATAGAACATTTGATTAACCTTGGCATTAATAATTGCCAATAGTTCATGAGTTTGTTCCATCTTTCTTTCGAGGTCTTGAATTTTAAGCATCATATCACGACGATTTTCATCTTGACCGAATTTGAGGGCATCAAGACGAGAGTCGAGGCCATCAAGACGAGATTCGAGGGCATCAAGACGAGAGGAAGACAAAGAAGGATCAGCAGGGGCTTTCTCTTTCCCTTTGGACAGAGACGGTGGCAGGGCAGACATTTCATCAGAGGATAGCTCAGATCGGAGCTTCCATGTACCATCAGGAAGACAGAAAATCCCGATTTTGTTAAAAGAATCCATACCAATGTTAGGGGTTCGGTTTCTTTCGACTTCCTCATTCCCTACATCAATATCAAAGAACTCAAATATTTTGGGAAGCAGATTGGCGTAAGGAAGAGGAGTATGGCGGCGTGACGAAGAATAGCAGTGAACCATGTGGTTCAAGATTATGTTAGGTAAATCGAGGGTGTAACCATTAAGAAGCAGGAATATTATTTCAAGGGTTTGATCTGTGACGAGTTCCCTGGAAGTTGTGAGTGGAACAATGCATCGAACAAGATATGTAAAGATAATTTTGGGTTCAAGTTTCAGAGAGGAATGAGTTAATTGCCTTGATTGTGGAAGGTCTGGAAGCAAATATTCTTCTCTTGCCTTAGAAACACATTCCTGACGAGGGGGATGAGAGTCTGTCCATAAATCAAGGGTAGTCTGTAAAATTTGGGCCAATGTAGACGGATTCAGGATTATTTCTTTCCCTTTGACAAGGGTTTTAAGATTAGTCTCCCCACGATTCTTGGTAACAACCATGTTTATGAAAAAAAGACGAGTAAGACGCGGGTATGCAATGTCAGAAAGAGATGACATTTTGAATAAAGAAGACTCTCTAAAGACCTTAAAACAATTGAGAGTAGCAGAATCAATTAGGTCAGTATTCATAATTTCAGAAAAACAGAGTCGGCGAGAATGATACCCGTCTTTCCACTTACCTAGTGTTTGGTTATTTCTAAACCACGATGAAGGAAAAGAAGAATTTACCTCGGGTTCAGTAGGACATTTGTGAACTGGAGACCGTGGAACTAAAGAATCCGAGGAGAACTCCGATGGGGATGAAGGCTCGAAAGACGAGATCTCGGTAACCTTCTTCTTAGAGGAAGAAGCGGTTCGAGCAGCTTTTGAAGACGAAGGTTTCGAAGCACTGGTCTTTCTTTTGGGCGCCATTGAAGCCGAACCACAGAATTACGGTGTTTTTTCCAAAAAGTTCAGAGAGATGAAAAAAATCAGAAAAATTGGAAGAAGAGAAGTGACGGATGAGAGAGAAAGTGAAACGGGCTTAAGTGTAATAAAGGTAGGAATTCGAAAAAGGCTGGAATTCCAAAAAGGTCCTTACAAAACGACGTGAAATAGGGAAGAGGAGAGAATCAAGGTTTTGAATAAGGGAAGAGAAACAGAAACCAAAAGGGGGAGAGAGTTGACGGTTAAGACGTGACTAGAGTACTCAGAAGAGAAATAAATACATTTTAAAAATCAAGGACTCTTAATTTCTTTTTGAAAATCATAAAAAAAAAAAATTGCAACTTCCCACTTTCCATTTAAACTACCCCACCCATTCATTTGCAGCTTTATTGTTGTTCTTCTCAAATTTCCCTTTACCCTTTTTTTATTTTTGCTTGTCAATGTCTTCTTCTGGCATGGGTTCTTCAATCAACAGGAGTGGAAGTGGTTTGTGGTTCAAATCAGTAAATTGCAACTGTGACCCCTCAAGAGCTGCTGATATACGATTCTCAAGCTTTGTTTCAAACCCAAGAAGGCCCTACTACAAGTGCAGCATCTGTGAATTTTTCATGTGGGTTAAGGTGGAGCAGTTTGTGTGTGACACAACATGTAGGGTGGGTAGAACACCTGCCAGCTACAAGTGTTCAACTTCTGAGGAGAGAATTCAATGAGTTTATGCACAAAACAAATGAATTTGCTGACTTTATTCATTTTGTGATTAAAATTGGTGTTGTTATGTATTTGGTGTTATTATTGGTAGCTTTGAAATAATGTGATGCAGCTATAATCTGCTATTTCATATGAATAAAGCTAAGTATGTTTTGTTTTTGGTAATATAGCTGCTGAAATTCTTATTTAAAGTAGAACAATTGTTGTATTGTTATTCAATACATAAAAATTGTTCAAAAGAAACTGCATTTTCAAGCTTAGAATACCAAATTGATTGTGATCAGCATAATTCAAAATGCTGCAATTAAAACTAGATTATCAAAAGCTACTACAGACATAAACCAACACAAGGTTTCAATAGACAATTGATTTCTTAGTTACCAGCATCTCCATCATCAACATCTGTTAACACAGTAATATGGAAAACCCCCTGGCCAACATAACTGACACTGAGAGTATCACCATGCTCAACATCATTGTCAGCCACAAAGTTCTCCCAACCAAAATACATGAACAGACCACGAGCGTCACAAATATTAGCACCGAGTCATCTTCGTTAACTTTAGCATAAACCCAAGACCCATTCAATATTCGCACTTTTTCGAAGTCCTCTTCATACCACTTAATTCATCCTCACATACCACCCCATCAACTAAACCACCTGAACCTCCAAGACCCATTGCCTTTGCCCTCTCCTTCACTTCCCTCCTAGCCCTCATGTCGGGTTTTCCCCAACACTCACACTTCCACGTGACTTTGATTTTTTTTTTGGTCCCCCGTCTTAGAATTTACACCTTGAGCCCTTGTCACTCCAAACCCCATATGCTCAACATAGTCCTT
The DNA here is from genome assembly GCF_001683475.1 of Chenopodium quinoa. Classification (NCBI taxonomy): domain Eukaryota; kingdom Viridiplantae; phylum Streptophyta; class Magnoliopsida; order Caryophyllales; family Amaranthaceae; genus Chenopodium; species Chenopodium quinoa. The sequence goes on from NW_018742903.1 coordinate 2,366,845, forward strand.
ATAGTAGGCTTCAACGTCTTGCCAAGACTGGAAAACCATCCCTTCCTTAGGCTCCTCAACAACTACAGCTATTTCGTTGCTACCAACCACAGTGTAAGTCGTATGAATTGTTTCCACGGGGGATAATGAATTGTTTCCACGGGGGATAACTACCTAACATCCATGTCAAGTGCACAACTACCGGCATCATCTACGTCTTCTATACCCTCCTCCATATGGACATTACTCCGAAACTTAACTCCACTGCCACAATCACCAACACCAACCTCACTGCCCCTTATAACGCTTTATGTTTCCATTTCCATAATATCAATCTTCTCCAACACAAACAATTCACCCTTCAAATAAAGAACACCAACATAATTACTACGATACAAATTAATACAGAACGCCAACATAATTATAATATAAAATTCAACACAAATCAACCAAACACGTTTTCACAGCACACATTCAACCCAACACAAAAATACAACCAACCGACACAAATTAACCAACCAATTGAACAACCAACACAACCAATTTTCACATAACCTCACAAATCAACACAGAGATTTTTTAAAAAACATACGAAGACAACACATTTTTTTTCAAAAAGTAAAAAATTGCATTTTAAACAAAATCCTCCAGCCATTTCTAGCAACCTCAACCCCATTTTAACAGAGGAAAAAGTCCTTAAAATCCAATTACTTTCAAAATTATTCCGATTCGGTCGAAATTATGAATTCAATTTCATGAATTGTGGGCGCATGACAACAACAGAACAAAACTCACGACTGCAACATGCGACGACTAAATAGATCAGAAAATACCTCGTAATTCGAAGATGTCCGTGTGTTTTTCAACCGGGTCTGTTTACTGGGTCTGGAAGCTGTACAATTCGACGATGTGTGAAGAACAGAAAACTACCTGCTAATTCTCTCAACAAGTTTCTGGGTATGGAAGCTATGAATATTTTGCCGCCAAAACGTCAAGAAGGTAACGTCATCCCTCCAACAGATTGACGGAAGGATGTCCCCACTCAACAATACTCCAGGTACACTCAGCAACTTGACACATAGACGAATCCAACTCAACAACTCAAGAAGTGGAAAACTTCCACTTAATTTCCGAAATGCCACTGTGAGTAACAAAACCTGTTACTCACAGTGAGTAACAGGGAATTAGCCGACTATAAAGTTCCACTAGAAATTTGACAATAGATGATGGATTACGGCACAACCATTACAGGAGAGCTTGTATAGGATGGGTTTCAGATAGACAACTAAACATACAACAACATATTTAGTGCAGCAGACTTTGGCCACTCCAATTTAGCTCTACATAGTGAAGCTCTAGCATGCATCATACACAACTTATAATGGGTATCCCAAGTTTCTCACATCTCCATCACAATTTTATAAGATTCTCAAAATTTGGTTCAAATACTTGTTCAAATTGACATTGTGGAGGATATTCAACAAATTTGTATTCTATAAGAAATTAAACAAGCAAGAGCTTCTCTTGGTGCATCATTCATAAGTTGATAGAGGACAAGTCAATATATATAATACGACTCACAACTTGGCAACTACAACTTCTTCTTCTTGAATTTTGTTTTCCAATAATTTCGATTAAGCTCTGTTTAAACATATGTAAAAAAAATAATAATAATAAAAACTCATTATTTTTGTTAAACTATGTGTCCAAGAGAATGTGTTGATTATTCCAATAAAACGGTGCGAGTATTTATTTGTTTGCAACCTAATACTACCACATAATCGAATGACTACATAAAAAAGGGACGCATCTCATGCATGTTCATTGTTCATAAATTTGAGGTAAAATATTACTCTTTGTATTCCACATAAATAATGCAAAAGGGCATTATTTATATACACTAATTCGACCTCAAGTTGTGCTTTATATATAAGAGTTATATCGTTTCAATGTAATGTTTTCGAATACCAACTATCCTAAAGGTTGGCTTATAAAGTTACAACTATTTTACCAAACCCTACTAAGACCCCTTTTTTTAGCTGTTCTGCTGAAATTTGCTTTGCTAAGCCATGTTAAGCTAACTTAATCTGCTCCACTGACACCTACTTTGTTTAGACTGTTTAGAAGCTCAAAAGAACCAGACCTAATTTAGTAATTGAGCGTAACACTTGCAACCAAAGCCATTTGGAGTACGTACCAAAGAAACAAAGACACACTATAGCACAAAGAGATATTTTCCATTTAAAACACAGATTTTTATGATCTTATTGGATTGCGACCTCATGACTTTTCAACTTTCTTTCCCACTAAAAACCACAATACACTAAAAAACAACAAAAATAATCTTAAATGAATAATTCCACAGTCAACCACGTATACTCAGAAATTAACAGATATATTTAGGCCACTTTTCACATGCCAGGTTGGCAAAAAAGTGCAAATAATTTAAGAAATTAGGCCCTACAAAACCAAACTTTTCTTAATTTTCTTAAATTTAATGATCCAAAAAATCATTTTCAATTTCTTATTTTTATTAAATTTTTTCCCCCAAATGTCACGTCTCCTGAAACTGGCCCATGCTTATCATGTGCCCTTCTTTCATTTCCATTCTTCAAAATTTTCCCTTTCTCTCTCTAAAAAAAATTTCACTCAACTCAACTTTCTCTCTCTAAAAAAAAATCATGAAGCTTGAAGAATGCGATTATTGCAGCAAAAACGCCGCCGTTTTATTCTGTGAAGCAGATTCCGCCAATCTCTGCTTACTCTGCGACAGAGAAATCCACTCCGCAAATTCCCTTTCCCTAAAACATCTCAGAATACCCGGGTTCGGAACACCCGACCCGAATTCCGAACCAAAATCCGCCATTGATGGACTTCCAACAGCTATTGAGCTGGCACCCATTTGGGGTATTAGCGATTTAGTTGTTCCTTGTTTGGGTGATGAAGAAAAGGATGCCGTTGTTAAACAATTGATGACTTTGAGTAAGTGGGATTTGGAGGAGAGAGAAAATAATAGTTCGGAGTTTGGTCCGGATACTCCGAGCCTAGAAACGGGTGATGGGTCGGATATGTTAATGCATAATATGCCCTTTACTTCTTTGTTGATGAAAGAAGGTGAACGAACTTTTGCTGAAGATAGAGATTTTTTGTGGGATTTTGAGCCTGATTATCAACCTCCTCAGGTTTTATTTTTTTTTTTTATTTATTTTTTTTTTTATTAATTTTATCTGATTTTTTAATTAATTTTTATCTATTTTTTTTTATTAATTTTTTAAAACTACAAACTAGTTGTTTTTTTTTATATTTTTTTATTTATATTATGATAATTGGTTGATGGTGTCTTTTGCTTAAAAGTCGGTTCAAGTTGTGATTATTATTATAATATATGTTTGTTTTGATTTATTAGATATTATCCTGGTTGTTATTTTTATATTGAATTGTATACTTATTGGTGTTATTGTTGTTGATTATGAGTGGTTTGTTACTTTGTTAGTCATATCAAGAAGATATTTTTAATTTGTACCAAGTAGTTTAAAATGATGTTAAATAGTGTTGCTTAATATTCTCTCAGCTCCTTTTTGTTTTTCGTGTATGAAATCCGAAGGTGGCGGTTGTTGAATTAAGGCTGTGCACAAGATTTGTGTTTATGGCGGCTATATAGTAATGTTAACCTTGGTTACAGTAACTGTGTAAGTCTAAAGGTGGGTTGGTTGTTGTTAATTAAGGTTGTTCTCATAATTAATATCCTAAAAGGCGGAAGGTTTGTATTTTACGGGCGAGGCCAACTTGGATTTCTTCATTGCTTCTTAAATGGAGGACTTAAGAACTGATTAATAGCAAATAGTGTTGTGGAATGTCATTTGTCATGTTTAAATGGTTATTGAAAGCACTTGTTATGGAAATTGGGTGTTTTGTAATTGATATATGAACTTTGAAGGACAAAATTCGGAATTTGTTAAAAATGAAACTTAAAATTGCCTGCTAGCCCCGGTGGTATGAGTTTAAAGGTAGCATTATATTAGGTGGATTGAAGATTTTATTTGCAATCAAGTGGGACATGTTGATTTTTGATGAATAAATTCTGTATGGAATCATTTGCTGTTTTTGCTCTAGCACTCCTATAGTGAGTTAGTCACTGCCTGGTGTTGGAAATTGCTAATTCCAGAAGTGAATATGCAATAGAAGTAAGCTAAAGAAAGTGATGGGTATGTTTTGAACTATGTATGAGTAAAGGATTATGATTATTAGATCCTGTGTAAGATTTAGATATTGTTGACATGAGTTACTGCATAATAATTAAGGTTTTAGCATAAGTTGGCTCGTTGATCTGGTCTCTTTTAGTACATAACATGTTTGATATTAGATTTTACTTAATGTTCTGGTCAATTTTCATTTTTCTGTTGCTTGTTTTAAGCTTTTAATAGATATCGGTTGTAATTGAACTTAGATTACTCATATTTTTACTAGTCATGTTATATCTAAAAATTTACAACAGAATATAGCATGTAATAGCTACTATTGTTTTTCAAAAAACTTATTTTCTACTCCATAGCTTTTATATAGAAAGAAAACTTGCAACAACGAAGTGGCCCTTGTTTTCCTAATCCTATTTAATTAAATTTGCAGCTAGCTGGATGCTTTGCATAGTTGTGTGTATCCATTATCTATATCTTCTTATCCTGCTTAACTCTGAGCTTGTTATTAATTTCTTAGCTGCAATACCTTTATGTCTTATGTAGCGAGTTGAGAGTAGATAAGTTTTTTGTCCCCTGATTTCATATTCTGCTACCCACTCTTATTAGTGGTGGATTTATCAAAATCAGATAATGTGGTTAATAGCGTATTAAACATTTGATGTTTCAATATTTTGTTGAGTGATTTATAACTGACCTCCAAATAATGAATACTCTTGCTGATGCTTCTTTTTATATGTGAATGTGGCTAAGGACTGGGATGGTCAGTGGGGAGGACCGATGGATTTTGAAGAACCTTCATGCACGTCAACTGGGGTACCAGAAGATGTGTCTGAAATGCAATGCTCAAGAAATCTCGAAGGTTCTCAGTCAACTGGGGTGCCAGAAGATGTGTCCGAGAGGGCGGAGATGCAAAGCTCAAGAAATCTCAAAGGCTCTCAATCAAGAGATGTAAGTGAATCTAAATACACCGGTACTATATTGAAACTATTTTCATATTAAGTATGGATCTTACTTTTTTACATAGGCTGTAAGGAAAATCTGGTATTTACAAAAAATTTCTTGTGCTGAAAGTATGTTAAATTGTTTCTCTCTTCTTCACTTCCTGTCACCCATTTTATGTAAAAACATTTCTCTTCTGCTCTTCCTGCCTCCCATTTTTAATTTTTAAGAGTGGACAGTTGCGTAAAGTAACAACAAACACTAAATTTAGTTGGAGCTTTAATGTTCAGTTGAGTTGCTCTAGCAACATGGTACCTGAATTATTGGTGGGCAACCTCAGAATTCAGAAATGTAATCTGCAACAGTGTTCTGGACCTGAGGTGGGGCGGGGTGCATGATTCGAGTATAATTGCTCTGTTGTATGAATTCTTTGTATCATGACATCACATTCTAAGAGTTGGCAATAGTTGATTAATAGATTTGTTTTAATCAAAAACTCTGCAGGATGGCACAAATCAGATGATGGACAGTGAAGTTTACTTAACAGTAGATAATTGCAGTGTACCAGTTGTTGGAGCATCTTCTGATGATAAAGTAATAAAACCTGAGATGATTGATGGGGAGCACAATATGCAGTTCATGGAGTGGCCTTACTGGAGGAAACCGCTGAATACAGCTGATGTGGAACAGCTTGCAGAGAATCGAGGGATAGCTATGCTACGCTACAAGGAAAAGAAGAAATCCCGAAGGCAATTGAATTTCATAAATTCTGATTATTTTCCTTTTATATTTCGCACTTTTCATTCAATGCTTATACTTTGGAAAATCTCATGAACAGATATGACAAACACATTCGATACGAATCTAGAAAGGCTAGAGCTGATAATCGACAACGAGTGAAGGGTCGATTTGTCAAGGCGAATGAGTCACCTGAAATATGAACTGGCAGCTGATTGCCATCGTTACTCTCTTCATCATGTATGTAACTGTGTATGCAGTCATTTAATTGGACATAGGAAGTCACGCTGTCCCGGAATTTATAATTCCTAGGAAGTATGGAATATTGTTTGGATGATTGCAGGAAGCTCCATTTACCCGGGAAGACTTGGCAAGCAACTTTCCTAAGTGGAAAATTGAACTTTCTGTATTTTTGTCAACCAAACATCTCCCAGTTTTCTACTTCCCATGTTCTTCCTATGTAAATCTATCTCAACTTAAATGACCGCCATAACTATGCTGACTTAGTGTATGTATATATTTATATTCATGTAAACCAGCTTTCCTGTCGACAATAGATGTCTGACTGAAGTATTATATTCCCCCTATTTTCTGTGAGAAGGGTAGATTTCATCTCTAAATTTTCTACTAACGCGGATGACTGTTTTCGGAATTGGAATGAGAATGGCATATCTTAAAAGTCCTGGTCCATTGCAGTTGGTCTGAAGATTCATGGTATATGCAAAATGTATGGAGATTCAATACCTATGCTTATGCTTATGTTGGAATTCAGATACTCTTGACAATCTGACATGCCGAAACCAGTCTATTCTTGTTTTCTTCCATCAATTATATATAAGAATGCACTTGTACCTTGACATAATTTTATTCATTGCATTGCATGATGTGAGGAAAAGTCAAAACAATACCATAATCAGTTTCTAGCAATTACTGGCAAATATGGTATATAGATCTGTAATATGACAAGCTTACATAAACTTTACTCCTTTCGTTCCAAATAACTTGCCTGGTTGCCTTTTGCTTATATTTTCTCAAGTTAAAAGAGTAGATAGATGAATGTCAGAAAAGAGGAAAAAGTTGACAAAAAAAACACGGACCATGTAATTTGGAAATTTTGGAGTAAATGTGTGTCTAATAAAGGTCTGGAAGTCGCATACAATTAAATTAATTAAGTAAATTGATCTCAAAATTTTTCATTTATATTACCACCTCAGAAACTCTTATTATCAAAAGGCTTAGACCCTATTCATTTGACCTTTAAAAAATACTCCATTTATTTTTAAATAATTGATACATTTAAACTTAACACACATGCCAATATACTAATTTGATATTAGATTTGTACTAGGTTAACCCCGTGCGATGCACGATTAGAATTAATCCTTCTCATAATTTATGCTTTGTTGCATTACATTGTACATAAAGATTGGAATTAGATATTAAAATAATTTACCGTTAAGAATATATATGAACTACTTATTTATATATTACAATTAATAATTGAAATAGTCGAAAGAAAATGATTTAAAGATGCATATTGATTAATAAAATCTGAAAAAAAGGTGGAGTTAAACAGTGATTGACATTAACTGTTCAATACGTATAAAGTGTTGATAACAAAATAATTTGGCATTATCCAAGTCCAACTAATTAAAAAGTATAAAGTGTAGAAAAAAAATAAAACAATAAAAAAAATCATTGATGACATCACAAATTAAATTGGAGGGAAAATTTTCATTGAAAAAATGACACGTAGGATAGTATAGAGGTAAATGATGTCAGCGATATTCTGTTTTAGTATTAGTTAATAGATGATTAAATGTTGGAAAAAAATATAAAAAAAAATTGATTTTATGAAACTTATATTAATATCTAATGTATTTAACAATATACTTTATGATTAAAGTTGGTTGTTAGACGCTACTGAAAAAAACGATGGTCAAAGCTAATAAATGAATAGTGAAATAAGTCAAATGTGTCAATTATTTAGGAATGGTGGGAGTAATATCCGTAAAAATAATTTCTGTTTAGTAAAACAATTTCAATTCAGTAAAAGTAATTGTAGTTTAGTGAAAATCAGTAACTTTAAAGAAGAAATATAATATAGAATCAGTAAAGATAATTTAAGTTGATTACAAATAATTTCAGTCCAATAAAACTAGGTGAAGTGAAAAGGCTAACTGATAATTTTTTTTTTTATATAAATTTAGAATTAAAAAAAAAAATTAAGTTTTTATTTTCAATGGGCTTAGATTTGTATATAATTTACTCACTTTGTTTTTAAAATTGCAACACTTTGACTGGCACGAAGTTTTTTCCACTGATTTGAATTTGTTAAATGTAAGTGAGATTTATTTGAGAATTAAAAAAATGATACTTTAAACTTTAAAGTGATACTGAGTTTATGTAGTGAGTGAATAGTTTATATAAAAGTAAAGGATGGAAGAGAAGAAAAAAAAAAAGAAAAAAACCTATAAGATGTATTACAAAGTAAAAAAAAAGTGTGACTGAGGTATGAGTGGGATAATGTGAGGATAGAAATACAATAAAATAGTGAATCACTAAATTGTATCTAATTTTAAGAAAGTGTTGCAATTAAAATAACGACCATTTATAGAAAGTGTTGCAAATAAAAAATGCAAGCGTATTACTTGACCTGTTTCTTTTATCAGGCTTGTTGATGCACAACTTTAACCATCAATAACTTTAATTCTTTATAAGTAAAAATTATAAAAGTTATATACTTCCTCCGTTCTTTTTTTATCGCATCACTTTGACTTTTATACTATTCACATAATTTTCTTTGACCATCTTTTGTGATTTATTCGTAAGGAAAAACATAGTCATGTGGGATCTAGTTAGATTCATCTCGAAATCTACTTTCCAAATATCAACTTTTTATAATTTTTACAAAGGTATAATTAAAGATATTAATAGCTAAAGTAATGCATTGGCAAGCGTGAAATCTCTTATGATGCAATAAAAAAAGAACGGAGAAAGTATATATTGTGATAATACTTATTTAGATGATTGTAACAAGATCCCACATAAACATGTTTTTCTTACGTATAATTTACAAAAGACGGTCAAAGGTGGGGTGGTGAATAATGTAAAAATTAAAGCGGGTCAAGTAAAAAAGAACGGAGGAAGTGTTATTCTTTAAATTATCAGTTAAATAAATTCTCATGATCTTAGTAGTAAAAATAAAGTTATCTACAAATAAATATTACTAAAACAACAATCGTTAACATAATTCATTTTTTCAAATTGTACATGTGTCAGCTTCTCCTTCATTTTTTTCCCGCCTAAACTTTTTTTTTTCTCTTTCATATTTTTTTAATAAGTTTCTATATAAATATTACTAAAATAACAACCGTTGACATCATTCCTTTTTTCAAATTGTACACGTGTCAGCTTCTCCTTCATTTTTTTCCCGCCTAAACTTTTTTTTTTCTCTTTCATATTTTTTAATAAAAATCTAAATACTGATTGCAAAGTAGTTTAATATAGTACATTAAATTTTTTAGTTTTCATTACTTTTTCTTTTTAAAACCTTTTTAAAATCTTAAGGAAAATAAATATCAACCTTTTATATATGTGATTACTCCTTCTAATTACAAAGTTTGCTAAAATTTATTGTAGAAATGAATTATCTTTAATTTATATTATTATTTTAATTTTTGCAGTTTGATTTATGTTAATAATATCGTAAGTAATTCAAAGATTTTACATCTTTTTACTGATATGTCTTTAAAGTTTATACAATTATAAAATCTTTTTAGAGGGTGTTTGGTATAAATATTGTAAATGAAATGGAAAGGATTCAAATAAGTAGGGGAAAGGGTAATGATAAATGTTACCTTTATTATATGTTTGGTATCCTAGTGGAATGGAAACAATTTGAGTAGATTTTGATTGAGTAAGGAAACGTATTTTGTTTCCACTACTTTGTCAAGGGTAACAACTTGGGGAATTTTGTTTCCTCCGGAAACGGTATTTGTTACTTGTAACTAGACCTGACAAATGGGTCATTCGGGTCGGGTCAAGTTACGGGTCAATAAGTTATCGAGTCAAGTTCGAGTGGGGTCGGGTCATTTCGGGTTTCGAGTTGATTTCGGGTCAACGGATAATCGGGTCAGGTCGGGTATCGAGTCAACACTTCGGGCCGAGTTCGGTTCGGGTTGAGTTTGGGTCGGGTCAATTTTCATGTCCAAATTTCGGGTCAACTTCAGGCCGGGTCATGCTCGGGTCGGTTGCTATCTTTGCCTATCAGACCTTGTAATTTCATTTAGTATTGAACATTATGTTATGTACGCGTTATTATTGTACTATTTTTGTTTCCAGACTTGTGAAAATTGTGACTTTTATTTCAAGCTTTAGTAAAAAAAATTCTTAATCTTATGGACAAACTCCGAAGAATAGTCGTTAATTTTCAATCTTTATACAAATTTTTAATAACTTATAACTCAATAGAGAAAAGGCAGAAGAAATCGAGAAAAGTAATACTCAAAATATGAAAATTATTTACATTGTTACACATTACAAATTAATTAAAAAAAACTAAGTCAGTTTGATTGCGATTATTTTCTATTTCGGTTTGCTCGGGTCAAGTCTTTGGCTTAAATTGATTCTGGTCATTTCAGGTATAAGGTAATTTTAGTTCGGGTCTCTTCGGATTTTGGGTCTATTTGGGTCAATTAATTCAAGTATCGGGTCAACTTTGGGTCGGGTCACTTCGGGTATTGGGTCAACTTCGAGTCGGGTCATTTCAGGTAGGGTCGTTTTGGATCGGGTCATTTCGGGTTTCGGGTCAAGGTCGGGTCAATTTCACTTCGGGTCGGTTATGGGTCGTGTCGGGTTGATTTCGGGTTTCGGGTCAATTTTGGGTCGCTGTTTTCGGGTCGATTTCGGGTCATGGGTCAAGTCATTCGGGTCGGGTCATCAGGTCTGGGTCAGGATTGTCAGATCTACTTATAACCCATACTAAACAACTAGAAATAAAAATACTTAATTGAATCCGTTTCCTACATCTAAAATTACCTCATCAAACGCCCCCTTATTATATCGGTGCATCGCACGAAAGCTAATGTTTGACATCAAAACAAAAACCAACCTGAATATAGACGTGTAGTGGTTAATTGAGACATTAGCCACCTGGTTTGTAAAGTCCTAATTACAAGTGAAATGATGATGCATAACTTTCCATTTAACTCCCAAAAAATGTGGGTTTTCAAAGTGGAGCGCTATACTTGGTGGATTCTATATCTATATAGAGAGTAGTGGATTAGTGATTCATCATCTCTAAGCAGTAAGCACTTCTAGGCTTTTGTTTGCTTCATATTATCAAAAAGCACCCTAAGTACCGACCTCTAATCCATTTTTATATTATATTAAAAAAGAATGATGACGTTATCTGGTACAGTGGTATTTGAATATAGAATGTCCTACACCGTGTTTTATAATATTACCTCCGTTTATTTATACACTCTTTTTTTTCAAACCAAGAATTGTACTATAACTCTTGAATAGATCTGATTCACATTAATTTTTTGTGAACCACTAATATTAAAAACATTTGATAACATGTTATGAAATTAAAGAGAAAGAAGAAATTGGGGGAGAGAATAGATCGATATTCTTATTAAAGAATGATATATATATATATATATATATATATATATGATACAATTAGAGTTTCCTTGTAGAATAATAGGTCTAGTATATCTAAAATATCCTAGAATAATCATAAAGGTGTAATGGACATCTACTAAATACATATATTATATAACAATGGTCATTTTATTAATTTTTTAAAAAGTCTTTATATTAAAATAAAGGTTATTATGTTAAAATAAAAGACATTGTGCTGATATAAAAGTCATAAAAGGTTAATTTTTTTAATAACTTTTTTAATATACCGGTCAATATGAATAATAAAGGTCACTATGTTAAAATTAGGGTCACTATGTTTAATATAAAGTCGTATTTCAAGTTCACAATATAATATTAAACGTCACACAAGTTTTAATAAAAGTTATCATGTTGAAATTAAAGTTATTATATTAAAATTAGTTAATATGTTCAATAAAAAAAAATAATTCGTATTATTAGTGCGAGTAAAAGAGATGAGTTCTCTAAAGATAGTAAATTGTAAGTATGTATTTAAAAAAAAAATCCAAACAAGAAAAGTAAAGTAAACTGAAAGAAAAACAGAGAGAGTATACCATGAAGCGTTTTGCTTTATTTATTTATTTATTTATTTATTTATTTTTTAATATATGTATATATATAGGGTCGGAATCCTGTGAGAACTACCCTTTATGTGAGAACACTATTATTTATGAGAACTCATCACAACCATTAGATACTATAAGATCCAACTGCTAAGATTGTTCAACTAGTAATGGCAATAATGTAATTTTAAAAACAAAAAATCAGCCCCAATTACGTATAATTTGTATACTCCTCTTTCTCTCTCTACAAAACTTGAAGGTGGGATTTCAATGGAGACAATCAGACAACTGAAGATCGACAATTTCTCTCTCCTCTTGTTCACTGCTACATAATTTCAATTAGTACTTTTCAGATTTTTCTTAATTTAATTTTAATTTTGATAATTTTTATTGAATTCCCAATCTTCTTGTTCTGATTTTTGTAATTTTGATGATTTCAAATCATCTCGTTCGAATTTTGATGAATTCAAATCAACTTGTTCGAATTTTGATAAATTCAAATCAACTAATTGCTTGTGCTAGAGTAATGGAGTATATGAGCTTGCCAGCAAGTCAGTACTCAGTGTTGGATGCGGAAAGGATAGAGAGAGTGGATGATAGTACATTTAATTAGGTGCTATGTCTACAAGTTTAAATTCTTTTCTTTCGAGGTTTGCCCAGTTTTGCTTGTTTGTGTAGAAGAAGAGCCTAATGGATGTTGTATCAAGCTCTTATCTTGCAAGGTCTGACCTCTTATTTGCCCTTTTGTTCCATTGGTTAGCAATGTCCACTCCTTTGTTAGCATTGGCAATGTTTATATATGCTTGAATTGTCTTGATTAACTGTCTTTGTTTGTTACAATTTTTATTTTCCAATAAGATTTTGTTTAAAATTAGTGACTTGCGATTTGTTTGTTTTGAATATCCTGATAGTGCATACAAGGTGTTTGATAAAATGCTTGTTAGAATCTTGTGACTTGGTACTCTATTATCAATGAGTTTGTTTTGAATGAGTTCGTAGGTAATACTTCGGATACTTTTGATGTGGAAAATGAACTGCCCTTTGTTATTAGGGGTAGTCAAATTGGTGTGGCAGACGGGGTAGTTGGGTTAATGTCTTAGTTGGTGATATTCGAGCAGATGATAATCCTTGTATTTATCATATGAGCAAACAATTCTTTGCTCATCTATCAAATGAGCAAATAATTCTTTCCTCATTTATCAAATAAGCAAACAATTCTTTGTTCATATATCAAATGAGAAACAATTCTTTGTTCATTTTGTCAAAATGAGCAAACAATTCTTTGTTTATTAATCAAACGAGCAAACGATTCTTTTTTCATTTATCAAACGAGCAAACAATTCTTTGTTTATTTATCAAACGAGCAAACAATTCTTTGCTCATTTGATAAATGAGCAACAATGCTTTGTTCATTTTGTCAAATGAGCAAAAATTCATTGTCCATATACAAAGTAAGCAAACAATTATTTGCTCATTTTTCAAATGAGCAAATTATTCTTTGCTCATTTTGTCAAATGAGCAAATGATTCTTGCTCATTTGTCAAATGAACACATAATTATTTGCTCATTTATTAGACGAGCAAACAAATCTTTGCTCATTTATCAAATGAGCAACAATTCTTTGTTCATTTTATCAAATGAGCAAACAATTCTTTGTTGATTTATCAAATCAACTGATTAAAAATTTATAACATAGAAAATGATTTAAAACATATGATAAACCCTATTAGCTCAATTGGTAAAGCACTATGCAAATGCATAGGGGATGTAGGTTCATTAATTCCTACATAGGTTATCTCTATAAACAAATTAATTAAAAAGAAAAAATCAAATTCGTACTAAATTATATGAGCAAAAAACTGGTTTGAAATGATTTATAACTATATAAACGTTGCTACTGATAGACAAGTTCAAAACAGCAGTGACCGTGTTTTCTTGAGTATTCATGTCTGAACTATGAAGGAGGTTAACCAAAGGGCCGATAGCTCCACAACTCGCTATTATGATTTGGTATCCAAGTCTTTGGCTAAAATTTTGAGCTCTGAAGTAGCTTCTCTTACAATTTCAAGTGAAGTATTTTTCACATTATCTACTAATTCCTTTACATGAGCCTCAAATCTTGCAGCAACCCCATTTTGATCATCTCTTGTAGACAAAGGTACGATCATGGGTAAGAATTGGATCGGCTGTAGTCGGATTTTAGGATTATAACGTTTCCTTTCCTTTTGCTGAGATCCTGTTGTTGTTGATGCAGGAATAACTTGATCCTCTGCCATCATGCCTATTTCATTGATTTCGCCGGGTTCTGATGGATTGTGCAATTGCTGCTGATTGACATCTTCAACTATTTCTTGTTCTAAGTCAGTGTATGAAACCATGATGAACTGAAGTTTGAGGGACTATTTATATATAAGCGTAACACCTCTATATTCTTCTTGTGCACATATTCTGTACAAAAAAAACAAATATCACCATCTTTCTTTTGCTAAGCTATAATTAATTGATGATCAATATTCATCAACACGCGATACACAAGAAGAATTAATCATGCGGGACGCCAATTATATAATCTTGGAGGAATATGAATAAGAACACCAATCTTGTAACATGGGATATGCAACTGAAATTGTAATGTTTAAATATGGCATATCAATTTAAAATCTCCCTCAAATCCTCAAAACCACCCATTATTTTTCTCTAATATCCCCAAATATACCCCTTTTAGGCTTCTGAGTTTCTAGACCAATTGAGTGTAGTTTGCTCATTTCTTTGCTCACACTACAAACTTATGTCTCCAGATTATATAAATGAACCTACGTGGGATTCGAACCCACATCTTTTGTGCATTTATACAATGCCCTACCCTTGAGCTAGTAGGCTAACGTATTTAAAACATTCAAACACACTCACAAATGAGCAAGAATCATTTGCTCATTTGACAAAAGAGCATTGAATTTTTTGCTCATTTGATAAATGAGCAAAAATTATTTGCACATTTTTTCTCATTCGATAAATGAGCAAAAAATTATTTGCTCATTTGACAAATGAACAAAAAATTATTTAATGCTTAGTTAAATGAGCAAATAATTGTTTACTCATTTTTGCTCTCATTTGATAAATGAGCAAAAAATTATTTGTTCATTTGATAAATGAGCAAAAAATTATTTGCACATTTTATCAATATAAAATGTGTTTCCTAATATCAATATTCTTACATTCATTCCTAACAACTAACCAAATTTTACTTACAACAAAACAAATAATTCTGCTGTTCAGAAGGTATAGGAACTTCAGAGTCCATGTTCGCTTATTGTTTTTCTTGAGTGGTTCAGCCACAATGTTTGAAATTGTCTACTAGCCCTTTGAAAGATCTCCCCCAAAAATTAGTTTAGCAGGTTGGGCAGACATCGTGACATTCACTTTTCTAACCCAGGGAAGTGCTGCCACCACCTCATTTGCTTTTTGCTCAAACTGAAAAACAACAATTATATACCCCATATTAATGCATAATGGTTGAAGCCCAAATACACATTATAGAGGTAGTCAGAGGTGAATGTATACTGTATAGAATTAAGGCAATAATTTATGATAGTTCTACATGACATATCAAACATCTACAAAAATGCTCCAAGGAAAAAATATGACACCAGAACATACATCAGCAACAATCAAATTTGTAACTTGGAATTAATTTACCATGTCCTTGACTGGGTAGGCTGGGGTTGTAAGCTCCAAGCGAAATGACACCTGAAATTAGAGGTTCAGAGCTCAGAGAATAATGATAAATTACAAAGATACAAGAGCACAATATTATTTAGATGACCTCTCCTGAAGTTTCATCAATTTGTAGATCCTTCACAAAGCTACAAGAAACAATGTCAGTTCCAAAGTCTGGATCTATGATTTGAGACAATGCTTTGAGGACATCACTCTCAGCTTCTTTAATTGAAGATGTTGAAGCGCCCATTGAGTGTCAAAAAATAAAGAGATGTTGACATACATGACTATATGAGTGACTAGACAGAGAGGTATTAGGCACAAGTTTTTTATCTCGACAATTAAAGAACATTATATTAATTTAGATTTGAAAATGGGAATTGAAATTATACTGCAAGTTAGCTTAAGCTGCTGCAAAGGCGTTCACTAACAAGATACCTTTGTCTATTTATTAACTAATATCCATTTGATCATATATTGAACCAGAGATCAAAGGTCAAATATCATATATCAAGAAAAATAGAGTAAAAATCCTAAAACACCCAAACCAGCCAGTGTTCAAAGACACCATGAGGACAACAAGCCTCATACATCAATAGGAAACAAAACTTAAAGACACATATAAGACAACCCACAATCAATACAACCATAGAAATTGATGCTGAAAATGTCACAACACCAAGAAGCTAGAAGCCGAGACTCAATACAATCTTGGGGAATATTAAATAAGAAGATCATCAACCAAATATGTACTACATTTGAAATTGATAAAATAATAGGATTCATTGGGGAATATTGACAAACACTTAGTGTGCATCAAAATTTAAGCACAAATTAGTGAAATGCAAGTACCAAAATTGACAAAATCAATCTCTATAACCATTCATAACCTCAGAAATTATAAATAAAAGTTCGAATTACACTATAAAGAACCCTAAATCAACAAATGAAGCAAAATTAAAACTAAAATCAACTAATAAGTACTCAAATAGAAATCGAATAGAAATCGCCAGGAAAAAAATCGAACGAAATTTGAACTGAAAATCGCCAAAAATCGCAAAAAATTGACAAAAACCTTAAGTAATCAAACTAAAATCAACAAAATCAAACTTTAATCAACGAAAATCAAACTTTAATCAACGAGAATCAAACTAAAATCAACGAGAATTACATTGACAAAGAATCAATGAAGTTAGAAGCAGAATTGATGAAGAATCAAAGCAAAGGAAGAGAGCAATAAGAAGGGAGCAGAGACATTGAAGGAGGAGAGAGAAAAATGGCGTGTCGAATGAAGGAGGAGAGAGAAAACGCTGGAAAATTGTATTTGAAATTACATTTGATTGGGATAAATTGTAGCCATTAGATGCAATTGTTCCAACGGTTGTAATATGTCCTCACATATAATAGGATTCTCACATAAGGAAGGCGGTCTCATATGATCCTATATATATATATATATATTTTTTTTTTTTTTTTTTTAATGAAATTAGCTTAAATGTTTTCTGGCGAGCTAGCCCTATATACTACAAATAACAAATATAAAAGAAAGCTACTTCGTATATTTCTTTGTTTCTTAACATTTGATTGCAACACTTTAGTTTTAACGTTTGTCAAGTTTATCTTTATGAATCAAAGGGTTTGTTTGGTTTAACTTATTTTGTAGAGGTATTTTGTCAATTTTCAATAAGTTTAATTTAGAGGAAAGTCAAATTACAATATGATATGTTCTCTATTTCGTAAAAAACCATCTCTTAAGAGTATGTACTTTAGTTTTTCCAATATAAGAAATAAAAAATACATTCTGTTTATGTATAAATCAACAACGAGAGACAAATTAGATTGTGTATATAGTGCAAAATCAAGTTGATCTGATCGTGTAATCACTAAATTTTAGAAATTATGACAAAACTACATACCAATTGATATAATTAATGATTATTCTTAATATTTCATTTTAAAACTTTTTATACATTTATTTATTAACTTATTTATTATGACGAAATCACGCATAATCCACCACATACAAAAAAGACAAATAAAGTACCTTTTCCTCGCATTTACAACCTACATTTATCCTAGTTTAAAGCATTATTTCGTCCATTTTAGTGTATTATCGACAGGTTAAGAAATCAGTCTAAGTGTTGTTTGGTTGGAAGATAATTTCCTTAAAAATGGAATTTCTTAAAAAGTATTAAAATAAAGGTGTTTGGTTGGAGGGAAATAAGCTAAATACGGAGAATAACAATTCCAAGGGAAATACAAATTCCCACAACCCAGGGAAATTACTCACCAACTCCTCTCTTGGTGTCATCTCCCAGGAAATTCTATAGTGTCAACCAAATAATTTAGTGCTCGTTTGGTTCACATGGGAATTAACTTCCCATGGAAATTTATATTTCCCATTTTTTCCCTTATGATTTTCCTAGGGATTAAGCTAAATTGTTTGGTTGACATTATAAGAAATTGCATTTCCTAGGAAATTCAACTCACCAAGGGGGGAGTTGGTGAGTTATTTCCTATGGGTTGTGGGAATTTGTATTTCCCTTGGAATTGCTATTTCCCATGTTTAGCTTATTTCCCTCCAACCAAACACACCTTCATTTTAATACTTACTAGGAAATTCCATTTCCAAAGAAATTACCTTCCAACTAAACAACACCTTAGCCTAATTCCTAGGAAAATCATACAAGAAAAAATTTCCCATAAAATATAAATTCCCAAGAAAAGTTATTTCCGATGTAAACCAAACAAGCACTAAATCTCTATTTGTTGGACCAATGAGTCATTTAACTCATTAACAAGTTGATGTTAACCATTTAAACTTTTTATCTTTCAAATATGGATTAACAGCTAATTGGTACGGTCCCCATTCCCACTGTCAATTATATTTGACAAATTAATGTCACTATGCACAATCCAAAGACTAGATTACGGGTTGCTGGATTTCACATGGTGGTCCTTTTAAAATAGGTTAGATAGCTTATTAAGGATTTCAAAAGGTATATTTTCTACTACTAGTTTGTTTTAAGACCAACATTCATCACTTAATTACTATAGAATAAACAAATAATTTTGTGACAATTAATAAGTTTAGCCTTTTGGTTGAATTGATCTATTGATGTGGTATGATCAAATTACAAGAAGATAATGACTTTAATTGTTTAGGTCTTATCTACCTCTTATTTTAAAATTGGAATTTTAAACATAGGGTATCAAGAGTCCCTGTTACATGCTATGCCCAAACTTTATTTCTAAAAGACTTTCATTCAAGGAAACATGACACGGGACCGAAATAGAACCATAGAACTTCAATCATCAGCATAAATCTTTAGTTTAGTTAGTTCTTTGAGAAAGTGAACAAAACATAAAATAAAAAAATAAACAAATTCACACAATAACCTCACATATATAAATATTCTGCATTTTTTTTAGTTTCCAACATATATTCTTCTTGGTTTCCAACCAAAAAAAAAAAAAAAAACATGTTGAAAATAATGCAAAGTGAAGTTCACATGAACTTCTCTAGTACAATAATTGGTACCAAATTTAGTATATTAATTGTATAATAGTACAATTGTGCAAATAATTGTATGATAATATTTTGCCTATAAATAAGTTCACCATTGAGAACTATGGAAAAAGGCAATAAAAAGTTAACCGTAATAATATTTCTCTACTTATTCACTTCCCTATTTTCAACATCATTCTATAGAGAGAGAGTCACCTCTTAACACGTTATCAACACCAGTTCCTAGTCAGGTATATTTATACCTACTTCTCAAAATTATAACAAATAAATAGTATCTACTTCTAAATGTTTTGAGGAGTATGCTCTATAGTTGCCCATATTTTAGGATTCTCTATACCAGAAACTCAAAAATTTACTGTATCATATATCACAAAAAAAAAACATCGGTGAAAAAAATATTCTTTTACTTATGAATTTCATTACTATCCTCCCTTGTTTTATTCATGTTGGTATCTTGGTTTTTTTTAGTTTGATTCATGCATGTTGATATTACATACTCTCTTTTTTACGTAAAATTTAATTTTAGTTATTATAATTGCTTAGTAATAACTTTGCATACATATTATTAACTAAATTGACAAAAAGATGCAGCCTTTTTATACTTATTATTTTTCTTGCTTTTACGTACTTTTTTTGTGTTTCTTTCAGTTTTCGAACCCATGATCTTCTATAGATATTAGGGCCCTCGGACTACTATGGCTTTGCATTCCCAGTGTGATAACCTTTTACAATTATAAATACTTATATTTGAATCATAATTTTGCCAGTACATTATATATATATATATATATATATATATATATATTTTCTTACAGTTGTACAGAATAGTAACAGATAAACCTACCTCTATAAAAGGCAGATTTTCCCCCGATTTTCACCACAAATCCCTTATCCTTTCCCATTTTTTTCTTTATCCAAAAATCACCCAAAATTTTTCACCCCTTCTTCTCCAACATGTTCCCCGACGGCAACCAAAACACCAACACCTTCACCTTTGAGGAAGATTTAAGGAAGATAAAACAGTATTTTCTTCTAATTATGGCGCTTGTAGTTCTGTTAGTAGCAATTTTAATTTTTGTCAAGATGTACAAGTGAAGTTTGTTTATTTTGTCGTTTTAGTAGATTAAAAGCATGTTTTTGTTTTATTATATTGTTTTGTTGTTATTAATCATCATTGTATAATATTACCGTTATTATAATTATTATTACTACTGTTGTTGTTGTCGTTTTGCTGTTTATGCGACTAATATGATTTATTTTTTCCTAATTATATAATTACTCACAATAATAAACCAGGGGGGAGAAAAACATTATATTATTTATGGTTTATTATTGTTAAATAAATTTAATTATCACGTGTTTCATTAACAAACTATAAATATGGAAGAATTAAACATATGTGTTGTACATATGATTTGTTATTATAAACTAATAATCACGTGATTTGTTGTAGTTAAAATGGGAGATCTTATGAAAAGACAATTTAACATCCTAGATTTATCTGGAAAGAAATTTTTGGAATGGAAAGTGGATGCCATGATGAATTTAAAAGCTCAAGGGTTGGAGCACACTGTTAAAGATAATAAAAGTCCCTCTGGTCAAACAACTGATACTACCACTTCTGCAATGACGGTTGAAAAACCTTTTACTGAACAAGAAAAGGCACAAGCCTTAGTGTTACTAAGGCATTATTTACATGAAGGCCTTAAAATTAAGTACATGATGGTTGAAGATCCCAAAGAATTATGGGATTGCCTTAATGAAAGATTTGGACACCACAAAAGGGTGCTCCTTCCTAAGGCATTATTTGACTGGACAAATTTATGGTTCCAGGATTTCAAATCAGTAATTGTTTACAATTCAACCATACATGAGATAATATCTATATTGAAATACTGTGGTCATTCAGTCACCGATGAACAAATGATTGAAAAAACACTCACTACCTTTCATGCAAGCAACGTACTGTTGCAAAAACAATATCGTGAAAGAGGTTTTAAAAAGTTTAATGAATTAATGAGTGTATTGCTTGTTGCGGAACAAAATAGTGATCTTTTGTTGAAAAATCATAATCTTAGACCAACTGGGTCTTTGGCTACTCATCATGAGGCAAATGCAACAAGTTATTATCCACCCGAGGCAAATGCTACACGAAAAGGTGGACGTGGAAATTACAATGGCCGTGGAAGAGGCCGTGGAAATTATCGCGGATGAGGCCAAGGACGTGGTAGAAATAATATTCAAAGAAACAATAATTTCAAAAATTTTGAAACACAGAAGGGATAGTCATTTGGAAGCCACAAACAAACTCCTTCAAAAGGAAAAGACACATGTTACAGATGTGGCATGACAGGGCATTGGGAACGTACTTGTCGTACGGCCAAACATTTGGTAGACCTTTACCAGGCTTCTGTAAAAGGCAAAGAGAAAAATGCAGAAGCAAATTATGTTAATGAAAAAAATGCTCCATGTCCTACCCTTGATGTGTGCGATTTTTTCATGGACAATGCTGAAATTGGAAATGATTTCATCTTTGGAGAAAATAACAATGCTTAAATAACCCATCTACTAATGTAATATATACTATGTTTCAATGTATTTTTTGTTATGTACTGTACTTTAAATGAATAGTCATGTACTTTTAATTTCTATCATCAATAAAAGTTTGTATGATATTATTCTAAACTAATCTCATATTAATCTTATGAAGATATGGATATGCCTGAAGTTGGTTCCGAATATCAGTGCCTTTTGGACAGTGGAACAACACACACTATCTTGAAGGATAGAAAATATTTTTCACAACTAAAGTTGTTTTAGGCAAATGTAAACACTATTTCCGGGTCAGCAAAATTAATTGAAGTATCTGGAAAGGCTTGTATAATGCTTCCAAATGGAACAAAATTGATAATCAATAATGCTTTATACTCGAGTAAATCTCGAAGAAATCTCATTAGCTTTAAAGATGTACACCAAAATGGCTATAATTTAGAAATGATGACAACAAGTCAAAAGGAGTATTTATGCCTCACGGCAGCAAAATATGGCAAGAAACACATTTATGAGAAATTGCCAGCATATTGTTCGAGGTTATATCGTATAAACATACGACTCGTGGAAATCAATATGATATCTAACCAGAAGTTAGATGACAAACATTTGATTATTTTATGGCATGATCGTTTGGGACATCCAACAACTGGGATGATGCAAAGAATAATAGCAAATTCAGTTGAACATTCAATAAGAAATGTCAAAATTCCTCGATCGGATGAATTGACATGCTCTGCATGTTCACTTGGCAAATTAATAATAATACCATCTATGAACAAAATTGCTATTGAATCTCCAAAATTCTTGGAAAGAATTCAACGAGATATTTATGGGCCAATTAATCCGGCATGTGGACCATTTCGATATTTCATGGTTTTAATTAATGTTTCTACACGATGGTCACATATTTGTCTGTTTTCAAGCAGAAATGTTGCCTTTGCAAAATTACTTGCCCAAATTATCAAATTAAGAGCACAATTCCCGGATCATACAATAAAGAAAATAAGACTCGACAATGCAGAGGAATTTACATCCCAAACGTTTAATGATTATTGTATGTCAATTGGAATTGATGTTGAAAACCTAGTAGCTCATGTTCATACACAAAACGGTCTAGCTGAATCACTAATTAAGAGATTGCAATTGATTGCAAGACCATTATTAATGAGGTCAAAATTGCCATCATCTGCTTGGGACATGCTATAATACATGCAGCGGCACTAATTAGATTGAGACCTACAGCTTATCATAAATTCTCACCTCTACAACTTGTTTGTGGTTGAGAACCAATTATCTCACATCTAAAAATCTTTGGTTGTGCTGTATATGTTCCCATCGCTCCACCCCAACGAACAAAAGTGGGTCCACAAAGAAGGCTGAGAGTTTATGTTGGTTTTGAATCCCCCTCTATAATTACATATCATAAATAATTGACTGGTGACTTATTTACGGCAAGATTTGCCGACTGTCACTTTAATGAAGCAGTATTCCTAGCCTTAGGGGAAGAGAAAGTGGTCCCACGCAAGAAAGAAATAGAACTTATTTGTAATGCAACACAACTGTTGATGTTAGACCCACGAACAAATATGTGTGAACAAGAAGTCAAGAAAATTGTTCATTTACAAAGTGTTGCAAATCAATTGCCTGATGCATTTGTAGACACAAAGAAGGTCATCACATGTACCAACAGAAAATTCCCCTGCACGTATTGAAATCCCAACTGATAATAAGGCCATTGAGAATGAATCTCAAGCACGAAGAAAGCGTGGGAGACCACTTGGTTCAAAAGATTCTAAACCAAGGAAATTGAAAAGATTGGATGGAATAGAAAATGAGACTAATGATGTTCCCCCGTCAGAAGGTCAAGAAAGACCAAATGTGGATGAAAGTAAAGAAAATGATGATAATCCAAAATGGGACGAACTAGAAGACAATCCTACGGGGAATGAACAAGATGTTCAAAACGTCGATAACAGTGAAATTTCAATGAATTACGTCTCTACCAAGACTCATTGGAATAGGAAAGATGTTATCGTGGATGAAATATTTGCGAATTCCATCGCAATCGACATTGTGTCTGATGAAAGTGATGTTGAACCAAGAACAGTGGAAGAATGCCGACACAAGAGTGATTGGTTAAAGTGGAAGGAGGCAATGCTGGCTGAGTTGAAGTCACTTGAAAAACGAGAAGTTTTTGGAAAAATAACTCTTACACCAGCAGGTGTAAAACCCGTTGGATACAAATGGGTATTTGTGAGAAAACGTAATGAGAAAAATGAGATAGTTAGATACAAGGCAAGACTTGTAGCCCAAGGATTTTCTCAAATTCCACAGATTGATTATGACGAAACATATTCTCCAGTAGTTGATGCAACTACATTAAGATTTCTGGTAAGTTTGACAGTCACAAAAGGACTGCAAATGTGATTAATGGATGCAGTGACTGCGTATTTGTATGGGTCACTCGATACAGACATTTACATGAAAGTCCCCGAAGGACTAAAACTACCAGAAAACCACAAACCTAGACAATTACTTTCCATAAAACTAAAAAGGTCACTTTATGGATTGAAACAATATGGAAGGATGTGGTATAATCATCTCAGTGAATACCTTGTAAAAGAAGGGTTCAAGAACAACCAAATTAGTCCCTGTGTTTTCATAAAGCGATCACAATCAGGATTCGCTATTATTGCAGTTTATGTTGATGATTTGAATATCATCAGAACTCCAAATGAACTTGAGAAAACTGCAAAATACTTGATAAAAGAATTTGAGATAAAAGACCTTGGAAAAACTAAATTTTGCCTTGGATTGCAAATCGAGCACTTGAATCATGGTATTTTTGTCCATCAATCAAACTATATGGAAAGAGTTTTGAAAAGATTCTTCATGGACAAAGCAACCCCAATCAACTTCCCAATGGTTGTTCGTTCTTTGAGTATGAAAAACGATCCATTCAGACCACGAGAAGAAAATGAAAAAATTCTAGGTCTAGAAGTACCATACTTAAGTGCAATTGGAGCCTTAATGTACTTGGCTAAAAACACTAGACTCGACATAGCTTTCTTTGTGAACTTGTTAGCTAGGCACAGCAATGCACCAACATATAGGCATTGGAAGGGAGTCCGACACTTACTCCGATACCTATGAGGAACACAAGACCTTGGTTTATATTATCAACCGAAACAAGATGCTACCCTCATTGGATATGTCGACACTGGATATTTGTCAGATCTTCAAAATGCCAAGTCACAAAATGGATATCTGTTCACTTACGACGGCACTGAAATATCATGGAAATTAACAAAGCAGACATTGATTGCAACATCCTCAAATCATGCAGAGTTGATAGCCCTTTATGAAGCAGGACGAGAATGTGTATGGCTGAGGTCGATGATTAGTAATATCCAAGAAGAGTGTAGAATGAAAGCAATAACAGAAAATCCAACCACCATGTTTGAAGACAATACATCATGCATCTCTCAAGTAACTGAAGGATACATTAAGGGAGATAGAACAAAACATATATCCCTAAAACTATTCTTCACACATGATCTGCAAAAGGATGAGGAAATAGATATCCAGCAAATTCAGTCTTGTGACAATCTTGCCGACCTATTCACCAAATCACTTCCTTCCAAGAAATTTGAGCAATTAGTTCACAAAATTGGAATGCGACATCTTCGTGAACTATGCTGAAATTAAGGGGAGTATTATATGCACTGCACTCTTTTTCCCTTCGACCAGGTTTTTATCCCACTGGGTTTTTCTTGACAAGGTTTTTAACGAGGTTGTATATCAAAGCATATAGTAATTTTTAGCTATGGTTTTATCCCATAAGGTTTTACCTAGCAAGTTTCACGAGACAACCCATAATCCATTTCATGTGAACGTTCAAGGGGGAGTGTTGAAAATAATGCAAAGTGAAGTTCACATGAACTTCTCTAGTACAATAATTGGTACCAAATTTAGTATTTTAATTGTATAATAGTACAATTGTGCAAATAACTGTATGACAATATTTTGCCTATATATAAGTTCACCATTGTGAACTATGGAAAAAGGCAATAAAAAGTTAACCGTAGCAATATTTCTCTACTTATTCACTTCCCTATTTTCAATATCATTCTATAGAGAGAGAGTCACCTCTTAACAAAACATATATTCTTCTTTCCTTGCACCTCAAAATAAGACCTAAACTTTCTTGAGCTCTTAAATGCAGATGTTTTTGTGTTTAGAATTAATAGGATGGCAATTTTTAATAGGATGGCATTTTTTAATTTCAAGGTTGATGTATGCATTTTGGTCCTTTAGGATGAATAATTTTATATTTTATTTTTTATTTTTTATATGTATATATTATTTTATATGAACTTGTTGATAAACACTTACTATATGTTAACTTTATAGGATTTTGTTTTATACAAGTCAACTATACAATATCGATCTTTAGGTATCGATGAGATGATTGAGATCGAATGGTTAATTATTGATATTCTGAAGATCATTTTTGACATGATGAAGCTAATTATGTGCAACAATCGTCTAAAGAAATTCTTAGAGATTTTGAAATCTGTTGTGAAAATCATAACAAGTAACACCAAATTCATGCTCATAATATTTTTGTGTAAGCTATTTCACCTTTGTTTGTTTTCATGGATGTTTATGAGATCAAAATCTCAGAAGAAATTGATTCTATATCAAACTTTCTTAAACGATTACCATCTTACTTTGATTACAGCTATGGTTTTTGTCAAATGATGATGGGGAGGATGAAGTTGTGTCATATAATTATGATTGGACTCTTTCGAGTTATAATTATAATATAAGGGAGTTATGTTGAAGTATAAACTTCGCAAACAACACATGTAAGTGTGCTACATCGAGAAAAGAAGAGAGAGTTAAATATTTTATAAGGTTAAGGGGCTATTCCGATCCTCCTATTGCCATATGGTTTTCTTTAATATTATTCAGATTATTCTCTTTTCACATTTACTAAGGCCAATGTTCAAATAAATGTCTTTGTATATGTTGATGATCTCATTATTTTTGGGAACGATTCCGCTGCACTTGTTACTTTCATAGCTTATCTTAGTGATTGTTTTAAGATGAAGGATCTTGGTTCTATGAAGTATTTTCTTGGTATTGAGGTAGCCTGAAGTTCATCAGGTTTATTTATGTGTCAACGTAAGTATACATTGGATATTATATCTGAAGCAGGCTTGTTAGGGGAAAAACCGAGTGGCTTTCCTATTGAACAAAATCATAAACTCGATCTTAGCTTGACAGTGGAGAGTTACTTGAGGATTCTGAATCATATCATCGGCTAGTGGGTCGACTCATATATCTTGCAGTTACATAACCAGATTTGGCAAATACCGCATTCATATTTTGTTATAATTTATGCTAGAACCTCATATTGAATATTGGAAAGTGGCCTTCGAGTGGTGTACTACTTAAAGGGTACACCGGGTTAGGGAATATTATAATTATGTGTGTAGACATCTGATTGTGTCTCCCCAAAAACCAAACTCAGTGATGAATACCTTTCACGTCTTTGATTATCGAGTTAGGTGAAGAGTTGAAAAGTCTCGTGAATACCCTTTAGACTTGACCATTTATAACCTTTCCTAAAATGTATTAAGTCAAAATCATTCATTTCGTGTCTTTAAACCCAAAATCATTCATTTCGTGTCCTTAAAAACATTCATTTCGTGTCCAAACCTTATAAAACGTCCAAACCAAATTATTTTGGTCCATACTCCTGGTCCAATTATTAATTAGCTGGATGAGGTTTGAAAAGATCTTTCCAGCGATATATTATAAGCCCAAATCCGACTTATAACGAAGGAGTTATGGCTAAAATACTAAACTAAGCCCAAACCGGACCTAGGTCCACCTTACCTACGACCCAATGATCATGTGAGGGTCCAAATACCTTAAACCCAATCCTAAACCAATTAGAATTCATTACAAACTTATAGAAGTCTCTAGAAGGTTCTAATCTATCCTTTCCAAAAGATAGAGATCAAGTTTGAAATTGAATATAACTCCTCGTTTTGATAATCTTTGTTCAATTCGAATTTAAAGATATTCAGATATGATTTTTGTGCCTCATAATTTTTATCCAATCTTGGATGTTTGGATAGCCCTTGAAATTATCTTTTCAATGATATATCATAATCCCTATTCCGAGGTATAACGAAAAAGATATGAATGAAATACAAAATTCTATCCAAAACTGACACTATCCCACTATTTCGTCCATATCTTTATTCTACGAAAGATATCAATCTGATTCTAATTGTATTGGAAATTAGACTTCAAGAGCTTTCCAACGGTATATTATTTATCTTATTCCGACTTCTGGATCAAAAGTTGTGATAAAAACAAAAACCTCAAAATTGCAGGATCATCGCGCTACGACAAGGCTGTCGTGCCGTGATGGAACCTGTTTTACTTTGATTTGATTTCTGACTCTTTTTTGATCCTTCGACCCTCTTTTTTCCTTATAAATAAAGGTCATTTTTACCCCGTTTTCAATCATCAACAAGCTTGATTACCAACAATCATCAATACCCTTTCTAATATTCTCTCCCTCTTGATTCTTCATATTCTTAGCCTAGCCTAAACACATCCTAATTCACATACTTGATACTTTTCTCTAATCAAACACCATTCCTCCTTCACGAGTTTTGAATACTCTGAGCCAATCTCGAAGTTGCCTTCGACCTCGACGTGAAAGGTTGATAGTTCCGAGGGTTTGGTACCAAATCTATATTTCAATTCTTATTTGATTTATTTGGTTTGTTTGATTTAATCTTTCTTGAAGTTTACTAACGTGTATTTGTTTTGATAGAATGAAATACGAGGCATCAAAGTAAGTAATTCGATTACTTAATTGATAGCAATCATTCTTTAAATATTATATTAATTCGTAGTATCATGTTAGGATGTTGATGTTGATTCCTAGTATCATGTTTCAAATGTTAACTAATATTTCTAATATCATGTTAATTTCTAGTATCATGTTTAGGCTAAAGTTTTGATCTTTATTTAGTGACATGCTAAAATTTGGTATTAATCCATTCAGTATCATGCCTAGGATCTTGCTATTTATGATGTTTTTATTATGATGATGATTGTTGTGTTAATTATGTTGCTTGATTATTCATGATTTATTGTTATCGCTTGATCACACCCCTTCTTGTAGGATTAAAGGGAATTTGTACTTGAAATCACGCTTAATAAGATGATTAATAATTTGTTTTAGGCTAATATGATTTTAATTCAAGTGATCACCAATAATAGAATTATTTGTGCATTAATAATTAACCAACATAGATTAAACAGGTTTAGGGTTAATTTACCGTATGTATGTTGATCGAAAAGCGCACATGAATATCATAAGAATTAAGTATAGGCCGATTTAGGGCGGGTTCAATTTTTGTTAGGTTGGATTCGCACCATCATTCCTAAATATCCAGTCATGGTTCCGGACCACTATGGAGTTAGCGATCTCCGTGATCGTGAATGGGGTGTAACCTTCACACTCGTGAACGGTTTACAAGTTCCTAAAACTTGTTGGAGACTCTTTATCTCTAGCTTCCTTCTCTTTGGACGCCACCATGCTTAAATGCATGATCACAGTGGGGCTCAAGGTTGATGTTTGAAAAATTCCCTACAACGTGCTGATTGTGATTTGAAGTTACAAGGATGGTGTTATTTCAATTGAGCAGCATGTCCTCTCACTCGTAGGTCTTTAAAAGGAAGTTGGCTTGTGTTTCTTGGTTCAATCTCCTATATCTTGGAAGACTAAGAAGCAGCACACAATGTCTCGCTCTTTGACAAAGGCCAAATATCGTTCCATATGGCAGTGGTCACTTGCGAATTAAAGTGGGTCAAAGGTTTGTTGTTGAGTCTAGGTGTGCACAATCCTAAAGCAATCAAAATGTTTTATGATAGTGAGTCTGTTCTTCACATAAAAGAATTTGGTGTTTCACGAAGGCACCAAACACCTACATCAAGGTTGATTGTCACTTTGTCCGTGATGCGATAAATAATAAAGCTTTGATATCTTCGTCATATGTTCCTACAAAGTTACAATTGTCAAATATCTTCACCAAAGCTCTTGGCAAGAGTTAGGTTGATTTTCTTCTCTCCAAGTTGGGCATTCAACATGAATCCCACTAGTAGAAAAACATTAATTAATTTGCAACGGTTAAAAATCATTAATTTGCTGCGTTTTTGAAGGGTGGTTTTGATATATTTTAGGAGTATATTTTGGGAGAATATTTTGGGGATATATTTTTGGGTAGATATGATAATATTGGTGTAATACCCAGTATTTTTATACGTATATTAATTTAAAGTATCATTTTATGACGTATTTAAATAATTTGAAATGAATAATTTATGTCAATTTAAATATTAAAAAGGTATATTTTAATTAAAAACCTATTTCTATTTATTTATTTGGTTTTGGAAATATTTTATTTTATTATTTAGAAACTTTGGGGCATATTTAAATTATAAAAGAATTTTAAAGTCAATGGAATTTTAAAGAAAGTCAAATTACTATTTTGAATAGGAGTGGGAATCATTAAGGGTAAAAAGGAAAAGTTAAACTATGAGAGTTTTTGAGAGGGAGTATAATACCCATCTATGAGCAAATTGAGACTTTGCCTAAGGTGGAGAATACCCAAAGGTAAACTCTCTTTCTCTCTCTCTCCTCTTATTTTCTCCCCCTTTATTTTCCCCTCTCCCTTTTTTTTTTCTCACTCTTCACACCATCCACACACATACACCACACACCTCACCGTGGCCGGCCACCACCACCACAGCCTCCCACCGACTGGCCACCGCCACCAGCGAGCACCGGCAGCAGCAGCCGCCGGCGAGAGGCGCGACAACAAGGCCCTGTGTATGTGTGCGTGCGAAAGAAAAAAAAACTTGTTCTTCGTATTTTAAATTAAATCTAGCTTTGCTTAATTATTGTTTTAGGTGTGTGTGATGATTTTGTGATGTTTTAATAATGATTAATATACATATAATTTTCTGATTTGGTTTTGTATGAAAAAGCCCCAAATTGTTAAACCCTATGTTTCTAAATTGATGTTTATTGAAGGAATTTAATTGTGGTTGATGAAAACGATTGAAATTAATGTTTTAAAACTATATTACAGTAAGTTTATGTGTTTTTGTATTGCTGGAATTTTTAAGTGGAGGCTAGAATAAAGTTTTCTTGAAAGGATTTTAATTACTCATTAATTGGGAATAAAAGTAGGAGGTTTTAATTAATTTTCAGCATGTTTTAGAAGGTTAAAAAGTATTTTAAAGAGTGTATATATTGCTGAAAATTTTATATGAATAGATATTAATGACTCTTCCTATTTGTGGGTTGTAGGAGACTTCCAAGTGAGTGATTTCGTGTAGTCGTGGCGATTTTGAGATCATATTCGAGGTACGTATGCGTACTCGATATTATTTAAGCTTGTAGAAGCATGCTAGGATTTATTTTGATGATTCTAATATTAGTATCATGCTAGGAACTTGTTGGAATTGGTGATTTAAATTGAATTGATTGAATTGGAAGGGTTTTGATGAAATATTTGTAAAGCATGATTGATTGGAATATTGCTATTGAACCATACTTTTATTGTTGGCATGATTATGAGCATGTTTAATTAAACTAAATGTTTAATTGAGTTTGGAATATTGAAAGAGAATTTTATTATAGTTCACATAATTTTATTGATGCTATAAGCATGGGAATGGAGCTAGTAAGTGTCTTAATACAAAGGAATAAAATGAAATGGGTGCCTAAGTGCACTTAAGGTGTTCTGAACACCGAGGGATAGGATTTGCGGTGCTTTATGCGCTTAAGGTGTCTCAACATCGTGGTAGTTTAAAAAGGATTCAACATTTAAATTTATTTGAAATGTTTGATTACTTGAATGATTATGTTGATTGATTGTGTTGTGAATTGAGAGTTATCACCAAGTCTAAAATATGTAAACAACGTAAAGTGAAAGAGATTACGCACCAAAACTCTTGGAACGTATATAACTCGAGTATGAACATATGTGGGGAGTTATAGGGTTTTATATTTAACCATAGCTTCTACTAGGAGTACAGGACGCCGTATTTTCCTTTTATTATTATACGCAGGACGTTCGTCACTTTCATGTGACATCTATGCCTACCCGGTTAGCTCCTGGAGTAGTTTACCCCAATTCTTTGGGGCAGGGATTTGGTGGGAAACCCGTTTGATGCGTAATCAAATTAAATAAGCAATTTAATTACCTATTGATTGAATTATACGTTTTATGCTTGTAAACAGGCGCAACAAGGTAAGTTGCGTGATGCTAGGATGTAAGCATGTTAGTTTGATTCGTTTACGCTTATGTACTCAATATTGCTAATTGTGTGTGTATGTTTGTTTGGCCTTGTCTTAATCTTGGTCCTACGACAACCCATTTTTAATGACGAGTAGTGGGGAAAAAAGTAGAGAGAAGCTTTTCAGGTGATGAAGCATATTCATGATAGGCATGAGTGAAGAGCGAATCTTGTTTAGTTTCTATGAGTATATGATATGTCTTACTTGCTTTAATTATGATATATTTTCTTGTGTGACTAACGCAATGATTTTTAAATATTGTTTTTGGGTTTGAAAAGGACCTACAATGGTTCTAAGTTGTAGGTTGACTTCGTTTAACTTTGGTTTGATTTTACTTCCGTTTGGTTTAACTTTTAAAGTTGGTTTTTGAAGTGAGACTTCCGCTGTGTGTCATTGATAATTGCCATAGCCGTTATCACGGTGGCGGTAATGTCTTAGAATTTCTTATTTCGTATTTTAAAAAGTTCAAAACAAGTATTTTAAAAAAAAAGGAATTTTTAGGGTATTACAATTGGATCATTTGGAAGATATCATATTGTTTCCTAATCTTAGCTTTTCTATATTTGTAGGGAGAGTTGTAGGGTTTGGTAAAGGGTTCCACTTTGTATTATATATTCCTTGACTTTCATCAATGAGAAGCAACATGAAAATACAACGTTTAATGAAATTCTTCATGGTATCAGAGCTAGGTTTACGGTTTGGAACCTTTAATGGCTTGAGTAATGAGTACACTGGGCCAAATTGAGTGGGTTCGTGTGAGGAGGAGTGAAAAAATGCGCTCTAGCCCATGAAACATTACCGGAGACGAAATTTAAGGGATCTTATATGTGAGGGGGAGTATTGAAGTATAAACTTCCCAAACAACACATGTAAGTGTCCCACATTAAGAAAAGAAGAGAGAGTTAAATAGTACACTTTACAAGGCTAAGGGGTTACTCCTATTGTCATATGAATTTTGGATGAAACCTCCTTTGGACTTGTGAAATGGACTCTCTCTCGTGGTTGTGGGTGTGGCCCAAATCCGTATTGAACAAGTTGTTATCGAATTTGCTACAAACTTTCTGTTTTAGCCTTTTAACTTTTTTTTTTTTTTTTATTTTTTTTTATCCTATTCTTGAACTCTTTAACATGATATTAACCCTGAAAAATTGCAGAAAAACTTCATGCATTTGATAAACCAACACAACAACTTTGAGTTTCAAAGAAATTCTTCACCATAAAATCGACTTCAAGGGTTCTTTCATTACTTATATTTGTGTTCACTTGATGTTAACTATGACTTTGTTAGGCCTTTTATGGGCTGTTTCAAATGACTATCTTGTGTTAAGAAATTCCAATTATTTTGATTTTATAAACTCAAGGTTGAACTTACATATAATTTTTATAACAACTTATTTAATGATATTCCTTGGTTTGCTATATAATTACTTAGATTGGAGTGCATTTCGGAGCATGAGTTTGGTGATTTCTGTCATGGAAAATGTTATGCCTAAATTTTCATCTCAGGTTCACTTGTTCGCAGGTTGCCAGGTTGCTAAGTTGCTAGGTTGAAGGTTCCAGGTTGCTACGAGATTAGTCACCCAGTCCCAGATACTAAGCGAAGTCAAGGAAAGATCTTTCTAATAATGAATATTCTAAGGGTATCTTTGTTTGAATAAGTCCAGAGAACTGCCAAGAATATCGGAACCACAAAGCACTAGCATGTCGTTGGAGAAGACCAATTCAAACTGCAACAGATAAGTCTTCAAGAGTGAAAGTGAGGAAGCAGGAGCTACCATAATTAACCCACTAACCCCGGATTCCAAGGAATCCGGAGTAAGGCCGTTGAAGTCTTCCAAGTTGTTTCTCATGCTATAAATAGGAAATCAATCATTGTATAGAGGCATCAAAAAATATCCAGCCTTATCACTGATAGGAATTAATTATTACTTAGAAATCCTGAGCATCATTACTATCGTATTGTAAACCTAAATTGAATTCATTTCAACCTGTCAACCTAGTGGATTGGTGGACTCACTGCCACCCGCACCCTTATTCCTGGGGTTTTCTACGTCATCATCTCGTGTCTCTTCTCCCCTTTCCCTTGCTCATTCATTGCATCTTTCTTTACCGTATTTCCTTGAACCTGCATAATCATTCTCATTCAAGTTAATCTAGCTTTCGTTATTTCGAACCTGGTCTTATCTGGCAATCAGATTTTGGCCTAAACAGAAAAACAAATTGGGATCGCAGCATTTGGAATCTTAGATTACTATGGCAAGCATTGCAAAATAATCGGGTTCCAATTGATGCTTGGATTTTTCAAGTTGGGTCATGTTATGAGGCTTCTCTGTTTAATTTGTATATGTGCCCGATTATATGATGAAAATGTTGCTGATGTTTGGATAACTTGTATTACTATAATGTTGGTTTGGTGAGGAATTTAGTGAATGAGGGTTGTAATTTTGCTGTAATATTATTATTGCAAGCAACAAATTATGGAAAAGAATGTTGATGATCATAAATTAATAATAAGCTAGAGAAATCTGAATCTCATAGAAAATTGTTAGGAAAAATTGGTTTTAATAATCTCAACTTTAGCCGATTTTCTTTTAATAATCCCAACTTTTGATTATTTTTAAATAATATCGACTTTAAGGGATATTTTCTTTTATTAGGTGTAAGTGATCGTCAACCTGTTAAGCAAGATTTTTCCCCCTACGTTCCCATTGACTTCTGCCCTAACCACCACCCTTACCACCCTTTGACCTTCTAGCCACCACCTCCCCTTCCCCCCACCTCCCTGACTGCCAAAAACCCCCCCTTCATTCCCCCTATCAACAACCTTCCTTTCTCTCCCTCCTGCATCGGGATGTTTTTGAGCTAAAGTTGGGTTTATTAAGGGGGGGGGGTGCTGTTTTCAAGCTGGGTTTAAATGAAGGGGTTGTTATCGTGGCTGGAGAGGAGAGGGGGTGGTTTCAAGGCTAGGGCTAGGGCTAGGGAGGGTGTTATTTAAGGGTTAGAGCTTGGGAAAGGGTTAGTTTCGGTGGTGGTTGTGGGGAGGGGGGTCCAATAGTGGTGGAGGAACAAGGTGGCCATTTTTTATTTTTAAAAAAAAACTTTTTTACCAATCACAAATTGCCATGTGTCTAGGTGACTTGTTACAACACGTTGGTGACCAGTTTGGCATGAAAAAAGTCAATACCCCTAAAGATGTTATATA
The DNA here is from genome assembly GCF_001683475.1 of Chenopodium quinoa. NCBI lineage: Eukaryota > Viridiplantae > Streptophyta > Magnoliopsida > Caryophyllales > Amaranthaceae > Chenopodium > Chenopodium quinoa. The sequence goes on from NW_018742903.1 coordinate 2,402,333, forward strand.
TTACTTGTTTATGTTTACAAAAATATAAATTAAGATAAAAATGTTATATATTATGTGCATTAACAAGCGTGAAATCTCTAAAAACTGTATGATTAAAAAAGAACGGAAGAAGTATTTCTTGTGCACTAGATCTAGTCATCTTGTTACATCTGAACATAGTGTTGTTTTCATCTTTAGGGGAATTCTCATAGGAAATGAAATCAATATTTTGATGTCATATGCCTAGAGATGAGGGCCTGCAAGCAATGAACATGTAAGTTTCACAAATAATAATAGTTAGTATTGGTTCCTGGTTTTTAATGGCATGGTGGGTTGCTCAAGAAACATGGTAACGTGGTGCACGATTGGACCTGATTTAACACTAAAGACTAAGATCATAGCTTGGCACCATCCTTCTCCAGAGAGTGATCATGCTGGAAGAGAGATGACAATTAAAAGGATTAATAATGTTTTTTTTTATTAGAAATGATTGGCTAAAGATAGATTGTCAGTAAATTTGTGAGACAGTGCACTCTACATGTCAAGCCGCAAAATCTGCTACAACTTCTTCAGGGTTACTGCAACCCTTGCCTATTCCTGAAGAGTTGTAGGTGGATATATTTATGGACTTCATCACTGGCCTACCTAAATCTGTTGGGAAGGAAATGATCTTTGTAGTGGCTGAAAGACTGAGTAAGTATGCTCATTTCATGGCCCTTGTTCATCCATTTACATTAATAGAAGCTGCTCAATGTTATATGGACAATGTTTTCAAGCATCATGGTTGGCCAACCCAAGGTCCATTGTTAGTTGTTTCTTAGTCAGTTTGGAAAAGGGTTGAAGTAGAGTAAACATTTACCTCTAGCAGAATGGTGGTATAATACTCATTTTCATACCTCAAAAAATATCACTCCATATCAAGTGCAAGCTGATAAGCACAAGTCAAAGAGAAGTTGTGAGGTTGTTGACTGGGTTTGGCTCAAATTACTTGCTTACAGGCAGTAATATTTACAGAGTAGGAGTAACCAAAAGTAGCTAAGTAGCTTATGAGTATTTTGGTCCCTTTCAAGTTCAAGTAGTTATTAGTTAAAGTAGCTTAAGTTGAAGTTGCCTCCAAAACTCAGATACATGATGTCTTTCATGTTACTAAGCTAAAGGTCATTAGAGGATTTTGCATCTCATATTCCAGTTGTATTTCAAGCTAAGGGCAGGACAGTTCTCAGTCTTCTTTACGGTCTGCTGCCATTATTGGCAGACATGTAGTTAAGTTTTAGAATAAGGCGCAGGTGCAGCATCTAGTTCAATGGGATGGATTCCCTGATTATGAAGCAAGTTGGGAGGTTGCTGAGAATTCTATGTTATCTCATCAAGCCCTTCCCTTGACTATTGTTATTTTGATAGTTGTTTGGTAATGTGTAAGATACGTAGAAGTCGCCTCGACCTAGTCATTGGATCATGACCAAGTCCCAATTTATCACCATGATAAACATGGGGCGATTATCTATGGACATTGGGAATTGTCTAGTTGATTAAAATAATTTAATTTTTCTTCAAATTAGAATTGTCCAGCTGTAAAAAGATGAGTGTAACGACGTTAACAAATTGTGAAGCGGGCTTTTCTTCCTCAGTACACAACATGCTGCTTATCTCCATTGAACTTCCGCCTCCTCCTTCCTCCTTTGATCTCCACCAACCTTTGACACTATCTTCTTCGTCTCCACCGACAACATCCTCTTCATCTCCATCAGCACCACCATTTTCGGTGAAGCCGCTAAATTTAACAAAAAACTTAAGATAAAAGGGAGAAATAAAGGACATGGTCAACCCCAAATGGTAGGGTTGTCATCCTCCTCTGAAGTTGCCCTTGAGCTTCAATTTTTCCAATGAAGCTTCTAAAATCTCCATTGAAGCTCTTTGAACTCCATCCTCCATCAATGACCGTTCTTCACAAAGTTATGCTATTAACATCTTTTATCCTTGAAATTACAAAGTTACCCATACTTAAATGAGTAAAATGACGATTACACTCTTAAATAAAAAGATTTTGTTTATGATAAGATAAACTTATATTTTCTCTTATAAGTAGATTATAGGGTCAACAATGTGACAACAACTCCAAAAGTCAGTTATTTTTTTTTTTTTTTTTTTTTTTTTTTTTTTTTGAGAGAACTCCAAAAGTCAGCCTAGTTGGCAACTTGGTGTAGTTCCCCTTGACAAACAACAATCCAAGAAAAAAAAAAAAAGTAGCTTTATGGCGGATGTTTATTTTTATTTTCTTTTGAAACATCATGGCGGATGTTTACTGGGCAAAGATCAACACATACAAAGTGAAATTTGACATAACACCATTTTGCAAAAGTCTGCTCTTATTATTCATATTACGTACCAATAATTATCATGTGCAATTTAACATTTAAATTTGAACAGCTTGCATTTGAAAAATGCCAAAGTTTAAGATCCCAAAAAACAATCAAATCCTTTCTAATCATGCACTCTTAAACCTGTGCTTCTGCCGATCTATTACTTCATTTCCTACGCATTTGCCATGTGATTTCTGTCTCGTTCACTGAACCCCTCTTTCACACTATTTTTATTCTGATTCTTTTTCTTTTTTTATGGATTCAATTCCCATTATAATCCTTCCCTCCAAACTTCTCCAATTCTTCTCTCCTGTTTTCATTTGGAGATTCCTTGTAAGTTTTTTCTCTTCGTAATCTTTGTACGTTCATCATGTTCTCGAGTACACTTAACCATTTTTGCACATTATATGGTCATAGAATGACTACCCAAGAATTTGTACTCGTACTTGGTCATATTTGTATTATTGGAGAAGACCCACCATAGGAGGGGAATTCTTGGTTGAAGTCAGAGAGCTAGCCGACTATTCTAAGCTCCTTATATCACGTCTGTATCTCTTAAAAGATGGACGGTTTTGTTATCTGGGTCAACGTTTTTTGACTAGATATAAAATCTTGCAAACGTCTACACTTTCCTTGTAATTCTGCCATCTGTTAATCAGAACTTGTTGATACCTAATTTACTTTTAGTTTAGCTAATCTCATCCGTTTATGTACAATTTTAAATTATATCTAGACTCATTATATTTGGTGGAACCCTTCAAAATTTATTAGTTTATGATATGATTGTGATGTTTTATGGATTATGTTTAACAAATAAAGCACTTAAAATGCAATTTATTGATTATAATTATTACAGGTGTTGCCTTCCTCTTGAAAAAGGCTTTATAATGGGGTGCACTTCTTCAATACTTCATACTGGAGGAAAAAAGAAGAAGATGATGATTGCTGAAGTTGTTGTGTTTGTTCCAACTATGCAAATTCCTGTACAATCTGAGCTTCATAAAGGGCTGAAAGGGTTGATTCCAAAGGATATGATTGACCGTCTTGTCGATTTTCGAAATCGTGTCATCTTACTCTCTGAAGACACTGGTCTGTATGATCATTGTGTGAGTTTTTCATTTTGATTGGAAAGTAAGAACTGTACTAAAAATCTTTGATCATGTTTGTTATGCAGATGTTTTGGCGATTCCTGAGATTAAGCAGGCTCTTGAGGAGTACTTGCCTGTCCTGCTTGGACTCACTAAAAAAGGTTTTATTTCTAATTTAATCAAAATTTTCCAAGCTACTTTTCTGGGTTGTTATTATATTGTTGACTCATTTTTGTTCTTTTGTTTGTGATAGATTATGGCGCATTAGATGCAGTGCCATACAAATGGAGAACTTTAGATGATAAAAGAGAAGTAAGAAAATGACTAAAAGTTTACACTGATTCATTGAAATAATGATGGTTTATTATGTGATCTAGATTATACGAAGTATAAATTTGGGATCGTTGAATTTTTTAAGCAGGAAATTTGTGTAACGAATACATGGTATGAAGTATTATCAGTGGTTTATATGCTGGCCGTTTTGACATTGGTTGAAGCCAACATGTTGCTTGTTCCTAAGCAATACACTGGTTCTTCTGATAGGATAGTTTCTACAGGTACATACACCTTTTAGATTGACTAGTCAAATTTCGAGCTTTAAAAGAGAAATAAGTGGTTAATTTTCTTGATCATGGATTTAAATCTAACAGATTGCCAGAGGGATGCGATTGATATGCTTCTAAAGGCATCAGGGTACTTAGATTTTTGTGTGAAGAGTATTCTACCTCAATTAGGACCGGAAATCAAGTATGTTAAAACATTTTGTTTTTCTTAGAGTGCTGCTAAGGTAACTATACCGGCAGTTTTATGATATGAAAGATCTTTCCACCAGGAACAAGTTGCACAAAGACATGCGTGAAGGTGCATTAGAGGCTCTTTCCCTACAAGCACTCGGCCAGGTACTTCTAGTTTGTCATGTATTTGGACTTCAATTATGAGGCTGATGGGTATGAAAAGTCGTGTTATTTGTCATTTGAAATCGACTTTCTGCCATAGATGATTTATGTTATGGCTAGAATTGTCAGTATAGGATCTGTTATATTCTTGAAAGAATTTCAATAATCAACTTAAATGTGGTCAAAACATCATGTAGATCAAGCTTGCTCTCTATTAGGAAGTGCTTTAAACAGCTTTCTTTATTCCTTACAATTAGCAGTAGGTATTAAGGTGATCTCTACTTCGTTCTGCTATCTAAACTCTAAAGTTAGTCGGACTAGTACTGACCTCTAGAATTGAATTCAGGCAACAGAATTGCAGTTGGGGTTGGCTATTGATAACCAAAAAGCCACATTATCAGTAAAGAGGAGGTTAGCATGCGAAGAGCAGACCTTCTTCACTCAGGTAAAAATTCTAGTAGCGTGCACATTGCCTAAATTCATAGTTTTGTTTCAACTAGGATTTCAATATTTTACGGAGTAGTTTTTACAGATTGATGAGCTAACCATAAATTTTGAAAATATGTTAAAATCTTCCAGGCTCATTGTTCATTATTTGGAGAAAAAACCAATGAGAGTGATGCAGGAAAGCAATCATTGTTCATCAAATATAAATTTTTAGAAGCCAAGGTACTTGGTTTTTATTTATTTATTTATTTTTTTTTCTGTTTAAATGGATTCTTGACATCCTTTTTCGTTTATAAGAACTGCACAACTTTGTTCTAATATCGATTAGGGGCTGAACATGATTGTTATCAGGCTGCAGCTTACTTCTACCACGGTTTGATCGTTGAGAAAAGTAATGAGCCCTTGTCCCATATGAATGCACTAGGCAGTTATGTTGCTGCTGAGGAACTTTTGGCGGAAAGCAGGAAAGCCTGTTTAAGCTTTTGCTTGGCTTCTCCTGTTAACAGGTATTATTATAAGTACCTTATGTTTCGCATATGAAACTGTCTAGAATAAAACTCCGGTTTCTGAAAACCACTAAAATGCTTAAATTTTTATACATTATTAGCAGTTAGGCATGACATTTAACTTCTTAAGCATTTAGGTGCTCTAGAACTAGCCTAAATAGGTAGTAGAAAAAGGGAAATATCTGAAAGTTTATTAACAGCAACATTTATTCTGGCTCTGTTTCCCCTGTATAGAGTTCCTCCACTCTGGGGTGCAATGAAGCATTTCCATCAAAAGATTCCAGACACCGCTTCCAAGAAGTCTCAGATGAACAGCTACTTGTTTGATCAAGAAAAGTATGTAACTATCTACACGCGCTTCATTCTTTGTTTTCTTAGATTTCCTGTTCATATCATTTATTTTTCCTGCTTTCTCGATTGTAATACATGGGTGAGTTTGGATGGTGCAGGGGCCTACAGCCACCACCCGAGTTGCCTGAGTTCCAATTATCATTGAGACCGGATGATTATGAGTTGCCAGAAGTTGACTCTGCTTGGAGTAGGGAAAAATGGGAGATCATAGGGCAACCTCTTAAAGAGCACCTACAAGAACTAGAAGATGTGATCGAGGATGAAAGCTAATAACAATTAAGGACTATCTTTGATCTTCTATGTGTTAATCATATATATTCAGTTTTGCCAGTTCAGGAGAGTTGGTCCTACAAATATCTCCAAAGATTTCCTAACTGCTATACATCACCAATTAGTACGTATCCGATATAATGCTAATGGAAGTTACAAGCTATGTTGCGCTATTGTGCCTTGACTTGCTTTTTCTTATGTAGATAAAAGCAAAGTCGTATACGGTTGAAAAGTATTGTAAAAGGTATATATGAAGTTAAATTTGTGTTCATTGCTTCCCTGGAACTGAAAGCAACATACATCACAATCTGAGCACTATATTCATGACTGGTGTACGATTTTGCTCAAATAATTGTTCTATAGGAAGCTCCACAAAAGGATTAACGGACATAATTATCACAAGTCTTACATTGTCAAAGAGAGTTCCAGCAGCAGCACATTCAAAGAGTGTTCTATGAACAACATAATAGCAGGAACGACTGATGTCAAAACACTACTAGCTGACATTTATTCTTGCTCTGGTGTTCTGAAGTAAGAGGACAATTTTGTGCTAATCGTTTTAATTTTGTTTTTTTTTTCTTTTGCTTGTGGTGGGCGATAATAGAGGCGAGTTCTTTGCAAGCAAGAATAACAAACAAAATGTGATCACAGGAACTTCAGCTAAAAGAAGGAAGATGCATAATCTCTGTTAGACAGGAGACATTTCACTTGTTTTTTTAATAGGCTGTAATACTGTATTTTAGTTCCAAATATCTTGTTATTTATTACAGATTAGATATGAATAAATAATGTTTTTCTTGAGTGATTAAATGTTTAAAGGAAATATGCTAAAAAGCAATTGTAAAAATTACTAATGCTTGTGAGCAAACGTAGCTAGTAATGAAATGTGCATTATGAAAGCTATATTATCAAAACTCAAATGCAACACATGTTATCCCATCATTCTCAATTCTCTCAAACAAATGTTAGCTTCAATACTCGAATCTAGATCTCGCGCTCAATAATAAAAGCTTTTAACACAACTAATGACATCTTAATATTAACAAAATGTGAACATTCATTCCTAATTTTATAAATATAAAAGATAAAAGATGAGACATTTAAATGATGAAGAACAAGAACAGGGATACAACTTTAACCATTTACAAACCATTTGGGATTAATAAAACCAATTTTCCAATAAAAATTCAGAATTTTACAAAATTGACAAAATAATTTTATCAATTTTTATATAACTAATGCCTTGTTCTTTGAGTTGTGGTCTGATGTGCTCTGCTGACACATGCTCTGCTCTGTTCTGCACTGTTGATACCTGCTCTGCTCTGCTCTACTTCCCTAAAAGCTCAAAAGAATAGGGCCTAACTATACGAGATGGTACGGACACCGATATGAAATAGGTAAACCGAGTCGGATCTTGTCTTTTGGATCACCTTCTATACCGTCATTTTACCCATATTGGCCTTCAAATGTTGGCCACGTGGAGAGCTGCTTTCGACCACATGTATACCCACCGCTCACTTGACATACTAGCTACCTGGACCGACATGTGGCACCAGTTTGGGGATTTCAATAAATACCCAAGCATGATTCTCTTTTAAGAGCATTCTCACTCATGGGCATTTTTTGCCCATGAGGAGAATATAATGGTAAAAAAGGTTTAAATTGCATTCCACCCAAGAGAATTAAAGAAAATGCCCATGAGGAAATTCTCAAATGCCCATAGCAACGGCAGAAATTATTTGCTATAGTAGACGTGGGCCATGGAACTTAAATCAGCAAAAAATAAAAAGCTGCATATATTAAAAAATAATTAGAAGATGGTTATGTTTAGGAGAGAGAAAAAATAGGAGAGAGAGGTGTGAGTTTTTTTTATAGCCCATGAGTGTGTGAGAAGTTGTAAAAATAAAATGTCCATGAGAAAAAGTGGGAAAGAGAAGTGAGAAACTGGGTAGAGAGAGAATGACATATTTTTATTTGCCAATGAATGAGAGTGGTCTAAAGTACGACTTTCTTTACCTAAACCTCTCTCTACAATTATTCTCTCCAACATCCTTTTTTACTCATATCATCCTTTTACTTACTTTATCATCGAATTGAATATCTCCGGACAAAAGGTTTGCTAATCCACGTTGATTATGTGGGTATCTAATTGGACGATAAACCTTTATCAACCCTAGATATAAGTTACAAAAGCTCATCCGTAACAATTGGCGCTAGAAGGAGGGGACAATACTAACTTCTATCGTCTAAGAGCCTTAAGAAGTCATGGCCGAAAACATTGACATTCCAATTGTCAATACCAATATTCCAATTAACGGTACCCTGAAAATCGGCGCAAGTAAGACTGTTAACAATGTTCCCCAAATTTTATTAGAAGATGAAACTCACACTATACAAAGAGATGCATTCAACATGCCATTAACTCCTGAGCAACAGAATGCTGATATACTAGACCCCTTGGTCGAGTTTACTCCTGAAGAGATTGAGTTAATGGCAAGGGTAATGCATGCAATGTCAAGAAAGAGAAAAGAAGCTGGCGATATGCCTATCGGCCAGGCGGAAGGAAATCAGGCACAGGCAGTACCGATAGTTGTTAATATGGAAAGCCAGTTTAACAATGCTGTGCAACCCCGTCATAATCAAAATGAGGCTAAAGCAAGTGAGGGATCATCGATATCAAGGCCACCACCCTCAAAAAGAGACAACGCCCTTCGTGAAAGAGCCATATGACCATATCGGCGACTCGGGTTCACAGAGGTAGGGAATCACTGTCGGTACAGTAAGCCGAATGTCAAAAACTGTTGTTAAGCATAAAGCATCACCATTTACTCAGGAATTTCTCGATCAACCAATGGAAAAAATCAAGATGCCATCATGTAAGTATGACAGGAAAGGTGACCCGAAGAGGTATGTGGCTTCATTCGAAGAGCACATGTTGTTATACACCAATTCGGATGTCGTCTAGTGTAAGGTTTTCCCTACAACCCTTACCGAAGTAGCATCGGGTTGGTTTTCAAAGTTGGAGCATGGTTCGATTGATAGTTTTGAGAAACTAGTAGATCAGTTTACCGGCTAGTACATAAGCAATATAGCGGTAGCGTACATGTGGAAAATTGATGGTTGTAGTGCCAATGAAGGATGAGTCGCTAAGGGACTACATCAAAGGATTCAACAATGAAGCAAATACTATTCCAAAGTTACAGCAAGAGATAGCTGTTATGACACTAATGAATGGATTGGATGATTGTGAATTCAAGAGATATCTAACACAGAAGAGTTTCCCGAACTTAGGGGCGGCGTTTGGTAAATCACACGATCAAGGGTGAAGAACTCTTGAAAACGAGTAGTAGAGTCGCGCCGATGGAAACAAATTGGCGTCAAACTGATAGCGTTGTGCATGAAACCAGTAAGCCTAGTCAGTAGGGTCAATCAAGAGGAAGTGGAAGCCGACAAGACAAAAGAGCTGGTAAAGGAGAGGGGCGATACAATAATTATATCTTGCTAAATACGCCGTGTGCAGGGATCTATTCTGTCAATCAGTAAAGAGAAGATTTGGTTAGGTCGGCACTGATGAGGTCAAAGGGTAGAGATATGAAGAAATATTGTATGTTCTCTATACCAAAGATTGTATCCAGCTAAAAGAAAACATCGAAGAGTTGGTCCGGAAGGGACACTTCTCGCAATGTCGGGCACACTAAGAACTTGGTCGACAACAGCAGTAGCTAGCCAGGCAACTTGAATATAATCAGCCTGATCACAGAGGTGAAAGACGTGCACTAGCATCTAGCCGACAAGGGGATGGAAGGCAAATGCCGGCATCATAGAACATTGTTGTTGATGTCATTATAGGCGAACCGGTGCATGGAGGGTCTTTCAATGGAGCAAAAAAAAGCCTATCAGAGCATAGGCATTTGGTTAACACCCTGGAGGTAGGAGAGCGGCCCCGACTACCCAAAGTGCCGACTGTGTCCTTCACAGAAAAAGATATCAGGGGGATATTTTTCCCTCATGATGACCCATTAGTGTTAGAATTATTGCTAGGTAGAAGCTTGGTAAAGTGAATCCTGGTTGATGGAGGAAGCTCAGCGAACATAATCTTTATGAAGGCATTTGATGATGCCATGTTGATTGGAAGGCAATATTTGGCAAAAGTGTCAGACCCGGCTATCGGCTTTAATGGCGTTACCGTGAGGCTAAAAGGTAGTATCACCCTCCAAGCTCGAATAAGTGAGGGGGCGGCTGCAAGGGATGTCATGACAGAATTCCTGGTAGTAGTTGTGCCATCAACATACAACGCTATTGTTAGTAGACCCATGATTCATGATATTCAAGATGTGGTTTCGACATATCTATTAAAAATGATATATGTATCGAATATTGTCTATCTCGAACGTGTAAGTGGAAGCCAGGAAACAGCATGGTCATGTTACGGAACAGCGTTAAACCAACCGACAAGAGAAGTAACCATTCCTGAAGAAGCCGATAGTAAAAAAAGAGAAAGAACACCTTCCACACATGACTTATCAATGGGAAACTTTGATACAAGGCCTATGTTGTCGGTATCCTGACCGTCACTTGAAGGAGAAACCGTAGAGATCGAGCTGCAATTGGGAGTTTTGGGAAAAATGGTGAGGCTAGGTTCTGATATGGATATAGACTTGCAATTCCACATGGTGGATCTACTGAAAGAAAATGTGGATGGTGCACAAGGTAAATGTGGATAAAAGATTAGACTGGTAAGGCAAAAGAAAAGAAACTTCTCGAGTGAGATGATTGAGGCGATACATGTTGAAGTTAATGAGCTCCTTGTGGAAGGTTTTATAGATCCATGCACTTATCCGGAGTGGTTGGAAAATGTGGTCAATATGAAGAAACCGTTAGGAAAGTGGCGGATTTGTGTGAACTTCACCGATTTGAATAAAGCTTGCCCAAAGGATTGCTATCCATTACCACGGATCGATAGGTTGGCAGATTCAACTTTAGGGCATGGCATGCTTAGTTTCATGGATGCATTTTCCAGATACCAGCAGGTCAGCTTTCGGGCCAGAGGCCGTTGTCCTAGCTGAAGTCGGCCTTTCTACATTCCGAATTCAACACTATTGTGAAGAACAAAATGAACTGCTTTTGCGGCAATAACTGGATTTCTTACCGGAGTTAAGGTTAAAGACTATAGTTAAATCGGCAACTTACAAGAATCGAATGAGCAGATCCTATAATAAAGGAGTGGATTATCGTCCTTTAGAAGATGGTGATCTGATTCTAAGAAGAACTGTCGTTACTGATAAAGGGAATGCAGAAGGTAAGTTCACTGTAGATTGGGAAGGCCCTTATCAGATATACGTAGCACTGTCAAAACGGTTTGACAGTTCGGTTTTGGTTCGGTTTGAAATCGGTTCGGTTTGAAATCGGGTCGGTTTGAAATCGGTTCAAATGTCTTACGGGTCGGTTTCGGTTCGGTTTAAATAATTATCGGTTCGGTTCGGTTTCGGTTTATTCTTGAACGGTTTAAATTCGGTTCGGGTTCTAAACGGTTCGGTTAGTAAACGGTTCGGTGCAAACGGGTTGCGGTTTGTTAACGGTTCGGTGTAAACGGTTTTTAACCCGGTTTAAATTCGGTTCGGGTTGTAAACGGTCCGGGTTGTAAACGGTCCGGGTAGTAAACGGTTCGGTGCAGACGGGTTGCGGTTTGATAACGGTTCGGTGTAAACGGTTTTTATCCCGGTTTAAATTCGGTTCGGGTTGTAAACGGTCCGGGTTGTAAACAGTCCGGGTAGTAAACGGTTCGGTGCAGACAGGTTGCGGTTTGTTAACGGTTCGGTGTAAACGGTTTTTATCCCGGTTCAAACAGTTTCGGTTTAGAAACGATTCGGTTCTTTTTTGGTTCAGTTTCATTTTAGTTCGGTTTATAACTGGTTCGGTTCGTTAACGGGTTCGGTTCTTCTACGATTTAACATTACTTGGATAGGTTTTATTTCAGCTTTACTAAATTACAGTTCGAGTCTGGTTTTGATTCAAAAAAACCGGTTTTTTATCGAGTCGTTTGGATTTGGGCAATCAAACAGTTTTGGTTTGAAATTTTATACTACTTTCTAACTTTTTGCTAGTTAACAAGTTTTATATCAAGTCGAGACTTCATCACTTCATATTGAGGCATCATATTATATGCAAATTCTCATTAATTTTATAAATACATATCATGTTATGTATTTAGTTTAGCCATACTGATCTTACTAGTTTATTAGGAAGTAGATTATAAAAGTTTAGTGCATTAATGTATTATTGTTTTACTATCAGATTATTATCTGCTTCTTATTTGATCATTTAGTTAATTAATAATGTCATAATCATGATTTGATGAGTAATTGTGACATCGAAATTTTCAATTTGGTATTCGATACTTAATTAGTCAACAAGACTGATAATTAAGACTTGTTTATCATTATATATTTGCATAAAGTTATATATTACAAAGTAGTTTGATTTGTATAATCAAATAACACATTAATGAAGAAGAAGGTAATATTGACTCTTTCAACCGATTATACATATTAACATATAAATAACATATAACCATCTCATATTCTCATAGTTAAATATTATTAGTATAAAGGGATGAGAATCATAAGATTATTATATTTTTCTATATCCTTTATTGGTTTACCCCTAAGGCTTATGTCACTAATTACTAATTAGTAATTAGTAATTACTTAATTAGACTAACAAGTTAATAAGAAAGAGTAGCGTTTAACTTGAGTCTAATAGATCAAATACTGAAATGGTATTAGTATATTACCTAGTAGGATAGTCTAGTACACTGCTAATCTGTTATGCAACTATGCTAAATTGACAATTGCTGATATAGTCATATTAGTCAATCACTCATGTAGTCATAACTCATATCTAAATAAGTAATTTGTATTTATGTACTAATCTACTAGTCAATTATACAATTTATAAGTTTACACGATTACAAGTGTATTTGCTTATAGGTACAACTAAACTGATATAAAATAACCATATAACTAATCCGTAGTACTTCTTACTCTCTAAGATATATGACGTCATTATATTATTAAACAGTGTTCGATTTTTTATTAATCGCAACACTAGACATTTACACGCTAACCGATTCACATTTTATAATTTAAAGAACTTAATATTTTAATGTGTGTGTTAAAAAAAATTATAAAAGCTGATATTATGAAGGCATATTTCGTTTTATCGGGATTCGAGAAATGTAATTAGTTTTTTTTTGAAGCCATGTAATTAATTAATTGTATAAAATTTCGTTTAATGTTATTAAAATAAAATTAAAAATTTTGATTTTTACAAAGTGGAAAATTGATTTCATTTTTTTGGTTGACAATTTCATCAAAATATGAAAGGTGGGAAATTTCCCTCCAAAACTAAAAGGAAAAACAAATTTTAAATTTAGAATTTAGATATTTTGGTTGTTAAATAATTAAATAATATATTGCAAAAGAGGAAAAAAAAAAAAAAAAAAAAAACAGTGGTGAAACGTGAATTGAATTAGCCTGGTTAGGTCATCTCCTCTTCATTCATCATCTTCAATTCGCCGTTTTGCTCCACATCAAACACTGATTCTTCGGTTCTTCTTCTTCATCCTCAAGCGCTGAATCCTTACTCACTCTGAAGTTCTCCAGTTCTCCATCTTCAATTCTTCCTCTCCTTCAAGCCGTCACAGCTCAAGGTAATTTTCAGTTAATTTTTTTTTTATTTCGGTTTTTTTTTTCGATCTCGAGTTCTCCATTGTCGTTTTTTTTGTTCGATCTCCAGTTCTCCATCTTCAATTCTTCTTCTCCTTCAAGCCGTCACAGCTCCAGGTAATTTTCACTTAATTTTTTTTTGTTTTTATTTCGGTTTTTTGTTCGATCTCAATTTCTCCAAATGTAATTAGTTTTTTTTCGATTTCCAGTTCTCCATCTTCAATTCTTCTTCTCCTTCAAGCCGTCACAGCTCAAGGTAATTTTTCAGTTAATTTTTTTTTTTTTATTTCGGTTTATTTTCGATCTCGAGTTCTCTATTGTCGTTTTTTTTGTTCGATCTCCAGTTCTCCATCTTCAATTCTTCTTCTCCTTCAAGCCGTCACAGCTCCAGGTAATTTTCACTTAATTGTTTTGTTTTTGTTTTTTGTTGTTCATATAATTCCTGAACTATAGACCAGGATGGCATATACTAATCACCCTCTATTATGAATATCTAAGGGACAGTGGGAGACAAATCTTGTGGTTATAAAAGCATTAGAATTTTTGTATGGTAGGGAACCCAATAAATCATTACACTATTTCAGTTTAAAATATCATTCTAATGTTATGATCAGGTATAAACACTAAAGAATTTTTGTGTGCTAATTATAGTTTAATGCAAGTTGGTTTGTTTCCAATAGAAAGAGAATCTTGTCATTTTAATCCATTGTTTTGACTTATTGAAGTAAATTAGATAAAGCAACTACTACTAATTTTAGTAATTTATAAATCTGGTAGTGTATCACTACTAAATAGTATGATTGGTTGGAAATTTTAGTGTGAAATAGTCAACACTAATTTGGTTCAGATTAGCTGGTTTAGTTTTGGGTGCATGGTATTAAATATTAATGGTTAATTAATAGAGTTATTTTAAGTTACAGTATATGTGAAAGTAATTTGCTTGCCAATTGATTTTAGTAATAGTGCCTTATTGGCTAACTTAACAGTTGTACTTTGTCTTCTTGGGGCATATTTGGATTTAGGCTGTTGTGTTTCTGTTTTTTCAGCAATGGAGCAAGAGTTTATCGGTTTTGATGAGGATTCTACTATTCAGAATCAAGATTCTACTCAACATACCACTAGTGGTAGTAAGCGTGGACGAACATCAGATGTTTGGAGGTATTACACCTTTTTTGATAAGATGGTTGGTCTTGCGCCGATAAAATATGCTCGATGCAATGTTTGCGGTAATGAATATAAAACACCAGGTAAGGCTGGTACTTCAACTTGTAAAGCTCATACTAAGACATGCATGGGTAAAAATCCACACCATCCAGGAAATCATGAAATTGGTGTTGAGCTCCCGTTTAATCAAACTCGTCATTTACAATTGCTTGCTAGAGCTATAATTTTGCATTCTTATCCTTTAAGTATTGTGGAGCATCATGGCCTTAGGGAAGTTTTTACGAATCTGAATCCCAACGTGAACCATGTGTGTAGAAACACTATTTTGAAATATTGTATTGCTGAGCATGATAAGTTTAAGTCTTTGTTGTTGCAATCTTTATCTGGAATTGAAGGTAGAGTTAGCTTCACTTGTGACTTGTGGACAGCATGCACTAATCGAGGTTATCTCACTTTAACGGCACATTATGTTGATAAAGATTGGTGTCTTAGGTCTAAAATTCTGAATTTTCGTTATTGTGGTCCTCCTCATACTGGTGTTGAGGTAGAAAAATTTGTGTTAAAACTTATTGGGGAGTGGAACCTTCAGGGTAAAGCTTTTGCAATGACTGTTGATAATGCTCGATCCATGGATGTTATGGTTAACCTTTTGAAGAAAGATTTAATGTTGACTTCTCCTCTTCCTTGTAATGGTAAATTTTTTCATATTCGATGTTCAGCTCATGTCTTGAACATTATTGTTCAAAGAGGTTTAAAAGAAGTTGATAGTAGTGTTCAAAAATTGCGTGAGGTTTGTAAATATATTGATTCTTCAGACTCTAGACTCACTCAATTTGAGCATGCTCTTCATGAGGTTAACTGTGTGTTTAATGGAAAGTTACGTCTTGATGTTGTGACTCGTTGGAATGCCACCTATACGATGCTCCGAAAAGCTTTAGAAGCAAAGGAAGCCTTGAAATTGGTTATCGATAGGTTTATGGGTTATGAATTCAAACTTTCGGATGATGAATGGGATACCCTTACTAAAATATGTAATTTCTTAAAGCCATTTTATGAAATCACTGTGTTATTTTCTGGTTCAGAATATCCTACTGCAAATTTGTATTTCGCTAGTGTTTTAAAAATTGAGCACACAATAAGTAAAGCGCATATAGACCCTAAACTTGCACCCATGGCAAAAGTTATGCTTGAAAAGTTTGAGGGCTATTGGGATGAATATAGTTTGATCCTTTCAATTGCTATTGTTCTTGATCCACGCTATAAGCTTGTTCGAGTGACGAAGATGTTAAAAGTGCTTTATGTTGATGAGGCATGTGTTGAAAAGGCGAAGGTAATTAAAGATGCTCTTTTGGAGTTGTACAACTTTTATTATTCTATGTCTTTCGGTGTTACATCAAGTACAATTGTTCCACCCTCCATCCCAGCTGTTATCGATAAATCAAATAGTCACTTGGATGATGACATATTCAAGGTAATCAATTTCTGTTTATTGTGGTTTACAAAATTAATAATTGTATGTTTTAATTTTTATTATTTAATAAAGCATTTTGTTTGAACTTTTCTAGTATGTTGATGATGATGATGATGAGGATGGCCCATCAAATCGGCCATCGATGGAGATTGATTCTTATTTGTGTACTCCTCGGCAACCAATTTATGAAGGGCAGAAATATGATGTTCTCAAGTATTGGGAATCTCAAATTAGTGTGTACCCCATATTAGCTGTTATGGCTAGGGATGTTTTGGCCATTCCTATTACATCGGTAGCCTCTGAGTCTTCTTTTAGCATGGGTGGTCGTATTTTAAACAAGTATAGGAGTGCGCTTTTGCCTAAGAATGTTGAGGCGTTGGTTACAACACAAAATTGGTTACGTGGTTATGATTGTGATATTGAAGAAGACGTCCTTGACATTGGTAAAGAAGTGATAGATGAAAGTTTTGCATCTAGTTAAGATATGGAATTGTGGTTCAGGCTTTTGCTAAAATGTTTTAATCTCATAGAACAAATATTAATAGTTTTAATCACATTACATTATTGATATTTTGTTCCTTATTTGTCTTGAATTATTGGTTATTATTTTTGTTGTAGTTATATAATTCTACTGTAATGAGAGTCATCAAACTAAAAAAAAGTAGTAACGATTTGCTTGACAAATATTAAGAGCATTCTCACTGGCAACACAGGAACTGATAAAAGAAAGTAGAAGTTAATAGCCCGTTTCACTTTTATCTTGACCCTGACTTGACCTTTACTCGCAACGTACTCGCCCCGCTAATGACCCGCATTGACCCGCCCAATAACCACTCCTAGTAGTAAGTGGTTTGTAAATGGTTTGATTTATAAGCGATTCGGTTCATAAACATTTTGGTTTATAAGCGGTTCGGTTTATAAACGGTTCGGTTAATAATCAGTTCGGTTTATAAACGGTTCGGTTTATAAACAGTTCGGTTTATAATCAGTTCGGTTTATAAACGGTTCGGTTTATAACGGTTTTTATGGCAGTTCAAACGGTTTCGGGTTAGAAACGGTTCGGTTCATTTTCGGTTCGGTTTCCTTTCAGTTCGGTTTAGATTTTGGTTCGGTTCTTAAACGGTTTAACGTTACTCGAATCGGTTCGGTTTCGGGTTCACTAAAATGCGGTTCGGGTCGGTTTTCGGTTTAAAAAAAGCGGTTTCTAAACGGTTCGGTTCTCATTCGGATCGGTTTGAATCGGTTCGGTTTCCCCGGTTCGGTTCGGTTTTTGACAGTACTAGATATACGAGACGATAAGGCCAGGTTCATATCGGTGGATGACGCTGGAAGGTGTACCTCTTAAGAACGTCTGGAACGTTAGCGTCCTTAAGAAATATTATGTCTGATTTTTGTAATATATTGTTAACATGTAATATTGGTAGGATAATGTACTTAATTAATCCTATTGTACTCTTTCTTGGATGAAGCCGTTAGTACAAGGAAGTTAACGGTACGACATCAAATTAGTCCATAACACCCCCCGTTTTCGATATGGCAGTGCAAGGCAGCCTAGCTAGCTATCTCACCCTTTCAAACGAGGAGGGAGGTTCAACATAAACAACACCTGCTAGATTCGTGACACAATAGTCTAATCAATTGTCGTTCCTGGTCTAAGTAAGGTCGTAGGTTCAACAAAAATATCTTACCGATGAAATCCGCTATAACTCGAGCCTATAACCTGGTCGGTATATTGATGGATATGTCCCTAGATAAGCAATAAATCATGTAACCGATATCAAACATAGAGAACATAAAGGAGGAAAAGTAAACATTACTAATGTGGATTGATAAGACAATATGCAATATCTCAAACTAAACATTACTAATGTGGATTGATAAGACAATATGAAATATCTCAAAGTAAACATTACTAATGTGGATTGATAAGTCGTTATAAACGCTAAAGTTGGTGATCAAGTTTTCATAAATACTTTTAGAAGGGATACCCTCAAGTCAATCAAAAGACAAAAAAAAAAAAAAAAAAAAAAAAAAAAAAAAAAAAAAAATACTTCCTCCATTTTTTTTTAGTTCTATCACTTTCCTTTTTAACTAATAAATTCTCCCTACCTCTCTCCTACCACATGAGCCCCATTTATTTTTTCTCTCTACCTCTCTCTACAATAACAACTGCCTAGGAGTCTGTGAAAACAAAAGTGATGCAGCTAAAAAATAACGGAGGAAGTAAATAGGATCATGGTAAGAGATATTAAATAAACGACAAGCATCACCTCAAAAAAAGGATCATGCCGATGTACAACACAAACAAGTATATTGTTTACAAAGAAAAAAGACATACAGAGTTTAGTTATAAAGGCCACAAGTGACGCTAGCACAGTAAGGTCTTTCCATAGAGGAACCGCCAGATGATATAGGTGATGACTGCAAGCCCCATTAGGCGCTTAGGTTCGCCGTCTTCTCTGGTATTCGCTAATTGAGAAGGGCAGCATCTACGATCTCATCCTCTCCATAGCGAGGATTGGCATTGAGTATATCTTCATCTTCATATATGTACTTCAGCTTCAAGATCGGTGGATTTACGGTGAGCTTTGTCTTCAAAAGCATCCTCAATGAACCGAGTTAACAACCTACGAATAACATCAAAAGTTAATATATATACGTCAGAATTGACAAATGCATATTCAGCAAATATACAAATGCATTAAAGGAATGAGGTAAAAATTACCCGATACAGTACCTTTAGAAGGTCGTTCATATGTAAGGGGCTATCGGCGTGATATCCCCGATAGGCCTGTCTAACGGTGAAGCCAAGTCATGCAAAATGCGCCAACCCAGGTTGCCGCCTTAAAGGTGGTTATCGATGAGGATGTATTCATTGCAGAATACGTCTACCTGCGATTACCAGCGTTCTTGAGATCCACAGTCTGGGACCGACATTCTTTGGGCCACAACTTTTGGGAGAGTGCCGATAGGCTGCTCTATTCATTGACCGGGTCGGAAAGTTATACCTGATATACTCATGTCGGAACCTGTGCTCAGAATATGGGTCGGCTGGGAGACGCCAAGTGTTATGTTTTGGCCCCCACCCGGTGATGGCCTTTCCTTATCACCTAGGCTCTCAATCTGTACGTCATCGGTATATTTTTCTTAGAGACGTCTAAAAAGAATGGTGTCCTTCGAATAAGTGTATTATTCCGATAGAGGGTTCGAAATTAATTAGGGAAGCTAATTATTTAGTGAAGTCAAGTGATCAGAATGTCTAGTTGGAGGCAGCTTCTGATCAGTGAAATTAATTAATTAATATCACAGCTTGCTCTTGACTAAACCCAATAGGTTACACCTAATCACGTAAATGAACTAAGGCGACGAATTAATCCGAAGGGTTAACTACGTCAATAAAGATATTACAAACTCAACGTCGGATTCTGAGCTTAGAGTGTCGAAGCCGATCGTCAAACGTCAAGTCGATTCTAGGAACTGATGAGACGAGAAAATAAGTCAAACAACATACCCTAGGTCAACACCTAGCCGTAGCCTCGCAATGGCCTAGCTAGCAACTAGTCATGCGAGAGCTAGGCTAGGCTAGTCGGGCTGCCTGCCCCAAGGCGAGGCTTGGCCGCAAGTCCAGCAGGCATAACATGCCCTGGCTGGGCGAGCAAGGTTGAGCAAGCCTTGCGGGCTAGCAGCGCTAGCAAGGCCATCAGCCAGCAAGGCTTGCTGGGCCTCGCTAGCGAGAGCAGCACCCAATGCATAGCAGCTTGCAATGGCTTGCGAGGTTAGTTAGCGAGGGCTGCTACCTTACGGGCCTGCTGGCAGGCCCAACCAAGCACCAGGCCAAAGTAAGGTGCGCCTTGGTTCCCAAGGTTGGGCTCCAGCTAATTGGGGCCAGGTATTTGCTTGGGGATCAAGGGAGAGGTGGTCCTCACCTACCCTTTCCCTTTGGTGCTGACACATGTTGTTTAATTCAAAATTGGATTTAAAATTAAAAATCATCACATAAATTTTTTGGGATAAAAAATCCCGATGTTTGCACTAAATTCGAGGCTTGAAGCCTCAAATAACACCTATCGGCTAGCAGGGGCTGCGCATAATGCTGCTACTGAAAAGGTGTGTGTGTGCGTGGCTGTGTGCGAGTAAGGGAGTGTAGGGGATGTGGCCGGTGTAGTGCGGGTGTGAGTGCATGCGGCTGCTTGGTGCACTGTTGTGCTGTGATCATGCAATACAATGCAATGATCATATGTAAGGAAATAAATGCTTATTTTATTGAAAATGGAAAAGGTAAAAACAAACTTATGGAGTAAATCTAAGAAAAAAGATGGAGGGTGCCTATGCTAGACTTATTGAGGGAAAGGGAAAAAAAAGAAAATAAAGAAAAATCATGAAAGTCCTAAGAATCGAAGTGCCTTGCGCCTCATTTCGTTATTACTCGGTCTTCTTGCCAGCTGGAGGGAACATAAGCTTATTTGCATCAATGAGATCTTGAATAAGGTTTTGAATCCTATAACATTCATCTGTGGTGTGACCGTTACCTCGATAATATTTGCAATAAGAATTAGGATTCCATTTTTAAGATTGCTTTTCTGGTGTTAGATCTTCAGTAGGACCAATAGGCTTGATTAGATCCCGATCATAGAGACGATCAAAAGCGACATCATAGGATATTCCAATAGGTGTGAACTCTCTTCTGGGTTTCTTGGCTTTTGAAGTATCCTTATCAAGGGCCTAGATTTCATCGTCATCGATATTATTAATGTATTTGCTATTTTGACGGGAAGAAGCGGAAGAAGGATTGTCGTTCTTCCTGCTCTTGCCATTGTTATTAGACTTAGCCTTCAAGATCTCATCTTCAATGCCAATTCCTATGTCATAGACTGCCCTGAAAGTAGTCAACCACAAGAATCTTAGGTGCTTAAAATACTTGTCTTGAAGGTTTTTGATGAACATTCTCATAGAGTCTTTTTCGCTTGGGGCCTTAATCATCCTAGCAGAAACTTCCTTCCACCTAGTATAGAATTCGGTGAAGCCTTCATTATCCTTTTTCTTCAAGATTTCGAGCTCTCTGTGATCAGTCTCTACTTGTAGGTTGCACTAGTATCTCTTGATGAAAGTGTATGGTTTTGAAGAGACCCTCAGTACGCGGAAGGAAACCCACCAAGACCCGCCCCGATAACTAAAGCAATTAAAGCATGCAAATATAATTAATACATAATTAAAAGAAGAAGGGATAAAGAATTATACCCTAGACGCGTGCTTCGCTCGCTAAAAGAGCTCTTACTTCAACCTCGCAAATGCAAGGCCTCCGACGGTTTGTACCCTCGAACCCGACCCGATCGTCCTAAGTCTCGAAGGTTAGTCGGGACCCGAAAAAAATATAAACTTTGGATTTTTACGAACTTAAGGTATTCTCAACAATGGAGATGCCGATATAGTTCCACTCAAGTGTGTATTCCCAAAATCCCACTCAAGGGGTATTTATAGGGGATGGGGACTTGAACCCTTTGTACATGATCAATGTGGGATCATGTGCAATTGTGAAAAATTTATTTAATTCTAAATTAAATAATTAATCAAAAGCAATCACCATGCAACAAGTGTCAAGGGGAGAGAGAAAATTAGGTGAGGACCATGTCCATGGGGGGGACCATTACCTTTCTCCCCAAGGCATGCTCCAAGCATTGGTCCCCACCTCTCACAAACCGGCACCAAGCAAGGCAGCTGGGCTGGCTGCCAACTAGCATGCCAGCACACCAGCCAGCTAGCCCCAGCACGCACTGGCCTTAGCATGTTGTTGGGCGCTGGGTGCTGCTAGCGTGGTGCTGCTGCCTAGCCAACGCACACGCACACGCACAACCTTGTTAGCTAGTGCGTAGTGTTGCTGCCTAGCCCTTCTCGCACACACACTCGCATAGCCAGCATGCGTGCTGCTAGCGAGCCACGCATGCTGGGCATTGCCTTTCCAGCCACGCGCACAAGCATGCCATGCTTGGTGCTGTGTTAGCGATGCACACGCACATGGCTACGTTGCCTAGTGTTGTGCTGTGTGCTGTGATGGTGAGCTGTGCGAAGGCACACACGCACGCACACACACGCCAGTGCCTAGCACTGCGATGGTGCTGTGCTGTGCGAAGGGCTGCGATAGCACCTAGGCACGCATGGCGCGCCTAGCACACACATGGTGCGCCTAGACTTGCGATGAACTAGCCTAGCCTAGCACTCACATGGTTAGGCCAATGTGATGCTACAGCTATGCTCGTACTTGTTGCTTGTGATTTTTCGTCGCTCGGTTTCGACGCCCTAGGCTCGGTATCCGACGTCTGTGTTCGTAAAACTCCGACAACTCATCGAATCCTTCAGATTTATTCGTCGTCTCGGATCGGTTGTTCGATTGGGTTCGATCCGAATGGTTCAGTTAAGATTAAGCTGTAATATTAATTGTACCTTAATATTACTGATCGGAAGCGGCCTCCACCTAGGCATTCCGATCACTTGACCTTATTGAAGAATTAACTCTGTAATTATTCTGAACCCTTTATCAGAATAATACACTTGTTGGAAGGACACTATTCTTTTCAATCTCCCACTTGTCCTTCCGGATAAGTGTACATACAGTGTATAGCCCATTTTTTGTGTCATTTAATGTCTCTTCGTGAACTATAAGGTAAGATTCATCGTCATCCTTATTACGTTCAGAAGTGTATCTCGATCTTCGAGTTCGACTGTCAATAAGTAGATGATTTCTAAAATCCATCTGAGCACGACCATGCATTTTCACAGTCTCGTTCTTCGAGCGGCCTTGGAAACAACAAAGACATGTTCCCTATTGTTAATAGGGGGACATTCCCAGTCTTGTATTGTAAGTTTCTCTTACTAAGAGGACCTAATCTCCCGAGTGTTTCCGTTATGATCCCTAGTTACGACAGACGTTAGGCAACATCAAAGAGACTAGCACTCAAACAAGAAAACTTCACAATATTCATGGTTGAGGAAACAGGTTCTGATAGCTATAATGAGAAATGTACTTATTACAATTTTGAATCTCTTAAAGTACTCTCATAGGTCTGTCCAGTGCAGTTCTAAACTAGCACCTGTGCAAATGATTTATGACCATTACGTCCTTGCAACACAAGAAACGGTGCTGTAAATCATACTACACACTAATCTCTGGTGGTCATCAATCGGCTATTAGTTAGATGACCTTGATTAGGGATAATTTTCGATTTAAATATTCAATGTTCACTTAACAGGTGTTTCTTTATCCAAGACATGGTCTTGATACCCTGTTTTGAATATTTCCATAAATCGAATGGACTCATTATTTTATTCTAAACCACAATTAAATAGCAATGGAGTGAATATAAAATATAAAATTCATTACTCCATAAATGAATGGTTTCAATACAATGTCTTACATTAAAACGACCAGTTTAATTAAAACACATGTACAGGGAATTTCAAAGACAATCTCCAACGTGCTTGATTCGCATTGCCTCAACGTGCTTGTTGTGTTTCACTTGAGGCAGAGGTTTAGTAAAAGGATCGGCCACATTATCATCCGTTCCGATCTTACAAATTCTGATTTCACCTTCGGGTTTTCATTCCCTTATCATGTGAAATCGCCTTTGGACATGTTTGACCTTCTCGTGCTCTCTTGGCTCTCTAGCCTCAGCGATAGCTCCATTGTTGTCACAGTAGAGATCTATTGGACCCTTGATGGAGGGTACAACACCAATTTCACTGATGAACTTGCGAATCCAAACAACCTCCTTAGCGGCTTCTGAAGCAGCTAAGTATTCGGCTTCAGTTGTAGAGTCTGCAGTGGTGCTCTGCTTGGCACTCTTCCAGCTAAACGCTCCTCCATTTAGGCAAAATATGTACCCTGACTGTGATTCGAAGTCGTCTCTGTCAGTTTGGAAGCTAGCGTTGGTGTAACCTTCAACAACCAAGTCTTTGTGGCCACCATAAACCAGGAATTATCCTTATTCCTTTTCAGGTACTTCAGGATATTCTTGGCCGCAGTCCAATGCGCCTCTCCTGGGTTTGATTGGTATCGGCTCGTAGCGCTTAAAGCATACGATACATCTGGCCTGGTACATATCATGGCATACATGATCGATTCAATTAGCAAAGCATATGGAATTTGATCCATTCTCTCTCGCTCAACAAGTGTCTGTGGACACTGTTTCTTGCTGAGAGTCACGCCATGGGACATGGGTAGGTGCCCTCTTTTGGCATTCTCCATGTTGAATCGTGCCAGTACTTTATCAATGTAAGTACTCTGGCTTAATCCAATCATCCTCTTAGATCTATCCCTATAGATCTTGATGCCCAATATGTACTGTGCCTCTCCTAAGTCCTTCATTGAAAAACACTTTCCCAACCAGCCCTTTACGGACTCTAGTAATTTTGTGCTAATTCCAATGAGCAGTATGTCATCGACATATAGGACCAGGAATGCGATGACACTCCCATTGACCTTTTTGTAGACACAAGATTCATCTGGATTCTTGATAAAACCAAACTTGCTGATGGCTTCATCAAATCGCAGATTCCAACTTCTGCTTGCCTCCTTCAGTCCATAAATGGACTTCTTCAGCTTACATACCTTTCCAGCATTGCTTGGATCAACAAAACCTTCTGGCTGTGTCATATACACAGTTTCTTCCAAAATCCCATTCAGGAAGGCGGTTTTGATATCCATCTGCCATATTTCATAATCGTAATATGCAGTAATCGCTAGGATAATCTGGACAGACTTTAGCATTGCAACTGGTGAAAAGGTTTCATCATAGTCAATCCCATGGATTTGTCTATAACCTTTTGCCACCAGTCTAGCTTTGTATATTGATACATTTCCATCTTTGTCTGTCTTCAGTTTGAAGATCCATTTGCAACCAATGGGTGTGTAACCCTCGGGCAAATTCACCAAGTCCCAGACTTGATTTTCAGACATGGAGTCCATCTCGGATTTCATGGCTTCTTGCCATTTAGTAGAGTCGGGGCTCGTCATAGCATGTTTGTATGTCGCTGGCTCATCTCCATCCATAACTAGGATATCCTGATCATCACTTAAGACAATACCAAGGTATATGTCTGGTTGAGATCTTGGCCGTTGCGACCTACGACGGGTAATGGGTTGAGCATTTACATTGTTTGTTTGATTCTGACCAATCTTCTCAGCTGCTTCCAAAGCACTGAGATTGTCAGTTTTATCAGGTTGACATTGTTGCTCGTCCTCTCGAACTTCGTCGAGTTCGATTTTCCTCCCACTTGTCATTTTGGAAAGGTGTTCCTTCTCCAAAAATACACCATCATGAGCAACAAACACTTTGTTCTTGGATTTATTGTAGAAGTAAAACCCTTTAGTTTCTTTTGGGTATCCCACAAAGAAAGACTTGTCTGATTTGGGGTGAAGTTTGTCCGAAATTAATCGTTTGACATATGCTTCGTATCCCCAAATCTTGAGAAAAGACAACCTAGGAGGTGTCTTAGTCCATAATTCATATGGAGTCTTTTCAACAGCTTTTGACGGAGCTCGGTTCAGTGTTAGTAATGCGTGTCCCCTGAAAGAGATAGGAAGTTCACTAAGACCCATTGTTGATCGAACCATTTCTAACAAGGTTTGATTCCTCCGTTCGGACACTCCTTTCCATTGAGGAGTTCCGGGAGGTGTCAGCTCTGAAAGAATACCATTTTCTTTCAAGTGATCGTCTAATTCATGGCTCAAATATTCGCCACCTCGATCCGATCGAAGTGCTTTAATTTTCTTGCCAAGTTGATTCTCAACTTCTCTCTGAAATTCTTTGAATTTCTCAAAAGATTCAGATTTATTCAACATAAGGTAGATATAGCCATATCTACTAAAACCGTCGGTGAAAGTGATGAAATATCGGTAACCTTGTCTTGCGGGTGTACTCATAGATCTACATACATCCGTGTGTATTAGACCTAATAAGTCGCTAGCCCTTTCTCCTAACTTGGAGAACGACTGTTTTATCATCTTGCCTAATAGACATCCTTTGCAATTTTCAAACGACTCCAAGTCGAATGAGTCAAGAACACCTTCATGTAGAAGTTTCTTGATGCGTTTGACGTTAATATGGCCAAGACGACAATGCCACAAGTAGGTTTGATTCGACTCGATGGTCTTAGCCCTTTTGGCGGTATCATCAATGTTATAAACTTGTTTGTCAAGAGAAAGCACATAAAGACCATGATAACAATTGCCTTACCATATAAAACATTATCGAAATAAAATGAACAACTATTGTTCTTAATTCGAAATTCAAAACCTTTGGCGTCCAACGCGGAAATTGAAATAATGTTTTTGGTAACTCTAGGAACATGATAACAATTGTCAAGTTCTAAAATAAGCCCAGAGGGCAAAGACAAACTTAGAGTTCCAACGGAGACGGCAGACATCCTTGCTCCATTGCCGACCCGAAGCTCGACCTCTCCCTTCTCTAGCCTCCTATTTATCCTTAGTCCCTGAGCATTGGAACAAAGGTGTGAGCCACATCCTGTATCTAATACCCATGATGTTTTGCTAGCAAAGTTTAAGTCTATAACAAAAATACCTGATGAAGAAGAAACGGTGCCATTCTTCTTATCTTCCTTGAATTTGAGGTAGTCCCGTTTCCAATGTCCCTTCTTCTTGCAGTAGAAACATTCGGAATCGGATTTGGAAGAGGCTACCTTTTTGTCCTTGCTGCCCTTGTCAGTGTTTGACTTAGGCGGAGAATTTTTCGTTTTCCCTTTAAAGCTCTTCTTCTTGCCCGAGCGCTTAAATGGATTGCCCTTTCTCACCATGAGCATATCATGTTTTCCCTCATCCTTGAGGGTTTGCTCAGCTTGCTTCAACATACCATGAAGCTCGGTGAGAGTTTTCTCCATGCTGTGCATATTATAGTTCATCTTGAACTGATCATAGCCTTTATGCAGTGAGTGGAGAATGATGTCAATTTCCATCTCGGTTGAATACCCAGCATCTAGCCTTTCTATGTTCTCAATTAATCCAATCATTTTAAGAACATGCAGGCTTAACGGCTCCCCTTTCTTGAGCTTGCTCTCAAGGATTTGCCTGTGGGTTTCGAACCTTTCAGTTCGGGCATGCTCTTGAAACATATTTTGAGGCTCAAAAATGATCTCAAAAGTCGTCTCCTTCTCAAAGAAAGTCTTTTGAAGGTTCGGAGACATAGTGGCCAACATGATGCACTTGACATCCCGATTGGCACTTTGCCATCGGTTAAGGGAAGCCTGAGTGACCTCCTCATTGGGAGCGTCCAGCATTTCCTCATCAAGGACGTATTCCTTTTGCTCTTGCATGAGAACAATATGCAAATTTCTTTGCCAATCAAGAAAATTTGGCCCGCTCAACTTCTCCTTGTCGAGAATTGAGTGTAGAAAGAATTGGTTGTTGTTTGAGTTACTTGTAGACATTATTCTACAATTGAAAGAATTTGAAATGAAAAACCATTCATATAATCAATAAGTTTGAAATTTAAAAGCGTTCATGCAAATTTCCAATCTTATTGACCATTTTATCCACGCATTAATAATTTTGTCCCTTTTAGGCGAGAATAAAATGATTCCGAGACCCTAAAGATCAAGAAATGGTTAAGCATGCTTTGGCTTCTCTTAACATTAATTATCTTAAGGTAAGCAATCCAATTGCTAATAGCTCTAAGCTACTCTCGGTTTGATAAAATGTCGCATCTAATGCATTCTTGACATTTTATCTCTTTTGCCACGACATCTAAGGACTCCTTACTGATATCGTTGAGCTTAATCAAGACAACTTGTATACCTAGTATACCTTACGTTCCTAGGGAAGTAGTGATGCCTCGCTTTGGCGTAGCCCATCACATACGCGCATTAGTTCGGTAAGTGTTGTTCTTGGAACGACAAATTTTAGCTCAATATTTTAAGGGACCTAGGGTTTCTATGTTGGTTAATTTAAGTGAACTTAACTAATCATCGCAACATTTGAAATCCTAGACATGCATCTAAAATTCAAATATATATATAAGCACAACATATATAAGGCATAAATTTGATGCATTTGACAACTAGCATGACCCCATGAAATCTTCAAATCTTCAAGGGCCTTCATCTTGGCTCGTCTTCACCGAAACGCCGTCTTGAGACATCTTGGCCAAAATAAAATTACTAGCTACTACGACTAAGATTAATCTAAAGTACAAAAATACTTCACGGTACGCAGACCATATTTAGATTTACAAATATACGTAACAGAACGCAGTTCGTATTTTCTATCCTAGTCGGGTCTCACTAGTTGCCATTTTTCTCAAAACCTATTTTGAAACAATCTTTCATTCACCCATTCACTATTTGTGAATGGCCCATGCATTTTACGAGATAATACAAGTAAACACGCAAAACTAGTAACTAGTCAAAGTTGTTTAATAAATTATGTATTACTAAGGTGCAATCTGTTCACGTAATTAGCTAAGCTCCCACTAAATTCCGCATCAAACTTAATCAATCCAATTAATTAAGTCGGACCCAAATTTGTCAAAATCAAAAAATTTGCAAGAGCTGGAAAAATCGAGGTCTGACCTCGTTAAATTAATTACATAAATATTTAAAACGGCAAAATTTTCACAAAAACACATAGCCCGAAATTAAGCCAAAAACGCCCACTCGTATCCCAGCGGGCTGTGCACCATGGCTGCTAGGCAGCCTAGTGTTGCGTGTGGTGCTGGCTGCTAGCAAGCACGCCTAGCGCAGCATGCTCTGCTAGCTAGCACCAGCAGCACGCTAGGCATACTACGCATGCTAGTTGCTCGCTGGCGCAGGCAGCAGTGGGCTGGCTGGCTGGGGCTTTCTGTCTCGCTGCCCAGTAGCACGCACAAGCCTTCAGCAGCCTAAGGCCACGGATCCAGCAATACGCTAGCCCGCAACAGCAGCCCTCGGTACACATTGCACAACAGCATCATGGCTTGGCCCCTATGCGCAGCATAGGCAGCCTACATGCGGGCTGATGGGCAGCCCGGTTAGCCTAGGTGACGCTTGGGGTTTTTTCCTTGATTTGCGTGCATTTTCTCAGGATTTTAATCCCGATTTACGTGCGACGTAAAATTAATCTAAGTTTATTTTAGAATTAATTTAGGGCAAAATGAAAATAAAATAAGTCCAAATTAATTCAATTAAAATTTAAATGGTGCAGAAGCCTAATTTTCCAAAATTACCTTGGAATATTTTAGGTCTTTCTTGATGCTTAAAATTGAAAGAGCAATGTCCATAATTAATTTAACCAATATGCAAATTAATAATGGCTTTGACAAATAGGGAAGTTGGAAAAATAAACGAATCATCCAATGAAAATTTTCCAACTTTTGAACTTGTGTAAAATAATAAGATTACATCTTCCAATATGAAGATTAATCAAAATAATCACAAGCATTTGAACTTGAGGATTTTAATCAACCAATTATGAAAAAATCCAAAGTTAGTTCAACACGGAATTCAGGATTAAAGTTTCAATCATTTAAACATTTAAAGATTAGATCTTCAACATACTAGGAACTTAAAAAATTACATATTCACAACAAGTATTCACACGTTAATGCAATTTATTTTCATAATTGTGAAAAACAAGTTTATGTGAAAGAGAACATATCAACTTAAGCACATATTATAACTCCATAAACATGCTTAAAAGATATTTAAATTGTAGTAGATTTGGGATGCAATAATGCATTTAATCTACCCTTGACATGCTTGCATTAATCAAGGCATAAAAGATTTAAAATTTACGTTGAAAACGAAAAAACCCTCAAAAAACTGTGTTTCGGTTCGAATTTAGCTTCTAGACAGTTTTTCAACGAGGGTTGGAACTGATTGAGAACGTCAATTCCACCCAAAAAACACTATTTTTGAGCCAAAATCTGGGTTCGACAACCAAAAAGAGAAAAATACAAGTTTTAAAACTATTTTGAAACGAGCTTCTAATCCAATTAGAAAAGCAAAACCAGAATTTAAATCTACTTTGAAACACCTTAATTAATAAATAATTGCAATAATTAAAAGGAGCGCGGCTCCGATACCACTGTAGGGTTTCGTAGTGACCCTCTGTACACGGAAGAAAACCCACCAAGACCCGCCCCGATAACTAAAGCAATTAAAGCATGCAAATATAATTAATACATAATTAAAAGAAGAAGGAATAAAGAATTATACCCTAGACGCGTGCTTCGCTCGCTAAAAGAGCTCTTACTTCAACCTCGCAAATGCAAGGCCTCCGACGGTTTGTACCCTCGAACCTGACCCGATCGTCCTAAGTCCCGAAGGTTAGTCGGGACCCGAACAAAATATAAACTTTGGAGTTTTATGAACTTAAGGTATTCTCAACAATGGAGATGCCTATTAGTTCCACTCAAGTGTGTATTCCCAAAATCCCACTCAAGGGGTATTTATAGAGAATGGGGACTTGAACCCCTTGTACATGATCAATGTGGGATCATGTGCAATTGTGAAAAATTTATTTAATTCTAAATTAAATAATTAATCAAAAGCAATCACCATGCAACAAGTGTCAAGGGGAGAGAGAGAGTTAGGTGAGGACCATGTCCATAAGGGGCACCATTACCTTGCTCCCCAAGGCATGCTCCAAGCATTGGTCCCCACCTCTCACAAACCAGCACCAAGCAAGGCAGCTGGGCTGGCTGCCAGCTAGCACGCCAGCACACCATCCAGCTAGCCCTAGCACGCACTGCCAGCACGCACTGGCACTAGCATGATGTTGGGCTGCTGGGCGCGGGGCGCTGCTAGCGTGGTGCTGCTGCCTAGCTGACGCGCATGCACACGCACACGCATAGCCTTGCTAGCTGGTGCGTAGTGCTGCTGCCTAGCCCTTCTCGCACACACACTCGCATAGCCAGCATGCGTGCTGCTAGCGAGCCACGCATGCTGGGCATTGCCTTGCCAGCCACGCGCACAAGCATGTTATGCTTGGTGCTGTGCTAGCGATGCACACGCACATGGCTACGCTGCCTAGTGTTGTGTTGTGTGCTGCGATGGTGAGCTGTGCGAAGGCACACACGCACGCACACGCACGCCAGTGCCTAGCACTGCGATGGTGCTGTAGTGTGCGAAGGGCTGCGATAGCACTTAGGCACGCATGGCGCGCCTAACACACACATGGTGCGCCTAGACTTGCGATGAACTAGCCTAGCCTAGCACTCACATGGCTAGGCCAATGTAAATGTGAGTGCTAGGCTATGCTCGTACTTGTTGCTTGTGATTTTGCGACGCTCGGTTTTGACGCCCTAGGCTCGATATCCGACGTCTATGTTCGTAAAACTTCGACGACTCATTGAATCCTTCAAATTGATTCGTCGTCTCGGATCGGTTTGTTCGATTGGGTTCGACCCGAAGGGTTCAGTTAAGATTAAGCTGTGATATTAATTTTACCTTAATATTACTGATCGGAAGCGGCCTCCACCTAGGCATTCCAATCACTTGACCTTATTGAAGAATTAGCTCTGTAATAATTCTGAACCCTCTATCAGAATTATACACTTGTTGGAAGGACACCATTCCTTTCGGAAAGTAGGTACAATACTCTCCCAAGTAGTAGTTTCTTAGAAATCCATGAGAAAGAACCATTGTTAGCACACCGGTTGTAATGAAAAAGAGAAAATCGAAGGGAAGATTTTCTTGTCAATCCCCTTGATTTCCATAATTGTTTCAAAAGCTCTCAAGTGGAAGTAAGAGTTATCCGTGGGCTTGAACATAGGAATTTCAATGGTAGAGAACTTGTTAAAGGGAATGGTGTCCTTCCAATAAGTGTATTATTCCGATAGAGGGTTCAAAATTATTAGAAAGCTAATTCTTCAGTGAGGTCAAGTGATCAGAATGCCTAGGAAGAGGCCGCTTTCGATCAGTAATATTAATGTATAATTAATATTACAGCTTAATCTTGACTGAACCCTTCGGGTCACTCCCAATTGAGTTACCGATCCGAGGCGACAAATTAATTTAAAGGATTAGATGAGTCGTTAGAGTATTACGAACAAAGCCGTCGGATGTCGAGCTTGGAGCGTCGACATCGAGCATCATAAGTCGAGTCGAATTTAGAATTCGACGAGACGAGAAATCAAACAAGTGACAAGTTTGAGCTAAGCTGAAGCCTCGCATTGGCCTAGCCATGCGAGTGCTAGGTTAGCCTAGGCCTCGCACCATGTCGAGCTTGCTAGCAGCGCATGCATGCTAGCAGCACTGGCTAGCTAGATGGTGTAGCATGGCCAGCATCGCTGGCGCACTAGGCTTGCTAGCATGCTAGTACTTTTCACATAGCAACACTTCCGCAAGCATCGCAAGGCCAGCAACACGCAAGTCCTTTCTAGGCCTTGCTACCGCAAGCATGCAACGCATAGCACTCGCACAACAGCTCGCTATGCGTGCTTGTGTTATGGGCTGTGCATGCGTGCTTGCTAGCGAGCAGCACCAAGCAGTAGCATGCAAGCTGGCTGGGTTGTGCGTGCTAGCGTAGCAGCACCTAGCACTATGCCAATCGCATAGCAACACGCACCAAGCAGTAGCAGCAGCATGCATGCGTATGCATTGGCTGGCTGTGCGCTGGCTGGCTGCGCATGTGCTGCGTGCTGGCTGGCTCGGCTGCCCAGCCTTGGTGCTAGGTGTTAGCTGGAAGCCTAGGTAGCCAAGGCAGGCTGCTAGTCAGCCAAGTGGCGAGGTGTGTGCAGTTTTGTGCGGGGACCGAAATTAAGGGGGTTGCTTGGTGAACAAGGGTTTGGTCCCCCCCCCCCTAAATGGTCCTCACCTACTCTTGCCCTTTATGTGGCACTTGGAGCTTGTTGATTTCCTTGCGTTTTTATTTTGTTTTTGATTAAAATAAAATTCAAGAATATGTAAATCTCCCACATTGATGGGAGAAGGGAGATCTAGTCTCCCTTCCCTATAAATACCCAAGTTTTGGGTTTGGGAAAAATCACTTGAGTTGAACTCAATAAGGCATCTCCCTATAGGTGAGAAAACCTTTAAGTTCGTAATACTCTACTCTTTTCTAGGTCTATCCCCGAATAACCTTCGGGGTAGAGGCCGTTCGGGTCGGGTCTCGAGGGTGGACTCCATCGGAGGCTCTCGCGCTTGCGGAGCTAAGGCTTTGAAGTCCGAGCTTTATAGGAGCGAAGCACGCGTTGAGGGTAAGAATGTCATATCTCTTTCTCTTTCTTTTGTTGTTTAATTATGTGATTGCATGCTTAGTTAATTTAATTACTGGGCGGGTTTCACCTCCGCATAGTGTAGGATGCTACGAAACCCAACAACGGTATCGAAACTGCGCTCATTTTAATTATTATAACTAATAATTAATTGAGCTGATTTAAAATAGATTTAAATTCTGGTTTTGCATTCTAATTAAATTAGAAGCTAGTTTTAATTAGTTTTAATCTCGTATTTTGGCTGACAAACCCAGATTTCGACTCAAAAATAGTGATATTTGGGTGGAATCGATGTTCTAAATCAAGGGTTGTTTAGAAGCCAAAATCCACCCAGAAACATGTTTTTTGAAGGGTTTTTCGTTTTTGACGAAATTTTTTAAATCTTTAAACCTTGATTAATTATGGCATGTTAAAGGTAGATTAAATGTATGGTTGCATCACTAATCTACTGCAATTATAAACCTTATTAAGCATGTTTATGAAGTCATAATTGGTGCTTGATTTGGTATGCTCATTTTTCACATAAACTTGAAATTTCACAATTTTGCAAATTAACTGCTTCAAGTGTGAATGTTTATGGTGAATGTGTAATTTTGAAGTCCCTAATATGTTAAAGATCCGATCTTTAATTGTTTATTTGGTTGGAACTTTGATTGCTAAATTCCATGTTGAACTAATTTTTGGATTTAATCATTTTTGGGTTGATTAAAGTCCTAAAAGTTCAAAACTTGTAATTGAAATTTAATTAATCTTCATATTGGAAAATGTAATTTTTCAATTATACACAAGTTAGTGTTGAAAATTTTTCATTAGATGAATGGGTTTATTTTTCCAACCTCTTTAATTTTGTCAAATCTCATTATTAATTTATGTATAGTTAATTAAATTATGAGTATAGCCCTTCAATTTTGTAGCATCAAGATGGACGGTAGTGGGTAGATAATGGGTGACAATGATGGTATGGTTGACATCTGCCTTAGAGTGGAAGGTACTTTTGTCCCTAAAAGAGTTAGCAAAGACAGGCAGCTGCTGTGTTGGTGTGGTGGTTGGTGTTACTGGTACTAGAAAGTTCAGGTTTCTAAGTTGGATGTGAATTTGGTTAGAACAGCTGCAATTCATGGATTTGCTAATGGTGATATGGCTATGCCTATGCATTACAACTGTTGGTATAGGCAGTAGGGGGAAACCTTTAACACTGGGAAAAGGGAACTAGTTAACAGTGAAGAAGTTAAGGGCCTTTTAGAGAAAGTAAATGCAGAGGGGTATGTTGAAGTTTTTGTAACAGCACAAGCTCCTAGTAAGCCCATAAAGGAGGCCCAACCCAATCCACCAAAGACAAATAAAAAGGGCAAGAAGGTAGGAAGTTCAACTATTGTGAGTGTTAGGAAGAGCCGTAGGTTTAAGAAGATAAAAACTAAATAAAGGGAGGAGAGTCCACCTACGGAGGTATTTGTCACAAAGAAAGGGAAATAGAAGGTTGCAGAAGTAGGAGCCTCTAGTTTTGCAAATGAAAAGGCTAAGTTGAAAGGGAAAGCCTCAGCAAAGGCTAAATTATTGAGGTTTGATGATGAGGAGGATGATGGAGGTGAAGGATCTGGATATTCAAGTTCAGATTTGAGTGATGAGAACCAGGTTGGGAACCTGGTGAAGAAGAATATGATGAAGGGGATGAGGAATGTTATATTGAAAGGTCAAAGGAGACCTTGGACAAGGTGAACAAAAGCCTTAGGAAATGTTTGGGGAGTGAAATAGATTAGGGGGTTGTGCTTGTTAAAGATAAGAGGTCAGAGTTGAGGGATGACTTGGATGTTGGAAAACTGAAGGTGGAGCTAGAGACTGATGGTGATTCAGATGATTCAAGGAGTTTGTGTGGATCTGATGAGGAAGAGGACTTTGCTCCATGGTTTAATGCTGCTGTGGACTTTGACAACCCAATCCAGTTGAAGTTAAGTCAGAAATTCAGTAATGCTTCAATCGTAAGGAGGGCCTTAAGACTTCATGTCATTCAATAAAGGTATGAGTTCTACTACTTGCATAATGACAGTACAAGGATTACAATTCAGTGTAGGCATAGATGTGACTGTGAGTTCAATAGTTACACCTGTAGAATGCCTGCTTGTACATGTGTGGGGGGAGTAAAGTGTCATTTCAAGGTGTTTGCATCAAAACTTGTTAAGCAGCAAACTTGGCAAATTAAAAGCTTGAAATTAAAACATACCTGCTTCAGAGTGAAGAAGAACAAGATGATTACTGCTGAATATATAGCATAGAGGTATCTAGAAGAGTTTAGGAGTAACCCTGGTTGGAGAATTAAGGAGATTAGGGCTAAGATTTTGAATGATTTAGGAATTGAAGTGACTTATTTTAAGGCATGGGTAGCTAAGTGTAGGGCAAAACTGATCATATTTGTTTCAACTAGGGAGCAGTATGCAAGGGTGTGTGATTACGGGAAAGCTATGATGAAATTGATTTAAAGAATGGTTCTTGAATAATTTAGGCTTGTGCACTATTAAAATTGAATTTAATTAAGTTGGACTTGTTTTATTTTCATTTTTGCTCTAAATTGATTCTAAGATAAATTTAGAGTTAATTTTTATCACATAAAAATCGAGAATTAAAATCCCGAGACAAGTGCACGCAAATCGAGGCAAGGATTGCTCAAAACACACCCCTGGGCTAGCCGGGCTGCTCACGCAACCCACATGTGGCTGCTAGGCTACCTTGCCCCCCTCCCTTTGGTGCACAAGTGTGTGGCGTGTGCAAGCTAGTGCTCACTTGTTGCTGCGTTTTAGTTGCTATGTGCGTGATTGCTGCGTGGTGCGTGGCTGCTGGAAGATGCTCGCAAGTGCTGCTGGGCAGCAAGGCATGCGAGCCCCAGCAAGCCCAGCCACACGCTGCCAGCAAGGCACGCAAGCAGGTATGGCATGCTGCGATGTTGCTGGTGCCAGCAACCGTAGCATGCTGTGCTAGGCAGACATGCCTGCGCCCAAGCACGCACAACCGTAGCCTAGGTGCCTAGCAAGCCTATCCCCGTGGCTTTGATGCTAGGCACTAGGGCGTGTTATGGGCTATCATTTTGCGTAATTAGGCCGTTTTAATTATTTATTTAATTATTTTAACGAGGCTAGGCTTCGGTTCCTCCGGCACTTGTAAAAAAATAATTTGACAAAATATGGGTTAACCGGCTTAATTAATTGGATTAATTAAGTTGGATGTGGAATTTAGTGGGAGCTTCGTTAATTACTAGAATTTATTGCGTTTGATCACATAATCGATAAACAAATTTGACTAGTTTTAATTAAGCGCGTTAATTGGATTAACCACCTAAGTTAGTTACTAGTCTGCGTGTGTTATGTATTGTTACTTGTTTATCGTTTTAAAATGCATGGGCCATTCACAAATAGTGAATGGATGAATTGAATGTATAATGCTACATAGGTTTTGTGAAAATGGCAACTAGTGGGACCCGACTAGGATAGTAAATACGGACTATGATCCACTATGTATTTTTGTAAATATAAATACGGTCTGTGTACTGTTGCGTATATTTGTACCTTAATATTTCGATTAATCCTAGTTGTAGTAACTAGTAATTGCATATTTGGCAGAGATGTCTCGAAGATGGCGTTTCTAAGAAGTCGAGCCAAGAGGATGCATCGAAGACCCTTGAAGATTTGAAGACTCAAGGGGTCATGCTAGTTGCCAAATGTATCATTTACTTATGTTTTATATATAATTGTGTTTATATATGATTGAATGGTATGATAGATGCATGTTTAGGATTTCAAATATTGCGATGATTAATTAAATTCACTTAAATCAACCAACATAGAAACCCAAGGTTCCTATAATATTGAGCCAAATTTGCCATTCCAAGAATGACACTTATCGAACTAATGCGCGTGGTGTTGGGCTACGCCAAAGCGAGACATCACAGCTTCCCTAGGAACGTAAGGTATACTAGGTATACAAGTCATCTTGGTTAAGCTTAACGATATCAGTATGGAGTCCTTAGATGTCGTGGCAATGGAGATAAAATGTCAAGGAAGCATTAGATGCGACGTTTTATCGAACCAAGAGTAGCTTAGAGCTATTAGCA
The DNA here is from genome assembly GCF_001683475.1 of Chenopodium quinoa. NCBI lineage: Eukaryota > Viridiplantae > Streptophyta > Magnoliopsida > Caryophyllales > Amaranthaceae > Chenopodium > Chenopodium quinoa. The sequence continues at coordinate 2,439,892 of NW_018742903.1, forward strand.
ATTAGATTGCTTACCTTAAAAATGTTAAGTGTTAAGACAAGCCAAAGCATGCTTAATCACTTTCTGATTTTTGGGATTTCGGAATCGTTTTATTCTTGCCTAAAAGGGACAAATTTTAATGCGTGGATAAGACGTGTAATAAGATTGAAAGTTTGCATGTATGCTTTGAATTTCAAACTTATTATGTTATGAACTTGATAAATGGTTATACTTTGCACTTATATTTGTAGAATTCTAAATCAAATTATATTGTTTTCAATGATTGGTAAAGGAAATCTTTTGAGAATGGTTCTCAAAGAATTGAAAGGCATTTCTAAAATACAACCTCTCATAATTGACTCTTATGACTTAAGTCCGAAAGGACGGTTGGATATCATGTATTCAAAATATTGGGTAGTTTTGATGTATATGAAATATTGAGTTGAAAAACTCATTGTCAATAGTTGACAACCAACATATCTTTTCGCTTCATACACAAATGAGTAGGACTCATTAACAATTCAAGTACGAATTGAAGGAAAGATGTAACTTTGTTTCACGGCGCATTAGATGCTTAATTATGCCTAACAAAGTGTAAAGGTCAAGGCACTTAAAAAAATGGTTCTTAAAGTTATGAGATAGTGTATAATAAGAAATATAGATAACAAAGAACAAAGGAAAGGAATAAGATTCCTTTTCTACCCATGAGTTCATGTTATTATGGTCAACTTACCAATTCGTTATCTTCATAAGTATTGGATATTGCTTGAGTGTTCCACTTTGAAAGTGACCTCAAACCATTGAAGTCAAGCTAAGTTATTGACTTACAAGCTTAGAATGAAGCAAGTAGTTGTACATCAGTTGTAAGGGCATTTGTTTTGTTTAAAGTCTTTTTAAGCCAAGGCTGGAACAAATAATGGTTATTGTGTTCCATAATCAGCAAATGATCCGTTTACACATGGAAATACTCACATTCAACGTAATGGTTATTGTGTTCCATAATCAGCAAAAGAGCAATAGTTGCGGGTTTTATTTGAATGGCATGATTGTCTAAGCCATGAGTCAAGAATGCTAGATTATAAACAAACATTTCCCTAACATGAAAACTCACAAGGTTCAAGTCATGGACATTATTTGTGTTCCTAACATCTTTAGCAATGTCACATCGACAAGAACGTACTCAAGGCTCTATTAGATAGACTTTTGGTAGTTGATCGATTCAAAATCGTTCTAAGGCAAGCAAGTCTTACTTGTTGAAATCGACAAAGAAAGGAGCTATTGTGCTTGGTATAGACAATTGACTCTGAAAGCTAAATAGAATTCCATTACTTTAACGTCTCACAAGAATCTGAAAGACTGTGGCTACATTCATCAAATGTGAACAAACTGGACCTTGAGTAGCTCAAATGTTCAGTGAAGTATATAATTGACTTGGCAAGATATCAAATCCGAAATAGACTCCATGTTTGTAAATCATGTTTGGAACTTGATTCATTTGCACGAAGGGTGAAAGACCTGTCAATCGAAAATAAGTTTTCAAGGAGAAAACTGACAAATGTGAAATGCATAATGCATATATAGCTAGATTGGTTGAAAAGGATACAATTAATTCATGGTGTTGATTTTAATAAAAACCTATTCACCAATCGGAACGCTTAAGTCCTTTCGTGATTATTTCAGCAAAATTGCGTATATGAAATATGACAAAATGGATAATGAAACTGCCTTCCTAAAAATGGATTTTGGAAGAGACTATGGAAATAGTCTAAGGGATTTGTAATTCTAAATAATGCTGAATTTGAAAGCAAGCTCAAGATATCCATTGTGGGATTAAGTGAAGCATTGTATGTAGGAATTGGAACATGTATTCTCATAAAGTTAATAAAAGGCTTGGCTTATGGAGAATCATAGAAATTCTTATGAACAAGAAGTTTAGTGGGAGCAAGAGTCAATCTTGAATGGTCCAACAAGTAGAACTCTATTGTGAAATGAATGTCAAATGCTAAATGCTTAGCTTTGAAATGAGTTTCGACAATGGACCAAGCAAAAGGCAATACTTAGTACATAGTGGGAATTAAGATCTATTGGATAAACTTAATGAAATGTTTAAACGAGTAGAGGAATTTACTGTGTTAAACATGAAGGAATTGGAAAGGCTTTCGACCCATATGTATAATATTTGAACTAAGTATAAGCTGGGCAAATACTAAGTCAAACAAGAAAGACTCTAGTAGAGACATTCAGCCGTATCACCTAGTAAATAGTTTAGCAAGACTCGGTGAAACTGGATGAGCTAAATGGTCATATGAATGGAACAATATTGGGAATAATTCTGCAATTAAAACCATCATGTATGCTATGATATTGAGTCGTCACTCAACTTACATGCTTAGAGCATGAGAAGTATAAAATACCAATCAATTTAAATCTACGTGATGAATCGTTAGATTATGATCAAGAAAAATCCAAAGTACTTTGATAAGTAAAAAGGGATAAGTTCTTGACGCATGTAAACAAATGTAATTTAAGAATTGATGTTGCAAGCACATCCTTAGCAAGGATTAGATCCTTAATAAGGAAGCCGTTTATAAGCACGAGCTAGAATGCGTCGTGGCTTGAGAATGGTAACGTGGACGCGCATCCATGTATAATGTGCGGAAATTTAAGGTAAATTTCCATAATTACAAGTGATTAGGGTCTCCCAAATCATTGTGAGCCGTTTGGAATGAAATCCGAGCAAAGCACCATCAGAAAGTCTACTGAAATATATGTTGAGAATATTGTTGCCTAGAAGGCAATAATAAGAAAGTGTTCAATGGAAAGTTCATTGTCAAACGTTGATGATTGTAGCTTGTCAAGTTGAAGGATCTCAAATCATGAAAATTAGTGGGAGCCATCACTTGGACAATAAATCCTAAATCACATATGATCCATAACACTCTTAAAATTTTATCATCTTATTATGAAATTGTTCGATAATGAAGATGCTAAGATTTGCAAAGTAATAATAACTAAACCTATGCAATAAGTAAACGACAACATTCACCAGAATTGCATGAAAGAAATCAAGCATATTAAATATGGGTGTGATTTCTATAAATGTTTTGTGAAGAGTGTTACTCTTGCACTAGACGAAAAAGGTAATTTGGCACCGGTTAAAACCCCCCCTAAGGCACCGGGTTGAACCGTTGGGGATTTGAGGGATGCCAAATCCTCAAAAAATTGGCACCGGTTAACCGGTGCCAACTTCAAACGCGCGAATTTTTTTTTTTATTATCAACACTATTGGCACCGGTTTTAGGCAAGAACTGGTGCGAAAAACTCCACTTTAGGCACCGGTTCTTGCCTAAAACCGGTGCCAATAGTCTCAACAAAAAATTTAAAAAAAACTTTTGGCACCGGTTCTGGTACAAACCAGTGCCAGAAATACCCCAAAACTTTTGGCACCTTTCTTGCATTAGACTTAAAACAGGGACCGGGACAACACCTAACACAAAGCCAAAACTACGGAGAACAAAACAAAAAAACAGCAGCCCAAAAAGACTTCCTGAAATGTGAGAAGTCCTGCGTGGTGGAATGCACGAGCTATATTATACATGGCTTCCTGAAATGACTTGGATTAGTACTACAGTCTCATATGAGTGACTTTAAGATTATGCACACAAAGTAAAAGACTTATTTATTAAATTGGTATTACAAACTTAGAAAAAACATTAATATTAGGCAATCAGATAATATTTATTAATGTAATAGACTTGTCAACTTTTCTTCATCCCTGAACAAGTTTTCTTATTTGACAACACCAGCTTACCTGGCTATTTTCACAAAGTCGCAGATTGTTGTAAAGGAAAGCTAAGCCTTGTGCAACACACTGATGCTTGTTTTGAAGTCTATGTCCAAGGGCTAAATTGATAGAAAAGACAGACTCAAGGCATGAATCAAAGCTAAACAGACTTCAAAACACACGCCAAATCCAGAATTTAGCAAGGCACACAGAGAAGAAACAGACAGAAAACCAGGCCAGCAAGAAAAACAAACACTACAGAAGTCAGGGCCTGTAGTTCAAGGAATTCTAGGTAGATGTGATAGAAATGGGGAAATATAAAGGCTTTACCACAGAGCCAAATTGGTATCTAGATAGCTAGGTAGCTTGATTTTATAGCAAAATTTTTTTACCTGAAATCATACTTCACACTGTTTTAGGATGTACAAATCTAAAATTATCACTTGTGATCGTGCTACAGATGTACAAATCTAAAATTATCACTTGTGAGATAAGTTTGATAATATAAGCCCTTCAGTAGCTCTGTATAATCTGGATTTTCACTTGAATTCTATTATTCTTCGTGATCTTACACTCTAATTTAGAAACACGGTTAACAACCTAACACCACCACAAAAAAAAAAAAAAAGAAAAACAAAAGAACGCTTAACAATTAAAACCAGTTTGGGTTTTTCTCTCCTATGATATCAGAACCAATAATTTGCCTTTTTTTTTAAAAAAAAAATAGCCTATATTCATTCTGCTAAAGTGACCTTGTGAAACATGTTAATTCTGGTTATATTGCAAATTACATTTCCTAATTCATACTCTGTAACCACTTAGCTTAAGCCAAAAGGAAAATAGAAGCATGACAAATAAAGAAGATATGACCCGATGTAATGACGTATCAACAAAACAGATTCATCACTACACAAACAAGGAGCAACGAGGGATTATTTTATTCCTCTACTTAGAAGTAAATAATGTCACAGAAGTTTTAAGTAGTAGCTTCCTATCTGAAACATACAAAAACTTTAGCTCTAGTGCTTCAGATTGTGCATTTTAATCAATAAAGACAGAGGTAGTAGGTTGGATTTGGGCAATCATAAATATTGGGACTTAAGGCATAGATGTTGTATGGTCTTTGATAGGGTGAATTCTGAAATACTTTAATCAATAAACCACAAATTTTCAAACTACATCATATTTCAATAAATATAATTAACACAAGCGGGATCCCAGTACAAAATTTTATGACTGATCAACACTATCATCCTCATACTAAGAGGATTGATGGTCTTGATACATAATTAATATCCGAAAAAAAATAAACATTTTTTATTGGTGGAACTTTCACAAGTCTTCATTATTATAGGATAGAGATGCATTAAGTATTTCCTTTAATTATAGTGATACAATGTTGCATATGAAAATTCAATTAATATATAGATCATATCTCACGAGTGTCTTTTATGACGATAGAATTTTAAGAAGCTCCAATTTTAGACACTGATCTAATAAAAAACAGTTCCCTATCCTACAAGTAAATAGATAGAATATTACAATATATTAAACCCTGTAAGTAAATAAATATAATATATTAAATTTTGCAAGTCAACGCCTATGGCAAGCAGTTGTTTCTATATTACAAAATTCATAAGCCTTGTCAATGTTCCACAGCACAAGAGCTGATCTGAATTAGCAATAAACTTGGAAACCATCCCCTATTCTGTCCTAGAAGATTACAGGATAATCTCTGATAGTTTATAGAATATGCAGATTGTAGACAGTTAGAGAACCGAAGCTCAAATTGGTCAAAAACTCAAACATGCATGTTGGCCACTACACAAATAGCAAGTGAGTAGAACAAAGACAGAGGTAGTATAGAGTAAAACATGCATGCACTCCCAATCTGATTAATTGCTTCTACAAATCTACTAACAACTGGTGGTTGGTATAGAGTAAAATGAGGTATGCATGTTAGCATGTACTAACTCTTTTCCAGTAAACTAATTAGAGAATATATCCAAGAATAAATTTATGTCAATAACAAATTAACAAGTACACAAGCACCAAGTAAATATCAGTTATATATGTTGTACTACAATTCAAATAACATAGATCCAGCCTATTTGACATTTGATACATTCAGAAAGCTATATGCTACTTGAGAACTGCTAGTTTGCTAAATGCTACGGAGTATAACAGAAATTACTGTTTACTTAAATATAAGTTTTCAACTATTCTATGTTTTATAGCTCATTTGAAATATATTGAGGGTAACTAAAGAAAAAGAAAACAAACAGTGGCAAAATGAATTGAATAAAAAAGCAAATGGATACAGAAATTTGTCTTAAAAACCTTCACTAAACAAAGCTAACAATGGAATTAGAAAGACTCATGCTCATCCAATTAGATATGAGATACTGTTAAAATCAACACCAAAAGTCAAGAAAAGAGATGTAGCCATTATGAGCATTAACATGAGGGTTCCTTACATCATATAAAACCTGTGAGTTATTTTGTCCATATATGTCGAAATATTGATCGGATTACTTTAAGGTCGAGTCGGCTTACTTTTCTACGCATCTAATTAAAAACCCCTGTCATAGTGATAACTGATAAACCCTTAAAAAAAACCTTGACCTAATTAGCATGAATAGCGATCTCTGCAATTCCTCATAGCAGCTACAATGTAAGCTAAGTTTGACTGATTTTCCAATCTAATTATTAATGAAAGTTTTCACATAAACAAAATTTGAGTTTCAATATTGCTGTTTACAAGTGATGTGTATAGCAACTATAGCCCCTGTATCATAGACGATGAAACTCTACTGGTTCTTTAATAAGCAGGAAAAAAAGTTCTGTGATCTTAAACAAAGGAAAACTAAAGGTCTTACCCCCTTATAAAGTTTGGTAAATGATGTAGTAATTTTAAAACAAGTGAAGAATCACTCCCTACCTCGTCACATAGCTAAAGAATTAAGAGGTAAGACACGTCTAGATTGGCCTATATACATTACCAAAGCACCCATAGAACTTTTCGAAAAAAAAAGTTGTTCTATATATTTTTAATCCTTATGGCTTATGCAATGTCAAATTCACCAAACATAACTGTAGAAAATAAGAGAATAAATAGGTAGGAAAAGAGAAGTTAAGGAGTTTGAAGGCTTCAAACAACCAGCAGGCCATCTTAGAGATCCAGAGGAAAAACTATATAGTCTAATATTTGCCAACTAACTGATCTATACATGTGTGGAATGCCACCTTAAAGGTACTTAATTTACTTTAGTCATTATGGGAGTTCCGTATCATAAAACCTATTGTGTACTACCTACCTTGACATACAGCATAAGTCATAACCACCATACCTAATCTTTACACAACAAAAACTTCAATATAAACTACTTCTCTCAATAAACACATTACTCCTACATTTATTTTGTATAAATTCTCTTAATATTAAATAAATAATGTGCAGTAATTTAATTAAATAAGGAATACTTACGAGATGATGATGAAAATTAGAAATAAAGCCAGAACCCTAAAATTACAAAATTGAAAACCAAATCAACGACAAACCCTAGGTTCCGAAGAAATTCGGTAGATTAAGAAGACCACAATGGCCCAAATCTTACCTCGAAGCTGCTTCAATGGAGGTGAGAAAACTCAGAATGCGCTTCAATGGAGAATAGAGAGCACAAGTTCAATGGAGGAGAGAATATGGAGAGAGAAGGAGGTGCATGCAGCTTCTTCAACGGAGATAGAGAGCTCAAGAACGGCTTCAATGGAGAATGTGGGAATTCGGAGGTGGTGGCGTGGAAGAGAAGGTGAGAACGAGGGAAAAAACAAGTGTTGAAAAATTAGGGGGAAAGAAAAGAAGAAGAAGAAATACGAGAAGCCCGGTTTTTTGAATGGCACCGGTTCAAACCGGTGCTAACTACTATAGTTGGCACCGGTTAAAGACGAACCGGTGCCAACTCTATTGCTTTCTTTGGTTTTTTTTATCTTTTTTTTTTGTTGGCACCGGTTTGAACCAGTGCTAATTAGATTAGTTGGCACCGATTTTGGTTGGAACCAGTGCCAACTCTGAATTTTCCAATCCCGTCCATTTCTTTTGGCACCGGTTTTCAAGAACCGGTGCTAAAGGGGGGGTGCCTATGTCAAAATTTCTACTAGTGTTGAAACATTTGGGGAAAACCATTTATCATAAGATTCCATGGTGGAATAAAATTTTACTAATAAAATTCCATAAACTATTTAATTGTGGTTTAGAATTAAATAATGAGTCCATTCTATTTTAAAGAATATTCAATATAGGGTATCAAGACCATGTCTTGGATAAAGATCGAAACACCTGTTAAGTGAACATTGAATATTTCAATCGAAAATTATCCCTAATCAAGGTCATTTAAATGATGAAGATTAATGGCCACTTGAGATTAGTGTGTAGTATGATTTATAGCACCGTTTCTTGTGCTACGAGGACATGATTGTCATAAATCATTTGCACAGGTATTGGTTTAGAACTATACCGGATCGACCAATGAGAATACTTTAAGAGATTTAAAATCGTCATAAGTATATTTCTCATTATAGCTATCAAAACCTTTTTCCTCGACCATGAGTATTGTAAGTTATCTTGTTTGAGTACTAGTCCGTTTTGATGTTGTCAAACGTCTGCCGTAAATGGGGATTATAACAGCAACACTCAAGCAGCTAGGTCCTCTTAGTAAGGAAAGCTCACAGTACAAGACTGGGAATGTCCCCCTATTATTAACAATGGGGAATATGTCTTTGTTGTTTACAAGGCCTTTCGAAGAGCAAGACTGTGAAAATGCATGGCCGTGCTCAGATGGATTTTAGAAATCATCTGCTTATTGACAGTCGAACTCGGAAATTGAGAAACACTTCTCGACGCAATTAGGATGACGAAGAATCTTACCTTATAGTTCATGAAGAGCCGTTAAGCGACATAGGAAATGGCTTATACACTAATTGCACACTTGTCCGGAAGGACAAGTGGGAGATTGAAAAGAATGGTGTCCTTCCAACAAGTGTATTATTCCAATAGAGGGTTCAAAATTATTAGAAAGCTAATTCTTTAGTGAGGTCAAGTGATCGGAATGCATAGGTGGAGGTCGCTTCCGATTAGTAATATTAATGTATATTTAATATTACAACTTAATGTTGACTGAGCCCTTCGAGTCACACAAAATCGAGTAACCGATCCGAGGCGACAAATCAATCCAAAAATTAGATGAGTCGTTAGAGTATTATGAACAAAGACGTCGGATATCGAGCTTGGAGCGTCAAACCCGAGCGTCATAAGTCCAGTTGAGTTTAGAATTCGACGAGATGAGAAATTAAACAAGCGACAAGTTCGAGCTAAGCCGTACTATACCACAGTTTTGTGCAAATCGTCGAAGCCACAGTTCTAATGCTAAAAAATTAAATAAGTCGTCGAAGCCACCTGATATTGGGGGCTATGACACCCGAAAATATATAATGGGAGCTCGAAAGCCCGAAATATAGCCATACTATACCAGTTCAATGATGTCTTCAAGAATTTCCTAAACTAACTAGTTTTGTGCAAATCTTGAAACCACAGTTTTATAAGTGAATAATAATTACTATCAATTATTGTTATCATTGTTAAAACCAATTTTGCAACTTAAGCATGGAAAAAATAAATATGAGCTGCAAGAAAAATTTAATGCCATTATCAAAGTTCAAAATTTCAATCCTAATTTTAGTGCATAATTGTAGTCCTAGCACTTCAATTTACATTAAAGTCAACAAATTATAGTCCATTTGAGCAAGAAAGAAATAAGTTCAAACAAGAATTCGAACTAAAGGAAAACACGTATATGCTTATACATGCTCCTACAAGACTCAATACTTTACCATTTCACATGAACTTTGTTGCAAGATATTCCTTGAACATGTCACGACAACATAGAACGAACAAATTCATGAACAAGTTAAATCGAATACCTTAATTTCCAGAAACAGGGTTCTTCGTTCGACTTTGCCAATTTTATTGACCGAATTCAAAGTTTGGCACGATAAAAAAGGAGCAAGTTTTACTTTCCTTAGCTTCAAACAACAACGAAAATGGAGCTTTAAAGAAAGAGATAAAAAAAATGGCGAATGAAAAAGAAGAGCACAAACTACAAATCGCGCTTCTTACTGTTTTTTGTTGGTTGTACTATTTAAGTGTTGCGCATAACTTTAAAAGTTGTGCGAGCCTGTTGCGCGCAACTTCTAATATTACGCGCGACACCCTAGCGGGTAACTCTCAAAATTGCACGGGAATACTGGTAAGTTAAATGACCATTTCTCGGTTTTTGTTTCGTCTTCCTAACCAAACGTTTTAGCTCGTTAAATTTGCGCCTCTATAGGCTTTCTCGCAAAGTTTTCAAACCTTTCAAAAACCTTTTATTGCTTTGCATCTAGTAGTTTCTTTTTTTCTTTGATAACTTTTTACATCATCTCGCAAGCACACTGTGCACTATGCCTTCCCAAGCATACGTCTTGGACACTTTTGAAATGGCGCAAAAAATGTCACATAGTGGTGACTTACGTAAAAGCTCCCATAGACAGTTTGGGTTTTCCTGTAATTCCCTATCGAGAAATGCCACGTTTTAGTATTTTTGTTGTTACATAACAAAAATCGCATATATACTACGTAAAATTGTATAGCGTACATACTGCGTAAAATTGTATAGCATACATGCAGTAAAGTGCACTAGCAACGTGATCTACCTTCGTAAAAAACAGTAGAATCTTTTTAAGGCGTTAGCTTACGAATCGAAAAAGCGTGCCTAATAACGAGGCAATGCTACCCTCATTAAGGGACCATACACATACGGTAGGTATAAGGCAATCTTGCGTCACCGAAAATTTAGGGTGTCCGTCCACCCCCTGTATAAAGAACGGTAAATGCTAAGCCGTAATTTAGACATGTAACACCCCATAATTCTCTCTTATACTTAGTTTGGTGCGTGGCATCATAAAAATGAGAATCAAGAGGGTATTATTGTAATATCCAACCAATCCTATTGATTGAATATTACAGCGATTATCAAAGTATGACAACGGAAGACTTTACTCAAAAATAAAACTTCTTGAAAACTTATTTAAAATCACTTAAGTCAACTTACAAACGAAAACCATTAAAGGCCTCTTTAAAAACACTCCAAATTAAATAATCCTTCAAATATTGTTTTAAATAAACTAACATAATATTTATTCATCTAAATACACAAGAAACTCTCTACTCTCAAGTAATTCCCATGCCATCCCTTATCATACATTAACTTGAATCACAAGTGTGTATATGAATCATCATAGTTAAAGACATGGCAAGACAAAAAATACAACAAGTCAGCAAATTTAGAGTATGTACACTAATTTAAAGAACTAAAATTAATTAATTAAAACTTATTAAACGAACTCCAAGTTAGACTCATTAAACATCCTTTAAATAAAACTCATTGATTAAAAATAATTTAGACATGAAAGCACATAAACCAAACATTTCTACACAATTAATACTTTAATCGACATGACTTGGCTTACTTTAACACTTCACTTGACTTTAACTTTACTCTTTACTCTTTACTCTTTATTCTTTACTTGACTTACTTTACTTTACTTGACTTTAACTTTACTCTTTACTCTTTACTTAACTTACTTTACTTTACTTGACTAGGTACATGAACGAAAATCATGGGAAGCTGTGACAATACTTATTGCATTGTCCTCCGTCAACCCCACTACTTCTAATAGGAAAGGGATCACCTTTCCAATAAAATGGTGTATGCACTCCACCTCCACATACCACCAAAAACCTTGGGAATTTCACTAAAAACAGTAGTGCAACGTCTCAGACTACAACTAGGAGACTAAAGTTTAAAACATTAGACTCCCCCCGTACTTAATACCTGTAGGGATCCTTCCACAAGCATCATACCCTATAATTAATTAAGCTTGACTACTTACTTTAAATTCACATAGCAATTAAATAATTCTTTCTTGACTTTAATCACTCTCTAGGTGATTAATAAAAATAAACATGTTTGACTTAACTTGCTTGACTTTAATCACTCTCTATGTGATTGATAAAAATGAACATGCTTAGCTTAAATTGCTTGACTTAACTTTGAATTCATAATCATAATTTAATTCGCATAATAAAAATCATCACTTCACTTTACTTCACTTTATTATCATAATTCACATAATAAAAATTCTGAATATATACTAATAAAATCATGTGAATTAATCATACATATAATTAATTCTAACATGCTTTCAAACTTGCATTGAAATTCATACAGCATATAAACATGCATCTCATATATCAAGTTATAAATAAAAATGATCTAGGCCTCTCATGGACTCTATATTCTTCACATATTAATTCCCAAGCCTAACATGATACTGCTTGCGATAAAATAAATCTATCTAAACATGATACTACCTAGAGTGAGACTATGTGCGCACATACCTTGTGTAGCAAATACAATAACAAGCAAAAGCACTAGAACTCGTCTTCTACGAAATCCTCTCCTAAAAATCATAAATAAACCATAATCAATACTACTAACCAATAATTACATAATATAAAATAAAATTTCAGCATTATAAATAAAATAAAATCTCTTTTTATAAAGCTTTAAAACCCTTTTGAAAATCAAACCAATAAACTAATCAATACTACATTCATACTCTTTAAAACCCTTTTAAATTCAATGATAGATATTAATCAATCTACATGAATTTAAATATGAAAATTATCATCTAAACCCTTGAAATTAGATAGATAAAAATCAGAAAATTAAATTAGAAAAGAAAAAGAAAAGACGAAAACATTTTTTTTAAAATTATGGTTGGATACCACTCGCACCACACCACAGTGGCAGCAACGGCGGTTGTTGGCTGGCGCCTATGCTGACTGCACCGTGGGTTGTTGATAGAAGTGGTGGTGGGGGTGAGTGGTGCTCTCGGTCGGCTGCCTTCACCCTTCTTCTCTTTATTTATTTTTTTCCCAAAAACTTAAAATTTTAAAAATGCTTACTTGATTTCAAAATTCAACAAAAATTGAAATTTCATGGCTAAATGTGTTTATATAGTCCTCTCATTAAGTCATGCTTGCCATAAAATTCCTTGGCTTGCTCCTCAAGATTATTTAGTTGACATAAAATAAAAATAGAATTAAGGTAAGGATTTTGCAAGAATAATTGTTTTAAGGAGAGTAGGAAAGATGCTCTAGCAAAAAATAATTCTCTTGTCATAAAATCCTTTCTAGAAAATTCACTAAATAAGATGATCATCTTATTCCCTTAAATTTGGGTGATCATATTAATTAGTTTATATTTCTAAAAATTCATACATATTAAAGGAGAAGGGTTAGTTTCCTAAGAACTTAGTTAAATCATTTTTCTTTTCTTATTTTAAACTACTTTGATTGACTAATTAGTATTGTTTTTTCACATTAAGTAAGATTAATTAACTGATATAGTATTCTTTCGTTAATTAACGACTAGAATTGGAATAATTGATTGTTGTTTTATCACTTAAGTTAAGGCGAATCTTGTTTTATTTCTTATTCCTTTCACGATTTTGAATTAAGAAGAATAACGACATTCGTTAAAATGCAGACCTTTTGTATTTTTGCTTGTAAATAAAATCAACTAGCTTAATTTTTAGGAATCGTGTTTCATATATAATTTGGTAATGAAATTATGAAAAGGAAGAGTTAGTAGAGGTCGCATAGGGCTAGGATTGCGATTCTTGTCAAAAAGAACGTTTTCGTAGTACCCTCGCTCCCGAACTCATTTTTGGTACTAGTAAACAAATTTGGGCATGGGAACTTATGATTCATGCTAATTATCCCTTGAACTTTACTTGGGAGAAAGGTGTGAGCGAGGTTCATGAGTTTTCCTAAAACTCATTGGCGACTCTCTATTGCTTTCTTATAAAAAAAAGTAATGATTGGCTCATTTCTAATTCAAGGTCTCCCAAATAGCCATGAATTCAAATACTAATACACCCTAAAAAGTGTAGAGTCATAGGATTTTAAAGGGCCAAGGGCATAGAGGAAATGGGATCCCCAACGACTCCACTAGGGACTTAGAGGTTACAAGATTAGCTTTTGGTTATGGTTTAAGGTTGCTAATTTAGGTTACCTATGAATGGTAATGAAAGGCTAATTTGAATAATCTTTAGTAAGAGAGTGAGACTCGAACGCATAATATCTTCCTTTTTCACAAATGTAAAACCAAATTTGAATAATTTGAATAATGAAAGGCTAATTTGAATAATCTCTAGTAAGAGAGTGAGACTCGAACGCATAATATCTTCCTTTTTCACAAATGTAAAACCAAAATAAATAAGCAACATTACATCATGCATAATCATAGCACCTTTCAACCATTGGGGATTGGCTCATTGACTAGGGGTCACCAACACTAGGGTTCTATCCCAATATCAATAACAATCATCCCACCCATATCGCCAACAAAATGTTGGGAGAATCATCCGATGGGTCAATTCGTTGGGTGATTAATTCATGCATCGTTCTTAAGATATGGGCCACCCTCCTCACAATTAATGATATTTTTGTTCGACATGAGTTGTATCCAACATATACAATGTTGTTGGTAGGGAAAAACATTTGGAGCAATAGTGAAGGAATACACATTCAAACTCTCCATTCACTTCTTCCATTCAAAGCTCATTCCTCACTATTCTTATGGACTTTACATTCTTGAAGAAGAAAGATTAGGATTTTTCACCAATCTGTCATGATTCGATTTGATCTTTGTCTTAAGTTTCACCATTGATGATCGAGATTCCCCCTTGCATTGTTTCATTGATGCTTGTCCAATTTAAATAGCGTTGTGTGCCTTTCATCGATGTTGCTTTAAGTTTCCATCAAGGAATTTTAGAAACTTTCCCAAGTGATATTCTTATAGTTATTGAACAATGCACCATTTCTTTTCTTATTATGAGAGATTTCCATGCTTTCTTTGGATGCCAATCATCTTTGATTTCTGGAAGTTACAATTCCACGCAGCTTAAAAGATGTCCTCAGTCTTACATAGGGAGGCATTGGGCTTTAAGTTTATATGGGGCTTTCCTTTATTTCCTCTTCTTTGTAATCATTGGAAAATCGAGCTATATATGATTCAATGTGATAGAAAAATTGGTAGGTCTTAAGTAATAACTGCGTCCGAAAAGCTCGTTTTCCAACGCTTTAGAGCAAAATCCATCTACAATATTTCCCATATAACATGCATCATCCTCCTCTTATTGATCTATAGTTTGTCTTTATATAAGCCATACTATGAAAAGATAATCTAAAGAATGGAAAATCAATGGAGAAATAAAAGTGGAAAATAAAAGAAAATAAGAAAATAACTCCACCCAAACCAGACCCTAAACCAGATCTAACCACCTCCACCCAAACCAGACCTAAAACCTTACCCCTAAAACCCGATGCCACCATCCACCCACCCTAACCCACAATCTGCTTAACAAGAACGACCCAATTTTTATTTTAAATAAAAAAAGCAACAAATTGGAAAACAAAATTAAAAGAAAAAAAAAATTAAAAATAAGAATCTAGAATTCCAACACAATCCATCGAATTTAGCCTCAAATTTGGTTATATAAGGCCAAATTCCACCATGAAAACTCTAGATCTAGAGTTTTCATGGTCGAACTTTACCTTAAACCCATTGATTAGATTTAAAAAAAAAAGCCGGTAGAGGAGATAGAAATAGCAGCGAGTAAGAAGAGAGAGAGAGAGCACCGAGAGATAAAAGAAGAGAGATGAAGAAAGAGAGGGAGAGCGACTAGAGAAGAGAAAGAGAAAGAAAGAGGAGAGAGAGAGCACCGAGAGATAAAGAGAGAGAGAGAAAGGAAATGAAGGGAGAAGGGGATAAGGGGTAGGCGGCTAGCTATTAGTATTGTTAGGGTTTTTTTTTTAAAGAATGGGGAGCGCTTTAATGTTCAAACCGCTTCCAATCACAAAATTTGAAAGCGGTTTACTCATTAACCGCTCCCCATTTGTATGTTTCACTTTTTTTTGGCGGGTTTTTGTGGGTTTTTGGAAGCGGAATTCAATAACCGCTTCCCATTTTGGGCAGCCCAATTTCTATTTTCTACTAGTGAAAGTAGATAAAAGTTGCTGGAAATTTGTGTAAATCGAATAATTAATATGTTAATGTACTCTTTTTTGTAGGAGACTTTGGAGTAGGTGACTTCTAGCGAGTGTGACCGATTTAAGGCATTACTCGAGGTACGTATGCACATAGAACAACTTGATTATGCGTAGTGCCCTGATAAGACTTTATTTATATATGAAGTATGAGATTAGTAGCATGATTAGTGGTTATGATGCTTAGAATTTGTGTTTAGAGTATCCATGATTTTAATGCAAGCATGTAGATATGTTACTATGATCTTGATACAATTTGAAGTACGTCAGTCATGTTTGTATTATTTATTATTAGATATCAAGGAGGAATGTATTTAGTAAGCAAGACTTATAATTATTGAAAAGAGATAAAGTAAAATTATTGAGCATGATTCATGATTTATTTCTCACTCATATATTTATTGGAGTTGAGTCAAGCAAGTTAGTTATTTATTAGTCACTTATTTATATTGAGATTAATTGAGTCAAGGAAGGTTTATTAGTACATTTTATTCACCAAGGTAGTAATAGTGCAATTTTGTTCACAAAACTAGGTCAAGAAGAGCAATTAAAATAAATTGTATGAGCTCACTAGTTAATTCAAGAGTTAAATTGAACTATGTGTTGATAGTTGTTGTATTGAATTCTTGACGGATTGTTTGGAGTCATCACAAGTTTCATATGTAAATCACATATAATGTAAGAGGATAAGCACCAAAACTATATATACCTTGACTATGAACATACATATAGGGGAGTTATGGGGTTTTATTTTACCATGACTTTTACAGGGGTAAAGGACAATGTACTTTCTTTTATTATTATGCATTGAAATTTCGTGACTATTGTAACATAGTAGGTGCTAGCTTGGGTAGCTTTCAAGTTAGAAGCCCAGTATTTATTAAAGGGTTGGTTAAGGGAAAAATCCGTTCGATGTGTGATCCAAAGCTATTTATTAATAAATAATATAGTTAAATTATGTGTCAGTGTGTTAGTTTTATAGGTGTATATGTACTCAGTTTTGCTGATTCATATTTTATTGTTTGTGTTTGGTTTTTCTTTGTATTGGCCCTACGATGACCTTTTTTATGTAGAGTAGTGAGACTAAATAAAGTGGAAGCAACAAATACTTGAAGCATGACGAGCATGATGAGAAGAGTGTCGAGAGTTATCTATTATTGCCTTCATATATAGATTTCTATTTATTTTTGGATTGTTGTTGGATTATTACTCGACTAACGTTGTTTGGTTACTTTTATTTTAATTTGTTAGTTTTATGGGTCATAATGGTTGCAACTTGTGGTTTGAATTTTTAGTTGGTTTGGTTTTGAAGTATTTTAACGTAAGTTATATAGATGTTTATTGTTTATTTGGTTTTAAGACTTCCGCTGTGTTACTTTGAGAAGCCTTAGTCGTTATCACAGGGGCGGTTATATTTTGGTTATTTCCTATGTTTATGTTTTAATAAGGGCAAAAAAGGTATTTTAAAAAACAGGAATTTGAGGTATTACATAAGCATGTTAATTTAAATTTGAAGATCATTAATATAAAAAAATTCTAGAGAGTGTTACATGTAAATTGGGTGTAATAAAAGCAAACTGAAACCATAACTATATTTATATGAGTTCAAATTCTATTAATTTAACACAAATATAAAACCCTAAATTAAACATCTACAATTTATACCAAATTTAAAATCTTAACATAAATTAGGCTTAAATATGACATATTAAAACATTATAGTGATTTAATTTTATTGTTAGGAATATAACATAATCGAATCTAAATTGGTGTTTAAAATTGGGATGGAATAAATTATAAAACAATAAATTTAATTTTTCATAGATTACCAAGATTTTGGCTTTGATTTGGGGTTTTTTTTTTTAAAAAAAATAAAATTTAACATTAAGGATTTGGATTTTAAAGGGGTGAGTGAGGTGTAAATAAGCTTAATAAGGTTTGAAATCATTTAATGTGGACATTATTAACGGAAATCTAAACAAAATATGTACAAAGGTGGTGATTCCAAAACAAAATTAAAGTAAAGGTAATTGTTTGAAAACATTAAAGTATAGGGAACTTGTTCGCAATGAAAATTTTGAAACTTAAATGGTATTTGTTGACAAAATTTATGTGAAATAAGCGTGTAGGGATTTTTAGTTGACACAACTCCCACCCCTTTATATAATTTAGCTCCCTTAATTCTAAATTTCTATCGTACTCCCGAAGTATCGTGAGCATGATACACTAAGAGTAAAATGTAGTGTTTTATTTTAAAAAAAAAGAAAAGAAACTTAGAAATTAGAATGAAAAGTAGAAAAGGGAAAAAGGAGAGAGCATGTAATATAGAATTAAAGATTTCAAATTAGGGATTTCAAAATTGTAATTTGAGATAGGAAAAGGAGAAAAGAAGAGAGAAAGTTATGAACCATCTTTGAATGACATTGATGATAGTTAATTAAGAATTATGTTAAAGTTCTGGAAAACAAACTAAAAGGATGAGATTAATTGACTTTGAAGAAATAGAAAAAAAGGAGAGAAAAATATGAAGATAAAAAATTGAAAAATTATATTAAAACACTGTAATAATAAATGGTTTTTTTTATTAAAATATAATGTTCAAATAAAAGAAAACAAATTTTTAAAAATAACACAAATTTTCAATAAAATAAAATAACATTTAAACAATATAACAAAAGAATTAATATTTTAAAAATAAAATTAGATTTAAGTAAAATTATATTATATTTATTTCAAAATAACATTAGGTATATTCTAAATAACATGATGTTTAAACAAATAAAAAAAGGACCAGTATTAAAAATAACACAATTTTGACACAAAAAAATTAGATTATTAAAAGAAACAAAATAACACAATATACAAACAGGAAAATTAACACAAGACAATTTTCATAACATTATACAAAATTTTATCAAGATAAATCAAGGTTTTAACATAATAACATCAGAACAAAAATAAAGGTTTTTTTATTTATTTGTAAGTTCAACTAAAAATGACAAAAGGTTTTAAAAACAATTATTTTAGTTGGAATAATAAATATTTCCAGAGTAATATTTTTTTAAAAAAACCAATTTTTAAAATATTATATAGACTAAATTTAAATGAGTAAGTTTCATATAACATATGTTTAACTTAAGATAACATAGTCCTATCAATTTTGACTTCATGTGATGTCAAATTTCAGATGAAATAAAAATTATAAATTTAAGTATTTATGTTTTGATTGAATAATTTTTGTAAAAGAATAATAATAATAATTAAATTCAAATTCAATCAATCTATTTACTTATTTTTTTTCAATGTTCCTTGTTGTGCAAGATTTATTCCCTTCTCTATGAACTTGCGAATCAATCCATTTTGCCGTGAAATATTAAAATTCAATTGAACAATTTTGTGCTTGTTAGTATTATTTAATGCAAAATTTGGAAGACTTATAATTATTTTTATATTTTGACAACAACTAAGAATTATATTACTTTTTGTTGAAATGAAGGTTTGAGATATTAGGGAAAGGAAAAGTGAAGAGAAAATGAATTTAAGATTCTGATATATTTGTTTTGGGTTCGATTTCAATATACAGTCCAACCTAATCATGTTATTTTATTTAAACGTATGTTATTTTGCTTTAATTTGTAATAATAGGAGCATGCTACCCTAGGACTCTAGGAGAGTGCCTGTTGTGCGACAGCAAAAGCAAAGAATGAAAACAATAAAGAAAAAAACAAAGAAATTCAATGCAAACAGTTAATAAGAACAACACACCAAGAATTAACGTGGTTCACTATCAATGTGATAGCTACGTCCACGGGGCACCTAGATCAAAGATTTCACTATAAACTGCAAAGAATTACAAAGATGAATCAAGTCTTTCTCAAGAATGGCTCTCTCTTTGTCTCTCTTAACCCTAGCACTAGTATCAGGAAGTTTTTATATTAATCCCCAATCAAAAGATCCCTGGGCTTCAAGATAATAAAAGATAACTCTAAACCGCAAAAAACGCATCTCCATCGTATTCCTCTTCCGCCCGATCAGCACGGGCAAGGCATGGCCGATCGGGCGCGAGAGGCAATATACATACGAGACACTTTGCAATGCTTTCCTCTCACTGCCGGGTCTGACCGGGTAAGGCATGCCCGATCGGGCAGTAGAGGATTGCAAGATTGCAAGATACTTTGCCACACCTCTCACCGCCCAGTCTGACCGGGCAAAGCATGCCAGATCGGGCAATGGAAGGCTGTACTAGTACGAGTCACCTAATCATCAACAATCTCCACCTTGACGAGAACTCGTAGTCAGTAAAACGATCCCATCAACACATAGTGAAAAACATCTCAAGCCTAACCCGATGCAAAGCTCATGTATAAGCCTTACATCCCGACAAGTCTCCAACCAAGATCCAT
This sequence comes from Chenopodium quinoa, assembly GCF_001683475.1. NCBI lineage: Eukaryota > Viridiplantae > Streptophyta > Magnoliopsida > Caryophyllales > Amaranthaceae > Chenopodium > Chenopodium quinoa. The sequence continues at coordinate 2,460,269 of NW_018742903.1, forward strand.
CACATACTCGTCTCTAAGTATAACAACTCATAATGCTCCACCTGCATCACAAGCCCCGGGCAAGCTCCACCTTAAGGCCAACATGCCTACACCAAGAGCTCCCCAACACCGCCCCTAAGGGCGTACTACATCACATAGTAATCGATATTTAGCAAGTTCAAACAATGTTTAAACTTATTAAATGGAACAGGCTTAGTGAGGAAATCAGCCGGGTTGTCAGCAGTCCCAATCTTCTTCACCTTAATCCTCTTGTCAGTACGTAAGAAATGATACCTGACATCAATGTGCTTGGTCCGATCATGGGTGCTCTTGATCTCTAGCTAAGCAAATGGCACTTAGACTATCACAATACACCGTAACAAAATCCTCTGCAATACCCAGTTCACCTACAAGGCCTTTGAGCCAAATAGACTCTTGAGCTACAAAAGATAAAGCCATGTACTCAGCTTCAGTAGTAGACAACGTAACCAAAGACTGCAATGTAGACTTCCAACTAACCACAGAACCACCCAAAGTGAACACATACCCTATCACGGACCTCCTAGTATCCACATCAGCTGCATAATTAGAATCACTGTACTTAGTCACCAAGCACTCCTTACCATTCTCATACATAAGACCAATATCAGCTGTCCCTCTCAAATAGCGAAAAATCCTTTTCACCCCTGCTAGTGTTCCCTTCCAGGTCGAGTCATAAACTTGCTTACAACTCTAACAACATGCGCAATATCTGGCCTATTGCAGACCATAGCATACATCAAACAGCCAACCGCGTTGGCATATGGAACTCTAGACATATAAAACAACTCCTCCTCTGTTTGAGGTGACATAGACAAAGACAACTTACAGCTCATAGTAGTTGGCGTACTTATAGGCTTTGATTTTTCCATCCCAAAACGAGACAAAATCTTTTCAATGTAGCTTTTCTGTATCAAGAAACGCTTTCCTCTAGCTCGATCTCGGTAGATCTCCATACCTAAAATCTTCCTAGCTGTACCTAAGTCTTTCATGTCAAACTCTGAGTTAAGCATCTCCTTCAATCTAGCAATATCAGATTTATTCTTTGTAGCAATAAGCATGTCATCAACATATAACAAAAGATAGATCATGGAACCATTTTCCAGCTTACTATGACACACACAACAATCATATGAATTCCTATCAAAACCATGCAAAACCATAAAAGAATTAAACCTCTTGTACCACTGTCACGGGGATTGCTTAAGTCCATACAATGACTTTAGCAATCTGAAGGCATAGTGTTCCTTTCCAGGAACCTCGAATCCCTCGGGCTGCTTCATCAGAATCTCCTCCTCCAAATCACCATGAAGGAAAGCCGTTTTAACATCCTATTGCTCCACCTCAAGATCAAAGTGTGCTACAATTGACAATAGCACACGGATAGAAGTGTGTCGAACCACAGGTGAGAATATCTCCACAAAGTCAACCCCTTCTACCTGATTGAACCCCTTAGCAACTAGTCTAGCCTTAAAACGCACTTGCTCAGTTTCTGATAACCCTTCTTTCTTCTTACACTAGTAGAAAAAAATAAATAGGCAACCCCCCTATGGTAACGGTTCATGAAAACCGTTGCCAACTTAAGTGAGCGCCATTTTAAATATCAGAGTTGGCAACGGTTAACCGTTGCCAATTTTTTTTTTAAAAAAAACAAAAAATTGCTTAACATTGGCAACGGTTAACCGTTGCTAAATTTTTAAAAAAATTGCGGGTTTTGTTCCCTACTCTCACTGTTCATCAACGTCTTCATTCATTCAATTGCAAAAAAAAAAAAAAACCTTCTGCCAAATTGCGTTTCCCTCCTCCCTTCTTCATTCAACTCCCCTCTTTGTTCTTCCATTGAAGTGCTGCAGCTTTCTCACCTCCATTGAAGACAACACTAGCGTCGTACCTACAGCCAAACTCCCTCCATTGAAACAGCTTCAACCTAATTAAGGTAAGTTCGTAGCAATTAGGTTTTACAATTGATGAATTCCTTCGAGTTTTTGGTGGTTTTGATTTACAATTTAGTAATTATTAGTTCCTGTAATCTAGGTTTGTCAATATAGACGCGCATTGCCTCCCCTTCCACGTACAACAACATTCTTCTCGCTCTCACGGTTGGTCTAAGGCGCCATTTCTGGTACTTGTTATGTTGAGTTACGTGGGTAATTTAGTTGTTGTACTTGTTATTAATTCCTGTAATTTAGTTGAGTTGTGTTGTTGATTGTGAAAAAAAAATTGGGGGCAGTGGGGAGTAAGGCTGGTGGATAGAGATGCATGTATAAGGGGGCAGTGAGGAGTAAGTATAAGGGGGCAGTGGGGAGTAAGGCTGGTGGAGAGAGATTCCCTTCTCATAACTGTTGGGTGAAGCCGGGTTTGGGCAATGTTAGAGCCCTGTGGTCTGTGCTCCTGTTGTGTTGCAACTTCTCAAATAAGTTCTGCCCTGTGCTTCTGTTTTTGCTGCCTGTTCAGGCTGCTTTATTAGAACTGATGCTGCATTGTGTTCTAGTCTTGGCTATCAGTGTGCCTGCTCAGTGCAGGTCTGTAGCTGCAACCTGTTGCTGAGCTTGCTTTGGTTTGTGTAGGTCTGTAGCTGGTTGGCTTGCTGTCAGGTGGTGCTCTGGAAGTGGCTCTGCTCTGAGGTTTCTGTGGTGCTGGCTGTGTTGTTCTTGTGAGGCTGACTGATCCTGTGTGCTGTCAGGTGGGAGCTGTTGTTTCAGCTGCTGTGTTTTTTTTGGTTTCTTGATGTATAGCTTGGGCTTGTTTTAGCCTTGGTGTTTTTAATTTATTTTTTCTTGTTTGTTTTGGTGTTTGGTTGTTTTGTTTGGTTGTGTATAGTTAGTCTCGGGTTTTGTTTGTTTTGGTGTTTGGTTGTTTGCCCGAAGGGCTTGTGTAGTTTAGCGGTTACAGGTTTTTGTATTCTTGTAACTGTTTTCGTTTGGTAATAAATTTTTCTTATTTACCAAAAAAAAATATATATATATAAAAAAAAAGATACAAATCTCTTTAAAGTAAACTAATTCAATTTAAAAGTAAAAGCTCAATTGAATGCTAAATATAAAATCTTTGAGTTTGTGCTAATTAGGGTGCTTGGTTTTTTAAAGTTGGTTAAAGAGTTTAAGAAGTATGTTGGGGATGTTTCTGGTGGTGTGCGCAGGAAGGTTTTTTCAAACATTTAAGCATCTAAGGCACTTGTATGTTGGGAGTTCATTGATTGTTAACTACTTACTTACCTATATCTACTTACTTACCATTTTCTCGTTCTCTTTAATCGTATGTCCCTATTTGTATTTATTATCCATTTCTCATACATACTTACTAACTTTTAATTTGTTTTTTCTTTTTGCGTTTTTATAGGTTCGTATGTGAATTGAAGTTCAAGTTAGTTAAGTTTAAAGACTACACATTAATTTAGCTCAAGTGGGAAGTTAGAAAGAATACATCCATTGTGTTGGTATGAATTATAAACTTCTCTATGCTATAAATATTTCTTTCTCTCTATTGTAAAACCAAAAGTTTTTTCATGCTAGATATTAGATTTGTGTATTATATAATGACAAACTAAATACAACAATAAATATATGAAATGTTTGCATTGCATCATCATATGCCTAGATACCCGTTCAAGGCTTTCTCATTAGGAGAAAGTCTTGAATAGTCCCCGGTTGGGACTGTTCTTGAACGTTTACTCTCACTTAGGTGGTGAATGTATGTCTTTTTTTTTCGATTTTAAGGAACATCTTGGCTTACCATTTCCTCGATCACCATGTTCTCTGGGTACATATGTGGGTAAGTAATTACCTACGTCGTGTACTTGGAGAACTGGGGGGAAATGCTGCCGGATTTTCCTTAAAATTGGAAAGTTGACATACATTCACTAGTGAGAGTAAAAGTTCAAGGATAGGTTAGGTTGGAGTGATAAGGACCCTTTGGAAGCATATATTCATTTCTGTATATGAAAGTTATATGCATGGTGTGTGTTTGAATTTGATTTATATATATAGTAGATGTAGCAATTATACATTATTATTCGTAATATGTTGCCATGTTTAGAGACAATTTACTTAATGGAGAAGGATCGTGGATGGATGTATGGTAGACGTGATACATTGGAATTCTTTAATGGGGTTCAAGAGTTTTGCGAGACGGCTTCATCTTATCAGCGCAGAATGGGTTTCGAGTGCCTCTATTGTCCTTCTGTTGATTGTAATAATGTGAAGGTGGTCAATAGTGTTGATATCATTAGAGATCATGTAGTTTGTCGTGGGTTTAGGGTTAAATATCATGTGTGGATTTGGCATGGTGAAGAAGGAGAGTACAGTGGGGATGTTATTGGGTATGATGTGCAAGATGATAGAAGCAATGATATCCGTGTGGACGAGGAATACAAGAATGATGAACATATTGTTGATGATGGTGCTGAGGAGGGATTTGAGGATGATGATGTGGATGAGGTTGAGGATGAAGGTGTGGATGAGATGATGCTTGGTTTTGAAGGTGACGTGTTTGAGTCATTATCGGAGGCTTCTAAAAAGCCTTTGTATCCTGGGTGCAAAAAATACTCCAAACTATCAGCCATGCTTACTCTTTTTAACGTTAAGTCGAAGCATGGGTGGACGGACAGTAGTTTTACTTCCTTGTTGAGCGTGTTAAGTGAGATGTTGCCCGATGGGAATGAAATTTCTAAGTCTTACTATTACGCTAAGAAGCTCATGTGTCCATTTGGTTTGGAGTATAAGAAGATACATGCATGTCCTAATGATTGTATTCTTTACCGAAATGAATATGAACAATTGGAGGAGTGTCCAAGATGCAAGAAGTCGCGCTACAAGCGCAAGAGTTGCAATGCTGGTACGAAGGGACCTCCTGCTAAGGTGTTGTGGTATCTTCCCATAATTCCAAGGTTTAAGCGTCTGTTCTCTTTACCAAAAGACGCTAAAAACTTGAGGTGACATGTAGAGGGAAGAAAGAAAAACAGAATGCTGAAGCACCCAACCGACTCCCCGCAATGGAAGAACCTTGATATGAAGTTTGGGGAATTTGGTGATGAAGTCAAAAATTTAAGGCTTGGTTTGTGCACGAACGGGATGAATCCATTTGGCACTCTTAGTACCCAGCACAGCACATGGCCGGTACTTTTAGTGATCTACAATTTGCCTCCTTGGTTGTGCATGAAACGGAAATATGTAATGCTTTCACTCTTGATATCGGAGCCAAGGCAACCTGGAAACGACATAGACGTGTATCTTGCGCCATTGGTTGATGATTTGAGAAAGATGTGGGACGAAGGGGTTTCCGTGTTTGATGCTCATAAGAATGAGATGTTCACATTGCGTGCAGCTCTTATGTGGACCGTTAATGATTTTCCTGCATATGGCAACTTTTCTGGGTATAAGAATAAAGGGAAAAAGGCATGTCTGATTTGTATTGATGATACGCCAAGCACACGCCTTGATCATTCTTTCAAACTGGTATATTTGAGGACAAGAAGGCTGCTCAGGCGCGATCACCCGTAACGTCGGCAGAAAAAGGCTTTCGATGGGACGGTGGAAGAGGGGACTGCTCCTAGGCCACTGACTAGTGAGGAGGTTTACGCTCGGGTGAAGGGTGTACGAACAGTATTTGGGAAATCTGAAAAAGCAGCGGAATCAGTTGCTCTCTTTAAAAAGGAATCAATCTTTTGGTTGCTCCCGTACTGGAAAGAACATGACGTTAGGCACTGTCTTGATTTAATGCATATAGAGAAGAATGTGTGTGACGCTCTTGTGGGAACGCTGATGAATATTCAAAACAAGACAAAGGACGGAAAGGGTGCACGTTTAGATTTGGAAAAGATGGAGGTGCGTCCAGAATTGTGGGTTCAGCAAAGGGTTAGTAAGGGAAAGGAACAGGAAAAGGAAAAAGAAATGGGTTCGAAAAAGGGAAAGGGGAAGAGCAAGGGAAAGGGAAAGGCCGCGGATGCGTCGAAGAAGGAAAATGAGGGAAAAGCCAAAGACGGGAAGGCCTATTTACCTCCGGCTTGCTACACATTGTCAAGGGTAGAAAAACAGAGGTTTTGTGAATGTCTGTATGGCATTAAGGTTCCATCAGGGTACGCATCTAGCATGAAAAGATTTGTATCCTTAAATAGAGAATTGAAGCTGACAAGTATGAAATCCCATGATTGTCATGTTCTGATGCAAGTTTTTCTACCAATTGCAATACGTCGTATTTTTCCAAAGCACGTGAGGGAAGCTATTACAAGCCTTTGTTCGTTTTTCAATACAATATGTAGCAAAGTGCTTGATCCTTGTACCTTTGATGCTTTACAGGCGGATGTGGTTGTGACTTTGTGCAAATTTGAGATGTACTTCCCGCCCTCGTTTTTCGACATAATGGTGCATTTGATTCTTCATTTGGTGCGTGAGATTAAGTTGTGCGGTCCAGTGTTCTTGAGGTGGTGCTATCCTTTTGAAAGACACGTGGGTATATTGCAAGATAAAGTTAGGAATTGGGCTCACCCAGAAGGAAGTATGATTCAAGGGACCATGGCCGAGGAGATTGGTAATTTTGTGGCCGACTATGTAGCCGTTAATGAACCTATTGGTATTCCTACTTCTCGACATGAAGGTAGACTTGATGGTCATGGCACAATCGGGTCAAAACGAATGTCACCTGACCGAGAGAAGTTCTTACAAGCACACATTTATGTGTTGCACCATGTTGCAGATGTTCACCCATATTTAGACGAGCACATGGCTAGTTTGCGTGATGAGTTTTTGTCGAAAGGTGAAAGGGCACTGATGCAGTTGCACAATAAGAAGTTTGTGAGTTGGTTTCGTGATCGAGTGATGGGTGGAATGGATGAGAGTGTCACAGCTACAGTAAGGTGGCTTGCTTATGGTCCTAGGGATGATGTTCGCTCATTTGAGGGATATGACATAAATGGGTACACATTTTGGATTGAGCGTCAAGATTTGAAATCGTCTTGGACCCAAAACAGTGGTGTATCGGTTGTGACATCGTCAAGGGAGTTTGCAAGTGCTAAGGATAAATCACCCGTTGATGCAGAGATGTCATACTACGGTCGAATTTAAGAAATATGGGAGCTTGATTATTGTGACTTCACGATTGCTCTTTTCCGGTGTAAGTGGGTTGATAATATCAGGCGTAACGTCAAATTTGATGACTTTACTCTTGTAGATCTTGGCAACCTGAATGATAGTGCGGAACCATTCATCCTTGCATCTTAAGCTAAGCAGGTGTTTTACGTATCTGACCCTGCCGACTCAAAATGGTCTATTGTGCTAGCCGGCAAAAGAAGAATCCTTGGCGTTGGAGATGTCGAGGATGAGGAAGAATATGATGCCTTTGATGACTCGGCACCTTTCACTGTTCCTAGACCTGCTGTGCCAAATGAGATAGACGACCAAGCCAATTACATGAGATCAGACCACAATGAAGGAATATTAGATTGAGGTACTGTATATTTTCTGTTAGTTTGAATTGCAGGCGTAGAAAGAATTAAAAAATCACATTTTAGGTGAAAATGAATGAAATTGTTGAATTACTTGCCCATTTTTATTATATTCTTTTAAATGACATAAAGTAACTTGCTTCACCATTTTCTATGTTTATTTGTATTATAATTCATTAATTTATATGTGATTATAAGTTTACCTTACAATTCAGCAGCTAATAACGTGTTATATTTGTAATGACAAGTTTTAACATCTAATGGCGGACGATCGATTCCGTTTTCGAGTTGAGGATGTTGAATCTAACTCAGATGATTCATCTAATGATGGGGACCAGCCGTATGATGTGAACAAGGAAACTGATTTGGGTGAGCCAGAAGATCAGGCGCAAGATGTAGTGGAGAGAATGATAGATGACTTTGAAATTGCAGCTGAGCAAGCGCCTCCAATCGATAATGCCATTATGGAGCCGTTTCGTGAGGATCAAAGTGGAGGGGGGTGCAGGCACCAGCGAAGAAAAAGCAGAGGGGTCCTACGACAGCTTTCAAGAAACCTGTCGGTCCTATGGTCTTGGAGTATGACAGGGTAGGGCAACCCTCAGGTAAATGGCGTCGTCAGTATGCTGGTCAAGTTGGGATTTGTGCGCGCAAAATCCCTATTACGCTTCGTATGAGCGACGTGCCTACAGGCTTGATTGACACCTTTTGGAATGATACCAGGGTAAGTTTGATTTGATGTGATTATTTATAAACAATTTCAATTTATTGTTATGTTATTGGCAAACTAATAATGTTTGTTATTTGTGCTTCCAGAGTCTATTTAACATTCCAAATGAGTACGCCAAGCGAAGAGTGTTTGAATCCTTACTTGCTGTAAGATTCAGAAGCTTCAAGTGTAACTTAGTTCGTCGGTTTATCACAAAGAAACTTGTGAGGAAACCAAAGAACAAGAAAGGAGGTGGCAGTGATGATGATGTCATCGATGAAGAGAAACTCCCTTGGCAAATATGGCCTAGCATATCGAAGGATGATTGGGAGGCTTTCGTTCATCAAAAATGTAAAAAAGAAGAAATTGTAAGTTTAAAGAACTCTGATGAAAATTGTGTTGTAATTTATCGTCTTTTTTATTAGTAATGAAACTAACATATATATCTTTTTATGTAGGAAATGAGGGAGCAGAATTCCAGGAATGCATTGCAAAAGCAATACCACCATCATATGGGAGCAATGACGTATGATGAATGGAGGGATACGTGGGTGAGTGAAGGAGTATACCCCACTGCGCTTCTAGGGTCCTCCACAGCGCCGTCTGACTCCACGACCAATACTTTGGTGAGTCGTGCTGGGGATTTCTTTTGCTCTATGCATTTGCGGGACAAGAAGACCGGAAAATGGTCCATCCAGGCTCCGGAAACCAAAGAAATGACAGATAAGTTAGTAAGCAACTATGAACTAGTGAACTACTTTATTCATTTGCATGTATATCAATTTATATAAAAACTTACTTCATGTTGCCATTTTGTTTTTGCTACAGCTTGAGTACACTGGAGAGCTTGTTGAAGGCAAGCTCGTCCCGACAGTAGAGAAGGATCCCTTCACCTTGGCAATGGGAAAGCCCTACCATCCGGGACGGGTATTAGGTGCTGGGGGGAGCTTGCTAGGATGGGAGAAGGTAATGGGTCCCGAATATACCAAATCTGGAAGATCCCGAGCAAGTGTGAACTCGCCACAGAACTTCAATGCCACAGTGGCATCAATTAAAGAACAAGTGCGCAATGAGATGCGCGAAGAGTTCAATGCATGGGCGAAGCAAATGAATTTGCCGACCTTGCCCTTTTCCTCGACAACACCGGCTGACTCAAGTAGCCACCCACGAAGAGAAGGAGAACAGGAGATAAATGCACGCGAGGAGGTACGTGATTAGAATTCAACTCTATAAGTTTTGATATGTTGAGTTACGTGGGTACGGTTTTAATTAATGTTTCACTATCAATACACTATTGCAGATTGGTACTCCTTCACATGCGAACTCAAGGGGGCTTGATACTCTGACACCTCATGACTTTCCTATTCTACAGGTGATTTTTTACTTACTTGTTTGGATAATGATATTGGTTTTTGGTATGTGTTGTGAAATGGTTAAGTTAGCTGGGAAATGGTGTTTCTTTGCTGTGCTGTGTTGTTGGTGTTGCTTTAATTTGTTGATGTGATGTGTTGTTGTTGTCTGCTTCTCCTTCTCCTCATTCTCCTCCTCCTTCTCTTTCTCCTTCTCCTCATTCTCCTTCTCCTTCTCTTTCTCCTTCTCCTTCTCTTTCTCCTTCTCCTTCTCCTCCTTCTCCTCCTCCTCCTCCTCCTTCTCTTTCTTCTCCTCCTCCTCCTCCTCCTCCTCCTCCTCCTCCTCCTCCTCCTCCTCCTCCTTCTCTTTCTTCTCCTTCTCCTTCTCTTTCTTCTCCTTCTCCTTCTCCTTCTCTTTCTTCTCCTTCTCCTTCTCTTTCTCCTTCTCTTTCTCCTTCTCCTTCTCCTTCTCCTCCTTCTCCTTCTCCTCCTCCTCCTCTTCCTTCTCTTTCTTCTCGAGGAGGCTGCAGCTGTGCAGCACTGCAGGAGCTGTGCAGCACTGCAGCAGCTGTGCAGCCTCCTCGCTGTGCACACGCTGTCCTTCCCGCCCGATTTCCGATTTTTTTTTGTGCACTCGTTTTGGTTTTTTTTTTTTTTATTTTTTTTTTGCGCCTAAGATACTTAGTTATGAATATTTATGGCTTGAAACAACCTAAAAAAAGCAATTTCACAAATTTTAGGTTCATTTAGAGTGTTTACGGCTCGAAATGGCCTAAATGGGTTCTAACTTGCCTATTTTCCATGATTTTTGCTCAATTCTTGATTTAACTCCTATATTACACCTAAGATACTTAGTTATGAATATTTATGGCTTGAAACAACCAAAAAAAATCAATTTCACAAGTTTTAGGTTCATTTAGAGTGTTTACGGCTCGAAATGGCCTAAATGAGTTCTAACTTGCCTATTTTCCATGATTATTGATCAATTCTTGATTTAACTCCTATATTACACCTAAGATACTTACTTATGAAAATTTATGGCTTGAAACAACCTAAAAAAAGCAATTTCACAAGTTTTAGGTTCATTTAGAGTGTTTAAGGCTCGAAATGGCCTAAATGAGTTCTAACTTGCCCATTTTTCATGATTTTTGCTCAATGCTTGAATTAACTCCTATATTACACCTAAGATACTTAGTTATGAATATTTAAATAAAGTATCTTTGTAATCGGTGCAGGAAGAGACCCGTTGTGAACTTCTTCACCCGGGCGAATCATATGATGGACCTTTGAAAGTTGTTGCCTATGGTAGTGCACAACCGGCCGAACAAGGTACGGTCCATCTTCGACCTCTTCTGCCTGAGCATTATTCTTTCGGGATCCATTCTGTGGTTCCCGGGTTCGAGGAAATCTTAATACCTGTGCCCGTGGAGGAGGATGAGTTCACTACACTCTGGGCAGCAAAAGGTAGTTTTGTGCAATGGCCATCTGCTTGGATACGGTTGATGAACCAGGTAAATAAGATTTAGATTTCACGATTTAATCTTTTCTTCCCAAGACTTGGATGGAAATATTTTCTAAATATTTATATGATTTGTCTTATTAGCCATCGAAGAAAATCCAAACTCTAAAGAAGAGGGTGGAGGGGCCAAAGAACAAGAGTGAACATGGCTCGGTGAGTGGAAAAGCGTCAATGAAGAGCCCTTCACGATTTTCAGCTACGCAAGCTACTCCATTAGTTGAAGACACGGTGCTTCAATCTCTATCTTAGGAGTTAGCTTATTTTCACAACCGTGTTTTCGTGTTGCCTAATGACAGCCCCATCCAAATCCAACTTCCTAAGGAAATGTTCCACTACGATGATGATGCAACGACATGGTTATTAAAAGAAGATGTGAAGGAATTTCTAAGTGGTGCAATGCTTAACATTTCCCTCATTCAAATATCCATGAGGTAATTCAACTGGTACTCAATTTATATTATTCAGTTTAGTGGTGTTTGTCGTTTGGTTTTCGATTAACATTGTGTTATCATGCATGCAGAGCACTCCAGGAGAAAATATGGGAGCTTGAAGCTCCTTGTCAAGTTGGGTGGTTGTGCCCTGAGCAGATGTCCACTGCAAGAATCTTAGGCAACTCCGCTGACGTGTTGTACTATGCTGAACGGGGTATCAGGTAATCAGTGAGTGCGGGAGACAAGTTCATATTCGTCCCATACTATGAGGAGTACGTCTGATTATGCTAGTCAAGTTCATTTGTTTTCCCAGTTTATTTGTTGTAATAGGCTAACTATTGATTTGTTTGTCTCGTGTGTAGTTATCATTGGACCCTACTTGTGATTTGTGTTTCCAGTAACACAATCTTCTACTTTGATTCTGCTCGGTTACCTCAAGTAAGAAAGCGCCTCGTGAGGTCCATACTGCAAAAGTAAGCATCTAGTTTGTTTCACTTCTGATTATTCATTTTCATATCTTAACTCATATGTATTGATTATACTAGTCAAATTTGAACTTATTACTTTGATTTTTTGTAGTACCATGAAGAAGATAAATCCTCGATCTCCTTGAGGTCCTACATGGACATCACCCAAGGTAATTCACCCATGATGTTGTGATTTTCTTACTTTACAATGCTTAAGATGTTGCTTATTTTCTATGCATTTTGAATCATGTGCTTTGTTCCTCATGCTAGTGCGCACAACAGGAAAACGGAGTTGACTGTGGCCTATACATGATGAGATTCATGTATGACATAGTGATGAGTCATTGTACAGACACACGTCAGCTTGAAGAGGTATGCCATTTTGGTTGAAATTGCGTCCCAAAACCACTTACTTGCTCTTTTCATGTAATATCAAGTATTAGTCACATTTAACTAAGTGATAATGACATGTTTTAACTATTTATGAGTTCAATAGACAAGAAATATAGAAAATAGGCATCCTAGTAGCCAAAATGGCCTTACTTGAGCCATTTTGGTTGAAATTGCGTCCCAAAACCTCTTACTTGCTCCTTTCTTGTAATCTCAAGCATTAGTCACCTATAACTAAGTGATAATGACATGTTTTAACTATTTATGAGTTCAATAGACAAGAAATATAGAAAATAGGCATCCTAGTAGCCAAAATGGCCTTACTTGAGCCATTTTGGTTGAAATTGCGTCCCAAAACCACTTACTTGCTCTTTTCTTGTAATCTCAAGCATTAGTCACCTATAACTAAGTGATAATGACATGTTTTAACTAGTTATGAGTTCAATAGACAAGAAATATAGAAATAGGCATCCTAGTAGCCAAAATGGCCTTACTTGAGCCATTTTGGTTGAAATTGCGTCCCAAAACCACTTACTTGCTCTTTTCTTGTAATCTCAAGCATTAGTCACCTATAACTAACCCCAATTATTATTAATTCACTTCTACTAACTCACGTTTTGTGTATTCTAAGTTTTGCAAGGGGCAAACGGGACTTCCATACACGAGCGAGGAACTCCATGTAATTCGGGAGATGTTGGTGACCTACATCACATTTAATTTGTAAATATCGTCATACATTTTTGTACTATATCATCTCTTCATCAATCCTAGCCTTAGCTTATCAATTATGTACTATACATGAAACATTTTTCTAATTTATATCATCTCTTGCGATTGTTATTATTAATTATTTATGTTTTGTTATTAATAATACTAATTATTGTTACTATTATCATATATAATAATAATAATAATAATAATAATAATAATAATAATTATTATTATTATTATTATTATTATTATTATTATTATTATTATTATTATTATTAGTATTATTATTACTATATAATATTAATAATTATTATTATTTTTAATATTATAATAATAATAATAATAATAATTATTATTATTATTATTATTAATAATAATAATATTGCAGCCAAAAAAAAAACAAAAAACAGGTCAATATTAGTGCAGCAAAAAAAAAACAATACAGGTCAATGGCAACGGTTAACCGTTGCCAATATTTAAAAAAAAAAAAAAAAAGGCGCGCCATTTAAGAAATTGGCAACGGTTAACCGTTGTCAATTATTTGGTCAATGGCAACGGTTAACCGTTGCCAATATTTAAAAAAAAAAAACAAAAGGCTTGCCATTGTCTTTGGCAACGGTTAACCGTTGCCAATATTTAAAAAAAATAAAACAAAAGGCTTGCCATTGTCTTTGGCAACGGTTAACCGTTGCCGATTACTTTTAAAAACAAAAAAAAGGACGCCATGGTCAATGGCAACGGTTAACCGTTGGCAACGATTTTGAACCGTTGCCAATTTTTTTGGGATTTGGCAACCCTCAAATACTCAACGGTTCAAAACCGTTGCCTTTGGGGGGGTTTCAACCGTTGCCAATTTGCTGGTTTCGTGTAGTGTTATAAATCCACTTACACCCCAAAAGCTTCCTCCCTCCCGGTACCTTTACCAGTTCCCACACTCTGTTCTTGTAAAGAGACTGCATCTCTTCACCCATTGCAGCAAGCCATTACGCGGACTCACTACAGCTAATTGCTTGTTTATATGTGGCAGGTTCAAATGACTCTACATCATCAGCTACACTCAATGCATAACCTGTCAACTCATCAACGCAGCAAGTCCTTCCCTCCATCTCTTCAATCAATCTAATAGGATTCTTGATAACTCGTTTAGGCATCTCAAGAATGGTGTCAGGTTGACTAGATGACCCCTGATTAGATTGCTCCACCTCCTCCCTAGAATTAGAATGAGTTGGAGTAATCTCAGGTTCAGGAGTACCTAGCACTGAAACATTAGCATCATCATCAATGTATTGTACCCGAGGTAAATCAGCAATGGTAGACTGATGTACCTCAAGAACCCCATCTGTCTGTAATAAGTTCTCCCCTTCCCTTCCCAAATAAGAAGTCTCCGTAATTTTAGTTGAATACATGGTGCTCTCATCGAAAGTAACATCCCTACTAAGAATGACCCGACCCTCCGAAGGTGAATAAATCATAAACCCCTTCACACCATCCCCGTACCCAACAAAACAGCCCCTCTTGGCTCGTGGATCCAGCTTACCCTCACTAACATGATAATAAGCAACACAAACAAAAATCTTCAAATTTGAAAAATTAGGCAACTTACCACTCCAGATCTCAAAAGGAATCTTGAATTCAACTCCCGAATGAGGACCCTTATTAATGACATAACAAGCTGTCAACACAGCTTCACACCAGTACCTCCTCCCAAGACCTACATGTTGAGTCCCTTAGGTTTTGATTGATAGTTTTGAATGATGACAAACAGCTAAGGGAAACAGGTCTTTGAAAGTGTTCAATACAGTTGGGGGAACCAGCTAAAATAGAACAATGTTTCCCTAGATAAGTTATTACTTATATGAGATATTTGTTGAACTAACTTATCTTTATACAGGGAACAGTTAGATGATGAATGAGCTATGCACTGGTAGGAAACCAGTATAAACTGTTTTCTCAAACTGCTTTTATGAAAGGCAGTTACTTATTTAGTATTGTACATTAACTTTGTTGAATGTGCAGTATCTAAGTTGATTTCTAAGACTGGAAGCTTGAAAGAATTTTCGATCAACTTAAAGGAAGGTCCTTTGGTCAATAATTGAGTTCATTCATGGAAGCTTTCAAGACTTAACGAATGCATGAAGGAAGACTACACTCAAAGAGTTATTTAGGAACTTCATGTAAATGCTCCGTAGTATAACTTATATAATTGAGTATATAAAGTGCTTTTAGTATATTAAATATCGTTATGAAATTTGGTACAAGGTTTGGAACAAATTTCATAACATATTCAGTTCAGGGAACCAGGCCAGGGAACCAGGTTAACTGAACAGATTATTCAAGCTGCCGTTTTTACAAAGATTTTATAAAAAGATATTTTCCGAAAAATATTGATTTAAAATATATCCAAGCAGCTAAGAATAAAGATGATATTTTTGGTTAGCTAAAAACTAGGAAGTATTTTATCTTAAATTGATTTTATCTTGTGATCAAATCAATTAAGATAAATACTTACCATAAATCGTATATATCTTATATGCATGATTTAAGGTAACTAGGGTTTAGCTAACTAACCTATAAAATACATCTTATTCTGAATAATCAGATACGGCTCTCACGCATTTTAATAGAGTTTTATTTTTGAGAGCTAAAAGCACTAATTCAATTATTAAGTGATACACAAGAGCATAATAGTGTTTTAACGTTTTTCTCTATTTGACTTTTGAGAGTTAGATCATTAGAGAGTTCTTGATCTTGTATTAAGTCTTTGATAGAGGGGTTGAAGACTTGGTGAGTGTTTGTGAGTTCAAACACACTAGGAACTTACGAGGGTAAGTTTAGAGCACATTCGGAGTAGAGTGTGGGGTTTACTGGTTCCCGGAGTAGGGAAACAATAGAGTGTTCTTTGTCTTTATTTTTCGGAGTAGATTAATAAAGGACTTAGGATAGGAGGACGTAGGCCAGAGTTGGCTGAACCTCGTTAAATCTGTGGTGTTCTTTATTGCTTTGTTTTATTCCGCTGCATAAGGGAACCAGCACAACTGGTTCCTTACACATAATCCGAAAAGAAGCAAAAATCGCTAACGATTACTTAACACTCAATTCACCCCCCCTCTTGAGTGCCCATTGAACCTTCAATTGGTATCAGAGCCTAAGCTTCTCGAAAGAGTAACATCTAGAGGAGTTAAGAATGAGTACTCAAGAATTAAGTGCAATTGGTTATGACAACAAGACACCAAAGTTTAATGGAAATAATTATGCTTGGTGGAAGAACAGGATCCAGAATGTTATCATGGGTATTGATTATGAATGCTGGCTCGTAGTTAAAAATGGTCCTAATATCATTCTCAAGACAGAAGCTGATGGGAAACAGGTTCCCAAGAAGGATAGCGAATTGGTCACTGCTGATTACAAGTTGCTGGAGAAAAATGCTAAGGCAATGTCAATTCTACAACAAGCAATAGGTGAGACCGAAACAAATCGTATCTCTGGTTGCAGTAGTGCTAAGGAGATATGGGACACCCTTGAACTTGCGTTTGAGGGAACCAGTGAGGTAAAACGATCTAAAATTGATTTAATCATGTCTAAATACGAATTGTTTGCCATGAATAAAAATGAAAAAATCAATGATTGCTTTCGTAGGTTTATGACTATTGTTAATGATCTTAGATCACTTGGTAAAAATTTTTCTGATGAGGATCTTGTGAGAAAAATTTTGCGTAGTTTAACAGATACATGGACAACTAAGGTAACAGCAGTATATGAAGCAAAGGATCTGTCAACCTTGTCTTTGGAACAGCTTATTGGTTCCCTTATGACTCATGAGATGCTGATTGACTCTAAGTCTGACAAGGAACCAGCCAGAGGCATGGCACTGAAGGGAACAGTAGAAGAAGAAGATGAGATCAGCATGATTGCAAAAAGATTTGAAAGATCTCTTCGTGATCAAAAGAGGAATTTCAAAGGTAAGAATTTCAAAAATACAAAAAAATCTAACTCTTCCTCACCTTCAGGTTGCTTCAAGTGTGGTGAGAAAGGACACATCATTCGTGATTGTCCAAAATGGAAGGACAAGCAATCTCAATCTGGAGATAAGAGGGCTTTCAAGAATGCCATGATAGCATCTATGTGGGGAGAATCTGACTCAGGATCTGATGAAGAGGAAGATACACCTAGTTCTGATGTTTGCTTAACTGCTTTCACAAACATCAAGGAGAACAGCACTGGTCCGGGAACCAGAGGGGGAACCAGTACATTCAAGAAATGCTTGATGGCTAAGAAGGATGTACTACAAAAACATAAGGTAAACCTTGAACAAATTAGAATAGATATGCATGAATATGATAGAGAAAATATGCTCGCTTGTATAGATTCTTTATTGGATGAATGCTATAAATTAGGTGAAACTTATATAACTGGCAAAAGAGAATTAAAAGAAAAACGTAATGAATGTAAAATTGCTATTGCTAGTTGTGATCACCTAGAGATGGTTTGCCATAACTTGAAAAATCAAGTTGCTGAACTAGAAGTTGAATTGGACAAGTGCAAGGTAGAACTAGGAAGGGCAAGATCTTCTGAACTTGACTATCCGAGTGATGGTGAAGAAGATTTGATCTCCTGGTTCCCCAGAGACTTATCAACTACTAGTGAAGTCCTTGATTTTTCAACAGTCATAAGTAAAGCAAATTCTTGCAATAGAACTTCTCTGTTGAAGGCCTTTGAAACATTGGCTTTCAACTTAGAAAATTCTCACAAAGAAATTGCTTCACTTAAAGCTGTTCAGCCCCCTGGTTCTCCTACTGGAACCAGCATTGAAGTCAGCAGTATGATTAATGAATATGAAAGTACTATCTGTAAGTTACATGCTGAATTTAATCAACTAAAAAGTGAAAAGCAATCAGTAGTTATTGACATGTCTAATGACCCTATGGTTTTAGATCTTAACTTACAACTTGCAACTTTAAAAAGTAACTTTGAGTTTTTGAAAGAGAAAAACGAGTTGTTAGTTAAGACACTTGAAACAAAAGAAAGGGAATTGCATGACAGTCATAGACATGTGGATAAGCTACTGAATGCACAAAGAACCTTGGACCATCTGACTTCATCAGGAGGAAACAAAGGAAAATTTGGTCTTGGTTATACTAGACAAAGAACCAGGACTAACTGGTCTCCCAGAGAAACCACCTGGATCAAAGAATATCAGCGAGGTAAGTATGTCATGACTAAAGAGATGCACGTGTGTTTTCATTGTGGTAAGAATGGACATAAGATACATGAATGTCCAGCTAAGAAAATTAGTGCTAATAAGAACATCAAGAGTGTAATGTATGTGTGGAGAAGAAAGGATCAACAAGATGTTAATGTTGTTGAAAAGGGACCCAAGTGTGTTTGGGTTCCTAAAACTAATGTTTGATTTACTCTTGCAGGCTAGAGTGAAGGGAGACACCTATTGGTATTTGGACAGTGGTTGCTCAAGACACATGTCCGGGGACAAAGATCAATTCCTTTCACTAGTGGCCTTTGATGGAGGAAGTGTCACCTTTGGGGATAACAGCAAGGGAACCATCACTGGTTTAGGTAAGGTTGGTAAGACACTTTCTAACGCAATAGATGATGTTTATTATGTTGAAGGCTTGCAACATAATCTCTTGAGTATTTCTCAATTATGTGACAAAGGTAATAGAGTTGAGTTTCAAGCCAACCTATGTCACATAGTTAACTCACAAACAGGAGAACTTGTATGTGAGGGAACCAGGAAGCATGATGTCTACATCACCTTCTTAGATAAAATCCCTCAAGACAAGTCCATCTGTTTGAGAGCTGTTTCCGACAATAATCAATGGATTTGGCATAAGAGGTTTGGACATGCTAGCCTAACACTTCTAAACAAACTTAAAGCACATGACTTAGTGGTAGGTCTTCCTAACATTAAGTATGAAGCTGATAAAGTTTGTTCTGAATGTGTAAGGGGGAAACAGGTCAAAATCTCTTTTAAGCCTAAAACTGTTTTGAGTACCAGCAGACCCTTCGAACTTGTACACATTGACTTGTGTGGTCCCATGAGAGTACAAAGTCGAAGAGGTCATAGATATGTCTGTGTAATGGTTGATGATTATTCCAGGTACACTTGGGTAAAGATGTTACACACAAAGGATGAAACGTTTGAAAAATGGGTAACATTGGTGAAACAAGTGGAGAACCAGCTCACCCACAAGCTGGTCTCGGTAAGATCAGACCATGGTACTGAATTTGATAATGCTAACTTTATTGATTATTGTAGGGAACATGGAGTTAATCACAACTTCTCAGCCCCTAGAACACCTCAACAAAATGGTGTTGTAGAAAGGAAGAATAGAACTCTTGAGGAGATGGCGAGGACGATGCTCATTGAGAGTGGTCTCCTAAAGAGTTTTTGGGGAGAAGCTGTTGACACTGCTTGCTATATATTGAATAGAGGTCTCATTAGACCAAAGTTAAATAAGACTCCCTATGAACTTCTTAAAGGTCGAAAGCCCAACATCACATACTTTCGTGTCTTTGGATGTAAATGTTATGTGCATAATAATGGGAAGAATCAACTTGATAAGTTTGATCCTAGAAGTGATGAGGGAATCTTTCTTGGATACTCTTCTCACAGCAAAGCATATAGAGTCTTCAATAAAAGGACTCTTTGTGTTGAGGAGAGTGTCCATGTCATTTTTGATGAATTTAACATGTCTTCTGAGATTGCGCAGGTACAACCTGATGAAGTGATTGGATTGATGGATTTCACGGGGAACCAGTATACTGGTCCCACAGATGAAGTGCAAGCAGATCTAGGCCTACCAAATACTCCACCAGATGATAATGACGAAGTGCGTAGAGAAGAAAATGAAGATAATGAGGACTCTGAAGGGGAACCAAGTCCTGATGGTTCCTCAAATAATAGACAGGTAATGAGTTCAGGGGGAACAGAAGAAGGTACCACCCCTGAACCTGAGGTAAGTAATGATAGAGGAAACAGCATGAATGTGAATCCTTCTGGCTCCTCAGAAGAAGAAGAGATTCATGAACATGCTGGTTCCCAACTTAATGAGAAAGCACAAAACAATCTTAATTTCAAAAGTTTTAGATATAAATCTTCTCATCCCACTGATCAAATAATTAGTGATATAAATAAGGGGATTCAAACGAGAAGAAGTGTTTTTCAAAACTTTTGTGCCTTCTATTCTTTCCTGTCTAATGTAGAGCCTACTGACTATAAAATGGCATTGACTGATCCTGATTGGGTACTAGCTATGCAAGATGAGCTAAATCAGTTTCAGAGGAACCAGGTTTGGCACCTGGTTCCCCGTCCAAAGGAAAGATCAGTCATTGGTACTAGATGGGTCTTTAGAAACAAGTTAGATGACCTTGGTACTATAGTCAGAAACAAAGCAAGGCTAGTGGTGCAAGGGTACAATCAACAAGAAGGAATTGACTATGATGAGACGTTTGCACCAGTAGCTAGGCTAGAGGCTATTAGGATTTTAATTGCTTATGCTGCTCACATGAATTTTAAGCTGTTTCAGATGGATGTGAAGACTGCCTTCCTTAATGGCTATTTGAAGGAAGAAGTATATGTGGAGCAGCCACCTGGTTTTGAATATGCACTGTTTCCCCAGCATGTATACAAGTTGGATAAAGCATTATATGGCTTAAAACAAGCTCCAAGGGCTTGGTATGAAAGACTGTCCAATTTCTTGATGGCAAATGATTACAAGAGGGGAACAGTAGACAAGACCTTGTTCATAAAAACCAGGGGGAAACACTTGATTGTAGTACAAATTTATGCTGATGATATTTTATTTGGTGCTACTAATCAAACTTTGTGTGATGAATTTGCAAATCTTATGCAGAGTGAATTCGAAATGAGTATGATGGGAGAACTAGGGTTCTTCCTAGGGCTGCAGATTAAGCAAACAAATGATGGTATAATGATTCATCAACAAAAGTACTTAAAAGAGCTACTGAAAAAGTTTGGCATGGAGAACAGCAAAGCTTATGATACACCTGTTCCCACATCCACAAAGTTGGATGCTGATCTTAAGGGAAAAAATGTTGAAGCTACGCTTTATAGAGGAATGATTGGTTCTCTACTTTACCTAACAGCTAGTAGACCTGACATTGTGTTTTCTGTTGGTTTGTGTGCTAGGTTTCAAAGCAATCCAAAGGAATCTCACTTGAAGGCTGTTAGAAGGATACTTAGGTATCTTGTGGGAACAGCAGATCTGTTTTTGTGGTACCCCAAAGGCAGTACCATTGATCTCATTGGATATACAGATGCAGATTATGCTTGTTTCCTAGTTGATAGAAAGAGCACATCAGGTATGGCACACTTCCTTGGCTCTTGTCTTATATCATGGGGTTCTAAAAAGCAAAATTCAGTGGCCCTATCCACAGCAGAGTCAGAATATATAGCTGCAGCTTCATGCTGTTCCCAGCTACTGTGGATAAGGAACCAGCTGAAAGATTTTGGTGTTATTTATAAAAGTGTTCCTATTTTTTGTGATAACACTAGTGCAATCAATATTTCAAAGAACCCCGTGCAACACTCCAAGACCAAACACATTGAGATAAGACACCATTTTCTAAGAGACAATGTGGAAAAAGGATTGGTGGAGATGTTGTTTTGTAAAAGTGAAGATCAAATAGCTGATATCTTCACAAAGCCTTTATGTAGAGAGTCCTTTTGTAGGTTAAGAGTCCTTTTAGGTCTAGTTAGATTTTAGGAGTTGGCTTCAATTATTTCCTTCAATGATTGGCTAGAATAGGTATGCTTTTGTACTGATTGTGTATATAACTATGTTGCTTACTTACAAAAATTGTGTAAATAACCTAAGTGGATTATTGTTGTATAAGAACAGGAGAAGTTATTTTGAAACATGCTGAGAATAGAATGACTGGTTCAGTACAGGTACCAGCAAGAGGAAACAGCAGTTCAGCTCTGATATGTCATCCGAAAATATTTTATTTTTGGAAGATTACTATAAGATAATTTCTTTTTGCAAAGAATTATCTTATTTCAGTTATTCTTATCCTACAAAGAGGCAAATATATTTAATTGCCTAATTTATAGTTGGTTGATTTTTTTTTTTGGTAAAAAGATAATTACCATATTTTAAATTTTCAATTTTTGAAATTATCTTTTCCGTTTATTTTGATTCTCAACCGGCTAGTTTTTGGAATTCATATGTTGTGCAATTAATATAAATACACACTAACACATTGATACAGTTTCACATCACATCATCATTGAATTCATCCTCTCTCTCGTTCAACAGTGGTACCCTAATAACTGTTCACTCCGTTTTCATCTCTCTCAAATTCCTACTAAATTTTGAAGCTTGTTTGCTACAATGGTAAGGAAATCAGCCAAGGCTTCAACTAAGAAAGGAAAGGAGAAGACTCAAGCAAGTGAGTCCACTCAATTGAAGGAGACCACCATCACTGAAACTAACCCTGCTCCGACTTTATCGAGCAATTCACTTCCTACTACCACAAAGAACCCATCACCAACTCCGTCTCCATCTTCTAAATCTCCCTCACCTTCACCTCCCAAAAATGCACCTTTACCCAAAACCCCTGAGGCTGATGATTCCATCATCAAAGAACCTGCCTCATCTCAGGGGGACCAGCCCAAAAGCGCTGAAGAATTCTTCAATACTGTTGGAGAAAGGGAAGAGGAGGAAGTTAGAAGTGAAGAAGCGGATCTACAGATTATTGGGCAGAAAAAGGGGACTTCAAAACCCTTGGTTCACAGCAGAGTGACTAGGTCTTCCCTGAAAAACATTGGCGAAGTAGTAGTGGAGGAACAATCGATGGATTCTGCTGGTACCAAACGAAAGAGAACAGCACGGAAGTCTACAAGAGGTATGTCAGTAGAATCTCCATCTGTTGGTATGACTGATTTAGGTTCTAGGGTTGTGCTATCTGGTTGTAAAACAGAAGTTGGTTATTTTGATGAAAGTGCCTTAAGTGATGTGAAAGAGTTGTTAGAATATCAAGGTTGGATGGCTTTGTTTGATGTTTGTGATGCTAATATTGATGGTGTTAGAAAGTTTTATATAAATTTGAAACAAATGGTGGATAGGTCGTTAGGATCAGCTGTGAATGATGTTGAAGTAAATGTGTCTGTTGCAAGTTTGGCTGGGTTGTTGAATATACCCAGAGATGGTTTTGATGAGTATTCTGGAGATGGATGGCCCACACTTATTGGGGTCAGTCCAGATGAAGTGCATGACTTTGTGTTTGGAGGGAAAGTTCCAAAGAAAGCTGGAACTTTTAAAACTGGTAGCTTGAAGGAACCAGTGATGCTGGTTCTTCATTCTCTGTGTAACAAGATGATTATTCCTCGAGCACAAGGTAGGGGTTTTGTGCGCATCATGGAAATGGTGCTTATATATTTGCTGATGAATAACATTAAGATAAATCTCCCTTCCCTAATGATAAACCATATGATGAATTGCTATAATTCCTCCCACCATTCTCTTCCTTATGGTTCTTACATAACTAAGCTTCTTAAAGAGAATAATGTTTCTCTTAGTGGATCAACTACTCCTGTAATAGTGTTTACCAAAGGTATTCTGAAACAAAAGGGGTTGATCATAAGTGCTGGGGTGTTGAAGTTTAGGGAGGAGGAACCAGTAGAGACTCCTAAGCCTGCCAAGAAGAAACAGAAGGCAGAGGAACCAGCAGGTCAGAAGGTTATTCTTAAGAGGCTGGAGAGTCAGGAAGAGAAGATGAGTGTTGTAGGGGATCAGCTTAGCAAGTTAGTGACCTTAGTGGAAAGTTTATCTACTTCGTTTATTATGAGGATGAGCAAGTTAGAGAAACAGGTTGCTGGTAGTTCTGGAATTGAGAAGGAACAAGTTGAGGAGGACCAGCAAACAGACCAGCAGGAAGATGACAATAAAGAGGAGGAGAATCAGGATGAAGCAGTTGAGGAGGCTGACACTGAAGAAGAGGAAGAAGATGATGAAAATGATGATGATGATTGAATCTGTTTTCTTTTTCATTTAGCCTACCTTTATTATATTATATTCTGAATAACTGATTCTGTTGGACTGTTTTTATTCCTCCCAATCCATGAATTTGTTTTGATATGGATTTGGGCTCTATCGTTTACTTTTGATGGTTTGTATTAAACTATGATCTTTATTGTTGGCATGGCTTTACTTTGACTAATCTGACCTTCTTTTGCAGCACTTTATTTGTATAATGGTTGATGCCATTGGATGGTTTAGCACGTTACTTTATGCATAAGAGGCTACTTTTGCATATCTTTTTAATGATGCCAAAAGGGGGAAAAAAGTTGAAGTTGAAGCCTATAGTCTTTACTAGTTTAGATTGAGTCGTTTTTGAGTCTTTTTACTTTTACTTTGACTTTATTTTATTTTCTGTTTCTGTTTAGGGAACCAGTTGGCTTAACTGACTTGTTCCATTGAGTCTTGAGTCCTTGAAGTTTTTGACTACTTTCTTTTGAGTATGTTCACAGGTGCAGAAACTTCAAATGTTTGTCATCATCAAAAAGGGGGAATTTGTTGAGTCCCTTAGGTTTTGATTGATAGTTTTGAATGATGACAAACAGCTAAGGGAAACAGGTCTTTGAAAGTGTTCAATACAGTTGGGGGAACCAGCTAAAATAGAACACTGTTTCCCTAGATAAGTTATTACTTATATGAGATATTTGTTGAACTAACTTATCTTTATACAGGGAACAGTTAGATGATGAATGAGCTATGCACTGGTAGGAAACCAGTATAAACTGTTTTCTCAAACTGCTTTTATGAAAGGCAGTTACTTATTTAGTATTGTACATTAACTTTGTTGAATGTGCAGTATCTAAGTTGATTTCTAAGACTGGAAGCTTGAAAGAATTTTCGATCAACTTAAAGGAAGGTCCTTTGGTCAATAATTGAGTTCATTCATGGAAGCTTTCAAGACTTAACGAATGCATGAAGGAAGACTACACTCAAAGAGTTATTTAGGAACTTCATGTAAATGCTCCGTAGTATAACTTATATAATTGAGTATATAAAGTGCTTTTAGTATATTAAATATCGTTATGAAATTTGGTACAAGGTTTGGAACAAATTTCATAACATATTCAGTTCAGGGAACCAGGCCAGGGAACCAGGTTAACTGAACAGATTATTCAAGCTGCCGTTTTTACAAAGATTTTATAAAAAGATATTTTCCGAAAAATATTGATTTAAAATATATCCAAGCAGCTAAGAATAAAGATGATATTTTTGGTTAGCTAAAAACTAGGAAGTATTTTATCTTAAATTGATTTTATCTTGTGATCAAATCAATTAAGATAAATACTTACCATAAATCGTATATATCTTATATGCATGATTTAAGGTAACTAGGGTTTAGCTAACTAACCTATAAAATACATCTTATTCTGAATAATCAGATACGGCTCTCACGCATTTTAATAGAGTTTTATTTTTGAGAGCTAAAAGCACTAATTCAATTATTAAGTTATACACAAGAGCATAATAGTGTTTTAACGTTTTTCTCTATTTGACTTTTGAGAGTTAGATCATTAGAGAGTTCTTGATCTTGTATTAAGTCTTTGACAGAGGGGTTGAAGACTTGGTGAGTGTTTGTGAGTTCAAACACACTAGGAACTTACGAGGGTAAGTTTAGAGCACATTCGGAGTAGAGTGTGGGGTTTACTGGTTCCCGGAGTAGGGAAACAGTAGAGTGTTCTTTGTCTTTATTTTTCGGAGTAGATTAATAAAGGACTTAGGATAGGAGGACGTAGGCCAGAGTTGGCTGAACCTCGTTAAATCTGTGGTGTTCTTTATTGCTTTGTTTTATTCCGCTGCATAAGGGAACCAGCACAACTGGTTCCTTACACATAATCCGAAAAGAAGCAAAAATCGCTAACGATTACTTAACACTCAATTCACCCCCCCTCTTGAGTGCCCATTGAACCTTCACTACATTAGAGAGCATGCATCGAACTCTCTCTAGCAGCGTCTGATTAACCTGTTCTGCTGTGGTGTCTTCCTGGCGGTATGATTCCGACCTATACCCTCATCTGCACAGAACTGATTAAACTCGTCTTTGCAAAACTCTAGCTCATTGTGCGTTCGTAGCTTCTTTATCTTCTTTCCTTGTCGATTTTCCACCAAAGTTTTCCATTGCTTGAAAGCTTTGAAGGCCACATCCTTTGACTTAAGAAACCTAAGCCATGTGTATCGGGACTTGTCATAAACAAATGACACAAAATAGTGGTAGCCTCCCATACCTTCAACTCTAGATGGACCCCATCAATCTGAATGGATGTAATCGAGCACAACATCAGTAATGTGAGCACCCTTGCTGAACTTTGACCTGTGTTTCTTACCAAACACACAATGCTCACAAAATTCAAGGTTGGCAACCTTGACTCCGGATAGAAGACCCCTCTTAAACAGTAGTTGCATCCCCTTCTCCCCCATATGACAAAGCCTCATGTGCTGAATCTTAGTCATATGCTGGTGAGATACGGATGGACAAACCGCAAAACTAGACAGTGTAACACCCTCAAAGACATAGAGGGTGTTCCTTTTGATACCCTTAAGTACCAACTCAGAACCTCTGTAAATACACAACTCCCCATCCGAAAACACGCCATTGTACCCCAAATCGTCCAAGGTAACCAATGAAATCAGATTCTTTCCTAAAGCAGGAACATACCGCACCCTAGTCAAAGTTAACCTCCGCCCATCAACAGTCCTCAAACTCATGGACCCAATACATGTGACCTTAGAAGGAGCGTTGTTACCAACTATAACTGTACCCCCATTGCGAGGCTCATATGTATCAAACCAATCTCGACGTGGACTCATATGGAACGAATACCCCGAATCTAGAACCCAGTTATCAGATAAATTGCCAGACCTAGCAAAACTGACTAATGCTAAGTCTTCCTCTGAATTATAGCTCTCTTTCGGTTTTTCTTCGACTAAAGTAGCTTGGGGCTTGTTTTTCCTCACTGGACAATTAGCCCTATAGTGACCCGGTTCTTTATAGTAATAACAGGTCTTAGTAGCAATTTTACCAGATCCTTCCATGCCGTTACTAGCACCCGACCCAGCATTATTCCCCTTGTTAAACCCCTTTTTCTTTTTAGTCTTCCCGGACTTAACAAACAACCCACTACCATTATCCCCATTATCACCTATAGCTTTTTGACGAAGTTCCCTAGTATGAAGTGCTGCCTTCACTTCTTCTAAGGTCAGTGAGTCTTTACCAACAACAAAAGACTCTACAAAATTCTCAAAGCTAGATGGTAGAGACACAAGTAATATCAACGCAGCATCCTCATCATCAATTTTAACATCGAAATTTCGCAAATCAAGTAAAATAGAGTTAAGTTTTTCTAGATGTTCGCGTAAGGGAGTATCTGACTGCATTCGGAGGCTAAACAACCGCTGCTTCAGTAATAATTTGTTGGTCAACGACTTAGTCATGTACAATGACTCCAGCTTCATCCACAATTCAGCCGCCATTCCCTGAACATCAACCTCCGTGATGATGTGATCGTCAAGGCTAAGTAATATGGTAGAGTGAGCCTTATCTTCCATAACTTCTAATTGCAAGTCAGTCAGTCCATCTCCTGACCCCGAAGTAGTACTATTTGGAGCCAACGGACGCCATATCTGCTGTTGTTTTAACAGAGCCTTCATCTTAATTTGTCATAGCCCGAAACCATTTTTCCCGAAGTAAACTTCTCAATTCTTATTGTTGAATCTCCTGCCATTGTTTCCCTCAAGAAACTCTCCAAGGATTAAACCTGGCTCTGATACCAATTGCTGTGCGATAGAGGAAGCAAAGATCAAAAACAATAAAGAAAACAACAAAGAAATTCAATGCAAACAATAAGAACAACACACCAAGAATTAACGTGGTTCACTATCAATGTGATAGCTACGTCCATGGGGCACCGAGATCAAAGATTTCACTATAAACTACAAAGAATTACAAAGAGGAATCAAGTCTAATAGCTCTCTCTCTGTCTCTCTTAACCCTAACACTAATATCAGGAAGTTTTTATATTAATCCCCAATTAAAAGATACTTGGGCTTCAAGATAATAAAAGATAACTCTAAAAAACCGCAAAAAACGCATCTCCATCGTATTCCTCTTCCGCCCGGTCAGACCGGGCAAGGCATACCCGATCGGGCGCGAGAGGCAACATACATACGAGACACTTTGCAATGCTTTCCTCTCACCGCCCGGTCTGACAGGGCAAGGCATGCCCGATCGGGCAGTGGGGGATTGCAAGATTGCGAGATACTTTGCCACACCTCTCACCGCCCGGTCTGACCGGACAAGCCATGCCCGATCGGGCAGTGGAAGGCTGCACTACTACGAGTCACCTAATCATCAACAGTGCCATTGTGCCAATTAATCCTAAACTGGTCATATCTATTCACTCTAAAAAAATGTAAATAAAGATATGTAGATAACAACATTCATAATATTAGCACACATAAGTGCTGAATTAGGTACACAATGATTGCATTAATAATCTACTTATTAGGTGGGAAATGTCAAAAATGATGTCTACAATATCTAATGATGATGACTAAAATCTATTTATCTAAAAAAGAATAATGATGGAACAAGTAAAATATAATTATCTCAAAGAATGCATATTCACGTGATTATTCAAGCAGAATTGCAAGCCGGGTTATCTAAATTGCGCATGCAGTGGTTCGTTCCCTATAAATATGAGATACTAATTATAGCGAATAACAAATAATTATAACAATAACAATAATTATGGGTCTTAAACGTAAAATTGAGGGTGAAATTGAGATTAGAGCTGGAGCTGGAGATGTGTACCATGAGATATATGAGAGTAGACCTCATCATGTATCTCATGCCGCACCTCATTTCATCCAAAGTTGTGACTTGCATCAGGGCGAACTTGGTAAGCATGGCTCTATCATCGTTTGGAAGTATAACACAGGTACGTATTGTCGTAATTATACGGAGTATATATATATGCAAATTACGGAGTACTTAATATTACCTAGCTATATATTCTCAATTTGTTGTCCTTTGTATGTTTACAAATTTATTTTTATGAAATTATTTGTACGAGTAATAACAAAGATTGAAAGAATAAAAGTTACTATTTTTTTACTTATCACAAAAAAGCTATTTGAGAAGTTATAGAGATTAAGAAAATTAGTGCTACCAAACATCTTATGTAATCAATTACCTTATTCAATTCCACACCGACCTTATCAGTTTCAATTAATACGGTATTCATCTCATTTATTAACTTATCAGTATTAACTCCTTTTCAGGGATTGTCGCCATATGTAACCTAAAATTAGCTACTCAATCAATGACTATTAATGTTTAATCATGTTCATATATAGGTGGTAAACCACTTGTAGCAAAGAATATAATCGAAGAAATTGACAAGGAGAAAAAGTTGGTGAGGCAACGATGTATTGAAGGTGATGTCTTGGAGGAGTATAAGACCATTGTTGGAACATGCCAGGTGATACCTAAGGACAATGATACTTGCATAGTGAAGTGGATTATCGAGTACGAGAAATTGCATCCTGGTATCCCCGAACCAACCGCTCTGCTCGATTCTTTGCTTGGTGCAGCCAAAGACATCGATGATCATCACCATGGTGTAAAGAAGTAGAGACAAATGTCATCGAATAAGGATAGGAAGTGAAACGCCGTTTTGGTGCGACACATACTTCCTATTCATGAAGTCTATCTCATTATGTGTTTAAATTATATGTGATCATTTTCTGCCATTTAGCATGTAATTGTTTCCGGTAATGATATGCGTAAGAAGTTGTATGTTTTATTAGTTATTGTTGTTTGCATCAAATTTTAAACTAAATAAGACTTGTATTATGATTGACTTTTTTTTTGGTGGTTGAATTTCATCAAATGTTTTTGGCATTGACAAAGAGGTAGTGAGAGCTTCTCTATTTTTATTTTCTGTTCCTAGATGTAAATGCCAAGAGAAGAGAGGTGAAGTGAATCCTAACTCGAAGAAAGAGTCGTCGCTAGCTGTGGTTCCATCTCACTAAGGTGAGGCAGGCTTTTTGTATTTGGTTATAATTGTCATTTTTATGTGAAATTAACAAGTCTGTATTGGGTATTTCAAGTGGACATTACTCCCTCCCCCATAATATGAGGTATTTAGATATGAGTTAGTTTATTTGAGTTGGGCGTGTAAATTAGTGTAATTAATGTTTATATTTTTATGATTTTCTAAATTTATACGATTTTTTAGTGTGTATTTAATGCTTATATGTAGCCCTAAAGGCTATGTATAGCATTTTCATATCATATTATATCACTAATAAATAAAGCCGGTCTCGCAGTCTGGCCACAAGATAGCGAAACTTGGCATTCCAGTTATTCACCAAGTGTCGCGCCACGTAGGCGACAAATAGGTATTATTATGACACATATGATGCTAAGTAAACGATTTTTGGATAGATTTTTTAAGATAAAAATGTTGTATAAAGTTTTATTATCACTATACTTCTAATATTTCATATGTAATACAAAAGTAATCACAACTTTTAATAAATTTCCTATAACTCGGTTTTATTTCCATCATAAAATTTGTTTCATAAAGTTCTTTAAAATAAGATCCATTTATAATAGATTTAATTTAGTTAAAATAATAGAGAATCAGTAAAAATAAGTTTTAATCTGTAAAAATAATTTTGGTTTGGTAAAAATATTTTAAGTTTAGTAAAATTAATTTAATTTCAATAACAATAATTTTAAGTCAATAATTAACATAGACATCTATTTACAAACAAAACTACAAAAAGTACACAATTCTATAAATAAGCGATAGGATATCAGATGTCTAAATATCCTGCATTATCAAAATGGATTACAGGACTGTATTAATGAAAATTTAAGCCAAAAAGTTTATCCTATAATTTTTATCAATAATTCGGGCATCGCCCGGGCACAAAACTAAAATATATTATTTAACTAAATATTAAAAAATCTATCCAAAATTCTCTTACTTAGAGGCTGTTTAGTTCACCTGATTTTAGCTGATCTGATCTGATCTAAACTTATTTTTTTCTTATCTGATCTGATCTGAACTTATTTTTTCTGATCTAATTTGAACTTATTTTTTCTGATCTGATCTGATCTGAACTTATTTTTTCTGATTTGACTTTATTTTAATTATTTCAATATTCTACTTTTAATGTTAATCAATATTAATGTTTAATTATTATTGTTATTAATATTATTATCATTATTATTATTATTATTATTATCATTATTATTACTATTATTATTATTATTATTATGATCATTTAATTTATATTATATTATATTATATTATTATTATATGATATTATATTACTATGATATTATATTATTATTATTATTGATTAGGGGATTTTGCTCCCACCAATCGGAATGCGCCACGTGGCCCAATCCGGTCCTGCCAAGTGTCCCCCAGTTGGACCTCTCAGGGCTTGCCACGTGGCACACGCTTATTCGTCCACTCTGGACCTATTATGTCATGACACGTGGCATACTCCATGCCTAATGGAGAAGTCGGCCACCTAGGCCCAACTTCCGAGGGAAGCCCAATCAGCCCAAGGTTAACCTAAACCTAGGATTGGCACGTTTCCCGAGGTTATAAATACCTCCCTTAATCCTCATTAAGGGGGATTACGCAGATTACACACATTAAACACTCTCACCTAGAGAGACCCAATCACTTTAATTTCCGCATTAATTACTCCTTAATCAAGTACTAACTTGACCGTCGGAGGCGGATCTCCAATCATCCGGAGCATCTGTTTGTTTTGCAGGTACAGGCGTCCGGTTCCAGTCTCGGAATTGTAACTCTCCCGCGGGACATCAGGAAACCCCAAAACATTTTTGGCGCCGTCTGTGGGGAGAGTACTTCTGAGATGGCATCCACGTTTGTACCGGCTCCTGACGAGAGACGTCCC
This sequence comes from Chenopodium quinoa, assembly GCF_001683475.1. Lineage (NCBI taxonomy): Eukaryota > Viridiplantae > Streptophyta > Magnoliopsida > Caryophyllales > Amaranthaceae > Chenopodium > Chenopodium quinoa. Next base: position 2,492,299 of record NW_018742903.1, read on the forward strand.
CTGGACGACCCTCTAGTTCAGTCGGACCACGATACTGAGAATGAATTTGAAGTTGAAGCTCACACAGCTTCAGACGGGACCATAAGGGCCCGACGTACCCGTCATACCGAAAGGAGGGAACGGGAACATCTTCAAACTGGAAGTGAGCCAGCAGGCGCACCGCCTGTTCGGCAGCAGCCGACTGATGGGTCTGCTCCCATCACAAGGAACGAACTCATGACCTTCATGAGGGACTTCAAGGGAGAAATTCAAGAGTTGATCAACAAGAAGCCGCCTGCTCTGGACAAGGAGCAGTTGGCTAAGAAACCCTCCACTTCACGGAAGAGGAAGCCAGTTCAAGGGCGTGAGGCGACCCCTCATCCTAAATCTAGGAAGTGGGAGCCGCCTGCCCTTGATTTCACAAAATACCGTTTTCCTACTCCAAGAAAGAGGAAACCTGTTCGTCATATTCAGGCGGACGGGTCGAGGAAAACATACACAGATGCTCGGCTACTGCTAGAGCAGAAGAACAGTGACCGATTGTCAGAGTCGGCCTCTACTTCAAACTTCCAAGACAGTCTGCGTAATACCTCGATGAGGCATACTCAGTCGTATCATGAGAGTTAGTCAGGCGGCACCTCCCGTCAGTCCGGCTTTCATAGCGACCAGGCGGTACCAAACTTACCGTTTGTACCGCAACAACAATATTTTTTGCAGCCACCTCCGTTTGGTGGACATGCAGCAAAAAATGTCCAACCTATGGACTGGCAGCTACGGTTGCTTAGACTTGACGAACAGCCGTCGGCCTTCTCCAAGGAAATTACTGAAGGCGCTCAGCCGACCAAAGTGAAAAATGTATTAGTAGGCGCCTATGACGGCACTACTAACCCAGAAGACCATCTGATGGCATTCACCAACCTGATGTACCTTCAAGGGTTGGATGATCCCACTTGGTGCAAGTGTTTCCCAGCGATTGTCAAAGGAATCGCACAACAATGGTTTGGCAACCTGCCGACTGGTTGTGTAAATAACTTCAGGACGCTTGCTTACTTATTCACCTCCAACTTCGCCATGAACATCCCTGCGAAGAAGACGACCCTTGATTTAGGAACGATTCAGCAGGGCGAGAAGGAGGGGCTTCGTTCTTACATCAGGCGGTTTAACCTGATGAGAATACAGATTCAAGGGTTACCGGATGAAGTAGCCTATACTGACTTTTTCAGAGGTCTCAAAGACGGGTCGACCTTCAAATTTAATTTGGTCCGAAAGAGGGTGGCGACTCTTCAAGAGGCCTTGATTGAAGCGGAAGCCTATATACAGGCGACTGATCTTTGTAGTAAGGTAAAACAGTCAGACGGGAAAAGGTCCGACAAAAGAGAAGGACGACAGAAACAGTCGTCAAACAAAGATGAGAAGAGAAAAGAGGTCTGGGCGGCTGATTCCTCTAAACAGCCGGCCCAGAAGAAGAAAAAAGAATTCAAACCATACTCCCCAAAGTATGCGTTTAACAAGGATAGCCAATTTATCCTAAAGGAAATCAAGGGACGGATCTCAATTGAGAAGCCGGTCCCCATGAAGGGTTCTGCAAACAACCGGAACCAAGAAAAATTCTGTGATTATCATGAAGATGTTGGTCATCACACCAATGAATGCATCAGTCTCATGCGGTATCTGGACCGCCTGGCTGAGCAAGGTGATCTTGACACTTATGTCAAGAAATCTACGGGGAACACTTCCTCGAAAAAGCAGTCGGCCAAAAAGAATCAACAGGCCGACAGCTCCGATACAGATGATGCAGTCGTCTACACCATTGCAGGCGGCTTCTCAGGAGGCGGCCCCACTATTAGGGGCAACAAAGACAATATCAGACGGCTAGATGTAAATTCCGTTCACCAAGAACGGCCCTCCAAATATTCATTTCCTGAGATTGTCATCACTGAAGAAGATCTAGGAGGGGTAAGAGGGCCGCATGACGACCCTATCGTTATTGAATGTAAAGTGGCCAACCAGAGAGTTGTCCGAATCCTCATAGATACCGGAAGCTCCTCGGATCTCATCAGTAGCAAATGTCTGTCGAAAGTAAAATATCAGACTGATTGCATACATCCGGCACCCCACCCTTTAGTAGGGTTTGGAGGAGGAGTCGTCCTCCCAGTAGGACGAGTGGATTTACCCATCCGCCTGGGTGAAAAAGGGGAAGGACGACACATGGTAGTCCGGTTCTTGGTAGTAGAAGAACTCTCGGCCTACAACATGATTCTGGGACGACCAACCCTGAATAATTCCAAGGCTGTTGTAATCCCATCTCTTATGTTGCTCAAGTTTGAGAGGGATAATGGAACAGTCGGGTCCCTAAGGGGAGATCAAAGGATGGCCCGAGAGTGCTATCTCTCGGATGTCAAGCCCACTGTTATGGCCGCTGGGTCGAGTGGTGGAAAAATAGACCTTGACAATGTCAAGGAGAGTGCGCCTGTTCAAGAAGCAGGCGGCAAGAAGAGAAAGGCATCCCAGACGGGGACCACAAGAAAAGACAGAAAATAGCAATCATTGGCAGAGGAGCGGTCGGATGAATTCCGCCCTCAGCCAACTGGTGAGCATACGGACCTAATCTTAGATGACTCGCGTCCTGACAGAACAGTCAAAGTTGGGACGACTGCTCTAAGGGTCCTGGGTGACGACTTTCACAAACTATTGAAAGAATACAAGGACATCTTTGCATTCGAAGGCCATGAAATTCCAGGCATCAGTCCTGATCTGGCGGTACATAAACTGGTCGTGGATCCGAAAAAGAAACCGGTAAGGCAGAAGAAGCGGAACCATGGCGAAGAAAGAAGTCAGGCGGCAGCCGCCGAAGTTAAAAAATTACTTGATGCAGGGTTCATCCGGCAATGTTACTTCCCAGACTGGGTTGCAAATGTGGTGCTTGTTAAAAAGCCGAATGGCACCTGGCGAATGTGTGTAGACTACACAGACTTAAACAAGGCGTGCCCCAAAGACAGTTACCCTCTGCCTAAAATTGATAACCTGGTCGACTCAACAACCGGCCATGCTTTGATGAGCTTTATGGACGCCTACTCTGGTTTCCATCAAATTCCTTTATGGAAGAAAGATCAGGAGAAGACGGCCTTCGTCACTGATCAAGGGTAATATTGTTACACGGTCATGCCGTTTGGTCTTAAGAATGCCCCGGCCACTTTCCAGCGAATGATAAACACTGTGTTCTTTGATCAGATTGGGAGAAATGTCGAGGCATATATTGATGATATGATTGTCAAGTCTAAACCTTCAGAAAGATCATATGTCGGACCTCCAAGAAACTTTCGCCACACTCAGGCGGCACCATGTCATGCTCAATCCCAAGAAATGTGTCTTTGGAGTTGAGTCTGGGAAATTTCTCGGATTCCTTATCAATCAGAGAGGAATAGAGGCGAACCCTGAGAAGGTGCAGGCGGTCATCGACATGCAGTTGCCTCGTACCATCCGAGAGGTAACAGGTTGTCTGGCGGCCTTGGGAAGATTTCTAAGCCGATCAGGCGACAAATGCCTATACTTTTTCCAGGAAATTAAGAAGAAGGCAAGGTTTGAATGGGGGCCAGATGCTGAGGCGGCCTTCCAGAAATTGAAAGTTCACTTGCATTCCTTGCCGAGGCTGGTTAGCCCTTTACCCAAAGAAGTACTTTACATGTACCTGGCCGTCTCTGATCATGCGTTAAGCGGTGTTCTTCTTGCTGAAAGAGACGGCTGCCAGCTCCCGGTCTACTTTGTCAGTCATGTACTGAAAAATTCCGAGTTGAGGTATCCCTTAGTGGAGAAATTTGGTCTTGCACTCTTCATGGCTGTTAAAAAATTGAAGCCCTACTTTTTGGCACATGCAGTCGTCGTGTATACAGATCAACCTATCAAGCGGCCACTGACCACCATGGAGTCGTCAGGCCGAATGATCAAATGGGCCATAGAAATACAGAGCCTCGAAGTAACTTTCGAGCCTAGAAAAGCAGTGAAGGGGCAAGCCTTTGCTGACTTTATTGTTAAGATGACTCGTCCCCCTGATTCTCGAGATCCAGACCAAGTCTGGAAGGTATATGTGGATGGAAGCTCTACATCAAATGGTTGTGGAGCAGGCGTCATATGTCCGTCGCCAGAGGGCGACAGGTACGAGTATGCTCTACGCTTCAGTTTTCAGGCCTCAAACAATGAGGCAGAATATGAAGCTTTACTAGCTGGAATCCGCATGTGAAAGGCGGCAGGGGCACGAAAGATAGACGCCTGTTCCGATTCACAATTGATAGTGAGTCAGTATAATGGCAAATACAAAGCAACCCATCCGGCCATGATCAAGTATTTACAAGCGGTACGACAGGCGGTCGGATCCCTTGAAGATTTCGTCTGACTCAAGTGCCGAGATCAGAAAACAACCAGGCGGATGCACTTTCAAAATTAGCATCATCCGCTTCTTGTGACACTCCTCGAACTGTTTTTTGGGAAGTAATGGAGAAGAGAAGCATCGAGGAAGACCCTATTGGAATTCTAGACAGAAGCTCAACCTGGATGGATCCAATCAGGACATATCTGACAAACGGTACCCTGCCGGATGATCATTCACAGGCGGCAGCACTGAAAAAACGAGCAACCAGTTTTGAAATGATAAAGGGAGAACTTCACAAAAGGGGGTACCTTCAACCCTTCTTGAAGTGTGTTACTCCAGAAAAGGGGCGAGAGATACTAGACGATCTTCACTCTGGTTACTGTGCTTCCCATATAGGCGGTAGGACGCTTGCTCAACGGGCAAGGCGGCAGGGCTACTTTTGGCCTACTTTAGAAGCAGATGCAATGGAGATGGTGAAAAAATGTGACAAGTGCCAAAGGTTTGGCAAGCTAATTCACCGTCCGGCTACTGACCTCACTACCATTCATAGCCCACTACCGTTTGCTAAGTGGGGCATGGATATTCTGGGTCCATATACGCCTGCTACAGGCAGAAGGAGGTACATACTTGTTGCAGTCGACTACTTCACTAAATGGGTAGAGGCGGAGGCTGTAAAGGGAATCAAGATGAAGGATGTAATTTCATTCATTTGGAAAAATGTCATCACTCGGTTCGGGGTTCCCATGTCTATGGTTTTTTATAATGGTCCCCAATTTGAGACGCCTGTTCTCAAAAGCTGGTTGGGTGACCAAGGAATTGCACACTACTTTGCATCTGTCGGCCATCCACAAGCAAACGGCCAGGTAGAAGCCTTTAATAAAATCATCTCAGACGGTCTTAAGAAAAAGATTGAACGAGCAGGCGGCCTATGGGCGGATGAATTACCACATGTTCTCTGGGCCATTAGGACGACTGAAAAAGGGGCGACTGGAGAAACTCCATTCCTCCTAACTTATTGTGCGGAAGCTGTTCTTCCAATAGAACACTACGAGCCGACTCTTCGAGTAATGCTATATGACGAAGAGGCAAACTGGGAAGCCATGCGCCTGGCATTAGACTCACTCCCTGAAAGGAGGGGCAATGCTATCTTGCGCCATGAAATTTACCGCCTGAGAATGACTAGATCATACAACAAAAAGTACACAGGCGTCCACTCAAAGTGGGGGACTTTGTACATAGAAAAATGGAAGCAGTTGGTAGGGCAAATGAGTCTGGCAAACTAACTCCCAACTGGGAAGGACCCTACCGAATCTGTGAAGAGGTCAGGGACGGTACCTACCGTCTGGAAACACCAGACGGCCAACCGTTGCCTCGAACTTGGAATGTAGATAATCTTAAGAAATATTTCTTTTGAATGATGTAAATAGTCAAGGGCTACTTAATAAAAGTTTGTTGTTTCATTCAATTTTGTACTAAGAGGGGCACGCCTACTAACAAACAGTCGGCTACTCTCCATATTTAGTTTTCATTTTTACCTAAGAGGGGCATGCCTACTGACAAACAGTCGGCTACTCTCCATGTTTAATTTTTATTCTTACTTAAGAGGGGCACGCCGCTTGTTTCACTCAACCGGCTACTCTCCCATAATACAGTTCACCAAGAACTATCAAAGGCTCATGGCTAAAATGATCAGACCAGACGTCAAGCCAACTGATCAAAATATAAAAATTCAATTCGACCTGTCCCTACGTTATAGCAGGCGTCCGACGACATCCATCTGGATGAAATTCGTCGCAGAGAGCAGCTCCCTTTTGGGTGGAACATTGTTCTATAAAATCATTACACAGCACCTATACGACTGTCTAAACAAGACAACCACGTAGCTGTTTCCCGGACAAGGATACCTCTCACTTAACTGACTAATCAGGTCAAACAAGTGTTCGCAGTAACCATCCGTGTCAACCAACCGACTGGACTACTTGGGATAAGAACAGTCGGTATCTTATGAGTTGATAGCCAACAAACATTGGCGAATAAAGGGGAGCAACCGGTACCCAGCGCTTGAAACCTCTACTACTCAGTCACTCGGCGACTAGGTAACAATCATGTTTACTTGGTCACTCCTTAAAAATTTAGTATGAAACTAAAAAGGTGTTCATACAGCACCTGTTCACACTAGATTAAATGTGGCGGGGAACAGTCGGCCTAGATTGCCTAAAGTCTCTAGCCTAAAAACATGACAGGTAGGAAACCACTTTCCTACTTGGTTAATTTTACAAATGACAAGACCGCCTGCCTAAAGGGGATCCAGTCTTTAAAATGGGTCGAATACCGATTGGATAAATGGCCGACTAATCGCCTAGCCTGGAAACAGACAACCAGTCGTCCAGGGGCATAGGCGGCGTGACTAACTATCTGTACCTGTCTGCAACTATCGGCCATGTAAAACAGTCGGTATAGTGTGCAATTGGATATCAGAATATTCAATACTTAAACAAATTTGAAGAAAAACAAAAATATTCATTAAAAGGAAAAGACCGGCCAAATATTCAGAGCCCCGGCCCCCTGGCCGGGTAAATACAAACAAACGGCACGCAGGCCGTGTAAAGAAGACATAAAGCTTAAGAAGGGGGCAGATCTTCAATATTAGCAGCTGCCGCCTGGTCAGCACTCTTTTTGCTAGACTCGGCTTCAGCTGCATCCTTCTTCGATGCATTACCCCCAAGCGGCACAAGCGCCACTACCGGCTGCTCCTCCTCCTCCAACGCCTCGTCCTCAGCAGCCGCCAGGATCTCTTGATTATATTTATCAGAACACTGGCGGTACGTTTTTTCCCAGGAGGCAAAGTCGGCATTGGGGAAGAGGCGGCCCCAAGTCATGCGCTGGATTTGAGCAGAGTCTTCCATCATCTCCCGGACCAGCTCTTTCTTTTCTTGCTCGGCCTTTTCCGAGAGCTCCTGAGTAAGACTCTTCTCCTGGGTCACTAGGCGTTCCTTAACAGCCGCCAAGGATTTCTCCAAGGTGTCGTATGAGGACATCTTTTGGCGAAGAGGTCTCAGCTCGGCCTTGAGATTGTTGATGGTCGCCTCCAGCTCGCTATTCCTCTTCTGGGCCGCCTCTAACTGAGCCCGGATAGCGGCGGTAGCCTGCGCCTGATAATAAAGAATATCAATTGTCAGAACCTCATTTTGGGCAATTTGAAACATTGTCTTATCACAGTCAGAGGCGGCCATAGCTTTTGCAGCCTTTACCTCTTTGTTCTTCCTGTCAAGCGGCTTACGGAGGCCGTTTACTCGGAGCAGGGCCTAAGTAAAAAGGGGAACAAGCGTCAGTTTCAAAACAAAAAAAAAAAAAAAAAAAAAAAAAGAGAGGCGTCCTGGAATTCAAATACTCAAAAATATGTTAAGTATACCTCAGCAAGGACTCCTGCAATCCCGTCTAGGTCAAGGGTGCCGACACCCCTGGCCGCCTCCCTTTCAGCTGGAGGAACGACCTTGATCATAGACTTGGCCACCTCGACCAAGTCAGGCTCCTGAGGGCCGGCTGCATTAAGCATAGACAAACGGATTAGACCTAGTAAAGAAGGGAGCAAGTCTAAAATTTATAAGGACAACTTCATACTTCTAGGCGGCCCAATTGGAGTTTTGGAAGGAGTGGCCGGCTGTTTCCCAGCCGACGCATGTTTCCTGGCAGAACCAGGAGAGCTCGCAACAGTCGTCCTCCGGGCCTTGGAGTCCGGCTGTTGGGAAGAAGTAGCTCTTGGAGCGCCAGTCTAAAAAAGAAGAAAAGAGTCAGTATATGCATAAACACAACTCCAAAAAGAGAGTGAAAAGTTCGAAGCCCACCAAGGGTGCCCCCTTGTTGGGGGAGTCGATTGAAGACTGTTGCATGATGGAGGCCCGCAACATGGCTGTCGCAGTCTTGGAGGCGGTAATTTTGCTCATGGCGTCCGCTGCAAAAACAAATAGCAAAGTTAATAAAAGTCATAACAGAAATACATGGAACAACAGAGTATTCGACAGGCCGGCTACCTCTTGAGCACCGACTGCTGAGGCCACAGGCGGCCAAAAAGTACTCGTCGTAGAGCCATTTGAAGCTCGGGATGCAGTGCAGGGGTACTTGCTCTCGTACCCCTGAAGTAGAGTTCACCTTCGACTTTACTTTAAAGAGTCCTTTATCTAGGATCTCTTTCTTAGCCTTGGGGGGAACAGGCGGCATGCTGCGGCCGCCTGCAAGAAGGGGCGGATTCCTGTTCCACCTGTTGAAGCGCTTGTTCAGCTCTGTGTCTGAACTCTCAATGATAAGGAAGGTGCTCCGCCAGTCCTTCCATTTGTTTGCTTTACCTCTTTTCATGAGGTAGCCCCTGTGGCTCGTGAATTGATACCAGCCGGTACCGCCTGCCTTAGGGGTCCGGATGAGGTAGTTCATGTGGGAGAAAGCCTCGAAGTTCGGCTCCACCCCGTGCAGTTCGCACCCGGCCACATAGCCGAGTACGTTGACCTAGGAGTTCGGGGCTAACTGCCGTAACCCCAACTCATACCAATCCAAGATCCGCTGAACAGCCGGATGTAGTGGGAAGCGCAGCCCAGCCTTGATGGCCGCCTCGTATCAGCCGAAGAAGGCGCCATCATAACTAGTACCAGCCGGCCAGACGACTATGTCTTCTGGATCCGGCACGAACACTAAAAAGCCGGGGCCCATTGTGTGGTTTGCGAAAAAGCTCCCCACTTTTTCTTGCATGGCCGTGATCCGGCCCCGAGGTACCGTGCAGTAGTAGGGGGTATTTTGCTCTCGGTGAGAGGCGAATGGCTCCGCCCAATTGTCCCCCTTCTCAACCGCGTGAGAAAGCCTCGCCTCTTGTAGGCGACTATTTTTCTCTTCTGTGTCCAGAGAAGCATGGCCAGAAGAGCAAGACTCGGATTCGTCCTCTGACGAGTCCGAAGAGGACGACTCCTCCCCTCTCCTTGAGGGGCCCGCCTCCTCTCCTTTAAAAGGAGCAGGAGAGAATGTAGAATTGTCAACTGTAAAATGGGAAGGGGTCACTTTGACTCCTCCCTCAGAACTGCCGGCTTTCAAGCCGCTTTGATTCACTTCCACATCTGGCTCCTATTCATGAAGTCTATCTCATTATGTGTTTAAATTATATGTGATCATTTTCTGCCATTTAGCATGTAATTGTTTCCGGTAATGATATGCGTAAGAAGTTGTATGTTTTATTAGTTATTGTTGTTTGCATCAAATTTTAAACTAAATAAGACTTGTATTATGATTGAGCTCATCAATGTAAGTATGGCCACATACCTATGCCTGTTTGTAAAATGTTAATTATAGCTTCAATGGTCAATTATTACGGAATATTGAATTGACTTTTTTTTTGGTGGTTGAATTTCATCAAATGTTTTTGGCATTGACAAAGAGGTAGTGAGAGCTTCTCTATTTTTATTTTCTGTTCCTAGATGTAAATGCCAAGAGAAGAGAGGTGAAGTGAATCCTAACTCGAAGAAAGAGTCGTCGCTAGCTGTGGTTCCATCTCACTAAGGTGAGGCAGGCTTTTTGTATTTGGTTATAATTGTCATTTTTATGTGAAATTAACAAGTCTGTATTGGGTATTTCAAGTGGACATTACTCCCTCCCCCATAATATGAGGTATTTAGATATGAGTTAGTTTATTTGAGTTGGGCGTGTAAATTAGTGTAATTAATGTTTATATTTTTATGATTTTCTAAATTTATACGATTTTTTAGTGTGTATTTAATGCTTATATGTAGCCCTAAAGGCTATGTATAGCATTTTCATATCATATTATATCACTAATAAATAAAGCCGGTCTCGCAGTCTGGCCACAAGATAGCGAAACTTGGCATTCCAGTTATTCACCAAGTGTCGCGCCACGTAGGCGACAAATAGGTATTATTATGACACATATGATGCTAAGTAAACGATTTTTGGATAGATTTTTTAAGATAAAAATGTTGTATAAAGTTTTATTATCACTATACTTCTAATATTTCATATGTAATACAAAAGTAATCACAACTTTTAATAAATTTCCTATAACTCGGTTTTATTTCCATCATAAAATTTGTTTCATAAAGTTCTTTAAAATAAGATCCATTTATAATAGATTTAATTTAGTTAAAATAATAGAGAATCAGTAAAAATAAGTTTTAATCTGTAAAAGTAATTTTGGTTTGGTAAAAATATTTTAAGTTTAGTAAAATTAATTTAAGTTCAATAACAATAATTTTAAGTCAATAATTAACATAGACATCTATTTACAAACAAAACTACAAAAAGTACACAATTCTATAAATAAGCGATAGGATATCAGATGTCTAAATATCCTGCATTATCAAAATGGATTACAGGACTGTATTAATGAACATTTAAGCCAAAAAGTTTATCCTATAATTTTTATCAATAATTCGGGCATCGCCCGGGCACAAAACTAAAATATATTATTTAACTAAATATTAAAAAATCTATCCAAAATTCTCTTACTTAGAGGCTGTTTAGTTCACCTGATTTTAGCTGATCTGATCTGATCTAAACTTATTTTTTTCTTATCTGATCTGATCTGAACTTATTTTTTCTGATCTAATTTGAACTTATTTTTTCTGATCTGATCTGATCTGAACTTATTTTTTCTGATTTGACTTTATTTTAATTATTTCAATATTCTACTTTTAATGTTAATCAATATTAATGTTTAATTATTATTGTTATTAATATTATTATCATTATTATTATTATTATCATTATTATTATTATTATCATTATTATTATTATTATTATTATTATTATTATTATTATTATTATGATCATTTAATTTATATTATATTATATTATATTATTATTATATGATATTATATTACTATGATATTATATTATTATTATTATTGATTAGGGGATTTTGCTCCCACCAATCGGAATGCGCCACGTGGCCCAATCCGGTCCTGCCAAGTGTCCCCCAGTTGGACCTCTCAGGGCTTGCCACGTGGCACACGCTTATTCGTCCACTCTGGACCTATTATGTCATGACACGTGGCATACTCCATGCCTAATGGAGAAGTCGGCCACCTAGGCCCAACTTCCGAGGGAAGCCCAATCAGCCCAAGGTTAACCTAAACCTAGGATTGGCACGTTTCCCGAGGTTATAAATACCTCCCTTAATCCTCATTAAGGGGGATTACGCAGATTACACACATTAAACACTCTCACCTAGAGAGACCCAATCACTTTAATTTCCGCATTAATTACTCCTTAATCAAGTACTAACTTGACCGTCGGAGGCGGATCTCCAATCATCCGGAGCATCCGTTTGTTTTGCAGGTACAGGCGTCCGGTTCCAGTCTCGGAATTGTAACTCTCCCGCGGGACATCAGAAAACCCCGAAACAATTATTATATTATTATTATTATTATTATTATTATTATTATTATTATTATTATTATTATTATTATTATTATATTATATTGTATTATATTATTATTATATTATATTATATTATATTATTATTTTTACTATTATTATTACTATTATATTATATTATATTATTATTATTAAATAATAATAATATCATTATTGTTAATGGAATTGTTTCTAAAATTTCAAAAGGTGAGATTGTTTCTGGAAGATAGAGCAAAGGTGTGATTATTAGATTTCATTTTCCTTTTTTTATTTATATTTTTATATTTAACTTGTTTAGGGTGTTTAAGTGTTTTTTTTTATTCATTTGTTCCTCTATTGAACCTTTTTTTATTCATGCGTGTATGGTTGTGTGGGAATGACACATTGACCCGTTTTAACCCGTCAAAACCCGAATTTAACCCGATCTGAATTCAACCCGACCTATTCCTAACTGAAAGGAATGGTGTCCTTCCAACAAGTGTATTATTCCGATAGAGGGTTCAAAATTATTGGAAAGCTAATTCTTCAGTAAGGACAAGTGATCGGAATGCCTAGGTGGAGGCCGCTTCCGATCAGTAATATTAATGTACAATTAATATTACAGCTTAATCTTGACTAAACCCTTCGGGTCGAACCCAATCGAACAACCGATCCGAGACGACGAATCAATCCGAAGGATTCGATGAGTCGTCGGAGTTTTACGAACAAAGACGTCGGATATCGAGCTTAGAGCGTCGAGATCGAGCGTCGCAAGTCGAGTCGAATTTAGAATTCGACGAGACGTAAAATCAATCGAATTACAAGTACGTGCCTAGTCGTAGCCTCGCATTGGCCTAGCCATGTGAGTGCTAGGCTAGGCATACTAGGCGCATGATGTTGGCTAGCCATGGCAACCCCCACACCATCGCATAGCAGCATGCTATGTTGTGCATGGTGTTGGGCGCTAACAGCCTAGCTAGCATGTTGGGCGCTAGCAGCCTAGCTAGCATGCTGGGCGCTAGCAGCCTAGCTAGCACGCTGGGCGCTAGCAGCCTTGTTAGCATGCTAGATGCTGGGCAGTGGGACGCAGCAGCCCCAGGCATCGCTGCGCATCATGCGTGCTAGGCATCGCATGGCAGCAGCATGCCTCGCACCATGCACCAGTCAGCAGCGAGCTGGGCTGTGCATGTGGTGCGTGTGCATCGCATAGCAGTGCAACGCGTAGCATTGCGGGCTGTGCATGCGAGAGCTGTGCTAGGAATATTGCAAGGATAGCATTGGCGTGGGCTAGCAGCCTTGCTAGCCAGCACCCAGCACAAGGCATGACACAGCAGGAGCTCGTATGGTGTGCGTAACTTGCTGGCTATGCACATGTGAGTGCTGGCTGGCTTGCTAACACGCCTAGGCGCCAGGCACCAGTAAGGCTGCCTTGGCAACCAAGGCTTGCTGGCAGCCAGTTGTCCCTATCAGCCACATGGAAGAACCGGTTTGAGCAAGTGGGGACCAAGGTGAGTGGGAATTGCCTTGGGCACCAAGGCCATGGTCCCCTCTTGAAATGGTCCTCACCTACCCACTCCTCTCCATGTGCCACTTGTAACTCATTGATTCCTTTGCATTTTATTTTGTTTTAATTAAAATTAAATAGTGGAAAAATGCAATTCTCCCACATTGATAAGAGAATGGGAAATCAAGTAGCATTCCCTTATATATACCCAAGTGTTGGGCATATGGGAATACACTTGAGTGGAAAAGTAAAGGCAACTCCATTGTTGAGTAAACCTTGAAATTCGTAAAACTCCAAGTTTATATTTGTCCGGGCCTCGACTAACCTTCGAGGCTTAGGACTCTCGGGTCGGGTTCGACGGTACGATCCCGTCGGAGGCCTTGTATTTTCAGGGTTCAAGTAAGAGCTCATTTTTGAGCGAAGCACGCATCAAAGGTATAGTCTTTTATCCCTTCTTGTGTTTTAATTATGTTTTGCTTGTTAATAACATTTATTATGGGGGCGGGTCTTGGTGGGTTTCTTTCTGCGTAGTGTGGGTCACTACGAAACCCTACACTAACCCGACCCGAATTTAACCTGACCTATTACTAACCCGACCCGAATTTAACCCGACCTATTACTAGCCCGACCCGAATTCAACCCGATCTATCATTAACCCGACCTGAAATCAACCCGACTTGTTATTGACCCGAAATTAACTAGCAATCTAGGATTACGTCATATTTTTTTTTTCTTTCCCTAATTCTATGAGTTATTTTCCTATTTAAGCTTATTCAAATATTTTCAAAAAAATTCTCTATTATCAAATGTATTATAATTTACGTCTCGAAAAAACCTATGAAAATTTATGAATACCACTACTTTTTGGATGCATGTGCATTCTTTATTCAAATTTAGTAATTACTATTTACGATCACTACTACTTTATAGGTGCATGTGCATTAATGTAGTCAACCCGAAATGATCCGACCCGAATTAATTCGACCCACACTTCACACTTCACACTTCACAATTGGCAATTATGGTTGCTACATTCACACTTCACAATTTTATTCGATTACATGAGTTGGATATACCCATTGATATTGGTATAGAAATCGAACCAAGAGCAGATTATGATTTGTTTAACGAGAATTAATATAGCTGTAATGAAAGAAATACAACTTAATATAGCGAAGGAAATTTGGAGCTTCTTGTAATGAAAATTATATTTGTAAACGTTTATGATTTGGAGCTTATAATGAAATTTTAATTATTATCGTTTATTGTTTATGCTATTTAGTAACATAGACAATGTTGCTAGTTCAAACAAACGATAAAATCAAATCCGATACATCATAAATCAATAATAATAATAATAATAATAATAATAATAATAATAATAATAATAATAATAATAATAATAATAATAATAATAATAATAATAATAATAATAATAATAATAATAATAATAATAATAATAATAATAAATAATAATAATAATAATAATAAATAATAATAATAATAATAATAATAATAATAATAATAATAATAATAATAATAATTTGATCTGAACTTATTTTTTCTGATCTGATCTGATCTGAACTTATTTTTTCTGATCTGATCTGATCTGTACTTATTTTTCCTGATCTGATCTGTTCTGAACTTATTTTTTCTGATCTTATCTGATCTGAACTTATTTTTTCTGATATGATCTGATATGAACTTATTTTTTCTGAAATAAGTAAAAATAAGGTGAAATAAACAGGGCCTTAGCATCATATGTGTTACAATAACATCTATTTGTAAAAAAAACATAAAAAAAATAAAATTATTGAAACGCATTTTAAGTGATCGCCTATCATATCATATAACGAATATATAAAGTGGATCTTGCAGCCAGGCCACGAGACAGCGACACTTAGCATTCTAGTTTTTTGCTAAGTGTTGCGCCACGTTGGCAAAAAAATAGATATTATTGTGACACATATGATACAGAGTAAGTGAATTTTGGATTATTTTTTTAAGATAAAAATGTTGTATAGAGTTTTATTATCAATATAATTCTAATACTTCATGTATACAAAATTAATCATAACGTTTAATAATATCATATAAATCGGTTCTATTTCCGTCATAAAATTCATTTTAAAAAGTTCTTTAAAATAAGATCCATATATAATATGCTTAACTTATTTTAAAAAAAATAGAGAATTAGTTAAAAAAAACAATTTAAGTTCAATAAAAATAATTTCAAGTCAATAATAACATAGATATTCACAAACTAAACCATAAAAAGTACACTATTATTTAATTAAATAAGCGATATGACATCGTATGTCTAAATATCTTACATTATCAAAAGGGATTGTAAGACTCTATTTAACATTCAAGTAAAAAATTTTACTGAAATTTTATCAACAATTTAGGCGTCGCTCGGGAACAAAACTATTTAATTATTTATTTTCAAAAGTATTTTCAGAATATATATCTTATTCGATAATTTATCATATTACACTTCATTAAAACTAATAAGATTACAAATTATACATATTAGACTCCATAGCACGGTTTTTTCATACATAAATCTCAAGAAAATATATTTTTCTTAGTTAGATAGACTCTAAGTTTTTTTTGTTAATTATTTGATTTATTTTACTATTTAGTAATTTCTGACAAAAAAACACATAATATAATGATTTAATTAAACTGCTATTGCCTATTACAAAATTTGAATTTTATTTTTTTGTAAGTAATTTATAATACGACTTTATTTATTATTGTTTTGTATTTTATTTGTTTTTTTTTTTAATTATATGACATACAATTAAAGTATCCAATATGAATAAATTCTAAATATGACATTTCATCTGTTACATCTTAGGATAAAAACTTTAATGTGAAAAGATAATTTTTTTTTAAATGCTAAATCATTATTCGTTGTTTTTTACATTCGAAATTAAACTGCCAAATCTATATATCATTCTGTATGTTTTTTGTGATCTCTTAATCTCTAATTTTTTTATTTCAATTTTAATTTTTTGACATAAATGTTTAAAGAAGTTAAAGTTCTTTCTTGCATGATGAAAATTTATAATTTCTTATGAAAATATCAAATCATTCATCGAATGTTTAGATTAAACGATTAATATCAAATTTTTTTTTTTATTTTTTTAATTTTTTTTTTATGTTTTTAGTAATTTAAATCCTTGTATCAAAATATAATTTATTTAGTAGTTTTTATAAAAATGTAAATCATAATATCTAAAGATAATATACATATTTGTTGACATGCAAAAACTTATTATACAATTTTATTTATTATTAGTTTTGAGCCCTGGGCATTGCCCGGGTTGTTTATTGAATTTTAAGATAAACTTATTTTTTTTTTATAATTTTATCTATATACCAAATTTTAAAAACATATTATTGATACAAATGTAATAGTTGTATATTACTTTTGATTTAGGATATATTGTAAGATACTACTGTTTTTTGTAAGAGCGCAAAATATATTATAGAAATATACACTATATATAAGAAATATATCTATGTTATTCGAATTTTCTACTCATGGATTAATAATCACTTGACAATCATACATGTAAAATTAAAAAAATATAGTTATGACCGCTCATAAAGTTATGGGTGGTTTAATTTTGGGAAAGAGAATGGTAGTTCTTGAAAGTGACGTAAGTAACATGGTCAGAGCAATTAGAAAAAATCCATTTGAGCTGCTCCTATTTTCATGTAATTGGATGATATTTTTGGGATAAGTTGTGATTTTAATGTCTTAATTGTACTCTGATTTGACAAACTATAATAATACGCATAAATCCACCCTTTTATCCTAAATAATCTATCCAAATAAATTATACGTGTCAGACTAATGATTAGTTGTTACCTACGTGGCAAGACACTTGACGAAAATTTAGGATGCCAATTCAAGTTCTAATATCTTGTGCCCTAACTAATCGTACGGCTAAAGTTTTGTTGTATTGTAACTTAACTAATCATACAACTTTATATATTTAATAATGAATGGAATATTTTTTTTAAGTCACTTATTAAAATATATTATAAATGAATTTTTTTTTATTACTATTTAATAAGAATATTATGATATAAAAATAATAAATTTATAAGATAATTATTGAAAGGTATAATTTAATTTTTTTAAATTAAGTGATAATTTAATTTGTACATATGAAATATTGTTATTTTATCAAAAATAATTTTATCAAAAATAAAACTGTAAACCAACAATTTTGTCTTTTAAGTCTATCTAAATTTTATTGAAAATAAAACTCTAAACTAGCTTTTTTATCCTACATAATGTCTAAACCTATCCAAATTAGTATCCTATAGAAAAATCTAGCTTTTTTGTTTTTCTATAAAAATACATTCAAATAAATCCAACTAATATTTAATTGTTGCCTACGTGTTGCAAAACTTGGCGAAAAGTTGAAACACTAATTGTAGTCTCGTGGCCTGGCTAAAAGTTTAGCTTTATATATGCATTACTAGTTTTGTGTCCGGCCGGTGCTCGGATTGTTGATAAAATTTTAGGAAATTTTTTTTGGCTTGAATGTTATATATGGTCATATAATCCCTTTTGATAATTTAAATAATAGTGTACTTTTTGTAGTTTTGTTTGTAAATAGAAATCTTTGTTATTATTAACTTGAAATTATTTTTATTGAAATTAAATTATTTTTAGGCTAAATTAGAAAATAACGCCCAATAAAACTTTTTTTTAGTGGTTTATGGTGGTGTTATAATAAAACTTTTTTTTAGTGGTTTATTGGGTGTTATTTTCTAATTTAGCCTAAAAATATTTAATTTCAATAAAAGTAATTTCAAGTCAATAATAACAAAGGATTTCTATTTACAAACAAAACTATAAAAAGTACACTATTATTTAAATTATAAAAAAGGATTATATGACCATATTTAATATTCATCACTATTTTTTTAAATAAATTAATATATTATAAATGGACATTATTTTTTTAGAACTTTTTAAAATGAATTCTATGATGAAAATAAAACCGAGTTATAGGATATTTGTTAATAATTATGATTAATTTTGTATATATGAAATATTAGAAGTATATCGACAATAAAATCTATACACCAATTTTATCTTAAAAAATGTATCCAAAATTCTCTCACTTAGCATCATATGTGTCATAATAATACCTAGTTTTCGCCTATGTGGCGTGACACTTGGCAAAAAATTGGAATGCCAAGTGTTATTGTCTCGTGACCTGGTTGCGAGACCGGCTTTATTTATTAGTGACTAGTTTTGTGCCCGAACGATGCCCGAGTTGTTGATAAAACTTTAAGATAAACTTTTTGGCTTGAATGTTAAATATGATCCGATAATCTTATTTGATAATGCAATATATTTAGACATACGATATCATATCGCTTTTTTATATAATAGTGTACTTTTTGTAGTTTTGTTTGTAAGGATATCTATGATATTATTATCTTGAAATTTTTTTTTTTTTTTTTTACATTGACTAAAGGTATTTTTATTGATTGAAACTTTTTTTTAAGCTTGTTTTCTATTATTTTATAAATAAATTAAATATATTATAAATGGATCTTATTTTAAAGAAATTTTTAAAACGAATTTTATGATGGAAATAGAACCGAGTTATAACATATTTATAAAAGTTATGATTAATTTTGTATATATGAAATATTAGAAATATATCGATAATAAAACTCTATACAACATTTTAATCTCAAAAAATCTATCCAAAATTCGCTTATTTAGCATCATATGTGTCACAATAATACAACATTATAACTATACGTATTATATTAGTATTTCCGTAGAGGGAGATTTAGAGGTGTTACATTGTTCTATCTCAACAAATTTACGTTAAACTAACAAAGTCTTGCAATTTGATAAACTCGCATTTTCCCCTTTTTGGTTGTTTAGTGGGCTAGTTTTTATCCATGTTACCACGTTTAATTAGGTTCTAAAAGTCTTGCAATTTGATAAACTCGCATTTTCCCCTTTTTGGTTGTTTAGTGGGCTAGTTTTTATCCATGTTACCACGTTTAATTAGGTTCTAAAGTCTTTTATTCAAGTAAAATTGTTGTCTTGATGTTATTTCTGCTAACGTCCCTAGCCTAAATAGACGAGGTGCTACATTATCAATCATTGACTTTTATTAAATGCATATTCCACTTTAAGTATTTTTTTTGTAAAAAAAGGAGAGTAATGTTGGTAGTTTATATTTGGAAAAATTTGTTTTAATAATATCTACTTTGCTCGATTTTCTTTAAAAAATCTCAATTTTGGATCTGGAATAATCTAAACTTTGGGGGTGATTACTTTCTTCAATCCCTATGATCGGCTCCCGCTTGAAAAGGTTAATTTCTTTTTTTTATTATTAATGCCACATGTCGAGACCTAATTAGCCAAAATTATTAAAAAAACAAAAAATAAAAAAATATATTATAAAAAAAACCCAGCCCCCATCCCTTCCCTGACCACCCCATCCTCACCGTTCACCAAAACCCCAAACCCTAGCTACCTCATTCCCCTTCCCGGGCCGGAAAACCCACCCCCTCCTCTTGCCAACCCCCTCTGCATGTGCCATCTCCCCTCCTTCTTGAACCACTGCCCCCATACCCGTTACCCCCCTCTTTCTCCTCAAAACTCACAAAACTCCTCCCTACCCCTCCAGATGCCCACGAAACCCCTCCCCTTATCCTAGAAACACCTGACCAGGTGTTTCGAGGTCGGGGAAGGGGTTTTGTGGGTGTTTGGAGGGGTGGAGGAGGAGTATTGTGGGTGTTTCATGGTGAGGGAGGAGGGTTACGGAATAACATGGTAGTTCTAGGGGAAGGGGCGACAAGACGGGTAGAGGGGTCGGGCGACTGGCCGACGGGAGGATTGGTGTGGGTTTTTCGGTGGGGGAAGGAGGATTGCGGTGGTTGGGGTTTAGGATTCTGATGGGGAAGGGGGAAGGGCTAGGTAGGGGGTTTCATCTTTATTTTTTAGTTTTTTAATCTTTCTAGCTTTTTTTTTAATTTTTTTAGACCAATCACAATGTAACACGTGTCACATAACTTTTGATAACAGGTCATTAACTTTTGTTGACTAGTTTGGGAACAAAGAAAGTAAACACCTCCCAAATTTCGGATTAATCCAGAATAATCCAAAGTTGAAATTATTTAAAGGAAATGAGGCAAAGTTTGGATTATTAATATCAATTTTTCATTTATATTTTGGACAATAACTTTTTACTCCTATCTCCCACTTCACTTATATAATATTGCACGTAATTTTAATATGTTAAAGGAAAATGGGCTTAAAATAATCCCAACTATCAACGGTGTGTGCAAAATAATACGTACTAAGCTATTTGTTATTAGCGGTTTCACCTATTGTATTGTATGTGTAAAATAGTAAGCTAGTCATTGAAAAGGTATCTCGATGAATATTCTTTTCATTTTTTATTTATTATTATTTAGGTTTTTTTAAGAAAAATTGTCAAAAATAATACAACTTTTGGGTCATCTGCTAAAAACAATTTAATTTTTTTATTTATTTCTAAATAATAATACCTCTATTTATTAAGCCAACACCTTTCTTTTATCACGTTTGCCAACGCACTATTATGATGATTAATATCTCTAATTCTTGACATTTTAAAATTATAAAAAGTGGAGATTAGTAAAATATACATTGAGATGATTCAAAGAAGATCCCACTTGACTATGTTTCATCGTAGTTCTAAATTATAAAAACTAATTAAAGTGTAGTTTGTGAATAGTGTAAAAGTCAAATGGTGTCAGCTAAAAAAAAACCAGAGGTAGTGCAACCTTTGGATGGTATCTACTTTAAACAAGTTATTTTACCTACACAGCTATAACCCTATAGGTGACACACAAAACAAGATATTTTTTTTCAAACTTTGAGCTTAATTTAGGTCATGAATAATAATAATAATAATAATAATAATAATAATAATAATAATAATAGTACTAGTAAAGGTGTGCATCGTGCCGTGTCGTGCCGCCGCAAGCCGTGCCTGCCGGGCCATAGTCTCCGGCTGGCCGTGCCGTGCCACCGTGCCGGAGTAGGTGTGCCATGTCGTGCCACCCAAAGTCGCAGGCCAGCCCACGGCACGACACGACCCACGTGCCAGGCGGGCTCGTGCCGAACTGGCCTGCGTGCTAGCCTGGTACTAGGCTGGCGGGCTGGCCTGGCGGGTTGGGCTGCTGGGCTGCTGCCTTTCCTTCCTCTTTTTTTTTTATATTTATTTATTAATAGTTTATAACTTATAATCTTATATTATTATTTTTCTAAAATAAATTAAGTTTAATATTTATATTTTATTATTTTTTATATTTAATATTTAAATTTATATATTTAGTTTATACTATTACTTTATAGTTTAATGTTTATAATTTATTATATTTATTTTTGTATTATTAATTATTAATTATTATAATTTTATCTTTGTTATATTAATTTACAAATTATAACTTAACGGGGAAAAAAGGCAAATTGGATTTTGGATGTGAATAATGCGTACTTCATATTATTATTACTTGAAAAAATTGTACAATGATAATAATGATAAAAATCGTACAAGGATATTAAACAAAAATTGGATAATGATAAAAATCGTAAAATGATAATATTTATAATGATAAAATTCGTACAATATACAAAAATTGTCTATTCTTCTTCTTCTTTTGCGTCTTCGGCTTCAAGGTCATCGGCTAGTAGCATAGATTAGGAACTAGTCGAACCCAAACGGTCGGAAGCGGAGGTTCCTTCATCGTTGTCGTTGTCGTTGTCATCGTAAGATTGGTCTTGTGAGCGATTTTCTGCATCCAACCAATCTTTGAAACACACGCACATTTCAAGTGTTTCGGGTTTTATACTTGTTCTTCTATCGTCTAAACCCTCCCGGATGCGCTGAAAGCTCGTTCGAAGGCAACGGAGGAGACTTCGATACCAAGAATGTCTCGTGCCATTGCCGCCAAAGTTGGATGTTTCGTGCTTTGTTGTTTCCACCATGCAAGGAGGTCGAGGTTTTTTATCTCATCATCGTCCATGCCCGTGGTGAAGTAGTAACTCACGTACATTTGCAACTCCGAGACATCGCTTTGCGTTCTCCTTATTGATGAATCACCTAAAAACCTTGAAATCAAGTTAGTAGCTTGTGAAAATAAATGTTTGGCCTTCTTACTTACGTTTTTGGATGGTTGGGAAGGGCCTGAGCGAGCAATGGTGCCATATTTGGTTTCATAGACTCTATATAAAGCAAAAAAACTGATCTTTCACATTAGTCTTATAGGTATCTACATCATCGTCAAGAAGCATGCATTGAAAGTAAATGTCAACTAACATAAATGTATTTTCATACTTTTGCCTAGGATCTAATATGGAAGCAAAAATATAAATCAAAGGAATTTCAATATAATATTTACGCCACTTTGTTTCCATTGCCGGAAGATACTGATCATAATCACTTTAGTTGCAATGATCAGCGAAAAGTTGGGCGAGTAAACATGCATTTGAAAGAAAGTTTTGAGCACAAGGATTATAAACAGAAGAAAAACAATACGTCATGTTATATAATAACTGTAAAAATTGCATATATCGTTCACATTTATCCCAATCATCCTCATATGTAGCATTGTTTGGAAATTTTTGGTTGTAAAAAATTGTCAATGGATTCTTGTACTCAATTGCCTTGGTTAACATATCATAGGTGGAATTCCACCTAGTTGGGCAATCGGTTTTGATTTTTATTGCCCTTATCTTTTGTTGTCTTAGAAAACTCTTCCATTCTTGGTGTCTCATGTTTGAGCTATTAATAGACATAATAGCTTCTCTAATTTTGTTATAGTATGGACCCATTGCTCTAAGTCCATCCTGTACACACAAGTTAAGAACATGGCAAACACATCTAGTATGAGGTGCGTCACCATCTAATATTACATCGGTCAAGTTTTGTTTGACATAATTAGCAGTATATGTCATTGCGGTTGCATTGTCAAATGTCATAGACTTGATTTTATCTCGAAGGTTGTATTCATTTATTGCTTCCATTAAATGGTGAGCAATGTTAATACCGGTGTGGGGGTATCCACCATTTTGAAATGAATTATTCGTTTTTGTAACAACCATTGATCATCTACCCAATGGCAAGTCACACATAAATAGTGATATTTATAACCACTATCCCAAGAATCGGCAATCAAAGACACTCTACAGTTAAGGTTACTCAATTCGTCTTTTAACCGCATTTTGTACTCTAGGAAATTTTTTCATGGCGGCAGAACGTACGGTTTTCCTTAGAGATTCTTTTATGTTGGGGTTGTAATGCTTTGTTAATGTAAGTGTTAAATGGGTCACTTTCGGAGAAAAGAAAAGGTTGTTCGGCGTGTATTACCATTTTCCCTAGTTCATCCCTATCCCTCTCATAGTTGTAGGTAAAGCCGTGTGGATGGAATTGGGAAATTTTTGGCTGGGTTGGATCACTAGCTGGTTTTGCACAACTTCTCATGTGTCTACTTAAGTGTCCTGTCCTCGATTTGGATTTTTCCAAGAATGAATGACCACATGTTTTACATTTTTCTCTTGTTTGGTCTCTAGTTAGGAGGAAATAACGTCATACCTCACTTTTGCGGCTATTGATATGTACCATCTCACTTTCGGTTAACCATTCCTCATGTGTGTTTGGGAATTGGGTGTTTGTAGAATCGAGGATTTGTTGGTTAGTAGTAGAACCGGAGGAATTTAGGGTTTGTTGGCTACCTTGGCTAGAATAAAAATTTTGTGGGTCAAAGTAATTTGGTGGGAATTGACCGAATTGTGAAAATTGGTTTGGTGGTGGAAATCCGGGCATATTATTCATGTTATAGGGTTGAAAACCGGAAGTACCATCGTGCCTAAATTGCTCAAAGCCTAGGGGGACGTTACCGGGGTCATTGGTTGGAATGGCCGGACTAGGAATTTGGGGGCTCGTTGGATTAGGTGATTCCCTAGAACTACTACCACGGACAAGTCGGACTTTCCCCTTCTCCCTAGATGATGGGTTGTTCGGTGCCTTAATTTATAATAATAATTTTTAATAATAAGTAATTAACAACAATAATAATTAATAACAACAATTTTAACAATAATAATAACAATAATAATAATTAATAACAACAATTATAACAATAACCATAACAACAATAATAATTGATAACAATAATTGTAATAATAACAATAACAACAATAATAAATTAAAGATTAGTTTAGATCTTACAACCGTGCTTCAACGCTTTCCACTAATTACAATTACAAACTTTTAATTTTTTTCGATATTAATAAATAATATTTAGAGAATTTAAGAGAATTATTAGAGAATATAAGAGATTAAGGATTATTAGAGAATATAAGAGATTAAGAGAAGAAGATTGTGAATTTGTGATTGGGAAGTGAATGGAATTGGGTACTTATAGGGAATTTAGGAAAGAAATTGGGGAAAAAATGGTCGTTTATGACCGTTGGAGCAACGACATTATAGCCGTTTATGGTCGTTGGCACGCGGGCCAGCACGGCGGGCCAAGAGATGGCTCGTGCCGGGCCGTGCCAGAAAAATGAATCGTTGTTCGTGGCACGGCCTACGGCACGCCAAGCAACCACCGTGCCAGGTCGGGCCAGCTAGCGGGCCGTGCCGTGCCGCGTCGATTAGCGTGCCGTGCTGGACCGCTCGCTTGCCAACTCGGCCCGTGCCCACCTTTAAGTAGTAGTAGTAGTACTAGTAGTAGTAGTAGTATTGTGTGATAGTAGAAATTACTAAAGACATTTTAAAATAAAAGTAATTATTAAATACCATATTGACAATTCAAAAAAAAAATATAAAAAAAACCTTAACAAAGAGGTGCGGCATTATTAAATTAGATTGTAAAGGAAACATTTAACAGAACATGTGTTTTGAAAAGAAAACACAAACTTAGTAAAAAAATAGAAAAAAAAATATAAACATAATATTTTTCGAGATACCTTTTAAAAAGGTAATACCGCTAATAGCAAATAGGGATGTTAATTGGGCCGGGCGGGGCAGATGTTGGCCTTCACATCTCCATCCCTACCTTAAATTTTCATACCCATCTCCATCCCCGCCTCGGCGGGTACAACTCCAAAACCATCCTTGCCCCACCCCCACATGGATATCCACCCCCACCAAATCCTCACCTAAGACCTGTCTAATTCCCGCCTCACAAATACATAATCCTTCATAATGAATAAAGATTACAAAAAGAAAAAAATTATTGTTAATATTACACATTGTTTTGTTTATAACATAAGTGTATTACAAAGTATTATATTTACTATTTTATTTTACATAATTTTTTTTATATAAAATAGTATAAAAGAATATAATTTTGTTTTTACAAATATATGGATGTGGGGATTGGGCGGGTACGAAATGGGGTGGGGTGGGGCGGGGTGGGGCGGGGCGGGGCGGGGATGGCCGGCGAATACAACCTAAAATCCACCCCGTCCCATCACCCATGTCGGGTATGGTTTTTATCCCCATCCCCGCCCCATCACCCGCCAAACCAAGACCCATTCCCGTCCCATTGGGGCAGGGATGGGGCGGGTCTCCTATTTGACTCGTTGACCCGCCCCACTGACATCCCTAATAACAAATAGCTGAGTTCGTATTATTTTACTAATATTGTTGATAGCTGGTATTATTTTAATCCAATTTTCCTAAGCATAACACTAATTTGATATATTCTTTTCTCTATTGTATACAATATGTTGAAAATAACTTATTATTATAAATCTTTTATATGTATATAAGTTTAACCTTATGTACATAAGATTTATAACAATTCGTGATCAATTATACGGATTAATTTTGCTTTTTTTTTTTTTGTTTTTTTTAAGGTAATATGAAATACCCTACTGAATCGGCACCTCTCACAAGTTTAGCTAGCCTAGCTCCGCAGGTCGACGCTTAAGAGTAGAGGGGAGAGATAAGGGAATCACCCTACTCACAAGCATTTTGTAGTTGATGGGGCTCGAACTTGTGACCTCAAAGTCACAAGGTGAGTTCCCCACAACTCTACCAAACTTTACTTGGTAATTATATGGATCAATTATACTCCGTATAAAAGGAACTAATGAGAAAATATACCAAATTATACAACTTCTATTCCTTCCGTTATTCAGAAATTAATTATCATTTATACTAGCTAGTTAATGACATGGAATATTTAACAACTAACATGAAATTTAGAGAGACTCATGTGCCATATTTTACGACTTATTATATAACTTGTAGGAAGACATGATAGTGAGAGCAAAGAGGCAAAGGAAAGCTGCGTATGAAAATGCGACAGAAATCCCATTTTTCAGGCAAAAATTCCCCACTCGATCGCACACCTTCAGCCATAAAGTTTGTTGTTGTCCATTCAGCGCAACATACCCAATTGCTGTTGCTGCCCCACAAGCGGATATCGTCAACACCATCAAAATCTGTCCCAAAAAAAATTCAATAACCTATGTTTAATCTATCAGGTTTGGTAAATAAACAAGCACGAGAACCAGTGAACCAGAATAGAAGAGCTTGCCATGCAATGGTTTAAAAATGTAAGAGTAGAACTAGAAAAATTAGTGGGCTAAGTGAGTAGAACAAAAAAAATTAGTGGGCTAAGTGAGTAGAACAAGAAAAATTAGTGGGCAAAGGCCCTATTCACTTCACCTTAAAAAAAAAAATTAATATTCAGTAAAAAATAATTTCAGTTCAGTAAAAATAAGTTCAATTCAGCAAAAATAAGTTAAGTTCAGTTTAGTAAAATTCAATAACTTTAAGGAACAAATATAACAGAAAATTAGTAAAAATAATTTCAGTTCAGTAAAATTAATTTAAGTTCAGTAAAAATAATTTCATTTCAGCAAAAATAAGGTGAAGTGAACGAGGTCTAAACCTATTCTAGATTATCCCATTTAAATGGGAATGGGTGATTCTTTGGTAGGTGATGTAACGGGGATAAAGTTTTTTTTTTAAAAAAAAAAAAATCATACTCAACATAGATTGTGGGCCAATGGTATTCTAGATGTAAAATACCTGGCTACATATATAGATTGCTCTTCTCAAAAATCCATTTGTTTTAATTGTTGTGAAAATTTTTGTGTACATTTGGTTTACAATAATATTAGTTTAAATCGAACCGTTTTAGGGTAACTTTAGTCAATTTAAAATTTGTTTAATCCTTTTTAAGTAACTTTAATTCTAATATGACATTGATATAAATAGAGCATAGGATCCTTTTTACAAACAAAATATAATTAAATTCACTCATTGGTATTTGATCTTTACTTATTTATTAAATTGAATAACTATATCAATAAAATATGCTTTTATTTATATCGGCATTAGGTCCTGTTCACTTCACCTTACGTTTGCTGAACTAAAGTTATTTTTACAGAACAAAAATTATTTTTGTACATTTAAATTGTTTTTTCTTAACTAAAATTATTTTTGCTGAACTGAAATTATTTTTTATTGATTATGTATTATATTTCTTCTTTAAAGTTATTGAATAAATTATTGTTATTGAATTTTTAGTACATTATTAAATAAGCCAAAAAAGTCATACAAGTATATTGTATTTATATTTTTTATTTTTTATTTTTCCCCAATTCTTTTTGTTCATTTTACGGATAGAGTACAATGTACATATAATCATTTTTTCAAGAGTATGCCAAGATTATCTCACTGTATATCTTTTCACATTAGAAATCCTCTCTCGCGATATTGTTTCTAATTGTTCCTTTTCCATTTGCTGGTTATTATTTGAATAATTTCTCTCACAAAAAGATTCTAAATGTATATTTTTGACAATTTAATTTTAATCCCTAATGACTCCCAGCATTATAATAATCCAGTAAAATTAATTAAAACATATTTTCGACAGTTCTTATTATCTAAAGTTGAAATTCTTTTTGGTTAAGCCTTTTCAAAGATAATGACGTAATGTCGATAGGAATGGGCCGAGAAAACTAACAAAGTGATAAACGCTGAACTCACCAGATCATGCAGAAACATATAGTATAAGTGAACAAAATTTGATGGTTTTCGAAACGCAAAATAAACGCCAATCATCGAAAACAAAGCTAGAGCACCAACAACCACGTCTACACCCATAAGAAACCTATTAAAAAAACAAGATGTTAAACCATTAGAACAACATAATAATCACAATTATACAAATCTACATTTGGGATCTAAATAATCCTCTTCATTTTATATCAGCTTCAGATAAAATAAAATTGCCACCATTTTATTTTATTGTATATCTAAACATTATCATTGGATAAAAACTACTTCCTCCGTTTTTTTTACTTGACCCATTTTGACTTTTACACTCACCACCCCTCTGTTGACCGTCAATTATGAATAATATGTAAGGAAAAATATATTCATGTGGGATTTTTTTAAATTCCTCTTAACAAGAACTATCATAATATATAACTTTTATAATTTTTACTTATGAAAAATTAAAGTTATTGATCGTTAAAGTTTTGCACTGACAAACGTGATAAAAGAAACAAGTCAAGTAAAAAAGAATACAAAAAGTCTTTATTTTATTGGATTTAATGGTGTTATCTTGATATATATTTCAAATCACACTATCAACGCGAATTTTAGTCTTCAAAAAGGACCTAATTGACTAGTTCTATTTTTTGGTGTTATACCCGTTTCACCCTTTGGACTAATCTAGATTCGAGAATCAGTTTTGGACTTTTGGGTGGTTAAATGGCCCCAATTGTTGTTCCGAGGGATCGAACACGCAGTCCTTCCTACCTACTGTAGCCCCATTCACCACTACACCAACAGCCAATTGGTAATTGACTATTCTTTGCTTTTTGAAGAGGTTAGCCATTTAACTTATCATCCATTTCTCATAAAATGTGCAACTTTTTCTAATTTTGGTTATATTTGAGCAATCGTTAAAAAAAATAAAAATAAAAATAAAAGTTACCTAAATAAACTCAAAACAACCACAAAAAGAACAAATGAAAAATTTCCATCGTTAACCTCTTGGTTAGACCAAATAAATCTGATTAATTAGACTGTCCGACACAAGAACTAGATCATCGTCATGTAAATGAATAAGAAATAAGAAAGATGAATTAATTTACTTGAAAGCAGAAGAACCATTATAACGGGCCACGAACTCGATTCCCAAAATTGATATCGACTCTTCACTAGAAGCCATCACAGCAATTGCTATAACCGTAGAAACAACGACCAAACCACGGAGCACAAACTGCGCAACCATGAAACGATGCGAAGCAGGCGTACACTCCGGTGCTAGGGGAAACTGAATTTGTTGCTTAACATTCATCATGTTTTTGTTGCTGGTTTTGTGTGTCCTCGTAATTTGATATCGTACGTTAAATGTCAACGTAGAAATGGGAGGGTTGTTGCGGCAGAACTTTGTTTAAGCTTGTGATTATAGTTGGTAAATATTTTTATCAATATGTAACACCAAAAACAAGATATGTTACTTGCCTAACAGATACGCACATACTTCGTATTAGCTTAGGACTCTTAATTTTGATTGGTGCTTGAAAAAATTTGATTTTTTTTTTCTTTTTATTTTTTTTGGTGGGTCCGAGTCTCCGAGCGATGAGGTGACAAGCCATTTTGTGATTTTGAAAGGAATACATAGTGGCTTAAGTATTCTAATAAAAAAGTATCTCTTTCGGGTTCAGAAATCCTGAGATCAATTCTTATCATTCGCTTTTGAGACTTTAAAAAACAAAAACTCAAAAACTAACAAAATCTTTAATTAATTTAAGAAATATAATTCACATAATACTATCTTCAAATAAAAAAAGAGTCTCTCTCTGAAACTAGGGTTTCCTATTTCGGTGAATTGAGTCATAGGTCTTGATCTAATCAAGAAATTGTCCTCTCGTGGTAGGGGTTTTGGTTTCCTTGGTTCTGGTTTGTTTATTGGTTACTGGTGTGTTTTATATTTTTGTTACTCTGGAGATGGCGGATGATTTAAGTGATCGATGGGCAAAATTGAAGATTACGGATGAGGAATGTGATGTTGCGGAACTAGGTGAGGCTAATGAAGATGAATTGAAAGGGAGTATTGAGTTATCTTTGGTGGGAAAACTTCTGACAATTAGGGCTTACAATTTTGAGGTCATGCAAAGAACTCTCTCGCAAATTTGGGCCCTCAACAAAGGTGTGATTTTTCGACGTATCGAGAATAATCTATTCGTTGTGCAACTTTTTCATTGGAGGGATAAGGAGAAGGTCATTGATGGGGCGCCATGGACTTTTGACAATCATCTTATACTACTCAAAGAAATGCATCACAACGAGCAACCCGAAAACGTAGAGATTAAATATTGCCCGTTTTGGCTGAGGTTATACAATCTCCCCTTTGATAGTAGGTCAAATGCGGATGTAAGGCTGATTCCTGAGAAAATAGGGATTGTCTTGGAGGTGGAAGATGATGTGCTAGGGTGGGATAAATCAAGGAGAGTTAGGGTTTTGGTGGATACAACAAAAGCCCTGCGAAGATTACAAAAAATTCGCTGTAGAGATGGCTCAACAACAACTGTCCATATAAAGTATGAGAGGCTTTCAATCTTCTATTTTTTGTGTGGTCTGATTGGGCACTCAGAGCGGGATTGTCCTACGGTGGATGATGAGAGTGAAGAGGTTGAAAAACAGTAGGGGCTCTGGCTTAAAGCTTCCCCGCGTAAAAGTACATCCATTATAAAAGAGGAGAATGATAGGCTTCGTGCATCAAAGTCTCTGGTATTTACTACCAAGCCAAAGGCCTGGTCGATGAAGGAGAAGGAGACAGCCCTAGGATCTTAGGAGAAGGAAGGGAGTGAGGCTAGAGAAACAAGGTTGATGCCAACTCTTGATATGAGTTTAAATCAAATGGTGCTTAGGCCTAGACCGGTGCATAAATCGTTAGGTAATCAGGAGCTGTGCAGTGAGGAGGATCCCTGTACCAGGGAAATAGGGAACATACGGTCAGTGGGTGAGTATGGGGGAATGGAGGCTAGGAACGAGGCGGAGTATGTTAATGCTATAGGAGTCCTTAATGTTAATAGGGATTGTGATTTTGGGGGTGGTAAGGGGGTGGTGGGTAGTGTAGTGGATGAGGAGGGGGATTCAATGCATGAACCGAAAAGTGATAATGGTGGAGGAGGTATGAGTTTGCAGCATAAAAAATGCAGAGGGTGGAGAAGGATAGAAAGGATGGAAATGGGATATAAACATAATTTCTCTGAAGCTTATGTGGATGAGAACCGGCTTTCAAATAGTAAAAGGGTTTTGGTGGAGGATAATGCTGAGAGTGGGCATGAGCTTGAGGGCTGTGGGGAGAAGAGAAGGAGAGTTGATTTGGTTGTTGACACTGGGAACAGTTGCATTCAAGTAGAGGGTGTTGGTAATCCCCAACCCCTCGAAGGACAATGAAAATTATAAGTTGGAACGTCTTCGGGATTGGCAACCCGAAGACGGTGGGTACTCTCGGGGATTTATGCTGGAGGGAAAGGCCAAATATTGTCTTCATTATGGAGACAATAGCGAATGCTCAGGTTGTTCGTGGTATTATGAGGAAGTGTGGATTTACTAAAGGAGTGTGCCGTAGTAGTATTGGAAGAGCAGGGGGGATTGGTTTCTTTTTTTTTTTTGGAAGATAAGTAATTTTATTACCAAAAAAAGGAAGGAGAAATACAAACTTACAAAAACAAGTCAAAACACCAAAACTACAATAGCCCTAAGGCAAATAACCCTTCCAAATCCCCATCCTAGAGTAGGCCACCTTCTAGGAAGGGTCCCTACATCTAGGAGGGGAACTACCTGGCCTCAAGTTGTGAGCCACCTTCTATGAAGGGTTCTCAAAGAAAGGACCAAGACAAACAGAAATTACAGCCCAGAAACAGAAATTACAACACCAAACGGTGATAAACAAATCTCATGTGTTCTGATCTTCAACTGGTGCAGCCATTTGAAGTGAGCTCTTTTCCAAGTATTATCAATGAGCTGTTGAATCCTCGAGGTTATTTCAATACAGATGGCTTTACAAAGTTTCACTGGGAGAATAATAGCCTTTTTCTAATACGCATGGTTCCTAGCAAACCACAAGTGATAAACACAAGCACTTAGCCCTGCCAAAGCACCAAAGCAGTCCTTTTCCAGATCAGGTCCTTGCTGTGTCTCAACCAGTGCTTCCAGGATCTATCTAAACAGAAATGCCTTTTATTTATGCCCAACCATGATCCAACCGTCTTGATACAGACTCTACTTTAAGGACATTCAAAAAAGAGATGCTTATGAGTCTCATTTGTCTCACCATATAGTAAACAGGTAGCATCCTCACAGCAGCCCACAGCCTCAAGTCTGTCCCGAGTTTTGAGTCTCTCTTGAACAGCTAACCAAGAAATAAACGAATGTCTAGGAATATTAAATCTGTTCCAAACCCATTAATCCCACCCAACCTTAATCTGACTTCCCTGTAACCAAGCATAGCAGTCACTAATTTTATAATTCCTGTTCAACCAGTTCTCATTCTCAAAACCTTGCTGCAGTTCAGCCTTGATAGAGCATAGCTTCTTCCATGCCCAGCCATCACATCTTTTAGGACTATAAGTCCACCAGTTCTGCTCTTTCAAGTACAAGTTGTGGATCCATTTAATCCATAAGGTGTCTTTCTTATTAGCAATCTGCCAAATATACTTCCCCAAGGTTGCCTTATTCCAAGAACATCAATCTCTAATCCCTAATCCCCCATAATTCTTAGGTTTACAAACCCATTGCCTGGCGATAGGAGGCACACAACCAAGGACAACAGTAGCCCCCCATAGAATAGCTCTATAGAGCTGTGTAATTCTATGAATTACACCCTTAGGCAATAACACACATTGAGCCCAGTAGGTATGGAGATTAATCAGCACAGAATTAATAAGGGTAGATCTAGCACTATAGGATAGATTCCTACTAGTCCAACAAGTAATCCTTGTAAGCATCTTGTCAATAATACTGTCAAAGTCAGAAATCTTCAAGTATTTAGCATTGAGAGGGATACCAAGGTATATGAATGGAAAAGCCCCCTGGACAAAGCCAGTATCCCTTAGAATATCCTGTTTTAGCCCCTCTTCCATGCTTCCAAAATAAACGGCTGTTTTATCAGAGTTTGCACACAGACCAGAAACTTTCTCAAAAGTTCTCAAAGCTCTCACAAACAGAGAAAAAGTCCTCTTATCTCCATGCCCAAATAGCATCAAGTCATCAGCAAAGACTAAATGAGTTAACCAGCTGCCTACATCCTTGATGAAATCTGAACCCTCTCAATTTGCTCACCTTCTTGAGGAGTCTAGACAGATATTCCATCACAATCACAAACATCAAGGGAGAAACAAGATCACCCTGTCTAACCCCTCTCTTCCCCTTAAAAAACCCATGCATTCTTCCATTTATCATGATAGAGAAAGAGGGGGTGGATATACACTCCATAACCCATCTAACAAACTGATTAGGGAAATTTAGAGCCATCAACATATCCCTAATAAAAGACTAATGCATTGAGTCATATGCTTTCCTCAAGTCTACCTTGACTGTACATCTGAGAGCTTTTCTTTTATTATTGTAGTTCTTAAGCATGTCTTGACATACCAGTATATTATCCATAATAGACCTTCCCCCCACAAATGCACCCTGATTTTCACTAATCAACTCAGGAAGCACAAGTTTCAGTCTTGAACATAGAAGCTTAGAAACCAGTTTGTGTAGTACATTACAGCATGCAATAGGTCTATATTGAGTCACATACACAACATCCTCTACTTTAGGAACCATAGTCAAGACAGTATTATTTACTTTCTTAAGAAGACATCCATGTTCAAAGAAGGATAAAACCGCCTCACACATATCCTTTTTAATAGTATCCCAAGAAGCTTTAAAGAACTTACTTGAAAAGCCATTAGGTCCTGGGGCTTTATTGTCCTTAATACTCCATAGGGCAGCCTTGACATCAGCTTCAGTGAAAGGACAACATAACATCTCCTGCTGTTCCTGATTCAACACCTTCCCCTCACCAATGACCCCTAAGTGAACAGTTTTTTCAGCTATAAAGCCAGTACCCAGTAAGCTCTTGTAATAGTTAACAAAAGCACTGGTAACCTCAATAGGATCCTGAATTACTTGGACCTCACATTTTATCGCACTACATATCTTGTTCTGCACCCTTCTCTTCTTTATATAAGCATGAAAGAACTCAGTATTTAAGTCCCCATCTTTCAGCCAGTGCAGTTTAGCCTTCTCCCTGAGAAAGCTGTATTTAGCAGAATGAGCAGCCTGGTAAGCAGTCCTAGCCTGTCTCTCTTCAGAAATTAGGTTTTCATTACAAGGATCTAAATCCAGCTTCTGTTGAACACTCATCAAAATTCTAGCAGCCTTCTCCTCATCAGATTCAATGGAAGACAGAGAGTTAAAGTTCTGAGCCTTGAGAGCCTTCTTGACAACTTGAAGCTTCTTAACCATTCTAAACATTGTTGTTCCTCTAATCTTAGTGTCCCACTCCTGTTGAACCAGATCCTTAGAATCATGACCATCTACCCAATGATTGAAAAACTTGAAAGGCTTTACAGCTCTCTCATTCACCCCAAAGATATTAATACAACAAGGACAATGATCCATCATACCTTCAGGAAAGAAAGTAGGAGAAGACTGATCAAACTTATCTAACCAGTCATTATTCACTAAAACTCTATCAATTTTAGTGCAGACCCTATTCCCCCCTCCTGTTTATTATTCCAGGTGTAAAACATCCCCCCCCCCCCCACTTTAAAATCAGTAAGGTCATTTTGCCTCAAGCATTCTCTAAAGTTCTCAACCTCCTCCAATGTGCAAGGAGACCCAATCCTGTCTTCCAAATTCAAAATATTGTTGAAGTCACCTCCAATGACCCAAAGGATACTAAGCTAGAGCCTTCAACAATCTTAGACAGTTTTCCCCATAACTCCATCCTCTCCTTAGGATCATTTAAACCATAAACCACAGTAACTAGGAATTCTCTACCAGAAGCTCTATGAGTAACGACCAAGTGAACAAGTTGCACTTCCACTCTAATCACTCTCACCTGAAAGATTCAAGGTAACCACATAACCCATATCCTACCCTTATCACTTTTAGAATAGTTTGCAATAACAGACCACGAGTCACCAAAACTATGAAAAACCTCTCCAAACTTCTTAGCTTTCACTTTAGTTTCTATAAGTCCAAATAAGCCCAAGTTGTGATGGCTCAAGAACCAAGAGACATCACACCTTTTATTAAGCTTATTCAAACCTCTCACATTCCAAAACCCTATATTATCCATGTAACGAGTAAGAGCACTCCCCTTCCTCCAAACCCCCATACATCACCCTACCTTCAGCAATACTACATAATCTGTTACATGCTTCTCTCTCCTGTTCCATTCTACTGTTCTTGTCAGTAGTCATCTCTTCATCCTCCACAAGACAGTTAAAACTATTACCTACTTCCACATTCACCTTGATATTTCTTTGATTAGCTCCAATTTTACCCAGATTTGCAGGTTGCCAAACGTTCTGGACGGGAAATTTATTCTGAGCCCTATCCTTGTGTTTGGTTCTCCTGTTAACTTTATGATTAGGGAAATGCTCATTAGAGTGTCCCATACCAGAACATACCTTACACTTAATAGGCTTCCATTCATAGATCAATTTCTAGTGCACAATATTCCCAACCTCATCAAGGAATTCAATCTCCTCAGGCATATCACCATCAATTGAAATCTCCACCATTAGTCGAGCATATGCTAGTCTTTCTTTAGAAGCAGTAGATTTATCAGTCTTAATAGTCTTCCCAATCAAACTCCCAATCTTCATCAATGAACTTTGGCCCCAAAACTTAAGCTGTAATCCAGGTAATCTAACCAAGACAGGAGCAGATGAAACTTTCTCATTCTCTAGGCAGATCCCAGGTTCCCATTGCTTCATTACAATAGGTCTACCATCAAAAAACACAGGACCAACATTCATCACTTTCTCTCTACTATCCTTTGATCGAAATCTAACCAGGTAGACTCCATTTGCCATCATACTTACCTTGTCAATTCCCAATCTCCCCCAAATTCGTCTAACAAATCCATTCATAACAAAATAAGGAACCCTTGCACCCAAAGCATAACAAACTATAGCAGAGTTCCAGAACTCTATCTCTAGATTGACATCATTAGGGGTTAGTTGCATCTTCCCACCATTACCAACATTCTGACTATTATCATGTCCTCTCACCTTCTCCTGCACTGATAAATCCCATCCCTCATCCTTTGTGTTACTGAACAATTCTTTCCATTTCCTAGACCCATTACTTCCAATAACATCAGGAACCCTAGAAACAGGGGTCTCAAAAGATTGGGGGTTAATTCGAGAATTCGACATCATACCCACCTTCGGTCCAAGATTATCAATATTCATACCCACATTTTTATCCTTAATCATCATCAAAGGAGTCGGGTTCACAGGCTCAGAAGAATTTTGAGTTCGATGATTCACTGTTCCATTGAAATGTTCATTGAAAACAGGGGAATTATGGTGGATTACCTGAAGCCACTGGTTAAATTGACTTGCATGAATCTCCTTCTCCTCAGGCGAGATCCCCTTCACATTATCCTTCTCATTCTCATTAGTATCCAACCAGCTCACCTCAGACACCACATCACCATCTTTACCTTGGGCAATTCTTGCATTTAATCGAGTTCTTGGCTTCGGACCACGCTTCTTCTTGGAATTAGAGGAGGTGCCCTTCTTCCCCTTATACTTCTTCCCCTTGGCCATGGCCCAATCAACGATTTCAAGGAAGAAACAGCGGCGGAAAGAAAGATTTTCTCTCTCTAGGATTTTCTCTCTCTAATATTCAGGGGGATTGGTTTCTGGTGGAAAGGTATTGATGTGTCTGTTGTCTCGTTCTCCAATAATCATTTTGCTGCTGATATAAGGGATAATCAAGGGGTTATAAGGTGGCGAGCAATTGGGATTTATGGTTGGCCAAAGGGTGAGAACAAACATAGAACTTGGAATTTGATGAGAAATATGAAACGTCAGAGTGAGGTTCCTTGCCTTATGTTTGGGGATTTCAATGAGATCATGTATATGAGTGAGAAAGAAGGGGGGGCTGCTAGAAGAGATAGCTTGATGAACGACTTTAAAGACACTATCGATGACTGCTCGCTGCATGACCTTGGCTATAGTGGTAGTCCTTTCAACTGGCAGCGTGGTAAGTGTGTTGCTACGACTGTTAGGGAAAGATTGGACCATTTTCTAGGTGATACGGACTGGTGTGGGTTATTCCCCGAGGTGGGGGTGAGGCACTTGGCGAGAACAGCGAGTGATCATTCTCCTATTATCCTGGACACAATGCCGTAACCTGCCCGAAATAAGAAGAAACACTACTTCAGATTTGAGGCAATGTGGCTTGCAAATGAGGATTGTATAACGGTGGTTAGGGATGATTGGACAATGGGTGTCAATAGACCGATACACGAAAGAGCTGGGGTTTGTGTAGCAAGTTTAAAGAGCTAGGCTTTTAAGATCTTTGGCGACCGTAGGAGGAAGCTAAAGGATAAAGAAGAAGAGTTAAGGGCTGCCCAAGCCCTTCCAATTGACGCACACATGTTGGCTAGTTACGAGAAGTTAGTAGCTGAGGTGGAAGAGTTGAGACGACAGGAAGAAACGTATTGGTTTTCAAGGGCTCGGGCAAATGAAATGCGAGATGGGGACCGTAATACTTCTTATTTCCATCGTAAGGCCTCTCAAAGGCTGGTGAACAATGGTATTGAGGGCATTTACGACTCAAATGGAGTATGGAAGGGGGAGGACACTCGCATAAAACAGGTGGTTGCTGATTATTTTTGTTCCCTATTCACGTCGGAAAGTTCAGGTGATTTGAATGATGCAACTGCTGGCCTTGAGTGTCGAGTTACGGAGGAGATGAACATAGCCCTTGATGCCACGCCCACTGCAGATGAAATAAAAGAAGCGCTCTTCCAGATGCACCTGAATAAGGCTCTAGGTTTGGATGGTTTACATGCTTTATTCTTTCAGAAATTTTGGCACATTGTTGGGACTGATATTATTGCTACAGTCATTGATTGGTGGAATGGTGATTATGATTTGTCTGTGTTAACCAGGAAACATCATCTTGTGTGCCGTAAGTAAGGTATGCAAAAGTCTCCTGTTTTAATCCCAAAATGTAATAAGCCAAAACAGATGAAAGACTTTAGGCCAATCATTTGTTGTAATGTATTGTACAAAATCATGTCCAAAACTATGGAAAATAGGCTTAAACCATACCTGGATGATATCGTTTCTCAAAATCAAAGTGCTTTTGTTCCGGGGAGAATGATCACTAATAATGCTCTGGTAGCGTTTGAAACTTTTCATGCAATGAAGAGGGGGGTGAAGGAAGATGGGGGTTGGTAGCTCTGAACTTGGATATGTGCAAAGCTTACGATAGAGTTGAATGGCCTTTTCTGCACGGGGTTATGGAAAAGATGGGGTTCTCGAGTGGGTGGATTGGTAGGATTATGAACTGCATCTCAACTGTGTCCTTCTCTTTTAAGGTGAATGGAGAGGTGTATGGGGATGTGAAGCCTTCCAGGGGTCTCAAACAGGGTGATCCTATTTCTCCATATCTGTTTATTTTATGTGCTGATGCTTTTTCAGGGTTGCTAAACAAGGCGGCTCAGGAAAAAAGGATACATGGTACAAAGGTATGCAGATCAGCTCCTAGAACTTCTCACCTATTTTTTGCAGACGATAGCCTGCTGTTTGCTAGAGCAAAACCGCAAGAATGCTCCATTATAGCTGATATAATCAGGGTGTATGAGAGAGATTCGGGCTAAAAAGTCAATCTAGATAAGACGGAAGTAGCTTTTAGCAAAGGTGTGCCGATTGATTGAAGAGGTGAAATCGTTAATACCCTGGGGGTTAGAGAGGTGGTGAAGCATAATAAGTATCTGGGTCTACCTACAATTATTGGGAGATAAAAAAAAGAGATCTTTGCTCGATTGAAAGAGAGATTGTGGAAGCACTTGAATGTATGGAACAACAAATTACTATCCAAGCCGGGCAAAGAGGTTCTCATTAAAGTTGTGGCTTAAGCAATCCCAACATATATGATGAGCATCTTTAAAATTCCCGATTGTGTTGTTGACGAGTTTCATAAAATGTTATGCAAATTTTGGTGGGGCTCTAAGGATAACAGGAGAAAGATCCACTGGAACAATTGGGAAGCACTGTGTAAACCGAAAGCCATAGGTGGCTTGGGTTTCAGAGATTTAAGATGATTCAATACGGCTCTATTAGCAAAGAATGTGTGGAGACTTCTTCACAATCCTAATACTCCGCTTGGTAAGATTCTTAAGGCTCGATATTTTAAAGACTCTAGCATCATGCAGGCTAGCAAAGGATATGATCCTAGCTATACCTGGAGGAGTCTTTGGGGTGCTAAGGGGCTGTTGAATGATGGTCTCATGTGGAGAGTTGGAGATGGTAGGAGTATAAGGATCTGGGAGGACCTTTGGACAAGCCACAATGGTAAGGCTTGCTACTTAACACGGCCAGCTGGTTTTCTGAATGTCACCTGGGTCTACGAGCTGATGAATGAGGAGGGGAATGCGTGGGATTGGCAGCAGCTAGAAGGGGCTCTAGGACAAGAGGCGCAGCAGGTCAGGTCCATACCGATTGCTCAGTTTAAGGGCCCTGATACGAGGTATTGGTATTACTCGAAATCTGGGTTTTACACAGTAAAGTCAGGGTATTAGCTAGCTCTTTCTTTGGACAGCTCAAGCACAGGTCACCATATACTGAACAAATGCTGGAAAGTTACATGGCGAATGAAGGCTCCTCCTAAAGTCCAGCATTTTATGTGGGGTGCTTGTAAGGAAAATCTGGCAGTAGGGGCAAGGCTTCAACAGAGGCATGTCGCTCAAGTGGCAACGTGCAGGTTGTGTAATAATGCGGAGGAATCTTCGATTCATGCGCTGTTTCAGTGCACAATGGTGAAAGAAATATGGGAATACAGCAACTTCAGGTTGCTCTTGCAGGACGCCCCTGTGGATTCCTTTGCCTCGAGGTGGAACTGGATTGGGGAACGTGTAAGTAAGGAGGAACTATCAAAGGTCGCCACTCTATGTTGGGCTGCGTGGAGATGTAGAAACATGGC
Organism: Chenopodium quinoa; assembly: GCF_001683475.1. Taxonomy (NCBI): domain Eukaryota; kingdom Viridiplantae; phylum Streptophyta; class Magnoliopsida; order Caryophyllales; family Amaranthaceae; genus Chenopodium; species Chenopodium quinoa. Next base: position 2,532,800 of record NW_018742903.1, read on the forward strand.
AATGTTTGAAGAGTCTAGCCCAAATGCCGTGATGATAGCTGCAAAATTCAGCAAATGGGCTAATGACTACCACGAATACAGACAGAAAATGCAGGTCACATATGCGGTGAATCCCCTCCATTAGTTGCGAAGTGGGTTTGCCCTCCCCCTGGACTGATAAAACTTAATGTGGATGCTCACATTGCTGGTGGGGGTAGTGCTGGGTTAGGGGTTGTTATTAGGGATGAGAATGGATTAATTATACAAACAGCCACAAAAAAAACAATGGCATCCAAAGTAGCGAACTTGGAGGCACATGAGATCAGGTTTGGTATGAATGTGGCGTTGAGATTTTATTACAGATGCCTATGGGTGTAATCAGATTCACTGTCGGTTGTTAATGTGGTGGAGGCAAAGCAAGTCGGTATTACTCCTTTCTATCTGGTGATTGCGGACATAGTAAAACTTAGAGCCTTATTTAATGTTTGTATTTTCTCTCATATTAAAAGAAACGGGAACACGGTTGTACACTTAATTGCTAGAGGGGATACGGGTAGTGCTTCGGAATTGATTTGATTTGGCTCCTTTCCTCATAATGTTGTAACTTTGGCAAATTTGGATCTCGTTTAATATAAAGGCTCAGGTTTTCCTAAAAAAAAAATAAAAAAAGAAAGATACATGAATTTAAAGATTCCCTTATGTCAAGCATACTCAAAGAGTTTCTTTAAAAAAAATAAAAAAAAATATAATATAATATAATAAAAAAAAAATGCTCAAAGAGTAAACATGTAAATCAATCCCGCTTATCTTTGGCTTCTAGCCCATTTGGACATAAAAAGATTATCGTAGGAAGTGTTGTAGTGGAAATTGGACAATTGACTCTCTTATTATTATACAAGATGGTCATTATTCCTTTTTTATATTTTAGTGAAACACCAACTCTGCACAAAGTTTTACGAGAATTACAAAGGGTGCACATGTAGTGATTTTTTGAAAAATTAAATAATAAAATGTGGGATGATGACAGTATCAATAAAAAAATTGTAGAAACGGATACAATATGCATGCCCATATGCAATGGAGAGATAGATAATACTTCATACTTGTATAGTTTTGTAAGAAAAAATTTGTGTAGAACGGACTCAGCGTGAGTCCAGACTTGAGAACCCAAATACTCATCCAAATGTTGCTGCTTCTTCATCCTCAACCTTTGGTCTGATTCGCGGTTTGAAAGCATCTATTTTCTCTAATTCTTTTTCTTCTGCTGCTGATGCACCATCATCGATCTCTATTTGCGTCAGCTTCTTCTTCCTTGATCTGTTGCTGCACCACGCTGTATTTGGGTCAGCTCCTTCCTCTTCAGCTATTGCTTCAACAAGTGCATTTTCATCCAATTGATTTTGTTTCACTTTTCTCTTCAATTGAATCATGCTTTACCAAATTTAGCGATTCTAGGGTTTGTTCTAACAAAATTCTAGTAAATTGAAATTAATACAGGTATTGGAGTTGAGCAAGCTAAGCAAACAATTGCAAAGATGAATGAGAGAGAAAATGGAGGTATATATCAAGAGATGAAGGGAGAAGAAGTAATCAAAGGAGAGAGGAAGAGAGCTGTAAAAATGAATAAGCCCCTAAAAATATTAAGGGAAATTCTCAATGGCGACCCCCAACTTTTGCTACGCACTAACAGTAACCTCCCTTTTTTTCAATTATACAAAATGACCTTAGTTAAAATTTTCATCTCACTAATAACCTTATTTCATTAAATATTAACTATAGTTAGATTTATATTTAATAAAAAAAATAAAAAATAAAAAATAAAACTAACCCAACCACCCCACCAAAAAACCCACCCACCATAACCCAGTCGTAGCCACCGCCACCACCCTATCCCCGTCAATCCCCCGGCCGACGCTGAATCTGCTCGAATTCCCGCGCAGGCACCCCAAATAAAGCTTCCCCTAAACCACTAGCCACCCCACCCCAAAGAACTCCTTTCTCCCTTGTAAAACGCACCCCTCCCCACTGCTGGCGTCCAATCACCTTTCCTCGCGCTGGCGAACCCCACACCATCTCCCTCTGTCCCTCCCTCTGCCATCTCCACCCCCAGAACCACCACGTCAAAACCCCAAATTAAAAAACCCTAAAATCGAAATCTAGGATTTCAATTTTTGGGAACTCGATTTTGGGGTTTTAGGGTGTCGAGGATGGTGGTTTAAGGGGTGGGTGTGTTTCCGACGGTATTTCAAGGGGGTGGGTGAGATCCAACGAAGTTTTAAGAGGATGGGTGGGGGTGTTCAAGGAAGAGAAGGGTGGCCGGAAATGGTTGTTGAAGGGGGGTGCTGGGAAAGGGAGGGGTAGGAGGTTGGCAAAGGTAGTTAGTCGGAATTAATGGAGGGTGAAGGAAAGAAGAAGAGGAAAGGGAAAGGACAGGGAGGAAGGAGGGGAGGGGTTGCCGAATTATGATGGTGGAGGGGAGGGGCTGCCAAAAATTATGGAGGAGGAGCAAGGATAGAGGAAAGAGAAAGGAAGGAGGAAGGTGGTTTGGTTAATTTTTTTAGTTTTTTTTTTAATATAAATCTAATTATAGTTAATATATTTAATGAAATAAGGTTATGAGTGAGATGAAATTAAATTAAGGTCATTTTTTATAATTGAAAATAACGGAGGTCACCATTGGTGCGTAGCAAAAGTTGGGGGTCGCCATTGATAATTTCCCAAATATTAATGTCATATATTAGAATATTACTGTCAGATATTAGAATATTATTGTCAGATTTTAGAATATTAGATTATTAATGTCATATATTAGAATATTAATTGAATTAGAATGTTTAAAAAAAATAAAAAAAATAAAAAAAAATAAAATTGGAAGAAAACCACATAATACACTAAGCCCCAATTGGTAATGACGGCAATGAAATTTTGTGTAGACAAATGAATAATTTGAGGTAAAATAACACTACTATAGGATTGAGCTGTTGATTTTTCTAACAAATTTGATTACAATTTCCGCATATCAAATGGACCGTTCTTTCTTTTTTTTTCATTAAAGATTTATCTTGCTCCATCCATCTCATTCATATGCTTCTTTTTTCAATTACATATGCTTAATTAACAAATCCAATTAATAACAAAAATGTCATTTAACCATAGTTAAGCTTACAAAACGTCATCCTTGCAATTATATACTATGATATTTTTGTTCAAAGCTGAAAGGAAGATTAAAAATCCCTAATCCTTCAAGAGCTTTCGATTATATTAAAGAGATTGAAAGAGGGAACAAAGTTTGACCAAAGAACCAAATTAATTAAAATTCTTACCATACAAATGCTAAATTAGAACGAGCTTCACCTTCAAAAATTACTAACATACTACCATTGAAGGTAATCCTGAAAATAACAGGCAAGAAGCACAGCCTCCAAAAATCTCAAAATTATTTTTAAAAAATGAAGCCCAATGCAAGCCTAGATCATTATATAATACTCTGAACTTAGTGAATAAAGGTGATAGAGTATATAAGCCAATTTAATCATCAGCTTATGTTTTGTTTTTGAATTAATCCTCTAATATGGTATTGGCACCGTATCAATGTGACACAAAGATCACGAGTTCGAATATCATCTACTACATCCCTTATCAAAACATTTCCTTAGTTGACGGCTGAAAATGCATGCCAATAAAAGATGGAAGGTTCTCTAAAAGAAAGGGAATAATGTAGTCAAGCAGCTATATGATACTTGTATAATACAAGTATAACATTCTAACAAGGTTTATTTGCTGAAGACGATTTGACGATTAGTTGATTAGGTCGCCTTGTATTAAGCCAACTTTGAAGGCATGAAGCACGTTTAAAGATCCGACAAAAGACAACTTGGAACAAGATGGCTTACTCTACATATGAGAGTGGTTTTCGGAGATTATGCCATATGTATGACTTGTATCAGTAAATCAACTTGTTTGGAATCGATCTAAAAGATATTCGGACAATGAAGTACAATGTGACAACGATTTTCTAAAGGCAAAGTAACTTCGTAGACTCTTAATTAAGGTGGACTTTCAATAAGTTATTATAAGACGGGTTTTAGTTATCCTACAAATAATTAAAGTTATCCTTATATACTTAAAAGTTATCATTTTACTAACATAAATTTTACCCTTAAAAAACACTTATTATGTATTAAAATAATCATATTAGTTTCATAGCATGTATCTATTAGAAATTACACATTACTCCTTCCGTTTTTTTTTTAAAGCTACACTTGCTATTTTCGTCCGTTTTATTAAAAAAGTTACACTTCCTCTTTTGGAATACCCTTACAATTTAAGAATATATATATTTATCGACTAATGTCCATACTCTTTTCTACTTTATCATTTTTCACTATTCCAACCGTCGTCTCCACTACTTCTCACACCACTTTACTTTTCAATAAAATAATAACCTTGTGTACCCCACTAACGTCTTATTTTATTAAACCTTCTAAAACACCGCGCAATCTCAACTCTAGCTTTTAAGAACAAGGAGGGAGTAAAATACAATTAAACTTGTTACAAATAAAAAGTTACCCTTAAAGGGATTAAAGTTACCGTAAATTTTTTTAAAGTAACCCTAAAATTGACCGTCTTACAATAAAATTAACATAAGCTTGTCTTATACAAAACTTATTGAAAAACGTTTACGGATTGATGAATACCTATATATTTAGTACGTATGGATGGCAATTGGGCAGCGCGAGTACGGCTAAATTTTGTATACCATCACCTACCCACCACCCACATTGGGTAAAATTTCAACTCCCACCCCCGCCGAACCCTAGACCCACACCCGATCCACCACCCACTTGATATTCACTACCCGCCTTTTACCCGCCAACCTAACAACATTTGTTTAATAAATTTCGTATAGAACATGTTATTAATATGCCATCTCTATATTGTTGTAAATACATAACTCAATAGCATATTATACAAGATAGTATTCAATTTGTGACAAACCAATTAAAGTAGTCTACATCATTACAAATACAAAAAGAATTACATAAAAAATTAGTTGTAGCAATAAGTTGGTGGGTAACTGGACAGATAGGCAGTTAATTGGGCGAGTAGGTGGATAATTGGGCGAGTAGACGTGTAATAGGCGGGTGTATGTGACATCAAATCCACCACCTACCCACTACATACCCACGGTGGGTATGACTTTTGTACCCATACCCGCCTACTTACTCGCCAAAGTTGGACCCATACCCGCTCCAACGGGGGTGAGCGCGGTGTAGTACCCACATTTCTATACTGACCTACTGTCACAACCAAAGATGGGGGCTAGAGCCCCCGCCGCTGACATAGCACCGACCTCGCGGCAGCCGCATGGCAGGGCCATGGCTAATCCCGAGTGCAACCTTCCACCTATTGTGTTAGGCTTGCTTAGCAACCCTTTAGCTCAAACCCGCAAGGGAGGGATACTCTAAGAAGGTCCTAGTAGCCTCTCAACAACACTCTTGGCGGAACCAAGGGCATGAGAATGGCCCATGGGGCCATCATTGTGTTTCTGTCAGTTGGGTGTTCACTAGTATTACTTGACCAAATCAATATAAAGCTCTTTTGGGGGCAGGTGCTCACTCATGGGTTGGTGGCTGACCTTGGGTGGCTTCATGGCACAAGGCCATGGGCGTAGTCTTGGACATAGGATTGTCTATGGGGGCTAAGGCACGGTGGGATTTAGCTAAGTGGTTGTCTTGAGCTACGGCGGGGGCGGAACCGGTGCACCATGACTTAAACACGATGGCCAAGGGTTACTAGACTCCGGGAGTTTGAGCATAACTTTGTGTGGTTGATGTCCATAGTGAACACTATTTATAGGGATCATGGCTGGGGTAATTACTCGACGGTTACTTGGATGGATTAGTGGGGAATGTGGGCTGACGGTTACCCCTTTAGTGGGGATCGCGGGAGACGGTTACCACGGAGTGGTAACCGCTCATCAGTTGAGAAGCATAATGATGACGTGGAAGTCACTCCTTCAATTTAGGAGGGTTTTGTAGTAGGGGAAGTTGGCGGTTATGGTAACCACTCACGTAGCCCACAACTCCTAGTTTGAAGGACAGTTATGCTATGGGTGTGCATGTAAGACATCTGTACAAAGGGGCAGTTACTTCGTAGTGGGTAGTTACCACGAAGTGGGGATTTATTCCTATTTGGCCGGGATGTGGCCAGCCCTTGAATAGTATAAATAGAGGAATTGCCCCAGTTGTTGGGCATTCACTCATTCGGGCACTTTGCCTTGTATTGTACTCTCGTTCTCAAAGTAATAAAAGTATCTGTGTTTGCTCTTGTCATTGCTTGTATTTCTTAGTTCTTAATGAAAGGCTGGTCTACACTAGGTCTAGGCACCATCACAGAAACTTCCTAGGTCCCTAACTTTGAAAAAAAGTTAGTTCACAAAATTACCCGTGACAATTTGGTCCGATCTGTTAGAAAAGAAAAGTACCTTACCTTTGCCATGGCAAGAAGTAAGTCAACTAAGATTACTGATGTTCCTACTAAGTCGACGGCTTAAAGCAAGGAGTCCCCTAAAGCGAGCACCATTGGTGAGTGGTGAAACTCGCACTCCTCCTGCTCCCCCTCCTTTCTCTCCCTTGGAAGAAGGGGAGGAACAACCACACTCTCCAAATTGGAAGCATGTGAATTGTCGTGTGGTGGAGATAAACACTAAGTTGCCTTTGATTACGGAATGTATGGGTTCCATTGAAGATTCCTTGGAACCCACTCATAAAATGCAAGCTGAGATGCTTGGAAAGTTGGACAACAACGCAGGTAACTATAAGGCTCCATCTCCTCACTCTCAATCTAGTGGGGAGGTTAAAGACCTTCGTAGGGATATTGAGAACCTACAAAAGAGAAGGGTTGATCCCTTCAAGTGGAAGATCCCTGATCCTGAACCCTTCTCGTGTGATGGGAATGCAAAGGATGGGGAGAACTTCTTAAGGGACATTGAGCACTACTTCAGAGTTGCTCATGTTCCGGGCCATGATAAGGTCTCGATTGCTACCATGTACCTTGCTGGGGATGTTAAATTGTGGTGGAGATCTTGCATGGAGCTTGATCTAGTTGCTGGAAGGAATCCTATCCAAGAGTGGGTTGTGGTGAACAGAGAACTCAAGAGTCAGTTCCTTCCTAACAATGCCTCCTGGCATGCTCGTGAAACCTTAAAGAGCCTTCACCAATCTGAGTTTGTTCGTGACTATGTGAAGGAATTCAGCTCGGTGATGTTGGATATTTAGGATACGTCTAAGGAAGATAAGCTTTTTAATTTTATTTCTGGCTTAAAAACTTGGGTTCAAACTAGATTACATAGGCAACACATTAAGACCTTGTCCGCGGCCTTTGCCGCTACTAATACTCTTATTGATCTTAAGCTAGGGAACACTTATATTGCAAACAATTTGGGAACAAACAACAAGCGGAAACGTTAGAATGGTTCCGACGGAAAAGGCAAGAACACTGGCCAGCGCCAAGGTAAGAACAAGAAACCCGATGGTAAGGGTAAAGTTGTTTCATTTAACGCTAAAGATGCAGGGAATAAACTTGGAAGTGGCAGTTGTTTCATTTGTGGAGGCTCGTACTTTGCTAGAGATTGTCCCAAGAAAGGGAAACTCGGAGCAATGGTTGCGGAAGAGCCTGAAGCGGAAAAGGTGGACGAGGAGGTCTCCATCCGCGTCAACCCGTTGGGCTTGTTGAATGCCGTGACGGCCACAAACATTGAACTTTATGGAGGGCTTCTGTATGTGGATGTGCATGTCAATGGATACGTTGTCAAGATTGTGGTTGACATAGGTGTCACTCATAATTTTGTGAGTGAAGGAGCTGTGAAAAGGCTCAATCTTTCATTGTCTAATTGCACTAGTCTTATGAAAGTCGTGAAATCCGATGCTCTTGTGGCAAAAGAAAGAGTGTGCGGTGTTGATGTAAAAGTGGGTAGTTGTAAGGGAAAAAGTGACTTGATTGCAATCACCCTTGATGACTTTGAACTCGTTCTAGGAAATGAATTCATTCGCAAGTGTAAGGCATCGGTGATGCCCTACTTGGGTGGAATGCTCATTGGAGACGAGGATGGCCCATGCTTTGTGAAAGGTGTGCCTAGCCCCTCTCATTCGAATCGCGTGGGACGCGATTCTGAGTGAAACTTAGAGTTCTGCTCTGCCTTGCAAGTGAGGAATCGGGTTGCCAAGAGAGAGCCCACATTCCTAGCTACCTTTGTGGATATTAGCCCCGACAAAAGTTTTGAGGTACCAGATGAAGTTGTTAGGGTCCTTGATGAATCTAAGGATGTGATGCCCCCAGAACTCCCAAAGAATCTCCCTCCAAGGCGTGCTATTGATCTAGAATCAGGTGCCCTGCCTCTTGCTCGTGCCCCTTACCGGATGAGTCCTGGGGAGCTTGCTGATTTTAGGACCCAGTTGAACGACCTTCTTGCCGCAAGTTTTATTCAACCCTCAAAAGCTTCGTTTGGTGCCCTCGTTTTATTTCAGCAGAAATATGACGGATCTTTACGAATGTGTATTGATTACAGGACACTAAATGAGGTGACGATCAAGAACAAGTATCCAATTCCGATGACTGATGACTTGTTTGATCGATTGGCACAAGAAACTTGGTTTACCAAGTTGGATTTGCGATCCAGGTACTAGCAAGTGAGAATCTCGGAATGGGATGAAGCCAAAGCGACATGTGTTACTCGTTATGGTTCATTTGAATTTTTAGTTATGTCGTTTGGGCTTACTAATGCCCCGGCAACCTTCTGTAACCTCATGAACGATGTTCTTTATGAATTTCTAGATCAGTTTGTTGTTGTCTATTTGGATGATATTGTGATTTATATAAAATCTTTGTTTGAGCATTGGAATCACTTACATTTAGTTCTCCAACGTCTCAAAGACCATAAGCTCTTTGTTAAAAAAGAGAAGTGCAAATTTTCCCAAAAGGAAATGATGTTCCTAGGTCATAAAATCTCTAAAGGCCAAGTGAGAATGGATGAGCGGAAAGTAAAAGCTATCCATGATTGGCAACCCCTAAAGAGTGTATCCGACCTAAGGTCCTTAGGGCTTGCTAACTAGGGATGGCAACGGATCGGATCTGGACCGGATCCAACAAGATTGATATCCATATCCAGATCCGTTTTTATACCTTGGATTCAAATTCGATCCGGATCCGTCGGGTCCAAATTTGAGGGATCCATATCCATATCCACTGGATCCTACAGATCCGACTCCAAAACAGATCTTACACATTTTACCAATTTTTAACAAAAATTCCTAGTTTTCAAGTAATAAACACTAAGATTAAGACACTATATATAACCATCCATCACTAACAAACAAGCTTTTATACCCCACCCTTCAAATAACAAACAATAAAGATAAAGGTTCATTTGAAAAAAAAAAAAAGAAAAAGAAAGAATAAAGCGTGTAGAAGCAGCAAACAAATGAAAGAGTCCACTAATTTGGATTATGAGTATACCAGAAATAAAACTACATAAAATGAATTAGTTTGAACAATGATAAAAATGAAAAATTAAGTTAAATAAAACTAAAACATAAATTAAGGTCTTAAGTATATTAAAAATCACACACTGTGACTTGCGAGCTTATGGTCACTGGAGATGATGGCATGGATTCACAGTCGTCGGAGAGATGGGCTGGAGCCGCTTGATTTTTGGTTGGCAGTAGAGTGAGAAAGAGGAGAGAGTATGTGTTGTTTTAGGGTTGCTGTTTGGGGTTTATTAGAGTAAGACTCAAAGTCTCATTTGTAAATGTGGGCTGGGCTTTAAAAATAAAATTTAAAAACAACGGGTAAACGAATCAGGATACGGGTATTTTGGTTAGACCCATATCTAGATCCGTTTTTTAGTACCGGATTCATCAGGTCCAAATTTTACATATCCATATACGTGAAAAACAAATATGGAACCACAAATCCAGGTCAGATACAGATCCATTACCACCCCTATTGCTAACTATTGGAGGGTTGTTGGTCCAAGATGGACACCCCATAGCGTTCGATAGTCGAAAGCTAAAAGGGGGTGAGGAGAAGTACACGACCCATGAGAAAGAAATGATAGCAGTTGTGCGTTGTCTTACAATTTGGAGGGTGTACCTTCTCGGCATCAAGTTTGTTGTTAAAACTGATAATGTCGCTAACACCTACTTTAAAATGCAACCTAAAATTTCCCTAAAATAGGCCCGGTGGCAGGAGTTTTTAGGTGAATATGACTTTGAGTAGTTGCATAAGCCTGGTCGGCATAATGCGGTCCTTGATGCTCTTAGTTGTTGATGCCATGAGTTGGTTGCTGCCTTGACAGCGGTGGAGTCTAACTTCACGGGGAAGGTAAGGACTGCCATTGTGGGCGATGCTTTTTATGAGAAGCTAAAAGAACAAATCGAATCCGGAACTACGAGGCGGTTCTGGATAGAGGATGGTTTGGTCTATGTTAAGGGGGCTAGACTCTACATCCCCATGGGAATGCTTCGATTTGAACTCATGCACGAGGTGCATGATGCCCAATGGGCAAGACATCCTGGACGCGAAAGGACGTTGGCGCTCCTATCCTGCGATTATTTTTTGCCAAAGATGAGTCAGGATGTCGAGGCATATGTTAAATCGTGTCTGGTTTACCAATAAGATAAGTTGGAACGAAGGAAAGAAGTTGGTCTCCTTCAACCCCTCTACTCTTGAGAGACCGTGGCAATTGGTCTCAATGGATTTTATATTAGGGATGCCCAAGGTGGATGGGCTAAAATCGATCCTTGTGATAGTTGATTGGTTTAAAAAATACGCGGTATTTTGTGCTGCTCTGGATGCATGCACGGCTGAGAGAGCCCCAAAGCTGTTCTTTAAGAACGTGGTCAAGTATTTTGGCCTTCCCCAAGATATAATCAGTGATCGCGACACTCGATTTACAGGAATTTTTTGCTGCAGTTGTTCAACCAATTGGGTTCACAGTTGAACCACCCTCAAACGGATGGGCAGATGGAGTGTATTAACGCACTGCTCGAGGAATACTTGAGGCACTATATGAGTACCTCTCAGCGCAATTGGACGGGGCTGCTAGAGATAGTCCAATTCTGCTATAACTTACGCCAGAGTAGTGCAATAGGGTATAGTCTGTTTGAGTTGGCCATGGGATGGCAATCACTAACTCTTGCTACGGTGGGAAACCAGAAGTCTAATAGTAAGTGTCCAGCTACATATCATTTTGCCAATGATAGGCAGGAAATGATGTATGAGACAAGGGATAGCTTAGCTAAGGCTCGGCGCCGCATGAAGAAACCAGCGGATAAACATTGTAGACCACTTGAGTTCCAAGTTGTGGACCTAGTGATGCTTAAGTTAACTTCGCATTTATGGAAGAAGATTAGTGGAAAGAATCGTCATCGAGGTTTAATACCTCCTTACGATGGTCCATTTAAGGTAATGACAAGGGTAGGCAATGTTGCTTATCGTTTGGAACTACCTGCACAGATTAAGGTGCATCCAACCTTCCACGTGAGTTATCTTAAGCACTACCATCCGGACTTGTTGAACGTGCATCCCTTGACTAAGAGGGCACCTCTTGCTGTCCATAAGTAGATTGATCAAGGTATTGAGAGGATACTTGATCATGGGGCTATCGGGAAAGGAAATAAGAACTTCTGTAAAGAGTACCTTGTCTTTTGGAAAGGAAAATTCGAATTGGATGCTACTTGGGAAAGGGCTGGAACTCTTTAGTAACACGAAGATGTTATCACGACTTACCTTGATGGCCTAACGGGGACATCAGGCTCATTAAGTGGGGGGGGGGGAGGTTTGTCACAGCCAAGGACAGGGGCTAGAGCCCTCGTCGCTGACATAGCAAAGATCTCGCGTCAGCCGCATGGCAGGGCCATGGCTACTCCTAAGTGCAACCTTCCACCTATTGTGTAAAGCTTGCCAAACAACCCTTTAGCCCGAACCCGCAAGGGCAGGACACTCTAAGAAGGTCCTAGTAACCTCCAAACCACACTCTTGGTGGAACTATGGGCATGAGAATGGCCCATGGGGCCATTATTCTGTTTCTGTCAGTTAAGTGTTCACTGTATTACTTGACCAAATCAATATAAAGCTCTTTAGGGGGGCAGGTGCTCAGTCATGGGTTGGTGACCGACCTTAGGTGGCTTCATGGCTAAGGGCCATGGACGTAGCATTGAACATAAGATTGCCTATGGGGGCTAGGGCACGGTGGGATTCGGCTAAGTGGTTGGCTTGAGCTACGGCTTGGACGGAACCGTTGTACCATGACTAGACATGATGACCAAGGGTTACTAGACTTCAGGAGTCTGAGCATAACTTTGTGTGGTTGATGTCCATAGTGAAACCTAATTATAGGGATCATGGATGGGGAAGTTACTCTAGGGACGACGATTACTTGGATGGATTAGTGGGGAACGTAGGCTAACGGTTACCCCTTTGGTCGGGATCGTGGAAGATGGTTACCACGGAGTGGTAACCGCTCATCAGTTGAGAAGCATAATGATGACGTTGCAGTCACTCCTTGAATTTAGGAGGGTTTTGTAGTGGGGGAAGTTGGCAGTTATGGTAACCACCCACGTAGCCCACTACTCCTAGTTTGAAGGATGGTTATGCTATGGGCGTGCATGCAAGACATCTATACAAAGTGGTAGTTACTTTGTAGTGGGTAGTTACCACGAAGTGGGTAGCTAACAAAGAGTGGGGAGTTATTCCTATTTGGTCGGGATGTGGCCAGCCCTTGAGTAGTATAAATAGAGGACTTGCCCCAGTTGTTTGGCATTCACTCATTCGGGCACTTTGTCTTGTATTGTACCCTCATTCTCAAAGTAATAAAAGTATGCTTGTGTTTGCTCTTGTCATTGTTTGTGTTGTTGAGTTCTTAAAGAAAGGATGGTCTAGACTTGGTCTAGGCGCCATCACGGGAACCTCCTAAGTCCCTGACTTTAAAAAAAAAAAAAAGTTAGTCCACAAAATTTCTCGTGACACCTACCATCCCCAACGTAGTGTATGTAGGAGCAAAATTGTGACTAATAGGTAATGTCTGTATCTGAATATCATTTATCTTATATATGAAGTATTATTCATCATGAACTTATCATCAAAATGTCAAGTGCAATAATGTGATAACGAATTTTCAATTAATATTTCAAAAGAAAGAAAATTTTACGACTTTATAAGTATAAAGTATACAACAATTCAACAAATAGAAACATTTGTTAAGCTAAGTGCATGTATATAGGAATTAGGGAAAATTCAAGTTCATCTCTGAAATAAATCTGTAAACATATCTCCGCTCACAATATAATGTTTTTCTTTTATTTTTTAAATAATAAAGGTGAAATAAAAAAGTGGCACAGAAATTATTGCATAAAGTTGTGAGAGGAGATAAATTGGAATGTTAATCTTAGAGATTAACCTGGGCTTCCTTTAGGAATTATACGGTAACTATGGTCAAATCATCAACGTAAATTATGATATGCAAAGCTAGAGAGTACAAAACCTATTCTTGATGAGCATCAACCATTAATTTAACCTTTTGGTTGAATTGGTATTTTAACATGGTATCAAGAGCCAATGTCAGAGGTAAAGCCAAGATTTTGATAATTTTGGGCGCCAGTTGATATTCCAATTAAAAAAATATACGCAAGTGTAAAAAAAGGTTTAGTGTCACGAAAGAAATTTAGTATAATTTATGTACGCAAGTGTAAAAAAGGGTTGTTTGAAGAAATTACAGAGAAAGCAAAGAGAATAGAGAGAATTTTGGGAAATTATAAGTTGTATTTTTTGCTCATAAAGCTTCAATAGAAGCATTATAAAAGTATATATAATATTACAATTCAAAACAATCACACAAAACTTCTAACATAAAAACCTAACAAACTTCATAAATAATAAACAATTTGATGTTGAGGATCGCTGAGTTGAACAACTGAGAGGATCAATGAGTTTGACAATGGAGCTAGGAATAGGGAAGCTGATGCCCAACAAGCCCACCCCCTCAAGATGGACTGGCCGGGGATGTTAAGAAATAGGCCAATAATCTTGACAATCAGGCTTAGTAACGAACTAGACCCAATTGCGGAGAATGAAAGAAAACGATGTTGATTAGTAGCTAATGCCTTGGTCATAATATCAGCAATATGTGATGCTAACTTGGTATAAAATATCTTCAAAAGACCCTCATGTACACGTTCCCTAACATATTAATGAACATCAAGATTTTGATGTTTAGTTATGAGATGTTTGGTCTTTTCATGTAATTAAGTAGGGATTTTCAGCAATCAACTTAATAGAAAAGTTATCACACATGACAGGAATTGCAGTAGGAACAGTAACATCTACATGAAGTAAACGTTCAATCCACCCCACCTCACTAGCAGTTTGACTCATAGACAAATACTCTACCTCAATAGAGCTCTTTGAAATGATCTTATGTTTCTTAGTCTTCCAAGAAATCAAAGAAGATTCAAGAAAAATGCAAGAACTAGTGAAGGACCTACTAGTATCCACACAATTACCCCAATCGACATCACTATAACCACTAACTTTCAAAGAATTTGAAGCAGAATATAATAAGCCAAAATTCAAAGTGCCCTTCAAATATTTCAAAACATGAATTGAATAGCAGTATTGTAGTGAGGAACTTTAGAAGCACACAAAAACTGACTTAGCTGTTAACAACATAAGATATATCAGGTCTAGTCATGTTCAAATATAATAATTTGCCAAAAATCCTTCTGTATTTTTCAGGATCAGGAAGTAAATCTCCATCAAAAGCACTCAATTTGACCCATGGCCTTTAAGAAAAGGAAAAGAAGTAGGAACACAATCTTCTAAATGAGCTTCAGTTATCATGTCTATGGTACATTTTCTCTATTTCAGCCATCAGCTAATCTACTCACCTCAATCCTAAGGAAATATTTCAAGGAACTAAGGTCTTTTATAGTGAAAGCATCATCTAGCTTAGTTTTCAAAGAATCAATTTTATCTCTAATTTTTCATTGCCAATAAGCAATAAATCATCAACATATGCCACCACTATCGTAAAAGAAGCACCGACTAACTTTTCTAATAAACATAGAATAATCTTGCTTAGACTAAACATAACCACAACTAATAAAAAAAATAATAAAAGCACTAAGTTCCTTAGCTTATTCCAACATTTAAATACTTGTATTAATCCATATAAGGATCTCTTGAGCTTACAAACCTTTCCTTTCTCAATATTGTAGCCTAAAGGTGGTTTCATATAAACCTCTTCATCAATTTAGCCATGTAACAAAACTTATTTATATCTAATTGCTGAATATCCCAACCCTTAGAAACGGCTAATACAATTAGCAATATGATAGTAGTAAACTTAGCAACAAGACTAAAAGTGTGCTTAAACACCACTCTACAGTGCCATCAGGATTCAACTTAGTTTTGTACACCCACTTAGAACCAATTGTAGTTTTTCCAGGTGGAAGATCAATAACTTCCCAGGTTTCATTCTTCTCAAGTTCATATAATTCCTTGTTTATTGCAATAACCCATTCTTCATGATCTTTAGCTTCATTGTAAGAATTAGGCTCATAAATGGTTTACAACATATTTGCAAGAGACACAAGATTAGTGTGAAGAAGATGAGTGACAGAAGAATCACTCAAGACATACGTTCATGATTGCATGGGAAGAAATATCAACAAGTTGAGCAAAAATCTTGGTTTATTAACATTCAAACCATCAAATTTCTTAGGAAAAGACTTAATACTAGTAAAAGTTCGAACAGGAACAGAAGATACACCAAGTATATTATGATTAAAATCAAATGAAGAGATTACATCAGAAGTTGCAGGACACGAAATAATAGGAGAAATGACATTCTGAGAATCAGGAGAAGAACTGAATGAATTGGGAGAAGGTGAAGATAACGAAGGATCAGAAGAAATATTATGAGAAGAACTAACATTAAATAGGAACTAAGGCTGGATTAACTCTACGTAAAATAGGAACATATTTAGAATCTAAAGTATCTGAATTATCAGACTGATTGAGGAGAGGAAAAATATTTTCCTTAAAAAGAACATATGTGCTCAACACCACTTTGTGGGTATATATCAAGATCGAACAGTTTGTATCTTTTTTCAGCAAAAGGATAACCAAGAAAAACACATTTCTTAGCTTTAGGAGCAAATTTATGCAACTGTTTCTGAGTTGGAAAACATAGACACCCAATAATCCCAAGATGATCATAACATGGTTATTTGTGAAAAAGAATCTCATATGGTGTTTTCTAGTTTAAAACTGAAGTAAGAAGATGATTAATAATAATATGAGTAACTGCAAGAATACATTCTCCCCTAAACTTGTAAGGTAATTCAGCATAAAATCTAATTGCCCGGCAGTCTCTTCCAAGTGTTTATGTTTCCTCTCAACTCTTCCATTATTGTTGAGGATTACCAGGAATGCTTTTTTGATGTATGATTCCTTTCTCTCAAAATAAATTATCATAAGATTCTAAAACAATTTCAGTCCCATTGTCACTCCTATTCACCTTAATTAACTTTACTTTGAAACTTAGCTTCAACATAAGCTAAAAAATAAGTGAGCACAACAAATGCTTTGTGTCTTATTATGAATCAAATGTACCCAAGTATTTCTGGAATGATATGATCATCAACAATGGTTAAAAAAAAATAAGTAGCTTCATTCAAAGCAGAAGTTTTATATTGATCCCAAAGATCAAATTGTGACAAATAAAATGAATTAGCAACATGAGATGTTGAAATTGAAAATGTCAATTTATGATGTTTCGCTTAAACACATGCTTCACAGTCTAAATCATATTTCTCATTATTTGAAAACTAACTAGACAAATGCTTCAGTTTACCAATACTAACATGACCAAGCCTAGCATGAATTACATTCATGGATACAGTAGAAGAAGAAAGAGTTATGTTCTTAAAAGATTGAACGTGCTGATTATTACATAAATATAAAGCATTAACTTCAGAACTAGACATAAAATATTGAATATTATTTGAGAATCTATATGGACCAGAAAGTCTTGTTCCAATATCTTTGACCTATTTTGTTGAAAGGTGCTGAAATAGACAATAATGATCCATTGCAAAATAAGCAAAAAGTTGATCATTATCAAGCAATTTACCGGGAGAAAGCAAATTTTGCTTGAAAACAGGAACGAATATTAATAACAACAATATCAGAAGTCAAATTGATATTCCCTATATGAGTGACTAACTTTAAAGTTCCATCTGGCAAACCAACTTTTATAGGTTCTTTTAGACATGTCAAAGAAGAAAACATACCAAACTATATGCCATATGAGTTGATGCTCTTGTATCAATAATCCAACTCATGCTACGAGTATTAAATTCATTTGAAGTGTTAGAGATACTTGCAAAGTTAACTGATGCTGCCAAATTAAAGGATTATCAGCTGCCTAAGCTTAATTATTCTAGTCCTTAAACATCTTCATCACCTCATTATATACCTTAGAAATCACCAAAGGATTCATAGGAGAGACCTCAGCAGCCTCATTTGATTTACTCGACTCACCTAGTGCAACACCCAAGATACTAGGACTATGATTGAGAATTGCATCATTTGCAGGAAATTGAGTCACATTAGTAGCTGCTTTTTTAGGAAAACCAGAACCTAAACCACTTCCTCGTGGTCCAGTCCACCGGTGTGGGTATCTAATGATTTTTAAACATTGATCCTTAGTATGGCCTTTTCTCTTGCAATATTCGCAAATTGCATCACATTTCAATTTCTTGAAATCCTTCCTCTAAGACAGATATATTAGTCAATTTGTGCTATTTTTTAGTTTTATTTGCTGCAAGGTATAGCATGTCTTATTGAGGTTTGGCAAAGGATCAGAATTTTACAGATTAATCTTAACTTGATCATCATAATTTCTGTTAAGACCTGATATGAATTGCATTAATTTTCTTCTCTCTTTAATTTCCAAATTCTTCTTGAGCAAGCCACAACTACACTTCTTTAATGAACCACAATAACAATCTGGCATTCCTTTTGGGATCTGTAACTGATTCCAAGTTTTCTTCATATCACCGTAATATTCATCTATATTAGCATCATTTTGTTGTATAGTGCTTAAATTTCTATGTAACTTAAATATTTTAGGAACATTAGTATGACCAAAACGTTCTCTAATCTAATTCCAGAGTTTAGCAAACGAATTCACAAAAATG
Organism: Chenopodium quinoa; assembly: GCF_001683475.1. Lineage (NCBI taxonomy): Eukaryota > Viridiplantae > Streptophyta > Magnoliopsida > Caryophyllales > Amaranthaceae > Chenopodium > Chenopodium quinoa. The sequence goes on from NW_018742903.1 coordinate 2,551,042, forward strand.
AAACTCTTTGTAAGAATTTTCTTTGTAGAATTCAAAATCCTAGACATCCTTAGCCACTTCTGATAATCATGAAAAGAAGAATTTGTAGGTGTTGTACCATCAACAAATCCTAGTTTATTTCTAGCAATCAAGGCCATATACACAAACAATTCTACTCTTGTTAATATAGTTAGGTCCAGTAAGAAGATGATTACGTAATTGCATTTCAGGATGATCACTATTTGCTAGATTATATCGGTCGTTGTAATTGATTCCAGCATTCAAAATTGAATTCACTGAATTCTCAGAATCTGCAGCCAAGATTGATCAAAAGAAGAATGAAGAATACAGAAATTTGAGGAAGGAATTAAAGAACTAATCGAAAATTTCTAGAAAATCGAAGAACTAATGAAAGGTACAAGAAAATCATTGGATGAGCAACAAATATCTTTTATCAAACTTGATCAAACTTATAAAAATCGAAACAATTACAGAAAAAATTTCTAAAATCAAGAGCTTAACTTTGATACCATGAAGAAATTACACAGAGTTTAAAAGTTATGGCAACGGCAATTGTCGTTGTAAAAAGTGTATTCGTTGTTCTTATTTTTTGCAACGCCCGTACCCGCAACGACCTTGCAACGACAATTGTCGTTGCGAAAGTTATTTTTTGCAACTACAATCTGTTTTTAGCAACGACTTCTGTTGTTGCTAAAAACTAGTTTTTTTGCAGTAAGTGTTATTATTTGCTCATCAAGCTTCAAAAGAAGCATTACAACAGTATATATAATATTACAATGCAAAACAAAAACAAGAAACTTCTAACAGAAAATTCTAACTAACTTCATAAATAATAAACAATTTTGAGAAGATCGCTGAGCTGTACAACTGAGAGGATTGTTGAGCTGGACAGCTGTGATGGAAGCAGGGAAGCTAATGCCTAATATTATTTTTTTTTAGTATCACGAATGAAATTTAGTTTAAACACACAAGACCATAAGTGCAAATATATTCTAGTGTTACGATGAAGGAAATTTAATTAAATTTGTATTCTGGAATATTATTAGTCAATAATTGACAATGTATAGTTAAGTAGGGAAAAAGAATAAAATATTTCAAAATCTTGAGAACCGACTATTACTTTAATTCAAAAAATATATATTAACCACGATGACAATTGTTATGTTGTGAAATTTAAGAAAAACTACTAATATATATCCAAAATTTCTTTGTCGCCAATTCAACAGCTATGAGGGTTGGGCCTCCACAGCTTTACCTTGTCAAGGGTTATGGCAACGGCAATTGTCGTAAAAAGCGGATTGAGCTATGAGGGTTGAGCCTCCGCAGCTTTACCTTGTTAAGCATGAAAATATAAGATTACATGTTCAAATCTCAATGCTCTTTTAATAAGTATAATACTTCTTGAAATTAAAAAGTTTTAATGTTATAAACAGCTTAGCGAAACCAAACTTTAGATCTTATTCTAATTGATAGAGTTTATACATGAGCCCTTCATGTCACGCACCCTAGCTAAGGATAAAGCTACATTTATGGCTGGCTTGGACACCTTCATCCCTTATTTATTAATATATGTTAACCTTTAATTTTGTAATCTCAACTTGGGATAAACATATGAAAGGGAAAAAACTATTACTAAACTTGCAAGGTATTACAATATTACAAATAATGCATAAGTTACTAAGTATATCTCTTGACCATTGGCATTAATATGACTCGGAGATAGTATGTTAACGAGTAGCATGGTCATTTACAAGGTGTGAAAGTACAACAAATTACAATATAGGATTTGCCATAAAAAGACTAAGCGTTATTGCTGGATGTTTTTGAGTGACGGTTGGCATAAATTATTTAACGATTGGGAATTATCATATCTTTGTAGATTATTGTTATCTTTTAACTCACTAATAATTACCAATTCGTTATGGATAATTGTCTAATCAAACGAATTATAATTACCATATCATCAAACTACAAAATCTACTTGACTCCCCACAATTCACGCAAACTAAAATCTACATGTATCTTTATAACTGATCAATCTCTTCTATGGCCTCAAAGTTAATTTTAAGAATTAACGCCCTCTCTTCTCATTGTTTTCTTTTTTTTCATTTTCAGTATTATTATTACTATTATAAAGATATTATTATATAGTTTACTAGTATTATTATTAATTTATTATCATTATTATTGACGATCCTCAAGAAATTTTTAAGACAATGCCCTGTTAAAGGTAATGATAACTCCATTTTCATTGGTTCAATTAATTTTCCGGTATTTCGATTTTATTTTCTCAATTTTCTGTCTTTCCTTCCTTCTTTTATTGTTAGCATGTTTCTCCGTTTCTATTTTTTTTTTGTGTTTAATTTGATAGGAACTTCAATTTTTGTTTTGAGATTTGGTATTAGTTTTGCCTAGGTAGATATATTTTATAATTATTTCATCCAATTCGTTTTGATTTGTTAGTTATTGAGTGGAGATTAAGTTTATGATTCTAGTTTAATGAAATTTTTCACCATACAATCATTGTATCTTAAAGGTACAACCAATACAATGTTATTTATTGCACAGGTACAAACACACGAATAAATTAAAGACATAGCTTTGATTGTACGAATAAAGGTACTACCGGTTATGCATTGAAATTTGTAGTGGTTTGGGTTAACACTTAATCAAGGTGTAATATTATTCAACCTTTCTTAAACTAAAATTACCTAATCTTATATTATATTATATCACTAATATATAAAGTCAGTCTCGCAGTCAGGCCACGAGACAGCGACACTTGACATTTTCTAGTTATTCGCCAAGTGTCGCGCCACATAGGCGAAAATTATGTATTATTTTACACATATGATGCTAAGTATGAATAGATTTTTTTAAGATAAAATTATTGTATAGAGTTTTATTGTCGATATACTTCTAATATTTCATATATACAAAATTTATTATAACTTCTAATAAATATCTCATAACTCGATTATATTTCCATCGTAAAGTTCGTTTTATAAAGTTCTTTAAAATAAAATTCATTTATAAAATACTTAATTTTGAATTAGTAAAAATAATTTTAGTTTGGTAGTAATACTTTAAGTTCAGTAAAAATAATTTAATTTCAATAAATAAAAATAATTTCAAGTTAATAATAACATAAATATCTAATTACAAACAAAACTACAAGTACACTATTATTTAAATAAGCGATATGGTATTGTATGTCTAAATATTACGCATCATCCAAAGTGATTATATAATTGTAATTAACATTCAAGCAAAAAGGTTTATCATAAAATTTTATCCAGGTATCACCTGGGCACAAAATTATAACTAATATATAAAGCGGAACTTTTAGCTTTGCCATGAGACAACGACGCGACACTTGGCATTTTAACTTTTTGCCAAGTGTCGAGCCACATAGGTGCCATATAAGGATAATTATTTTGACACATACGACTTATTTGAATATATTTTTTAATAAAAAAATTGGATAGATTTTGTATGATAAAAAAGTTAGTTTATAGTTTTAATTTCAATAAAATTTGGATAGAATTTAGGATAAAATTATTGGTTTAAAGTTTTATTTTCGATAAAATACCAATATTATAAATTAAATAAAATTTTATTCAAATTAATAATTAGATTATAACTCTCTATGATTATCCTAAATTTTTTTTTTATCATAATATTTGTGATAAAGAATACTTCAAAATTTCCTTATAAAAAAAGAATACTTCAAAATAAATCTATTTATGATATATTTTGTTAATTGACATAAAAAATAAGTTAGTCATTAATAAATATATAAAGTTGTAAGATTAATCAAAGTCACGCGATATAACAAAACTTAAGCGGTTCGATTAGCCAGCAGGTCGAGGACGAGATATGGCATTCCAACTTTTCGTAAGTGTGGTGCATGCAGGTAACAAATAACCATTATTGACACATATGATTTATTTGGATAGATAAAAAGTTTATATTAATGATATGTTTTAAAATTTAGCATATAGATAAAAAAAAAAAAAAAAAAAAAAAAAAAAAAAAAAAAAAAACTTAAAATTTAATAAACAACCCGGGCATCGCACGGGGCACGAAACTAGTATATATGTAAAGGAGAAATGTTTTTCCCAATATTTTAGTGTGCCACCTAGGATTTTTATTTTTAAAAAATTATTAGAGCGTCATGTAAGATTAGTATTTTTTAGATCGTTTACTTATAGGATTATGCCACATAGGATTGTTATTTTAAAGCGCCACATAAGATTAAAATTAAAAATTTTAATAATTAAAAATTTTAATTTATTATAAAATTAAAATACTATCTTTTTAAATTGGAATTTTATCTAAGAGAAAAGAAACAATTTATTTTACTTCGTATATATAAAAAAAATACTATTAAACTTAAAAAAAATGATATTCACGTTCAATTGATATTTAAAAACAACTGGATTAGATAAAAAAAAATAATGATATGACAAGTGATTATAATAAAATATTTTATAAAAAAATATACTAATAAAAAAAATGAAATCACGTTAAATTATATGAAGGGGAGTTTTTTCCCAAGATTTTAGAGAGCCACCTAAAATTTTGATTTTTAAAAAATTATTAGAGCACCATGTAGGATTAGTATTTTTAGAGCGTTACGTATAGGATTATGCCACGTAGGATTGTTATTTTAAAGCACCACGTAAAATTAAAATTAAAAATTTAAATTTATTATAAAAATAAAATACTATCTTTTTAAATTGGGAATTTTATCTAAGAGAACAGAACAACTTATTTTTTTCGTATGTATAAGAAAATACTATTAAACTTATTGCAAAAAAAATGGAATTCACATTCAACTGATATTTAAAAAATATTGGATTAGATAAAAAAAATAATGAAAATATGACAAGTGATTATAATAAAATATTTTATAAAATATACTATAAAAAAATGAAATCACGTTTAATTAAAAAAAAAAATCAGTCTTCTCTCAAAAAAAAAAACATTGAATTAAAAATATATCCTCTCTTTTTCTAGAAAAAAAACATGTTCATAATTTGTCATTTATTCGTTTTAAAGATTAAGTTTTACATTAACAAAATAAAATTGGCGAATGAAATTTTAAAGTTTAATCTAATAAATATAAAATATTATCTTTTGATATTAGGAATTTCATCTAAATATATAACGAATGAGAGAAAATTCATAATTTATTTTAAAATAAATAAAATAAAAATATGAAATGATAATATGATATACTACGTACAATGAATAAATAAAGTAACAGAATTTATCACAAACATAGGAAAAAAAAATATAAGTTATACAAAAATACAAACAAACCGTGCATCGTACAGGCTTCATCTAATTGAATATATTAATAAAGTATCTCTAATAATAAAGTGAAAAAGATTAAGTACTTAGCAAATTTAAATGATTGAATCAACATTTTTTTTACTACTACTTGAATTGATTTTAAAGAGGCTACTATATGATTCTGATTATCTCAGCTCTTTTTTATACATCCATTCTTTAATTCTCTATTATGATGATTTTATACTGTGTAAAACATTAGAGGATGATCATGTCCAAGCAAGCATAATATATACATTATTTGTTTCTCAAATTATGCAACAAGTTCAATTTAAATTAGTGTATAATAATAAAAAAATTTAAAAAAAAAAAAAAAAAAAACCAACGCATTGCAAGTTCAATTTTGTTGGCTTACATATTGCTTTTGTTTGCTGATTTCATCCTTTTGTTGGCTGATATACTTCATTTGTTAGCTGATATGTTCCTTCTGATGGCTGATATATATCTTTTGTTGGCTGATATGTTCCTTTTGTTGGCTGATACATTTTTTTATTAATGTCTGATATGTTCTTAATATTGACTTATATTTGATGTCTGATATGTTCCTTTTATTGGCTAATATGTGTATTTTGTTGGCTGATCCACATAATTAACCATTTCATCTAACAAAAAAATTAGATATATTATACAAGAATATAAAAAAGAAAAGTAACACAAATTCAAAATGTAACATAATACGCATCTCCTAAATCGACCACCATAACCACCGTCACAACCGATGTTGCCCACACAACCCCAACAATCGCGCCATTTGCACCACCCACCTGCGAGCTCAGCCCCAACTCTCACCAACAACCGCATCACCAACTCCTCTACCTGCAGCCACCTAGCAGCAGCCGCCGACTCCAACACCAATTTGGCCCTCAAGCAACCGCATATCGCAGAAATCAACCCCAAATCGCAGACTCTCGATTGTTTAACGCTCCAATTTGGATTCAATTATCAAATTTTGAGGGATTTTGAGCTTCATTTTTGTCACCGTCATTATCATCGCTCGTCATCGGAGTCGGAGTCGTTGTTGGTTGATGCTTTAGTTACTGTATCATCGACGATATGGTATCTCACCGCACGAAACATTGGATGCGAAATGTCGCACCCAATAGTTTGTGAATTAATTAATGCAATATCCACTCATTAGAGGTATTGAGTGAGACATGTAACACCAAAATCTTAGTGTGACGGTTGAAAATTTGAGACACAAACCCCACATTTAGACAGATAAACCCCTTAAGATGACAATTAAACTTTTATTCTTCTTATGTGAAAGAACCCTACAAAATGATACTCAAAGTTTAATAAATTGCCAAAAGATTGAAACCTAGAATCCAAGCCTCGAATCCTGAAATATGAGATCCAAACAACACCAGAATTCAGCCTTGAAACCCATAATTTGAGACATGAACCCCAAACTTGAGAATACTCCAAAAACTAACAGGTAGTAAAATGATACACCCTATGGGCCTACCCCATCCTCAAATAATTCTCTTGGTTTAGGTAGTGATTACTAACCAGTGATGCAAATATACATATATATATATATATTTATTTAATTTTTTTTTTCTTCCTTCCAAAAGTTAAAGGTATTAGCCTTTGAAGGATAAGGTTTTGATCGATATACTTTCTACATTCTTAATTAGGTTAACAAAAATTATCTACTATGTATTATGCATTACTAAATCCTCATACTTCAAATATATATATTTTCACAACTAACAACTACTTGACAAACTAAGGCCTCGTTTGGTTGATGTAGAAAATAAGTTCCCATGGGAAATTCTAATTTATGGGAAATCACTTCCTTTAGAAAAATTCCTAGGAATTAAACAAATGTGTTTGGTTTTCATGCGGGAATTTGTACATACTAGGAATTTTGAATGACCAAGGGCGGGGTGGGTAAATAAATTCCCATGTTTTGTGGGAAGTTGAAATTTCCATGAATTGGGACTTCCTTCATTTTTGCTTTTTAATGTCAACCAAACATGACTAAAAGGAAATTTATGGAAATTTTGAGTGCCTATGGAATTGAAGGTAACCAAACAACACCTAAGAGTTAGTCCATCAACTAACCAACAGCTACTTACATTGACCTTGTTCAATAGTATATAGTTGTACGAGTAGTTGTCAGTGGTAGGATTAACTTTTATATATAGTGTTCTCTTCACCTGAAACAAGGAGATGTGGTATGATTTTCATAAGGTCTGATCTGAATTTTTATTATCTGATCTGATTAAATAATTTGACTATATTTTGACCGCATTTTAATACTAATTTATAAAGAAAAACATCATCAAAATGGATTTTGTTGGATTCGTTTCATTATGAACTTTTTAAATATGTAATTTTCAAAAATTTTTGTAATATACAATTAACGATATTTCGCAATAAGTAAATGATATTTTAAATTATGATCTGGTCTGATCTGAATGTTTTTTATTTGAGTGATCTGATCTGAATTTATTAAGCAATAAGTAATAAGTAGCTGATATAAGTAGAAGAAAACATGTCCTAGTAGCTATGGGAGTAGCTGATAGTATTCGGAGTAGCTATTATAATTAACTTTTACATAACTATTAGTTGTGAAAATATATAAGTAAAGATAATTATATGTAGCAAATCCTAAAATTAAACTTCCCTAATAAAAATAATAGTGATTGACTGATCTTGTAGGGGAAGGCCCACTAAATCATACACGCACTTATTTTTAATTAGATAAGGATTATATTAAATAAGTTTATAAGATAAAGTATAATTGTATAAACCAAAGTCGTAAGTTAAAGCAAACATTTTATTTGTCCAGAATAACCCAGCAAAGCAAGCACATGATAAACCCTTAATTTAATTATAATTGCCTTTCCCTATATATAAGTTTAGACCTACTACTTACATTTCACGTACTTGTACAATTGTACTAACTCATTTCTTTCTCTCTCTATTTTTGTAGCCTTAAGGAGAGTTACGTTAATAACTTTGTATTTCCATCAACAAAGGCTTAGCCTCATCAAGAAATTACGCGATTTTAGAAATGGGTTCGAATGATGGTTCACACGCTGTTGAATCCAATCCCTTGGCAAAAACGTCGTGCAAAAGCTTATTTGTAACGCAAATTATACTTAGGAGCTTAGCATCAATGTCTGCTATAGCTTCTATATGTTTTATGGTTAATAGTGGCCAATCTACCGAGGTTTTTGGTATCATAATACAAGCCAAGTACAACTACGCTTCAGCGTTCAAGTAATGTTTTATTCCATTCTAATTTTGTTGAAATTGATAACTAATTAAAGTTAATTAATAATGTTATTTATGTGTGATAATTATAATTATAAGTAGTTAGTTGACCATATTCTTGCGATAAACATGCAGGTTCTTGCTTGGTACAAATATCGTCATATGTGCATATTTAGTGCTTTCAATAATCACTATATGTGCATTCTATGCACTAAAAACCAATTGGAAGGCCTACTTTTCTTTATTTCTCCAGGATTTGGTAAGTAGCTTATACTACAGCTGTTCTTAAGCAATTGGCCTATTACGTAAATGATTGTTTATTATGGTCAATCACAGAATTTTAGCTTTAATAATACCATACCTCTATATATTTATACCTGACCTCTTTCACAAAGAAGGTACATTCTCTGTATCTATACTTTATGGATTAGTTCTCTTATATTGATCACAACGATGGACGATATGGTCTTCAAGACATGACTTAACCATGAAACGTTATCTTTAACAAAAAATTCATACCATAATAATTACTCTGTATAAAACAGCTAATATTATGAAAAGTTACGTTAAACGATATCTATCAATACTTATTTTTTTTACAGAAATATCTATTAATATTTAGGGTAATACTATATGTAGCCATATAAGCATTAAATACACTCTTGAAAATTGTATAAAATTAGAAATTTATGACAAAAACACGCGTAAATTAGTGTAATTAGTGTTTATATTTTTTTATTTCCTAAATTTATACTACCTCCGTTTCATATTTTTTGCAACTTTGGGGTATTATTTGCAACTTTTCATATAAGCAATAATACCCCTAAAGTTGCAAAAAATATAAAATGGAGGTAGTACAATTTTCTAGTGTGTATTTTATAGTTATATGTAGTTCTAAGGGCTTTGTATAACATTTTCTTAATTTTTAAACATGATTTAAATTTTAATATATATTGGTTTAAATGTGGTCAAAGTTTATTATCATAAAATTATGTCCAAAAGTTTACTACTTTACTAATTAAAGCAACTGTTTTGACTTTTTACTATGCTCATATTAAGTTTGATTTCAAATCTGAGCGATCAGATGTAATGTTGAATTATTATTATTATTTCTTTTAATATGGTAAGATGGTGGGTGCCCTTTCTATCACAAGAGAGATGGGGTGAGAATCGAACCCTGGTCACACCGGGGAAAGATGGAGGAGGGACTGACCATCCTACCACTTTTTGACCCTTTGTTGTAAAAGTTTGATTATTCTCAATACACATTAAAAAATATACTTCCTTTGTTCTGTAAATATTGCAACAAGGATGAAATTACGCATTCCAAAACACATTTACATGTTAAATATCTATAATTATATAAGATGAAAAATTATATCGATATTTTCATCATATACCCCTGATTTTTTTGTTTATTCACCAAATACCCCTAAACTTTTTAAAATTCATCATATATCCCCGAATTTTCACAAAAATACATCATATACCCTTGATGCCTAATGATTGTTAACTTCGTCAGTTAGTAGGGTTAATTATGACCTGAAACCACCCTAAATACATTCTCCTGCCTCCGAAACCACCCATATTCCTTTTATCCACCCCTAAAACCACTCCAAATTTCCTTTTCACATCGTCAAAATCAATCATATGGATATGGTTATGGAGATTTGGAGTGGTTTCGGGGGTTGGAAAAAGGAAAGAAGTGGTTTCGGGGGTTGGAAAAAGGAAAGGAGTGGTTTCAGGGATGAGGGGAGAGATCTAAAGTGGTTTCGATGCATAATTAACCAAATTCCACTCATCTTGTTGTCATTAAGGGTATATGGTGAATTTTTGTAACAACTCAGTGATATATGGTAAATTTGAAAATTTTCAAGGGTTTATGGTGAATAAACAAAAACTTTAGGGGTATATGGTGAAAAACTCGAAATTATAAAAAGTTGATATTGTGAAAGTATTTTATGAGATGAATCTAACAAGACCCCAAATAACTATATTTTACTTAAAATATAAATCATAATATGTGGTCAAACAAGCGTTATGAATTGTGTAAAAGTCTAGTTATTGCAATATTACTAGAACGGAGGAAGTACGAAGTAATTAAAAATAGAGAAAATGCAAGTTTATCACCTTGTGATAAAATAATAAATAAATCAACAGCTTTTTAGTAAATATGAAACCCACATTTGTTGATATTAGTAAAAAATGTCATGTTAATTGGATATTTTTGTTAAATTATTTACGGCTTTGTCACTTGACAAACGAATTTTGTTTATTAAGGTGAAAAAATGAGGCTCCTTCAAATTTACGTGTTGAAAAGCTTAAAGATTAAAGGTTGTCTCTTATTTTTATAATTTTTTTTTATTTTTTATTATTTATATATTTTAATTTATTTTGCAGATAGCTCTGGTGTTAATGATGTCCGGGTGTGCAGCAGCAACAGCAATTGGATATGTAGGGAAATATGGGCAAGACCAAACAGGATGGTCAAAGCTATGCGACAATGCCAAAAAATTTTGCAATTATATTGCCATTTCTATTGCCTTGTCAGATTTCACTTTCATTTGCCTCTTTGTTCTCACTATCATGGCCTTCAAACGAGCTCAACTCAAATCCTAGATAACTTAGAAATGACGATATTGTTGCCTCTTTGTTCTCACTATCATGGCTTTCATTTTTAATTGTATTTTTTTTTTTTCCGTTTCAATATGCTATGTGCATGTTCAAAGAGATAAGATTTGTAATTCATGTAAATGAATCGTGTAAGAAATTGATTGTAATTTTCAACTGATTATATATGTATTTGTATGTATGTGTTTACTATATACTTGGGTCTGTATACATTCAAATCTGTCTCGTTTAGAAGGCGTAAACATTTGTGTGTATGTGTTTACTATATACTTGGGTGTGTGTACATTCAAATCTATGTCTCGTTTAAAGGTGTAAAAATTTAATTTAACTTGAATAATATTGATATATTTTGGTGTCACACAAGTTTTTATTAAGGTGTTAAACGTCGCTCGCAAATACTACCCATTGCTCGTATTTTTTTCATGAAATTCCATTTTTGCCCCCCCGTGTATAAATACTCACGACACTTATAACACATTTCACGCTCATACTTCTCTCTCTAAAAATTGAAATTCTCTTCCAAAAATAAAAAAAAAAAAACAGAAAATTTGGGGAAAAAAAATCTGAAAATTCAAGAAAAAAAAACAGAAAATATAAAAGAAAAAGACCAACAACCACCACCAATCCAAGGAGGGTAATCCAACGGCGGATTGGAGGCGAATAAGGCTCACTTTCAGCGGTCGTGGCGGCAGCATGGGAGGCGGCGAACAGGTATGGCTGAACAACACCCATTTCCTGTGGTTTTCGTTACGTTGTGGAAAAAAAAAAATTCTGGAAAATTTGGGACATTCGCCTGAAATTTCCGGATGTTCCTTGGGACATCCGGAAATTTCAGGTAGATGTTCCTGAATTCCGATTTTTTTTTTTTTTTTTGCTTTTCGTGCATATTTTTTTTCTCATGATTATTGTTATGTGTTGTATTTTTATTTTTTATTTGTTGTGATTAATATTTTTTAAATAACCGATTAGAATTATTCCGAATTTTTTGTTTTTTTTCTCATGATTAATGTTATTTTTTTTTTCGTGGTTAACATTTTTTTTCGTGATTATTCCGGAATTTTTTTTTCTCATGATAAATTTTTTTTTTCCGTGCCTAACAATTTTTCTTTCGTGATTAATATTCTTTAAATAACCGATTAAAATTATTATTATTAGTAATGCTATTAGTTTTAGGATTGTTATTATTAGTAGCAATATTACTATTATTATAATTATTGTTGTTATTATTATTATCGTTGTTGGGAATATTCTTATTATTGTTGTTGTTATTAGTATTATTACCATTATTATTTTTGTTGTTATTAATATTGTTTTTTTTTAGTTTGAATATTAGTTGTTCAACTTTAATATCATAGTTATATTTGTAATTAATACTGATATTTGATTTTGTACTTATTTAATGTATATTGAGGGTTCAGGTCCTCGTCATGCAGTATCAAGACGTTTGAATGCGTCTATTAGGAGGGAGTCGGGTCGTTCGGTACATACGGGGGCACCGTATCATCATGAGCAGCAATATGGTCTGCTGGTACTTGGTCGGGGGAGCATCAGCCGCAAGGGAGCCCCCCCTCCCCCCATGTACTCGTCGGGTGGAGTGTCGATATCTGACGATGAGGACAATGCGCGGGCAAGTGAGGCTGATCGGGATGAAGAGTATGACCCTCAAGATTATCATACGGTGCATAGGGGTCAGCATGGGAGATTTGTTAGTAGCAGTCAAGTGAGTCAGCCTTCCACCAGCTCAGTAGAGACATGGGTTGTTCAGTAGCCGATGCCAGGTGGTCCTGAGGATAGTACTGTTATCCCCAGTTTTGGTGGTCACGTGGTTGCATATATTTGGGGCAGGCAGGAACGTAATGTTTTGCGCTGTTTTGAGCAGGACACAGCTGTGTTCTGCATTGGTTACCTGGCGAGGTCGTCTTGCATAGGAGCACCTGGAATTGATTGATGGTAGTGGTCTATCTCACTTACCAGGGATCATGTTAAGCTTTTGACTGGCTGTTGAGTTCTGTGTTTGTTGAGAGATGGCAGCCAGATACGAACACGTTTCATATGCCATTTGGGGAGATCACGATCATGCTGCACGATGTGTACCATATTATTGGGCTTCGTGTTGATGGTTCCATGGTTTCCACTACTCCTAGCACGGACGCCATACAGGACACGTGCTCGATTACCATGGACATTACTGTGGAAGAGCTGAATGAGAAGTGCGGTACGAAAACCATTTGGCAGGGTAGTGGGGTGCTTACCGAGAGGATTATGGACTCGACGTCGGAGGCGCAGAGGCCCTTCAGTGTCCATTACGGTGCGTACATGTGGTAAGTGCTGGGCGGATGTCTGTTTTTGGACAAGAGTGGTAACTGTACTCATCCGTCCTTCCTCAACGAGCTTGTTGTTGATGATCTGGTGATCAATGAGTACTCTTGGGGTTCAGCTGCTCTAGCATAACTGTATCGCCAGTTGGGTACGGCATCAAGAAAAGATGCCTATTCAGTCGCTTGTTGTCTCACGCTTCTGCAGGCGTGGATCTACGAGTACTTTCCGTGCTTTCGGCCTTAGCAGGGTCCCTTGACGAGGGGGCTTAGTATTCCTCGTGCGTCTGCTTGGGATGTGGGATTGGGATGCCCCAACAAGATCATGGAGCGCCTCCTCGCTTTTCGTGCTAGATTGGATCAGCTGATTGACAATGAGGTTAACTGGCTACCGTACGGAGTTGATCCTGCACGACGCGTGTCAGCCACTCTATTTATTGGCTGCATCCAGTACCGTAGCATCATTGAGCCATACATGCCTGATCGAGTGGTCCGATAGCTTGGATTCGTGCAGGACATTCCGCATACCATTATCAGGCATGAGAAGGCCAAGAGATCGACGAACTTGAAGATGTATCGGGTTGACTTTCCGACCGATATGATATCTGTGATATGGACTCGGTTTGTCCCTGGCTCGTCTTTCAGTGTTGTTTTAGGTGCCTTCACCAGACTCGGTGGTGGAGCTCCTACGGTCGCTTTTGGTTACATGCAGTGTCTGTACCGATTTTCTCATCCTCGTCTTTCTCCTGGTGGGTCATCAGATGGGAGTACCAAACTGCCTGAGAGGACTAACACGGACTATGTAAGTAGTTGTGTTTTATTATACTATAAATAACACTTAAACAAATTGTAATTTCTGTAATTAATATGTTGTTTTGTTATTTGTAGTGGATGGGTTGGTCCTTGGAGATTCACCGAAGATCACTAGATGAGTACCCCAGCATGTCGCATGAAACAAGGGCAATGACTGAGCAGCTGATAGCTGACTGGAAGGCGAAGATGGGGCTGTGAAGTACTTATCTTTTAGTTTTATATTAGCTTATAGTGATTGTTTTACCGTACTCTGTATTCGACATGTAATTTAAGAACTAGAGACTTATTTAATATTTGGTTTTGCTGAAACTTTGTTTAATTGCTTTTATTGATTTATATTACATAGCTACAAGAGTTCAACCTAAGTCAAAGTACATAAATGAGTTCACTGCCTAATTAATGCATCCCACATGTTCCTTCTAACTTCTTATTGCTGATCCCATCCATCGACACTTGGCTCGTAGTGCTCGGTCCACCATCTTGCAATTGGGGGAAGAGGTGAATTTTCTGCAAGATCAATACGGATGAAATGTGACCCCCCAACTGTAGCGATCACAAACTCTCGGGCGGGTGCCCTGATTGTGTTTTGTGCCCGCAACGGTAAGATCGTGAGGCATGGGTAGTAGCAAGTTGGTACGGTGCCTACACCAAGAATAATAACCCTTGCGTTGAACCAAGTAGCAATAGGAAATAAATCTTGAATTTCAACCATCCAATGACGTGAATCAACCGCCCCATCGTCCCATCGAATACGCTCCACATTCATCCGAACCCTTCCAATCCCGTAAATCCTTTCGTACAGGAATGGATAAGCGGCGACCTCATTTGCTATTGTTTCCCGAGCGTCAAACCATTGCGATTGATCACTGAAGAAGAAGTCGGCCACACAACGAAAGCCACAGTTACCATCGCCAATGACATCCTTCCATGTCGTGATATAAGGCAACATCGGTCCTAGAAGCAAGTGCCGATACCGGCTTTGACTAACGCCACATGGATCTTCTGCACAAAACTAATGTTCAGTTATTAGTACGGTAAATGATGAAATTCGTGAAAATCACAATAGCCAATCGTACCTGTTTGTCGTGGACCACGTTGAGTGTTTCAACGGTTGACATGTTCGAAATAAGAACGATCATGTCTTGTATCATTGTTCCTTCGTCGATCACGAACGTTGTGGTTTACATTTGGATCTCCATGGTTTGAATGATCCGGATGCAGCTCCTCCTCAATGATGCGAGATACATTTCGAAGGACAGCAGGATCACTACCGATTACCTCATCCACCAGAGAACGAAAATGTGTAGCATCCTCGGTCGAGTCATTACCGAAAAACGGTACATCATCCCCATCACCGATAACCAAGGTCTTCCAGAACGGGTGAATTTGCCTAATATACAAGCCTGTTTCGGAAGCTAGCGAATCATTTATCTGGCAGGCATAGGGAAAACTGTGGGTCACACGCATTGCACATCCACAACGCTCATACACCTGATAACTCAGCTCCCTCATCCTTCTCGTCTCGTCATCGAGAACTTTTAAACAATGCTGGGACACCTTGCCATTGATGCGTGACAGTGGCAATTGTCGGTACTTCTCACCAATCTTCGACCTAGACGCCTCTAAACCATTACGAATTGCAATGATCTAATTACCAATATGGCAATGTACTCGGGCCCATACGGTATCCAAAGAACCTGTCGTTTATTAACATTACAAAAAAACCGTTATGACTTATAATTAAAATCACTAAAACGAAGTACATACATCAACTACAACATTAAAACAACAAACCTGTCGAAGTTTCAAACCACATCTTCACGGCCGAATGTTTGCTTTCAACTCTGCAAGTGTTGGTGTTGCCAAAATGTAGAACTTGGTTTGTTCAAAATGTCACAAACTTGGTTTTATGACAAAGCCATGTTCTCTCAACATAACTAATCACCGCCGGATAATTTGCCCACCGAGCTTTCATTGTATCTACAACAGCATTATAATCCTCCTCGGTTGCAGCGTCCATGATACGTTTCCATTTCTTGTTTTTGAAACTCGCATCGATCCTCTTGTTTTTTAACATATCAGTGACCCGAGCCTCCACATCTTTGTTAATGTGCCATCGACAAAGTAAATGCGAGGTCCCTGGAAACAGTTCTCTCAATGTTGCACATAGCCCAAGCTTACGGTCTGTCAAAAATACCGACGGTTCCTTATCATACCCAATCAACTTTCTCAGTCTCTGCAAAACCCATAGATAGATTGTCGTGCACTCGTTGAGCATGAACACATAACCGACGAGGAAATTCTGATTTGTCGGTGTCACACCAACTATCTCAAAGAACGGCATCCCGTATCGATTGGTCTTGTAAGTGGAATCCATACCGATCACATGTGGGTACGTCCGTAGTATGTCTACTGTAACTAGGTGCACCATAAAGGCATGCTGTAGAACACCGAGATCATCAGACATGACCCAATAAAGATACTGACTCTATCTCGCCAAATGAAGAAATTGCTGAACAACTTCTTTCCCATCAGACATCTCTGTTCTCAAGTCATTCCGGCAGTTGTAAATGTGTTTGATGTTTGGATGATCATCAGGAAATTGCTCTGCAATAGTCGCCATGATTTAATGTGGTGCAACCTTGGACTTCGTCATGTCACACACAACCTTCTTCGCATCCGGGCTCAACCCACTAAATTTACGATGACCCTCCTGATACATAATCATTGGATGGTTATGGGTCCCAGTTGCATCATTTTTTTCCCGGATCTTCCAATTATCGGTGATAAACTCATAGTATATATTGATGTAGAAAGGACAACCATTAGCTTTGGTCTTTGTGTCCTTTCGAATAGCACCCTCCAAATCTCTCGGCTTGCTCTTTCGTCCCCGATCACATCTCAAATATCGATAAGGCCTCCCATCTCTAGTTTTGTTGTACGACGACTTAACCAAAATAAATCCAAGATTTATGGAAACAGCATCCGCCCATTTCACTGCATCTTCAAACGTTGGAAAATACGTGTCCGTCACAAAATGAGCACTATAATTCACACCGTCACAGCCGTCTTCAAATTCCGCATCCTATAAACATAAAAGAAAACAAACAAAACACTCCAATATTAGTATTTTAATTATAATATTAATAACAATTTTTGTAAAACAACAATAATAATAATAATTGCAATATTAATAACAATATTTATAAAACAACAACAACAACAACAACAACAATAATAATAATAATAATAATAATAATAATAATCAATAATCAATAACATACAAAAAAAAAATTAAATGAAAAAGGGACATCCGCCCAAAAAATCCGGTGTCGTAGTCGGCTTCATTTATTATAAGAAGTGTAGTGAGAATAATGATATCTGTTACTTAGATGCGTATATTAAATACTTTGCTAGGGGTCTGACACTCCAAAAACCTGTTTGTCATCAATGATGTCCATCAACTAACTGTCTTGTATGTTCTTTGTAGGAAGCAAGATCCAGATGGCAGATTATGAGAAAGCTAGACAAGCAAGGATAGAACAAAATAGAAGCAGAATGAAGGATTTGGGGGTTACATCCATGGCTTATACACTGAAACAGTCTATGAAGGGATTGAAACAACCGAAAAAAAAAGTAAGAAGGTGACTAAAGATACTAACGAGTATACACCCGATGAAGAGGGTGAATTGAACCACTCAAGTGAAGAGGATGAAAATGAGATAAGGAAAAATGGTGTAAACTTGAGGTCTTGTTCAAAGAAGGTCTTTTTTTTTTTTGATAGCTTCATTTGTGAATCATAATTGTTAGAAAATCATGTATTACTTTTAAATGAAATTCATAAATACTTTATTTCAGGTTGTGGCATTGAAAAGGAAGATTCCCACAAACATTAAGGACACGACAAGTGTCTCTTCAATACCAATGGCTAATCTAACTATGATGCGTCTTCAAAACACCGAAAGACAACACTTAGATTAAGGGTTGCAAAGGAGAGATTCAACGCAAAGGAAAATCCAATTGTGCAAATCAACTACACAGAAAAAGTTATCATTCCATAGTCAATAAGAGAAAGTGGTTGAGATTGGGAATGGTGACAAAACTAAGATAGGGCAGAATAAGGCAGTGGTTACTCCTGGTTTACTCAGTGCTTACAGGAAAATGCAAACACAATTGATGGAAAAAAAGAGGAGAGCAAAACAATATGATATATTACTACACTAGACGAATAAGGTAAAAAGGCACCGGTTCAAACCCCCCCTAAGGCACCGGTTTTGAACCGTTGGGGATTTGAGGGATGCCAAATCCCTAAAAATTTGGCACCGGTTCAAAACCGGTGCCAACTAAAGGCTTTGGCACCGGTTAACCGGTGCCAACTAAATGCTTTAAAAAAAATTACTTTTCCCAACATTTGGCACCGGTTAACCGGTGCCATAGTACATGAAGAAAATAAAAAAAATAATTTTTTATTTTTCACCTGAATTTAGGTGCAGACTTATATATATATACATAATATACTTAAAACTCATAATTTTCATTAATAACCTATAATTTTACACTTGCAAAAAAAAAAAGGAATAAAATACAACTGAATTATATTAACAATCAAGAGCAGCAACAACTTCCTACAATCACTAGTAGAACAGCAGCAGCCCAGTAGCAGAACAACAGCATCACAGTAGCTAAACAGCAGCAGCGCAAAAGAGAAATGCAGCGTCCATCAATGGCAATAGAGCATCCTAAATGTAGCCTGAATTTTACCATCAAAGGGAACTAAATTGCCTCTGGGAATCAGTATTCTATTAAATTTTGCGTATTCAGAAAGTCTGATCTTCTTTTGTGCCCGATTGACAGCAAGTATAACAATTTCACGAACATTCTTGAATACCTAAGGTAGGAGCAATGTATAGTTAGTCTTAATCTTACAAGGAGAAAGTAGTTCACAGAAATTTCAAGTCTTTGCATGGTAGGAGTGGAAGCAGGAAAGAAACAATTTGAAGAGTTAAAAAGGAATACATTATAAATTAACCCAAATATGGAAGCGATGTTAACTAATGCATGTGCAAGGAAAAAGAGGTACAAGGAATAGGATACAGAAAAACGACAATTTAGATACTTCAAAATAGTTATGAAGTACTTATATATAACAGTCTTAAAAGTATAGTAAAACAAATTTCATTGATGGTTAAAACATGAATATAACTAATACTATGCTAATTCAAAAAATCAACTTTGGGATGAAGATATGAATTGAAACAAGGCCTTACCTTTCATTGTTTTCGCATTCAACTTCATTAGTGATTGGCGGCAGCTTGTTTGATTTTCTCCGTTTTCTTTTTTTAGAACTAGAATTCAACCGGAGAAATATATATATAATAATAATAATAATAATAATAATAATAATAATAATAATAATAATAATAATAATAAAATAATAATAAAAAAAAAAAGAAGAGAATCAAATTAAAGTATACATGTATAAATTAATAAGGTGAAATATGTTAAAAAGGTTGTACCCTTCATGATTGTCTCCATGATCAATTTCAGGAGCAATAGGCAGACACTTGTTCTCCCCCTTTTTTGTTCTTTCTTTCTCACTGAAAAATCACAAGGATACTAATTAAGGGTACCATCATTAGCAACACCGAAAAGATTAAGATAATAAGCACATATATTCCCACACCATTAACAATCCAACAATCTTTGTCTCGCCTGAAGAATATGTATTAGATAGGACCAAAATGAACTATTAGCATATTAAGCATAGGTAAAGAAAATGATTGAGGCTTACTAGATAGAATTTTTATAGTAATAGACACAAGCATCAAAACATTTACTCAAAATCCATCTTCATTATAACCAAAAAAGAAAAGGAAAAAAAAAACAGTTATTTGCAACATTGTAACCTGAACACCCGTTTTGGATGGAATATGAACAAACTAACATAAATGGTTTAACTTTTACATGTTAGATTGTTAGAAGTCAAGACAACAATTCTAATCCGGAAATTTTATTAAAAACAAAAGAAGAAACTTTGTCCTAGAAGAATTATTTCACTCTTCCATTTTGCAACTTAAAAGTAGCAACTCTATGGATATGTTTCAGCAAGAAGATAAAATATTGTAGGTAAAACTTACCCTTGTTGTTTCTCTTCTAGCACAACAGCTTGATTCCCTAGCTTATTTTCAATTGCATCAATAATAGTAGCAGTTTGAGCTTCTAGTTTCTCTTCAAGACTAACCGGTATTTGCTTAAATGATTCAATTAAACCCGGGAGCAGAAATTTGAATCTTACACTTGTTCCACCTTTTTCCTTGACCGTTTCACCCACAAAATCAGAAATACCTAAATTAGATTGCATTAGAGAAGTTTAAATAGCTGACTTCAATTCACATCCACCGGACACAAACAAGAATGAATCAAATAATTTCAGCAAAATTTTCCTAATGCTATCAGGTTTAGGTTACTATGACAGTGCTATAATAACAAAGATATAATTAATAAAACAAATCATGGTACTAACATTGTTTGTTATTTAATCTTTAATTTACAGTTATTAGCTAAATAAATAGAATATTATATGATCAACCTATGTAGCAACCTTACTACAAAGCATTAAATTTTATAGAATTTATCTCTTAAACCATGCCTAAATGGAGTTGGTGAGAACTTTACAACTAACATTATCACACAACAAATTAAAAGTAAAACAACTAGTAATGGAATTTTACCATGACCATGAGTCTTGATACAGGACAACAGCTTCTGCTTGCTCTAGGAGAGAAACTAGTGAATTAGCAGCATCCACCTGAGGGTTGCTTGCATATGCACTTAGACCTGGCTTTTACTAACTACATTTTACTTACAACCCAAACAAGCACCAAGCAAATACACTACCACACCCCTGCCTATTGCCAACCCACACACATACATTGCACAGAACAATACTAGTGTCCTGTTAGGCACAAACACCACCTATCAGTAGTTTTATATGTATAGCTGGAGCCCATGACCTCATACTCAATCCCTACAACAAACAAGCACACTCCATGTTAACAACTAATAACAACCCACACCATGATTCAACAGTAAAACCCATATATTTTGCCAATACAACATTAGAAATGTGGTATGTAGCTCATAAGTCATTTAATAAAGACAAAGCCAAGCATACAAGACGACATACAAAATGAAGAAAAAGAACAAATACATGTATACATGATTAATATACAATACAAACAAAATAAAATTACATAATTTCAATAACTTTTGATTTAAATTATTTTAACAAGGTTCAAAAACAGTTATCATAAGTCAACAAACAACTATCCTAATAACATACAACTGTCCTAAACATATGCAAAATCATATAGTACATCCAGTGCTACTAACTTAAACAAGAAACTAATTGAAAATCATCCAATCTAGTGTGTTTAATGAAGGAAGAGGAATATCATAACAACACAATGAAAATGATACTTATTCTCTAAATATATCACGCAATAATCTGGCCAAAGCATTGAAAATATCGAATCATAAACACAAGTTGAAGATATGATTCACTATTATTAAATCAAAACTCAATAATGTTTTCTTAAAAAAGTATATACAAGTATAATTAGTTTATCAAATCCCCACTCTGATCTCATGATACATATTGATTTGATAAACATGTAAATATGCCACAAGAATAGATGAAATGCACCCTTGCACACAGAGCACCGCAACACTACACTAGAACAACCTAGCACACAACCACACTCAACAACAACAGCACCCCACAACAGAGCACCACACAACACACACAACACGCAATAGCAGCGCACCACACACGCAACAATACACGCACAGCACCACACACGCAACAACTAACCTCGCAGCACCACGATTAAAATAGAAGGGAAAAGGAAACTCACCAACACATGCATGTAAATAATTGTCGAATATCTCGCTCAATTAACATACTATTGGATTCAATTTTGTATAAAGGCAAAAATTAACCCTTAAATTGATAACAATCAGAAACCCTAGATTTTAAATCGAAGAGCAACATACCTTCGTGAAGAAATCCACCAGAGCTGCAAAGGGAAGGCACCACCGCCGCCAATTACGATGGTCGTGACAACATTCACCACCGCTGTCACCCTCAATTCCCCCCTACTACGAAGAAAGATAGTGAAAGAAAGAAAGATCTGGGAATGAAAGAGATAGAGAGAAGAATGAAAGAGATAGTGGGGCGGTGGTGGAGTAAAAAATGACAGAGAGCAAGAGGAGGCAAGAGATTGAAGATAGAGAAAGGAGGGTTTGAGCAGAGAAGAGAGAGGACGCAATTAAGAAGGATTTTTTTTAATATTTTTTTTTTAAATAATCAGTTGGCAACGGTTAACCGGTGCCAACTCTAACCCTTTTATTTTTTATTTTTTTTTTAAAAAAATAATCAAACCGTTGCCAACTCTAACCTATTTATTTTAATTTTTTTTTTTAAAAAAATTAAACAATTGGCAACGGTTAACTGGTGCCAACTCTGAAATTTTAATTGGCGCTCATTTTAGTTGGCACCGGTTTTCATGAACCGCTGTCGTAGGGGGGTGCCTATTTAGTTTTTTCTACTAGTGCTATGACGAAAAATACAACCTGTTAACATGGCTAGTTCACAAGTGCATTCAAGGATTTTGCAAGCACAAAGTTTTTCACAGCCACAAAAATTTGGACCTAACTTACAAGAAGATAACAAGAATCATATGAGTTCAAATGAATGCAATTTGGAATAATATGTAGATGAAGAAGATGAGTTTAGTGATGGATTAAGTATTCTTAATGGCGAGGAGCTAGGAATGTAAGATGAACCACTAGTGAATCCCAAGCACGGAAGTGAATAAATAGGTAATGCTGTGTTTTGCTGCTAAAGCTTGTTAATCTGAAATTGCAATGTATAGCCTTGCTTATTGCCCTTGGAGTTTGCATTCTTGATAGTTTCAATATGTGATAACACTCGCCTCCTTGATAGTCTGCGTTCTTGACAGCTTCAATACACGCTTGATTGTCCATTTGAATCACTAGTCTGTCCTGGAGAGCCCATGGCTACTCAACCTGTATTAAAAACATATCAGTTGCTAGTTAGCGCTATCCACCTCACAAAGATTTCATGCCTAGGGTGCCTGCCAAGTATATTTGTAGTTCCTTGTAATGGATTGGAATTAATTGCATTCCAGGTTTCTCACAACCTCTAATAAAAGCACCAGTGCTTAAAGGAATCTCTTCTCCCCTTCCAAAAGCAAGGTTCTGATGGGGAGTTGTTTTGTTCTCGCAATAAAAAGTACTAACTCTTATTATTGCGTTATTTCATTTTTGTTCTAGTTATTTGATATATGAGGATCAAATGGATCAAGATGAAGGATTGGGATAACAAGTGATAATGTCACAAGAAGTGTGCTTGCATATATCCCGTTTTTCTGCTGTTGTCACTTACTGCTACTACTGTTTTGCTACTGCTACTGCTGTTTTACTGCTGCCACTTCTGTTTTGCTGCTGATACTGATTTTTTTTGCTACTGTTATTGTTGTTTTGTGCTGCTACTACTGCTTTTTGGCTTCTACTACTGTCTGTTGTTGACTTTTGCTACTGATATCTACTGCTGCTATTTGCTGCCACTACTTGCTGCTACATACTACTGTCTGTTGCCGTCTTCTGTTGCTTATGTTGTCGTTCTACTAGCTTATTGTTGCTATATGCTGTTTTACTGCTATCATGTTGACTTTTTTTAAATTTAGAAGTTTTTCATATTTTCTCACCTTTTCCAAGCTAGAGATCGAAGTTGATTTTTTTTTTTGTTTTGATTATTATCTTGTTTGGCCATACATTAAAATTGGTGTTTATGAATTTTTTTTGAAAGAATTATGAAATTATTTCAATCCAAGTTATTATTTATCATATATATTAATTTCTCATTCACACTTGTTGTACATATTAATATTATTTTTATATTTTAATAATTATAAATGCTACATTAATTTGCAAAAAGTGCTACATAATATCGAATAAAGTGCTACTATATATGTCAAAAGATGATTGAAAAATGTTACCTAATACTCAACAAAGTGTTCCATTAGTTCAAAAAGTGATACATAATGTTAGACAAAGTGATACTATATGATTTTAAAATGTTACTAAACATAAGTAATTGTTACATAAGAAATAAAAATTAACACTTTAAAAATGATACTAATAATATAAAAAAATTTACATAAGAGGGTTTATAGTATCACGTACTATTGAAAGTGTTACCATACGTTACCCAAAGTTTTACATAAGACCTTAGGGAACGTGGGCGGAAGTATCACCCAATAAAGTGTTACCTATTGTCTATAATAACACTTTTACCACTTTATGTGACACTTTTTGGGTGTTACCTGAGCTTAGTTTTGTACTAGTGTCCCCAAATTCCTATTCCCACTTGCCAAACGCCCCGATAATGTTTCTAGATACAAGCAATATCATAAAGTCATGTATCGATAAATAATACGCACTCGTTACTAACTTAGGTCGTTAATTCAATTAAAAATCATAATTAAAACTAGTGGAGTTATTTAAACAATTATGTGAAATAAAGAACTCCCTAAGCACGCAAAGGCTTAGACGCCCAAAAATCGATAAATAACGCTTCCACTAAAACCCGCATCCATATTAATTAAATTTATCTAATTAAATTCAATTAAATGAATGAAGTCATTTTGTCAAAAATTACGCGATTTCGAAAAAACTGAGGCAAGGCCTCGAAATTATGAAAAACAGAGTCTTAGCAGGCCCACTAGCATTCCTTGCTAGTGTCGGGTGCTACTTGGCTGCCTAGGCAAGCACCCTACTAGGCTGGGGCTGTTTGCTGCCTAGCAGCCCAGTGGCGCGGACACAATTGCTGAGCACCGCGTACCAGCCCCAACCCTCATGTTGTGCTGGTGGTGGGTGCTGCCTGGCAGCCCTAGCTAACGTGCATGCTTGTCCTAGGCGCTGCCTAGCAGCCCCAGCTAGAATTGCGTGTTGGCCCTGGGTAATGCCTAGCAGTCCCGCACGCTCACGCATTGCACTACATAGTTGCTGGCGTTGGGTGCTGCCTAGCAGTCCCTAAGCCCAGCAGCCTCGCACCACACCTCTCGTATGCATCCCCGCCCCTGCTACCCCTCCTTTCGCACACTCTCGCACACACTAGCAAGCCTCGGGCAACAGCATTAATGCAGGCTGTGCGAGTAGCCCCTGTTGTCCGAGGCTTGTGGCTTGGCTCCACGCCTTGCCATGTAGTATATGCCTCAGGAATTTTTATAACCGAAAATTTTGTGACGTTTTAATTCCAAATTCAATTTTTCGAATTAAAATTTGTGCATTTCGAATTAATTTCAAGTCTAACCATAGTTAATCCAAATAGGTGAAACATCCAAAAATTATTCACAAGATCCAATCTTTAATAATATTAGGCCATTTTGAAACAATCAAAATTTTAGGGTACGCTTCGTAATTAAATTAACTCATCCCATGATTAATATAACTATGATTTTGACGAATTAACCAAATAAATTATTTATCCATCCAATGAAAAATACTTTTGTTAATTAGGACCATACAAATTTGAATTTTTCCAACATTCAATGCAATCAAACATTCAAACTCAAGCGTGAACATCATGAATTTCAAATAGATTTCCAAAATCATTAAAAATTCAATCTTTGTTCATTTTAAGGTTTTAGTAATCAAGATCTAAACCATTTATCCAATAAAGTTTTAATCTTTGAACAAAATAGAGATTAATAATCATAATCCAACACTAACGAAGCACTTACAACAATCCAATTACAATATTTAAGCAAGTTCATGGTTTATGTGGAATTTTGAGCACTCTAAATTAATCATCCAAAATTTCATGCATTAATTAGGGCATAAGTGTAGTAGATTAAACATGTATTCACTCACATAATTAACATTTGTATTCCATAATTAATTAAGGTCCAAAGATGTAAAATTTTCCCATTCTAAACAAAATACCCTCTAATGCCTTTTTTAAACACTTCGTGGGTAAAGTTCAATTTAAAATGCATTTTTCACCCAAAAATCACTACTTTTTCGTCGAAATTTGGGTTCGTAGTCACATTCCAGCATTAATTCGATTTCATCCAATAAAAATCGAAATCCCAATCTAATTAGGTGCTAATAATCCAAATTTTAAATCCAATCTTAAATCCCCTTAATTAATGTTAGTCGTAAAATTTAAATTCAAGAGGCTCGTGATACCGCTATTGGGTTTTATGGTGTTCCAAACACCGTGCGGAAACCAAAACCCGCCCCAAACCCATGCATAATTAATATGACTAATTGCATATATTAAATAAACACTCAATCACATAACGAGATTAAAGAATATACCATTGAAGTGTGCTTTGCCCGTGCACGAACACGATCATTAAACACCACGGGCGGGAATCAAGAATCGCAAGTGCGAGCTCCTCTAACTTCGCACACCCTCGTGCCCAAACCTTGGTCATGATTTAATAGCTTAGACTAAATCACAACACTACTAAGAAAATTTGTACGCAAGGTTTTCTCACTTTGGTGGAGATCCCTTAGAGTCTAACTTTCTTACAAATCCCCAAAAACTAGTTAGGTATTGTAGACACCTGATTGTGTCTCCATAAAAACCAAATTAAACCTAGTGATGATTACCTTTCACGTCTTTGATTAGCGAGTTCGGTAAAGAGTTGAAGAGTTTCGTGAAGTTTCCTTAAACTTTGACCATATTCATAACCTTACCTAAAATAATTTAATCCAAAATCATTCATTTCGTGTCCTTACACCCAAAATCATTCATTTTGTGTCCTTAAAATCATTGATTTCGTGTCTAACTTATAAAAACGTCCAAATACGATTATTTTTGTCCATAATCTCGATCCAATTATTGTTTAGTTTGATGGGGCTTGAAAAGTGCTTTCCAACGATATATTATAAGCCCAAATTTGATTTATAACGAATAAGTTATGACCAAAATACTAAACTGAGCCCAAATCGAACCTAGGTCCACCTTACCTACAACCCAATAATCATATGAGGGTCCAAATATCTTATTCCTAATCTTGAACCAATTAGGATCCGTTAGGAACTTCTAGAATAATCTAAAAGGTTCTAATTTATCCTTCCCGAAAAGAAAATGATCAAAGAGTTTGAGATTGAATAAAACTTCTCTTTTTGATAATTCTTGTTCTATTCAAATTCAAATACGTTCGGATATAATTTGCATAGAAAATCCATCAGAAACCAAACTCCAATAAAATAGATAATCCTTTAAAACCAGCGCCTAATGTCAGGACCAACGCACTACGACAGTCCTAGCGCACTGCGACAGTCCCAGCGTGGCGCGATAGCACCCAACGCGACCGCGATGCGATGGTCCTAACGTGGCGTGTTAGATCTAGCACGGCGCGTCAAGAGCAGTTCTATTTCGTTTCCAATTCTGATCTTTTCTGATAGTTCGACTCTCTTTTTTCCTTATAAATAGAGGTCGTTTTCCCCGTTTAAAATTAGCTAGAACCATCAATAATAAGCAATAACCACAAAGATCCAATCATCATCTATCACCCATGTTCTTAGCCTTAGCCTAAACATATCTTTGATATTCTCCCCAGTCAGTCACAATACCTCGTTCATGAGATTTGAATACTCCAAGCCATCCTCCTCAATGTTGCCTTTGACCTCGACGTGAAAGGTTGATAGTTCTGAGGGTTTGGTCCCAAATTTAAATTTCAATTCATATTTGATTTATTTACTTTGTTGATTTAACTTTCTTGAAGTTTACTAATGTGTGTATTGTTTTAATAGCAAGAAGGTTGAGGAATCAAAGTGAGTCATTCAATCACCCTTGTTATTATTCCTTGATTTTGGAGTAGAAATCATGTTTACAATGTTATTTTGATTTCAAATATCATGTTTAGGATAAAGCTTTGATTTTGTTATTAGTGATATGCTAGGATTTCTTATTAATCCGTTTAGTATCATGCCTAGGATCTTAATACTAACAGTATTTTTGATGATGTTGTTATGATGATGATTGTTGTATTAATCATATGTTGCTTGATTATTCATGATTTATTGTTATTACTTGATGACGCCCCTTTTTGCAGGTTTAAAAGGAATTTGTACTTGAAATCACGCTTAATAAGATAATTAATAATTTGATTTTGGTTAATATGATTTTAATTCAAGTTATCACCAATAATAGATTTGATTATGCATTAATAATTAACCAACGTAGATTAAGCAAGTTTACGATTAATTTGATATATGTATGTTAAACGGAAAGTGCACATGAATATCATAAGAATTAAGTAGAGGCTTATTTAGAGCGGATTCAATCTCTTTTAGGTTGGATTCATACCATCATTCCCGAACATCCAGTCATGGTTTCGGACCACTATAGAGTTAGCGATCTCGGTGATCGTGAATGGGTGTAACCTTCACACCCGTGAACGGTTTACAAGATCCTAAAACTTGTTGGTGAATCTTTTATCTCTAACTTCTTTTCCTTGGAACGCCGCCATGCCTAAAAATATGAACCACAGTAGGGCTCAATGATGAGTTAAAAAATTCCATATAGGTTTTTAGCGACTCTGTTGGGGAGGATTTCTAAATTGATTTCTAAAATTATTTTAGTAATTGATTTAGAATGAGTGGATGAGACTTAAAAGATCTAGATATTCATGTGCGTAATTTTGATTAACATTGTGGCATAAGCATAAAAAGGGTCGCATTGAAAAGACAATCTGTAATGCGTCAAAAACATAGGACATACACGTAGGAAAAGGTCGGAAATATTTTTTCACAACTAAAATCGAAAAGACGCTGCGAAAAATCGAAAAAAAACATCGAAAATTGAAACTGCCGCAAAACGTTAGAACTATCGCAGGACCTTGGAAACCAACGCCGGACGATAGTCTTATCGCGTCGCGACAGAGCTATCGTCGGACGATGGTTCCTATTGTCTAGCAATACAATCTGGAGACTCTGCGCTAGGCTTCTGTCTTCATGTTTGGTCCGATTCTAGTACTGTCTTGACGATTTTACTTCCAGATTAAGTTTTTCCGACTTTTTAGAATCCATATGTGTTTTACATATGGTTTTAGCCTTTGGGAATTCACTCTCTGTCCACCCTAATAAATGCTCACTACAGCAATGGGTGCACCCGAGTTTGTTGAATTCACCAAACCATGGAGTTGATTTTAACTCGCGGGGTCCTGTCCATCGTGCCAACCCTTCTAAGGTAAGGCTTCTGCGCGATGCATCTGAACTATTAACCATGGACCCTTTTGGACACCATAATCCTTGACCTTAGAGAACTAGCTTAGAGCCATGGTTAGGTTGCAAACTCATTGCATCATGTTGTGACTACTTGACTACTTGTGCATATCTTACTTGCGCATAGCTTGTTTGTGATTAAACTAACCTTTCTTCTTGTACATATACCTATACAAACTAACCTTTGTCTTAACTTGATTCATGTATATATGACTTGTATATACTAACCCAAAGGACTTTGCTTAATTAATATGAACCCATAAAGAATGAATATGTTCGAATGTAGAAGACTTTAGGCTTAAACCTTTGAAGGAATGACTGAAAACGAGTCACTGGATGTTCCATTATTGGCGCAGCACCTTAGACACGTGAAGCATGACATGGTTACCATCGTACCGCGTCAGGCTTGACGTGTCGCGATAAGTCCATTGCCACGCTACATTTCCATCGCTACGCGATAGTTTAGTCGTTTCTTTCCGAGTCTTTGCTTCGAGTCTCACTATCAAGATTAACCAATTAATGTACATACTTGGTCTTTCCCTGGTCTTGTGTGAGTCTAACCACATGTCTAGTCACATGGTCATGACACGAGTCTTGTAAATATCGCTTCCACTCACGAGTCTTTGCACACGCTTCTTACATACTTTCTTCACACCATGTCCATCTCTTAGATTCATGCATGAGTCATCCTTTCCGTCATTCGAGTTGAGGGTTCATCCTATTCCCGGAAATTTCCATATCTTTCCACAAATACACCCTTTCCTTCTACATCACCTTTCATACATTATATACCTTACGCTTTCCTTCTTAGACACTTTCCACATTCACATACTTTCTTGTTTCATACATATCATTCCCCTCATACACTATGATCTTTCCCCATCTATGCATGTTGAATCGAGTTCGAGTCAAGTAATTGACAATAAGTGTCCATGGTTTCCCTTTCTACAACCTTTGGTCAAGGAAAGCATGAAGCAGGAGGCGGGCTTCAACGACAAGATTTCATGATTCTTTTCTTATTTTTGATTCCCCTTTCCACTAGGAGAAATTACGAATTTCCCATCGGTTTTGAACCGGACTGGATTTGGGGGGTGCTAAAACCCCATAGATTTCGCACCGGTTCAAAACCGGTGGTAAAAATGACTTTTCGCACCGGTTTTAGAGGAGAACAGGTGCCAAAAACTGAACTTTTCGCACCGGTTTTTACTTAGAACCGGTGCCAAAAGTCCCCAAAATTATTTTTTTTAAAAACCTTCAGCACCGGTTCTTTCCAAAACCGGTGCCAAAAATGCCCAAATTAAATAATTTTTTTTTTTTTTTTTTTTTTTTTTGCATTTTTTTCACTTAAATTGTACCAAATACTTATATATAATCATAATATACATAAAACACATATATTTTCTTCGATAACTTATAATATTACACTTTAAAAAACTGAAGAAAAAAAAAAAACAAAATTAAGGTCTGGAGAAGCTGTTGCTGGCTACTGCTTTCTGTTTCTGGCTGCTTAGGTCTGGTTCAGGCTGCTGGTTTTGTTGCCTGCTTGTGTACCATCCTCAGCCTGTAGTTTTTTACTAGCATTCATGGGGGTAGGTACAGCCTTGCAATTATGCATCCCAAACCTGAACAGAAGATCTCTAGCATACTTTCTTTGTGAAACAAATATACCATCATCTACTTGTTTCACCTCAAGACCAAGAAAATATTGTAGTCTTCCCAAATCTGACATCTCAAACTCAGTTTGCATACTAGTCTTAAATTCAGCAACAAGACTATCGGAAGACCCAAAATAAATCATGTCATCAACATAAATGCAAACAACCAAGAACTCACCATTTTCATGCATTTTCACATATAAAGTGGGTTCATTTTCACTCCTAACAAACCCATGCTGCAAAAAATAAGAATCAATTCCACGCTCTTGGTGCCTGTTTTAGCCCATTAAAGGCCTTTTTCAGTTTATACACCTTGTTATCATTTCCTCTAACAAAAAAAACTGCAGGTTGTGACACATAAACTTCCTCCTCTAGCTCCCCATTTAAAAAAGCAGACCTCACATCAAAGTGATAGACAGGAAGATTTAGTTTAGAAGCTAGACATAAAAGAATTATCACCGTTTCAAAACGAGCAACGGGTGAGAAAGTTTCATCAAAGTCAATACCTTGATGTTGAGCGTAACCTTTTGCCACGAGCCTAGCTATAAACTTCTGTATACTTCCATCAGCATGACGCTTGATCTTGAAAAACCACTTCAGACTAATGGGTTTCTTGCCTCTTGGTAAATCAACCATTTCCCAAGTGCGGTTGCGCTCAATTGCTCTTATTTCCTCCTTCATTGTAGCTTGCCATTCTTCAATCTCATTTGCTTCTTCAAAACATGTGGGCTCGGTCACATACAACACAAAGGAGCATGATTCATAAATTTCTTGCAGTGATTTGAATTTTTTGGAAGGTGTCTCACTGGAAGAACTTGATGATGCTGGGCTCACAAGTGAAGATCCACCACTTACAGGAGTAGTTGCACCATTACTCCTTGTTGATGGTGTGTGGGATTGAGAACTTTCAGGGAACTCCTCTACAGGAGTGTTGTCAGCAACATGTTCATCATTATTTGCCAAAGAGAAATCAGAATGTACACCATCAGAGTTGAAGTTCTAACTAGCATCTTCATTGAATACAACATCCCTGCTGATCAACATTTTGCCACTCACAGGATTATATAACTTATAGGCTTTGGATTGAGTACTATATCTGACAAAGATGCATTTTACAGATTTATCCTCAAGTTTTTTTCTAAGTTGAGAATCAACCAAAGCATAAGCTATACATCCGTGAGCTTGTTACCTTTCCATGCTTCATACGGAGTTTGACTGTAGACCGCCTTTGTATGAGAAATGTTGAGAATATAGACAGCTGTAATGAATATAATGTTGAGAATATAGACAGCTATAGAAAAGAATCAGAAGTGATGCAAAATCTGACGATCGAAATAATACTCAAAAAGTACATCACGGAATCCTCAAACATAATATTACTCTGTCCTCCAGCAGGCTACAAAAAGAGATTATGTTAATGATCAGGTTTGCAAGAAAACTTGTCAAATACTAAAATGGATGACAATACTTCTTACAGCTACAAAACTTTTATCCTTTGAAAAAACTTTGTCAAGTTTATCAGTATAGCAGTCACTAATCAAGCAATTCAATTAACACGCATATAAATTTCATATTCAACTGTTTTCTGTTACGGTCCTCTAGAGCCTACCTTTCTACAATCATTGTCCTCCAAACACAGATAGCAAGCTCAAGACAATGCAAAATAAAGGTTATATTTAAACAAGTGATCCCGAATTGCTGACCACACAAACAGAACAACATAAGGGGGAAACCAACTTAGTATAGCCAGAAAATAGAAAAGATTGAGTCGCTCTCTTAAAAACTTAGTATAGCCAGAAAATAGAAAAGATTTCTTGGTGCTGGCTCACCCATGTCCTTTTCTTTTGACTCCAATGAACGTGCAACAGCCAATGATCGAGGAAGATTTTCCTGAGGTGGGCCAAAAATGTTATTTCCACTGAGTTCCTTGCACTTGGCATATGACAGTCCCTTTTTGATCTTTGAGTCTGCCTCAGCTTCTAGAGTGCCACTCAATTCACGTTGCTTTGCTACCTCTGGCAGAGAGGTAGGCTTCTTGGGTGTCACACTTTCGTCGACACTAAAAGAAATCTGGCTAATTCCATTGACAGCTTGCTGCAATTTGCAGCTACAAGAGAAAGGGTCAAGAGTTTATCCGGTGTGTCATTACAAAAAAATATACTTTGTACGAAGTATATTAATGAAAATAAACCTGATAAACTCTCCTTTGCTTGGTAGCATACCACAAAACAATATGAACCTAATAGAGTAACAGTCAACCCTATTTTGCAGTAATAACCATATAAAGGAATCAGTTTAAGAAATTAGCAAATTATGTAACCCCGTTTATGGAAGACCATCCTATTTTGCACTACATATTTATTTCTTCAATAACAAATTAGCAAGTGCATGGTAGTCCTTATAAAAGTTACAAGCCCCTAATCTAAATAATTGGATTCACCCAATGTTATACTTCATTCGAATATATATATAATTGTCACATTGTGCATTTGTGATAACCCCTCATATATACATATACTAGTATACTATATAACATTAGTCTACGATATCTCTTAACAATAATCGTTCTAATTATACCATCTTCCCATCAATTAAATTATTTAATCATTTATAATGAAAAACAAACATAAACCATCACAATTTCAAGCATCACAACAACTTTTTCCGAAAATCCAAAATCGGTTCATGTAATGTGGTTCCAGAACAGAAATTATCAAATTAAAATTCAAAACCCCATAAAAATCATACAAGAACACCAATTCAAAAAATTCAGGGGAGAGAGAGCATTTCAACCAAGTTTAAGGAGTTTAGGTAAAGAAAATTCAAGTCCGTCCATTATAGTCCTTTTTATTAGAGATTATCATGGTTCATCAGGCAAACTAAAGGTAAAACCATCATCTTACCTCAAAGCTGGTTCAATGGAGGTGAGAAAGCTCGGAATCGGTGGAGGTGTAGCTGTGACAAGGAGGCCGTTAGGGTGGAGGTGTAGCCGTGCGCGCTTCAATGAATAACCCTATATTACCACAACCCTAAAATTACTAAATTGAACAGAAAATCAACGACAAGCCCTAGATTGCGAAAGGTAATCAATAAGTTCGCACAGCCACAAGAAAAATCTTACCTCGAAGTGAGTTCAATGGAGGCCAGAGCTGGTTCAATAGAGGTGCTGCTTCAATGGAGTGAGAAAGCGCGTAAACCAATTCAATGGAGAGAGAGCGAGCTGCTTCAATGGAGTGCAGAAGGAGATGCGAAAACGAGAGGGAGATGCGAAAACGGAGAGGGAAAGCTGGGAGGAAAAGCAGGAGATGCGAAAATGAGAGGGAAAGAGAAGAGCAGAACGAAGAGGGAAAGCAGGGGAAAAAAGAAAGAAGAAGAAAGAAAGCCTTAAACCGGTTTTTTTTTTAACATTTCGCACCGGTTTTGGTTAGAACCGGTGGCAAATCATTTTTCTCCCTTATTTATTTATTTATTTTTTCGTTTGTAATTCGCACCGGTTTAATAGGAACCAGTGCGAAAAGTCATTTAGCTTATCCCGCCCATTTCTTTTGCCACCGGTTTTCAAGAACCGGTGCGAAAGGTGCGGTGCCTAATTCATTTTTTCTACTAGTGTTCCCTTAATAAGTCTAGCATAGGCACCCTTTATCATTTTCCTTAGATTTAGTTCATGAGTTTGTTTTTACCCTTTCCATATTGAATAAAATTAGTATTTCTTTCCTTACATATGATCATCGCATTGCTTTAAAAAATAAATAAAAAAAAAACATAAAATAAAATAAAATAAAATTCATGTTGAACTAAACACAAGGTATACCCATGATTTGAGGCACCCCTTGTAGCCACATCATATCACCTTCACCCTTTCCAAGATACAATCCTTTCTTGATAAACCACTTTGAGCCTCGTCTAACGAATAACCTTTCATTTTTCAACCCAAATCTACCTAACCTTGAGACGGGATGGTGTACAACTTATACAATTTTCAAAGCAAAAGCTTGAGTGATTGTTCCAAAATTTCAAAAGTTTAAAAATAATAAAAGTGTATAAAAGGGCAAGTGTTCCAATGTCTTTGATATGAACACGTCTCAGATTGCGTCTCTTATTGAGTGCTTGGCACCGTGCCTAAGAAACATAAATTCCAATTGAGTGATAGACCACATGATCGAGATTGCCCACACTTATCCAAAGAAGATTCAAGAACAAAGGCAGATATAAAAGAAACAAATTCAAAAGTGAGAAACCTCAAGCATACAAATACCAATATTCAAATGTAAGGTTACACACCTTGAGGGCTTACTTTGGGTCTTGAACCTTTATCCCTTCTTATTCAACCTTTAGCCTAACCCCGTCACAGCTCTTGAAAGACCTCTTTAAGGTGTACACGCACTTGTGCGAGGTTCGGCTATAGCTATGTTTGGCCTAATTCCTAATGGATACGTAGGCAACCTCACATTGGGGTGAAGCTGTAATAATTTATCACATTCATTCATGATCATATCAAGGGATCTCCAATGCTCACCCCTATCCATTTAGAGCTAGACTTGGGCGCTTGATCCCTAATTCATTAGCCTACCCAGCCTAAGAGTCACCATCATTTGGCTCTTCTCAAAAAAATTTCCATACCCTTAGGCTTTGTAGCCTAACCTTAGTGTCACTCTCACACACATCACAAATACGTAGCCAGATAATCCTTCCCTTAGAAACCTTTGTCATGAAATCTTGATACAACTTTGAAGCATGCCTTTTCATCTTAGAATCACTCATTATCATAATCATCATCGCATCACAAAGTATGAGGTACTTAGCCTCCGCGCCTAAGTTACCAAAATACTTTCATTATCGAATCATCAATTGAGATAGCCTAGGATGCTACAATCCTTGCACCATGAAATATAACGATTAATACATAAACTTGATTAAGCTCACTCAACATACACCATCGGTTGATTCATTCTTTTCATTTTGAGAAAGTTTAAAACTTCTATTTTCACCAACACTTTACCTCTTTTCATTTTAAGTCTTTCTTTTCGGGAGAAAGTCGGTACCCTCCACAAAAATGACAGAAATATTTTGCTTTTTCTGCGTTTTCGAGTCACATTGAGTTGAGTCTACGCACATTGAGTCTATGCACACGAATCATACACAATGAGTCAAGTCATATCAAGTCGAGTTGAGTTTGCACACATCGAGTCGATCTAAGTACATTGAGTCACACAATGAGTCGAGTACACCAAGCCTTGAGTCAACCTCAAGCCAACCAACTATCAAGGTCCTTTGGCAAAATTTGAATTTTTGCAGAGCTCTGGCGCATCTTTATCATCCGGCAATATTTCTAAGATTGGATTGCCACCTCAACTGACAACGTTTCCAGGAGTGGATTGTCACACACCTTCTTCATTTGGCAATTTTTCCAAAAATGGATTGTCACAAGTCATCTCCTTTGGAAAAAATTTTCAAGATTGGATTGTCATACATTCATCATATCCTTGACAAATTTTCGGAGATTGGATTGTCACTTTCCTTGGCAACTTTTCCAAGATTGGATTGTCATTCACCATGGAAAAATTCGCTAAGAGGAAGAACTTGTGTTGGTCTGTGAGGACAGTTGTTGGCCCTTGATGCGCATTTCGTGACAATAAGCCCTTCCCTAATTTGTTTAGGGTCGGGGTGTTCCAAATGTATCAGAGCAACCCTGTGATCGCGGGCTGATCATGGATAATTAATCCTATGTCAATCGCCTAGCGGGGAAGAATTATGGGGCTATATGGCCTTATCCAAACTGGATGTAACACTTTGGCTACCCAGTTGTCATTAGGTGTAATACTAGGGGTCCCCAGGGTTCCAGGCGCAACGAGGGCAGTGTCGTTCCCAAGTGGGGGTGTATGTAATACCCCTCATGATTTCTTTAAAAGGATATAATTTACTTTTCATACAAACAAGATGCATCTTTCTTTTAGGGAGCTCATATGCTAAGATACTTCTCAGTTAAGTGTGCTTGGCTGGGAGTAGTCTTAGGATGGGAGAACTCCTGGAAAGTTTTCCCAGGATGCGCATGAGTGGCGACAAAATGCGCTGAAAGGACTTGTGTTGGTCTGTGAGGACAGTTGTTAGCCCTTGATGCGCATTTCGTGACAATAGGCCCCTCCCTAATTTGTTTGGGGTTAGGGTGTTACAAAACTGTAACGCCCTGTCCTTATACAACTATTGGTGTTAGCGGAAATACGTCGTCATGGAGGTCACTTCGTCACTATCGAAAGTCAACTTAAGTCTATGTGATCTAATTAGAGCATAGACATTGCATTTTAGTTTAATTAAACCTAAACGGGTCTAAAAGTGATAGTTGAAGCTTTAGAAAGAAGAACATGACTACACAAACAAAAGATAGATACAACTTGAAGTTACAAGAAGCCAAGGGCAGAACAACCCTTATCGGAAAATCTCAAAACGTATTCAAGCCAAACTAAGTTAAGAGAAACCATGCAAACAATTCAAACAAGCCAAACCAAACCAAAACATTCAAAAGTCCAGCTTAAGGTGGCCTAAGGCCCACTCAAACCCGGCCCAACGAGACATATCCCAACATCACTCTGCATTTGAAACAACCACAAAAAATTCCTCAATCAGTGAGGAGCAACTAGTAGTTCTCCCTCAAATAAGAAATAATAAAGTTTAGAAATTAAATTACAAGTAAGAAATCACTTACACTTAACCATACAAATCATGAAATAAACTTTGAAAACAAAATCAAATAAACCAAACTAAAGTGAAATTTCATATAACTTTGAAAATATATATATATATTCATATAATTTCATAAACTGTTCAAAAATCATTCAAACAACAGATTTGGCAAGGAGGGAACGTTAGTGGTCTCGTAATCCACTTCCTAAGGTTTGTTAGGTAGAACCCCCGGTCATCTCGCAGAAGATCGTATCTAAGATTGGCCAAATCCCGTTTATGGGTAGATGCCCATAAGGTCTTACATACCCCTAGACGACAACAATTAACCCAGGTTGAGCTACCTAAGACTCGCAATCAAGGTAGTTAGCATGTTCATCAACCATCGGGAAGCAACTCGGCCTCACACCCGACTATGGCCCCACACACAATTCAAAATCAATTAAAATACTTAATATAATATATTTCACTCAGAAATCTGCAGAGAAGCCCAAAATGGTCTTACACTCATTTCAAACAGCATAAGAAAGTCATATTTCTTAAATTCAATTGAAACTCCATTTCAAAACACATTTCAACTTAATAAACCACAAAAGGTATCGCCTTAGTTCACACCTAAAATTAATTATCGGAACTCAACAATTAACTGCATTCACAACCCTTGGCGAACTAATGCTAAAGACAGTGTTATTCTTCTCTAAAACATTACAACGTCGACAACACAATTACAACTCACCTAAATTCAATCACACATCCAAATATTTCACCTTAGGGGTTTATAATACCTAAAATATTCATACATCACCTCGTTAAAATATAATTTCAACTAATATACGACATTTACCTCAAAAATTTCATAAATTCGTTTAATTAAACCAAAATCCTATACTAACAATTCATAGCACAACTAATATGGACAGCATCATACAAGCTCAAATAACATCATAAAAAACAATCCAAACAAGCTTCAAATGCAAAATAAAAATTAGAGCACCTACATATACTCAATAGGCATCATATAAAACCCTTATACACTCAAAATTCATGACTTAACATGGTTAAACAAAAATAGAAATGCAGCAGCCCCAAGTTCGATTCTTGCAGCACCAGTCACACAAATCACTCCCAAAACCCATCTTAAACATGAAACTAAGTTTAGCCCAATATAGTACACACTCTAAAAACATAATAGGCTATAATAAGCATGCATTTGGGCTTAGAAATCAAGCAACACCTAACTGAGAATCACCATCTTTCACACGCTTAGCAGATTAGGGGCAGCATCTATGTTGCACTGATTTAGGCACTTTAATCTATCCAAAATTACACAAAATCATGCCAAATCAATTTAGGGAATATCCAAACATGACACTAATTCAAATTAGTCAAGTAAATCATGCAAAATAATTAATTTAAGGCCCAAGAACACAAGATACACAAGCTGCCATGACAAATTAGTGAATCAAAATACATGCTAATATAAAAGATAGAATTTGCCTATAAACATGGAATTTCACTATGGTATAAACTCATAAATAATCCTAACATGATAATCTAGAATGTATATATTCAAATAACCACAAAAATAAGAGTTTAATATGCCCTAAACTACTACTACTCACACGGCCAAAACAGCACTGGCAGCACTACATTGACCCACAAACTCAGTAATTTGGTGGCCTTAAACACCTTCGCAATTTACCCATAATTTATCAAATCGATCGTAAAACAATCCTCTACAATAATATAAAATAAAATCATTGAGATTAGGGCTTAGTCACGACCAGATCACTACAAAAAACCGCAGTCTTACACGCACATAACAGTCACGTACAACATTTTTGTAAGCCCCAAAATCATGTAGGCATCATAAAACAATTAGGGATTGATAGTAAGAAAATCTAGGCATGAAATTCGTGTTTTACACACAGAAAATAAGGTAAAACCCATTCGAAAAATTGACGTAATCACTACATACGAAAATTGAAACTAACCCTAACCTTAACATGAATTCAATCCTATAATTTAATCCTAAACATTAGAATTCCTAATCTAAGGGATTGTACTAGCTACCTTTGAAGCGTGACTTGGTTAAAGACTTAGGAAAAGGAGTAGAAGACCCACAAAAATCCCCTTTGAAACCCACGAAAACCACACACCCAAACAAGCTTTGTTTCTCCTTGATTCCCTTGCTTTAATGGAGATATTTTACCACGATTTTGTTGATGAATTAAGCAGCGAAAAGAGCCTTCATTTACCCTTGATTAAACCTCTGAAGGTTACGAAAATTTTGAGGAAGAGAGATGAGTTTTGTGCAGCGTATGAAAGGAATGAAGATCGTTGTTTTGTGAAGCCTTTTGTACATGAGAAAGGGGAAAGGAAGGGCTAGTGTTAAGGCATCATTAAGGGGGTGTAATGAGGAGTAGATGGGAGGTTACTTAGGTTAGATAATCAGTCTTTTAATCCCTCTACCAGCCGTGTGAGATGAGAGGAAAATGGGCTCCCTTAATCCCTTTAAATCAAGTCTCAATAACTAATGTAACATGACCCCTCTTTGGGCTCACTTAGGTTTAGGTTATTAGCTTAGAAAGAAAGCTTATTAGGCCCTATTACAGCTCCCACTCGCCTAACATAAGGCCTAAGCACACCTAAAAGTTTAAACAATAACAATTCGGTCCAAAACGAGGCAAGAGAAAGAAGTCGATTGTTTAAGAAATTGAAATTGAAATTGAAATTAGGTTAACAATAAAAATTTAAATATTGAAATATAAATTATAATAAACTTAAGATAATGAAATGATTAATAGTAAAATATAGAATTAAAGGTAAATAGAAACGAAATTTTTTGGCACGATATTTAGGGGCATTACAATCACCCCTCATAAAAATTTCGTCCTCGAAATTTAACAAATACGAAAACCGTTCAAACGATTACAGAAAGACGAAAGAACGAGAATTGAGAATAACTAATGCTAGGGACTAGAGTTGAACAACTCGGGGTACTTGAGTCTCATAGACTTCTCGGTTTCCCAAGCAGCTTCTTCATACTTCTGACTCCTCCACAAAACTTTCACCAACGGTACCGCCTTTCAATGCAAAATCTGGTCCTGACAATCGAGAATCTACACGGGTCGCTCCTCAAAAGTCAAGTTCGGTTCTACCTCGACCGATTCAACTCGGATCACATGAGAAGGATCACTACGATACCTTCGCAATTGCGACGCATAAAACACGTCATGAACCTTTGACAACTCCAGAGGCAAGGCTACTCGGTATGCAACCTCACCGACCCTTTCAAGCACCTCATAAGAACCAACATTCTTCGGTTTAAGCTTTCCCTTTTGACCAAAGTGCATCACTCCCTTCATCGGAGACACCTTTAACAACACCTTATCCCCAACCTCATAAGGGAAAGGTCTTCTCCGAAGATCAGCATAAGACCTTTGTCTATCTTGAGCATCTTTTAACTTAGCTCAGATCACCTTGACCTGCTCCACGGTATCCAGAATCAATTCCGGCCCCAAAACTAGAAAGTTACTAATATCGCTCCAATAAGTGGAACTACAACACTTCCTCCTATAGAGAGCTTCATACGGAGCCATCTGAATCGAGGCTTGATAACTATTGTTATACGAGAACTCCACAAGACTCAGAGACTTGACCCATGACTGTTAAAATTCCAAGGCACAGGCACGGAGCATATCCTCCAAAGTCTGAATAGTCCTCTCAATCTGACCATATGTCGGATCATGATCAGACACAATATTTTTCGGAACCCCATGAAGACGGATAATCTCATTAGCATAGGCTTCCGCTAGCTTCTCCATAGACCAAGTGTTCTTCATCGGAATAAACCGAGCCACCTTAGTCAATTGATCCACGATCACCCAAACATCATTCAATCCCCCAGCAACACTTGGCAACCCCATTACAAAGTCCATAGAAATGGAATTAAACTTCCAAGCTAGGATAGGTAGAGGCTGTAACAATCCACCAGACCTTTGATGCTTGATCTTGACCTTCTGGCACACCAAACAACGAGCCACAAACTCAGTCACTTCCTTTTTCATTCCGGGCCACCATAAACTCACTTTTAGATCCTTATAAAGCTTTCCACCCCCAAGATGAACAGAATAGGGAGTGTTATTAGCTTCCTCGGGGATCTTCTTTTTTAACCCAGCATCATCCGGCACACACCAACGACCCATAAACTTCATACTTCCATCTTCACCAATCTTGAAGTTCTCAACACAACCCTAAGCCTTAGCTTCACGGATATTTTCTAACTTCGGATCGCCCTTTTGCTTCTCTTTCAACTCTCGATACAACATGGGTTTAACACTCATCGAGTTCAAACACAAACTCACAATGCAAACCCTTGAGGGACCACCTCGATGTTGAGCTTCTGAAACTCGATACATAACTCTCGAGGCATAACCCAGGCAGCATTTAGAGAGTGTTTACCCTTCCGGCTCAACGCATCTGCCACCTTGTTAGCCTTACCTTCACGGTAATCCAGAGTCAATATCATAATCTTTTATCACCTCTAACCACCTTCTTTGCCTCATGTTCAGATCATGCTGAGTAAAGATATACTTAAGACTCTTGTGATTGGTGAACACCTTGCACGTAACACCATACAGATAATGTCGCAAGATCTAAAGAGAAAATACCATAGCAGCGAGCTCAAGATCATGAGTTGGGTAGTTCCTTTCATGAACCTTTAGCTGCCTTGAAGCATACGCAACCATCTTACCCTGTTGCATCAACAAACAACCTAGGCCATTCTTAGATGCATCAATGTACAACTCGAATTCCACACCCTCGGTCAGTAAAGTAAGCACAGGAGCTGAAGTTAGGCTCTTCTTCAAAGCTTAAAAAGCCCCTTCACATTCCTCAGACCATAGATACTAACTATCCTTCCGCATCAACTTAGTCAACGGCTGGGCAATTTTAGAGAAGTCCTTCACAGAGCATCGGTAGTAACTGGTAAGACCTAGAAAACTACGAACCTCAGAGACATTCTTGGGACTCTCCCATTTAACCAAGGACTTGATTTTCGCAAGATCAACCATCACACCTTCCTTGCTGATCACATGTCCCAGAAAAGCCACTTCTTTCAACCAGAATTCACACTTTGATAGCTTGGCATACCACTTCCAGAATCAACCTTAGATGTTTCTCATGTTCCGCCTCATCCTTTGAGTA
Source organism: Chenopodium quinoa (assembly GCF_001683475.1). Lineage (NCBI taxonomy): Eukaryota > Viridiplantae > Streptophyta > Magnoliopsida > Caryophyllales > Amaranthaceae > Chenopodium > Chenopodium quinoa. The sequence goes on from NW_018742903.1 coordinate 2,594,249, forward strand.
CATGAGGATGTCATCGATGAAAACGACCACAGAAATGTAGAGATACTCGTAGAATGAATGGTTCATATGATCCATGAACGCTACAGGAGCATTGGTAAGACCAAACGACATCACCTCAAATTCATAGTGCCCACATCTTGTGCGAAAAGTTATCTTAGGAATATCACTCGGCTTCACCGAAATTTGATGATACCCAGACCTTAGATCGATCTTAGAGAACACACCAGCACCCTTCAATTGATCAAACAGTTCCTCGATTCGGGGCAATGGGTACTTGTTCTTGATTGTTACCTTGTTCAGCTCTCGATAATCAATGCATAATCGCATACTCCCATCCTTCTTCTTGACAAACAGAACTGGGGCACCCCATGGGAACACGCTGGGCCTTATGAAACCCTTGTCAATGAGTTCTTGCAACTGAGTCTTCAACTCTTGCAACTCAGACTGAGCCATTCTGTAAGGTGCATTAGATATAGGAGCAGTGCCTAAAATCAAATCGATGTCGAACTCCACATCCCTTTATGGCGTAATACCAGGAAACTCTTCAGGAAACACATCTAGGAACTCTTTGACCACTAGAATACTCTCGAGTTGTTCTTTCAGAGAAAGGTCCTTGAATCTACATAAAAAGACCATGTCACCCTTCTGCTGAAGTTTTCGCATTCTGAGTGCAGACACAATCTTGACTCCCTTCTTTAACACAACCCCAAAATTAGTGACCTGGTTTCCATTAGGACCCCGCATCACAACCTTTTGATCACGACAGTGAATGGCAGCTCGATATTTGAACAACCAATCCATGTCAAGAATCACATCGAACTCTTGCATCGGAAACTCCTTGAGATCCGCTAGGAACTCGGTTCCGTAATAGCAATAGAGACACCCCTAAACTCCCTATTAAAAGCATAATTCTCCTTATCTGGTAAAGAAATTAAAGATTTTACAGGAGTGCTATCTGACAATTTAGTTTTCTTAATGAAAGTGATAGATACAAAGGAAACAGTTGCACAACAATCAAATAGCAAATGAGTAGGGCACACCATGGACTAGAAATGTACTAGTCACGACGTCGCGATGGATGTCGTCCACCTCTTGTTTCATGACATAAATCCAGTTCTAAGGAGGCACAGATGAGGTAGCAGGTCTAGTAGAACCTGCCGCACTATTGTTGGCCTTCTTTGGACACTCAAAGGCTTTGTGCCCATCCACCATGCAATAGTAGCACGTTATCTTCATTTCATCATAGTTTTTTTCCCGGATGTAGGTCACCCTTGCACCTCCAACACTTTCTCGGGTCATTATTAGGGCAAGACCCAGATCCTTGCTGGAAACCGGCTTTTCCCGTAGCATCAAACCTCGAATCCTATAATCAAGTGGGGGTGTATGTAATACCCCTCATAGTTGCTTTAAAAGGATTTAATTTACTACTCATACCAACAAGATGCATCTTTCTTTTAGGGAGCTCATATGCTAAGATACTTCCCAGTTAAGCGTGCTTGGCAGGGAGTAGTCTTAGGGTAGGTGACCTCTTGGAAAGATTTCCCAAGGTGCGCATGAGTGAGGACAAAATGCCCCGGAAGGACTTGTGTTGGTCTGTGAGGACAGTTGTTGGCCCTTGATGCGCATTTCGTGATAATAGGTCCCTTCGTAATTTGTTTGGGGTCAAGGTGTTACAGTTCCGAGATACGGATTGTCGTTTCATCGTGGCAACATTTCCTATGGTGTATTGTTACGTGGCATTGACAACTTTCCTTGAACTGGATTGTCGCTCATCATTCAAGATTTGTGTTGACAACTGTTCTTAAAAGTGGATTGTCATCACCCCAGATACGCGTTTCTTTCCCCTTAACTCCTTTGTTTGTAGAACTGACGTTTTCTGCAGGTATCAGCGTTAAATAGGATGATTTAGGATCGCGGAACGTTCTGAATCATTTTTTCCGTCCCTAACGTGTGTATTGTTTTAATAGCAAAAAGGCTAAGGCATCAATTCACTACAAGAAAACAGCTGAATTCTGAAGGACTTTTTCCGTCGGAAACAGGGGAAAATCCGTCAAAAAACGGCATACCGACAGAATTCCGTCGGAAACGGTCTCTCGGAATAGCCCTTGTCGGAAATTCGACGTTTTCCGAGGGAAATTCCGTCGGAAGCCACTTTCCTGACGGAATTTCTGACGGAATACATTCTGTCGAAGCTGGTTTTGACTTTAACCGAAATTCCGTCGCAAAGTTCCGACCGAATTTTCCGTCGGAGCTGAAGTGGATTCTAACGGAATATTCCGTCGGAAGGGTAATATTTCGACGAAATATTCCGTCGAAAGGGTAATATTCCGACGGAATATTCCGTCGGAAGGGTAATATTCCAACGGAATATTCTGTCGGAAGGGGAACATTCCGACAGAAATTTCCGTCGGAAAAATTGAATAAAAAAAAATAAAAAAAAGGCCACCCCACACTAGCCCCCTGCCACCAGCATACACCACCAGCGCGCCCCCCTACCACCGGCCTACACCACCTGCCCCCCTACCACCTTAACCGACCTCACCTGACCCATCACCAGCCCACCCCACACCAGCCCCCTACCACCTGCCCCCCCCCCTCACCTAACCCACCACCAGCCCATGCCACTAGCCTTCTACCACCAGCCCACCCCACACCAGCCCCCTACCACCAGCCCACACCCACCTGACCCATCGCCTTCCCCACCTCACCGAAACCCATAACCCCACCTACCACCTTAACCCACTGCCCCCATCCCCCAGCCCACCTCCCCACCTCACCGAAACCCACAACCCCACCTACCACCTTAACCCACTGCCCCCATCGCCCAGCCCCTCTACCACCTCACCAGACCCACCCACCCACCTCCCCATCTACCACCTTAACCCACCTCCCCACACAAAAACCCACCTAACCAAAACCACCCAAAAGAACACCGAAACCCACCTCACCACCACTGAAACACAAAAAAAAAAAAACATAAAAAACATCCATACTTCACCAACACCATATATTGCAAAAAAAACTAGAAAATTCAACAAATTAATTAAAATCAAAATTTCGAAGAAAAAAAAGAGAAACATACCTTAATTTGAAAAAATAAAAACGTCGAAATTGGGTTTATAAGATCTAGAGTTTTCATGGTCGAATTTGACATGAAAACCTTGATTTTCATGAGTTGCCATTGAATTTCTTGAAATTATCTTCGATTGCCAAAGAAAACGAAAAAAAAAGAAAGAGGGGAAGAGGAAAAAGAAACAGGGAAGAGGAGAGGAAGGAGAAAGAAGGGAAGAGGAAGGTTGCGTGCGCCGGAAATTCAAAGGAGAAGGGAAGAAAGGAAGGAGGAAAGGAAGGAGAAAGAGGGGAAGAGGAAAGAAGAGAGGAGAGTGAAAGAGAAGGGAGGCGGGGAGAGAGAAAGAGTGTATGGGTTAGGGTTTTCTTAGGTTTTAAAGAGAGTTTTTTTTTATTATTTAAAGGGTTTGTTATTTTTTATTATTTTCGACGGAATATTCCGTCGGAAATTTCCGACGGATTTTAATTCTGTCGGAAAATTAATGTTCGACGAATATTCCGTCGGAAACTTCCGAAGGATTTTGTTTCTGTCAGAATATACATTTTCCGACGAATAATTCCGTCGGAATGCCCATATATTCCGACGGATTTGTATTCCGTTGGAATTTCGTCGGAAATTTTCGACGGAATATAAATCCGCCGGAATTTATAGCATTTCTGACAGAATTTTGTGTCCGTCAGAATCTGGCCTTTTTCTTGTATCAAAGTGAGTCATTCAATCACCCTTATTATTATTCTTTGATTTTGGAGTAGAAATCATGTTTAAAATGTCATTTTGAATTCTAGTATCATGTTTAAGATAACGCTTTGATTTTGTTAATAGTTATATGCTAAGATTTCTTATTAATCTGTTTAGTATCATGCCTAGGATCTTACTACTAAAGATATTTTGATGATGTTATTATGATGATGATTTTTGTATTAATCATATGTTGATTGATTATTCATGATTTATTGTTATTGCTTGATCATGCCCCTTTTTTCAGGTTTAAAGGAAATTTGTACTTGAAATCACGCCTAATAAGATAATTAATAATTTGATTTGGTTAATATGATTTTAATTCAAGTGATCACCAATAATAGATTTGATTGTGCATTAATAATCAACCAACGTAGATTAAACAAGTTTAGGATTAATTTGATGTATGTATGTTGATCGGAAAGCGCACATGAATATCATACGAATTAAGTAGAGGCCGATTTAGGGCGGGTTCAATCTCTTTTAGGTTGAATTCGTACCATCATCCCCGAACATCCAGTCATGGTTCCAGACTACTATGGAGTTAGCGATCTCCGTGATCGTGAATGGGATGTAACTTCACACCCGTGAACAGTTTACACGTTCCTAAAATTAGTTGGTGACCTGTTTATCTCTAGCTTCTGTTCCTTGGAACGCCACTGTTGGGTTTTGCAGTGTCGAACACTGCGCGAAAACAAAACCCACCTAAAGATCTGTGCATAAATTAAAGCAACTAAGCGTGCATTTAATAAAGCATATAATAAACACATAATAAGAGGGAGAGAGAAAGAGATAGGAAAAGACGATCATACCCTTGATGTGTGTTTTCCACTATCATGAACACGAACTCATGAACGGAGGAAGAGCCTCAAACTGTTGGGTTTCGTAGTGTCCGACACTACACAGAATGAAACCCTCCCAAAATCCACACACAAATTAAAGTAAATAAACATGCATATTAATTAACAATCACATAATTTATTAACAAGGAGAGAGAAATAAGACGATCTTACCCTTGACGCGTGCTTCGCTCTTTCTAAGAGCTCGTACTTGAAAGCGTTAAGCTTCGCAAATGCGCAAGCCTCTAACGAATCTCACCCTCGAGACCCAACCCGAACGGTCCCTACCCCGAAGCTTAGTCGGGCCTAGACCAAGAAAACTTAGAGTATTAGAATTAAGGTATTCTCTTCTTGGAGATCCCTTAAAATTCACAAGTCAAGTGTCCCTTCCCAATCCCAAATGATTGGTATTTATAGGGAAGGGAGCTCTTGAATTCCAATCTTCCATCAATGTGGGAGAGTTGGTAAATGACAAGCGCACTTTAGGGCGCGCTTTAGAGCATATTTTAGGATGATTTTGGATGTATTTGGGGTCGTTTTGGCCGATTATTACCTTGTTATGCTTACGTTCCCCATATTACGTGCTTCACGGGTTTTCGGTTTGTTTTTTATGTGTTTTCAGGTAATATCAACCGAGTTTAATCGGATCCCGAGCCCTTGATGCGTAACCGAGCTAGCCTTGACCGAAGTCCGAGGAGTTAAGGAAGTTCAAGTGCCGTGCATTGATTACATAGCACAGGTAGCACGGCCGTGTTACCATAGGCACACCCGTGCTGGCCTATAAGCAAGCAACCCCAGGCAAGGCAGCACGGCCATGCAAACCAATAGCACGGCCGTGTCAGTATCCACGCACCAGCACGGTCGTGCAGGCCATTAGCACGGCCGTGCAAGATGTTGCCCGTGCCCGTGTCAGCTTCAGTTTGAACCCCGTGCTAGAGCATATTCAGCACGGCCGTGTCATTTTTAGCACGGCCGTGCCGGGAAGCTGCACGGCCGTGCCATATATAGCACGACCATGCCAATTTGAAGAAGAAATCCGGTTTACTTACTGACAAGCTAGCACGGCCGTGCTGATCCAGGGTTAACTGCGCGCTTGACTTCTCCGAATTAGAAGACGTATATAAGGCCCGAATTTAAGAGGATTCCGCAGTCAGTTTGAGAAATAGTTTTTGAGAGCCTTTGTAGAGAGTTATTGGAGAACGTTCTTAGTATTAGAGATTCATTAGTTTTCTTAGAGATTATTCTAGCGATTTTAGTTTTCTTGGATTGATTTGAAGCAAGATTTGTGAAGATTCTTTGTGTTATTCATTGACGACGGATATCAAAGTTCTGAACTTTTCCATTGATTCGCATCAATACAATTGGTATTATTCATTCTTGTTTATTAATCAAGGTTTATTATTCCTTAATCAGAATTCATGTTTATATCTATTATGCTTTTGGAATTCGTTATTGCTTTGATTATGAATATGTGTGAGTAGTCTCCTAGCTAGGGTTTCGGGATGAAACCCGGCCTAGGTAACCTATGTAATTGAGGATTGATTTTGATAAACGGATTGTGATTAAATTGATTATATGCGATTGCATGTTAATTCATTATAATAGGAGTAGCTAACCTAGAATCTTGAATTTGATTGCATGATATTCTTGATTTGAACAAGAGATTGTGAATTGAGTATTTCATTATTGAATGTGGTTTGATTATGTATCGAGTAATGTTAAGTGCATGAGAAATCCAAGCTTAGTATTGCCCGTTGTCTTCCTATCACATGATATTGATCAGACTTATAGTCTTTGCATATCCCGTTTGTCTCTGTGATTCATTGTTGCTTAGTTACCAATGGTTAGGCGGATTCCCGTTCTCCCTAGTGTCTTAGTTTATTGATTTATTCCATCTTATTATTAGTATTTTAGAACACCATTTTCCATTGATTTCGAACTAGCTTAGGTTTAAGATTGATTTTCAATTACTCTCGTTCCTCGTGGACCGAACCTTTATTTGCCATTGTACTTGGTTATAGGGTGTTCGTATAAGTATTGTTTGATTGAGAGTTAGATTGTAGCGACCTATTTAACGCTTGTCAGTAAAATGCACTTTATTTAATTTAGTTAAATTCAAAAACCAAATTGAAATGCAAGTGAATCAACAAACGTCAAATGTCATAAGGTGAGCAAGGGGTTAGGTGAGGACCACAAAGGGGGGGGGATTAACCTCCCCTTGCTCCCCAAGAAACCCATCAAAAACTGGGCTCCCCACGCATGAGCTGGCACACACATGTGATGGCTAGTAGCCTGCCAAGGCTGCCTTGCTAGTGCCTAGCACCATGGCTTGGCTTGCCAGCCAGCCCGCATATGCCTACGCACAGCCAACAGTCCACGTACGCTATGCAGGCTGCTGCTGCTGCTACTGCGTTGCTTATGCTAGGCGCTTGCACGCATAGCCCACAGCACTTGCACGCATAGCACGCTGCTGCTGCTTATGCGATGCTCGTGCTAGGTGCAATCTAGCTGCTACTATGCTTGCGGCTGAGTGCGAGGCCAATCACACTAGCACACGTAGTGCACCAGCTACTAGTAAGCGTGCGACTAAGTGCACCAGCCTCGCAAGAATGCTCGGCCAGCAAGCCTAGCACGCACATGCATGCTTGGCTTGCAGCATAGCCATTGATCGGCGAATAACAGGTCGCGTCTACCATCCTAAATCAAATTTATAATTTATATTCCTAATGTAATTACTTTATCAAGTTCACACTAGATAGTGGCAAGTTAGGGTCGAACCACAAGGACTAAGTGTATTAATTTGAGGTGATTAAACTAGTAGGAAGGTTGTGAGATAGAGAGAGAAACGACTAAAACACTACTTAAAGCAATAAACAAGGTACTAGGGAAAGGGGAATCCAATTACATAAATGAATTCAATACCAAATTGCAATTAGATAATCATGATCTTAATTAGGAACGATCAACAAGCTCAACTCACTCTCGCGCAATTAAGCATGTTAATTATCCTACTAAGCTAATTCACTCCCGCGCAACTATCCTAGCAAAGGTATGGAAGAATATAGACTCTCAATCAACTCACTTCCACACAATTGATTGAAAGTACAATAAAGAACCTAGAATTAATTAGCTAAAAAGATTCTAGTCAATGTAAGCATCATCCAAACACAATAATCAAGAATCAATTGCATACTAATCACACTCAATCATTCAATTCATCAACATAACCTTCATCTATTTCCCTAGAACAAAATCTATGTAAACATAATGAAGGAAAACATGGAACACAAGGTACAACTAGAATTACAGCATGAATTAAACAAGCAAACTAGTTAAACACAACTAGCAAGAACAACTAATCTAAACCATTAAACTAAGTAAATAAGAAATTAGAGCAAGCAATAAACTAAGAACAAAATCAATTACTAAAAAAACTAAACAAAACAATAATTAAAGAAAGCAATAAAATTTGGGATAGAGTTAAGAAGTTCTCATTGGATTGTTGAAGAGGAGATAAAAGCACCATTGTCACACTAGCTTCTTCATCCATGTCTCAACCCTCCATTAAAGACTCTCACTTTCTCCCTCTACACTACTCATAATCTAAATTACACTCTAAGAAAACAAGATTACAAAACAAAGATTAAAACTACAAAACTAAGATTATAACTAAATCTAAGCCTAAACTAAGTGAAGAAAATGATGGAGAAGGCAAAGGAGTTTATCCTCTCCAAGAGGAGAGAGAGAACACGCCCTAAGAAGGAGCCCTAAGCTCTCCTTTTATTGCTTGGTGTGCTGCTCGTATGTCTCCCCTTGCTCGAGTTGCTTGCTGCCTTTTATAAAGGGAAGAAACGAGGAGAAGGGCTGCTGCGTAGCCCCTTCGCCGCGCCCTCTCTGCTGAACATCGCGCCCGCGCCCTTGTCTAGAGAGGCCTCTCCAGACCATCGCCAAGGCATCTCTAGAATTTTTGAAAAGTTTGTACCCAGCTCAGAGAGGACTCTCCCCTTGTTGCCGCGCCCTCTCCTCTTGCTCGGAGAGCCCTCTCCAGGCCTTCTCCCAACCTTCTCCAGCAACTTGGGCATTTTGAACAAAGCATCGCAGAGGCCTCTCCTGGGCTTCTCCTAGCCATCTCTAGAGAACTTGGAGAGGATTTTGATTTGCTAGAGAGCCCTCTCTAGGGCTCCTCTGAGGCTTCTCCAGAAGGTGAGGAGCATAGATGGTTTAAGGGGGGGCTTTGAGAGCCCTCTCGAAGCCCTCCATAGCGCTTGACTTCTCGAGGCTCGTGAACGGCTTCCCGAACTTCCCTCTTCTCTCGATTTTCACCTCTTTGGCCTAAAAAACACAAGAAATATCCCAAAAGTAGTACAAATAGGAAAATAAGAGGGGAATATGAAGGGAATAGCATAATGATCGGAAAAAACGGGGAAAATCGAGCGAAATAGGCTTAAACAAGTGACAAGCGTAAAGGAATGACATGGAATTGAGGCCTAAATAGTGGCATAAATGAGACTTATCAGTCATGCGATGAGACTTTTCGTTTGCTTGATTTCCCGTCTCGTCGAATTCTAAATTCGAATCGACTTACGACGCTCGATTTCGACGCTCTAAGCTCGATATCCGACGTCTTTGTTCATAATACTCTAATGACTCATCTAATCCTTCGGATTAATTCGTCGTTTCGGTTCGGTTACTCGATTGGGTGTGACCCAAAGGGTTCAATCAAGATTAAGATGCAATATTAATTATGCATTAATATTAATGACCGGAAGTGACCTCCAGCTAGGCATTCCAATCACTTGACCTCACTGAATATTATCTTTCTAATAATTCCGAACCCTCTATCGAAATAATACACTTGTTCGAAGAACACCATTCCTTTCACAAATAAATTAAATAGCTAGAACAAATAGTCAAACAACAAGTGGCAATCACATGGGAGCGGTTAGGTGAGGACCACAAGGAGAGCCACATGGCCTCCCTGTTCCCCAAGTCACCAAACCCACCAATCACAATAGCCTATAACCGGTCAACACCCTTGGTCACCAAGGTATGGTCGGTCAAGGCATCCTGGACTTGGCTTGGGCTTCCCATCCACACCGCAAGCCCACGTGTGTAGCAGGGCTACTTGTGCGCTGCTCGGCTGTTATGTCTCAGGCCCATAGGCCTTGCCTACAAGCACCAGCAAGCCTCGCTTGCTAGCGGGCTGCTGCGTGCTTGCTAGCAGGCCATGCGGGCAAGTGCTAGCAGCTGCTAGCGAGGCCCAGCGCTTGCTGGCAGCCAGCCTTGCAAATGCTGCTAGCTTATGAGCCATGACACCCTCGCCCAGCAAGAACGCATGTGCTGCTACTAGGCTTGCGGCCAAGCGCCACGCATGCTAGCATGCTGGCTAGCCATACTAGTTTAGCCCTTGCATCGGCCTAGCCAAACAACGTTTAGTTTTGACACTCTAAGATCGAAATCCGGCGTCGGAGTACGAATCCTCCTGTTTGACGGACTAGTACTAAAACAAGAGAACTTATAATACTCATGGTCGAGGAAAAAGATTCCGGTAGCTATAATGAAAAAATATACTTATGACAATTTTAAATCTTCTTTAGTATTCTCATAATCTGGTATAGTTCCAAACTAATGCCTGTGCTAATGATTTATGACAATCATGTCCTTGTAGCATAAGAAACGGTTCTATAAATCATACTACACACTAATATCAAGTGGTCATTAATCGTCCATCACACAAATGACCTTAATTTGGGATAATTTTTATTGAAATATTCAACGTTCACTTAAGAGGTGTTTCTTCATCCAAGACATTGTTTTAATACCATGTTTTGAATATTCTCAAAAATCGAATTGACTTATTATTTAATTCTAAACCACAATTAAATAGAAATGGAGAGATAATAATTTTACAGAAAATTAAATTACTCCAAAACGAATGGTTCAACATAGTGTTTTACATTAAAATCCTCAAATTTAATTAAAACACATGAATAAGGAAATCAAAGCCAATCTCCAACGTGCCTGATTCCCATTGCCTCAACGTGCTTGTTGTGTTTCACTTGAGGAAAAGGTTTAGTGAGTGGATCGACTACATTGTCGTCTGTTCCAATCTTACAAATTCTGATTTCAACCTCGGACTTCCATTCCCTTATCATGTGTAATCGCCTCTTGACATGTTTGACCTTCTGATGTTCCCTTGGCTCCTTGCCTTGAACAATAGCTCCATTGTTATCAAAATAGAGGTCTATCGGACCCTTGATTGAGGGTACAACATCAAGTTCACCAATGAACTTACAAATCCAAACTGCCTCCTTAATTGCTTCTAAAGCTGCCAAGTATTCGGCTCCTGTTGAAGAATCTGCAGTAGTGCTTTGCTTAGCACTCTTCCAACTAAACGCTCCTCCATTTAGGCAAAATATGTACCCTGACTACGACTTGGAGTCGTCTCTGTCAGTCTAGAAGCTTGCGTCGGTATAACCTTCAACAACCAAATCATTACTTCCACCATAGACCACAAATTTATCCTTGTTCTTTTTCAGGTACTTTAGGATATTCTTGGCCGCAGTCCAATGCGTCTCTCCTAGGTCTGATTGCTATCGGCTCGTAGCACTCAAGGCATACGATACATCCGGCCTAGTACATATCATGGCATACATAATCGATCCAATAAGCGAAGCATATGGAATCTGATTCATCCTCTCTCGCTCATCAGGTGTGTGTGGACACTGCTTCTTGCTGAGAGTTATACCATGTGACATGGGTAGGTGCCCTTTCTTGGCCCCTTCATGTTGAATTATGCCAGTACCTTATCAATATAAGTACTTAGGCTCAATCTAATCATCCTTTTAGATTTATCTCAGTAGATCTTCATGCCCAATATGTGTTGTCCCTCTCCTAACTCTTTCATTGAAAAGAACTTTCCAAGCGAAGTCTTTACAAACTCCAACATTGGAATGTTGTTTCCAATGAGCAATATGTCATCGACATATAAGACGAGGAATGCGATGTCACTCCCACTAACCTTCTTGTAAACACAAGACTCATCTGGATTCTTGATAAAACCAAACTTACTAATGGCTTCATCGAATCGCAGATTCCAACTTCTGCTTGCCTGCTTTAGTCCATAAATGGACTTCTTAAGCTTGCATACTTTCCCAGCATTGCTTGTATCAACAAAACCTTCTGGTTGTGTCATATACGCAGTTTCTTCCAAAATCCCATTAAGGCGGTTTTGACATCCATTTGCCATATTTCATAATCATAATATGCGATAATTTCTAAGATAATCCGAACGGACTTAAGCAAGAATTAGTTCATTACAAGCTAAAGACAAATAATGTGCCTATAAGCACGACCTATAAGATCATCTTCATAGTCTGCTCGTAGTTGCACATCCACTTGTGAAGCCCTCTCACTTGGTCCCTAAAAATGGGAGCATAAAGTGAGTTATACATGGTATCCAATACATATGAGTAGCTTTATACACAAGTGCTAATGAAGATACCTAAGGTAGATGAAACATCCCTCTCCTCATCCCTTTGGAAGATCTTACATTCCCTCTTATAGTGGCCTTTCCCACCACAATAGAAGCATCACATCTTCGCTTTGTTCTTGAACTCCTTCTTCTTTGCTCTCAAGGGCCTTTTGGTTGCTTCGTAGGAGGTGGCTTGGCAAAGTAGCTGCACCACATCTCTTAAAGAGTGTGACTCCTTTCCCGCAGCTATATGCATCTTAAGTGCATCATAGCCCGAGTGAAGTGAGGCAAGCAAGGTATGACCTGCCATCTCATCCTCAAACGGGATTCCGAGAAGCTCCATGTGCTTGAAGAGCCTAGTCATTCAAAGCACATGAGGTTGGAGGGACATACCGGGTCTCAATTTGGTATTATAGACCCTTGACCAAAGCTGATACTTCTCCTTAGCAAGGCAACCTTCTTCTGGTAGCCTTATCTTCATGTCTGAGAGTGACCTAGTCACATCAAACACGAGTCCATCATAGTTGCCATTGAGACTCTTGGTGACTCTCACATTGACAATGTCCTCAAGTGCTTTGAGGAACATATCTAGAAAATAGGAGGAGAACTTTTCCTTCCATTCTTCCGGGATGGAATTAGCCATTAGTCGTGAGACCTTTTTGCAATCGGATGACCATTCATCATGAGCTTCATCACTCATGATTCCCTTAGAGAAGAAGCTTGGAATGGGAGTATCAATAATGTACTCCATGGAACAATTCCAAAGATTTTTCCGGAGTTCCTCTTCCCATTCCTTGAAGTTGACCAAGTTTAGGCTAAAAGCCAACTTGTCAGGGAGTTCTGGGCACATTAAGTTGTTTTTGTTATTAGATGCAGACATTTTTCTACAATTGAAAGAATTTGAAATGAAAAACCATTCATAAAACCAATAAGTTTGAAATTTTAAAGCATACATGCAAATTTTCAATCTTATTGAGCGTTTTATCCACACATTAAAATTTGTCCCTTTTAGGCGAGAATAAAATGATTCCAAGATCCCAAAAATAAAAAGTGATTAAGAATTCTTTAGCTTGTCTTAACACTTAATATTTTAAGGTAAGCAATCCAATTGCTAATAGCTCTAAGCTACTCGTGGTTCGATAAAACGTCGCATCTAATGCTTTCTTGACGTTTTATCTCCATTTCCACGACATTTAAGGATTCCTTATTGATATCGTTAAACTTAACCAAGATAACCTTGTATACCAAGTATACCTTACGTTCCTTGGGAGATAGTGATGCCTCGCTTTAGCATAGCCCATCACTATGCGCATTAGTTCGGTAAGTGTTGTTCTTGGAATGGCAAATTTGGCTCAATATTATAGGGACCTAGGGTTTCTATATTGGTTGATTTAAGTGAACTTAATTAATCATCACAACATTCGAAATCCTAAACATGCATCTAACACATCATTCATATATATAAGCATAATTATATATAGAAAATATAAATAAAAGATGCATTTGACAACTAGAATGACCCCTTGAGTCTTCAAGTCTTCAAGGGTATTCCTTGCATCCTCTTGGCTTGTCTTCTTAGAAACACCGTCTTCGAGACAACTCGACCAATTACGCAACTACTAGTAAATATGACTAGGACTAATCTAAATATTAAGGTACAAAAATACACAACGGTAAGCAGACCGTATTTAGATTTATAAAAATACATAACGGATCGCAGTCCGTATTTACTATCCTAATCGGGCCCCACTAGTTGCTATTTTCACAAAACCTGTGATAGAATATACATTCCATTCATCCATTCACTATATGTGAGTGGCCCATGCATTTTACAACGTAAAACAAGCAACAACTCATAACATGCTCAAACTAGTAACTAACTTAGGTAGTTAATCCAATTAACGAGCCTAATTAAAACTAGTCAAAGTTATTAACCGATTATGTGATTAAAACGCAATAAAATTAGCTTAAGTAATTAAACACATAGCCCAAATTATTAACTGGAAAAACCGAGGCCTAGCCTCGTTAAAATAATAAAATAATTAAAACAGCAAAAATAGCAAAACACATTGCCCAAAGATGCCCAAGTGCCTAGCACCAAGTCCCGAGGCTCGGTGTGCTAGGCACCAAAATGCGGCTGTCGTGCGTGGTTGCTGCCCTCGCACAGCCCTTGCTGCACCAACAGCATCGCTCGCGCATTATGCTGGCCACATCAGCGTGCTTGTGTGCAAGCAAGACTCGGCCTCAAAAGCCCTAGGCTGTGCGAGGTTGTGCTACCCACTGCCGCACACCGCAGCAACCCATGCATTGCACCGAGCTTGCACCAAGCGTGCACGAAGCTCGCACACACCACACCAAGTGCACCAATCTCTGCATACACACGGACCACGAGACACGCATCGAAGCACCAGCAGCCCCGCACACCTCGCCAGCCACATGTGGGCTGCGCAAGCAGCCCGGCTGGCCAAGGGAGTGCTCGGGGTTTATGTGCCTCAATATGCGTGCTCGTGCCCTCAAGATTTTATCCCGATTTTTGTGTGATGTTAAAATTAATTCGAAATTAATTTTAGAATTAATATTGAGAAAAAATTAAAATAAACTAAGTCCAACTCAAAATAAATTCAATTTTAGTGCATAAACCAAAATTAATTCAAGAACCATTATTTAAATTATTTTTGGTTCATCTTGATGCTACAAAATTGAAAGGCTATTCTCACAATTAATTTAACCATACTTAAATTAATAATGAGATTTGACAAAATTAAAGGGGTTGGAAAAATAAACACAATCATCCAATGATAAATTTCCAACACTAACTTGTGTTAACTTGAAAATTAAATCTTCCAATATGAAGATTAATTAAATTTCAATCACAAGATTTGAAGTTTTAAAACTTTAATCAACTCAAAATGATTAAATCCAAAATTAGTTCAACATGGAATTTAGAAAGTTAAGTTCCGACCAAATAAACAATTAAAGATTAGATTCTTAACACTTTTAGGGACTTCAAAATTACAAATTCACCATAAACATTCACACTTGATGAAGCAATTAATTTGCAAAAATGTGAAATTACAAGTTTATGTGAAAAAAAAGAACTCACCAAATTAAGCACCAAATATGACTTCATAAACATGCTTAATAAGGGTTATTACTGTAGTAGATTAATGATGTAACCATAAACATAATCTAAACATTAACATGCCATAAATAATCAAGGTTTAAAGATTTAAAAAATTTTGTCAAAAACGAAAAACAACTCGAAAAACATATTTCTGGGTGGATTTTGGCTTTTATACACCCCTTAGAAAAAAACAAAACTGATTAAGAACATCGATTCCACCTAAAACTCACAATTTTTTGGTCCAAATCTGGGTTCTTGAGCCAAAATTAGTATAAACACAAGATTAAAACAAATTAAAATGAGCTTTTAATCTAATTAAAAAGCCAGACTAGAAATTTCAATCCATTTAAATCACCTTAATTAGTTATTAGTTACAATAATTAAATGAGCACCGCTCCGAAATCGCTGTTGGGTTTCGTAGTGTCCGACACTACGCGGAATGGAAACCCTCCCAAAATCCGCATACAAATTAAAGTAACTAAACATGCATATTGATTAACAATCACCTAATTAATTAACAAGGAGAGAGAAAAAGAAGATCTTACCCGTTGACGCGTGCTTCGCTTTTTCTAAGAACTCGTACTTGAAAGCATTAAGCTCCGCAAATGCGCAAGCCTCCAACATCTCTCACCCTCAAGACCTGTGCCGAACGGTCCCGACCTCGAAGCTTAGTCGGGGCTAGACAAAAAAAACTTAGTATTAGAATTAAGGTATTCTCTTCTTGGAGATCCCTTAAAATTCACAACTCAAGTGTCCCTTCCCAATCCCAAATGATTGGTATTTTTAGGGAAGGGAGCTCTTAAATTCCAATCTCTCATCAATGTGGGAGAGTTGGTAAAATGCACTTTATTAAATTTATTTTAATTCAAAAACGAAATTGAAATGTAAGTGAATCAACAAAAGCTAAGTGTCAAGAAGTGAGCAAGAGGTTAGGTGAGGACCACAAAAGAGGGGGGCGGGACCAACCTCCCCTTGCTCCCCAAACAACCCACCAAAAACAAGGCTCCCTACGCATGTGCTAACTGGCAGCCTGCCTTGGCTGCCAAGGCTGCCTTGCTAGTGCCTAGCACCATAGCTTGGCTTGCTACCCAGCTCGCATATGCCTACGCACAGCTAGCAGGCCACGAACGTTATGCAGGCTGCTGCTGCTGCTACGTTGCTTATGCTAGGCGCTTCTCAGCATGCAAGCACGCATAGCCCACAACACTCGCACGCATAGCATGCTGCTGCTGCTGATGCGATGCTCGTGCTAGGCGCTGCCTAGCTGCTGCTATGCTTGCGGCTGAGTGTGAGGCCCAACACACTAGCATGCTAGCACGCATGGCGCACTAGCTTCTTGCATGCGTGCGAGCAGGTGCACGAGCCCCGCAAGCATGCTCGGTGACAAGCGCACTTTAGGGCGCGCTTTAGAGCATATTTTAGGATGATTTTGGATGTATTTGGGGCCGCTTTGGCCGATTATTACCTTGTTATGCTTACGTTCCCCATATTACGTGCTTCACGGGTTTTCGGTTTGTTTTTGATGTGTTTTCAGGTAATATCAACCGAGTTTAATTGGATCCCGAGCCCTTGATGCGTAACCGAGCTAGCCTTGACCGAAGTCCGAGGAGTTAAGGAAGTTCAAGTGCCGTGCATTGATTACATAGCACAGGCAGCACGGCCGTGTTACCATAGGCACACCCGTGCTGGCCTATAAGCAAGCAACCCCATGCAAGGCAGCACGGCCGTGCAAACCAATAGCACGGCCGTGTCAGTATCCACGCACCAGCACGGTCGTGCAGGCCATTAGCACGGTCGTGCCAGATGTTTCCCGTGCCCGTGTCAGCTTCAGTATGAACCCCGTGCTAGAGCATATTCAGCACGGCCGTGTCATTTTTAGCACGGCCGTGCCGGGAAGCTGCACGGCCGTGTCATTTTTAGCACGGCCGTGCCGGGAAGCTGCACGGCCGTGCCATATATAGCACGGTCGTGCCAATTTGAAGAAGAAATCCGGTTTACTTACTGACAAGCTAGCACGGCCGTGCCAAATACAGCACGGCCGTGCCAAATACAGCACGGCCGTGCTGATCCAGGGTTAACTGCACGCTTGACTTCTCCGAATTAGAAGACGTATATAAGGCCCGACTTTAAGAGGATTCCGCAGACAGTTTGAGAAATAGTTTTTGAGAGCCTTTATAGAGAGTTATTGGAGAACGTTCTTAGTATTAGAGATTCATTAGTTTTCTTAGAGATTATTCTAGCGATTTTAGTTTTCTTGGATTGATTTGAAGCAAGATTTGCGAAGATGCTTTGTATTATTCATTGACGACGTATATCAAAGTTCTGAACTTTTCCATTGATTCGCATCAATACAATTGGTATTATTCATTCTTGTTTATTAATCAAGCTTTATTATTCCTTAATCAGAATTCATGTTTATATCTATTATGCTTTTGGAATTCATTATTGCTTTGATTATGAATATGTGTGAGTAGTCTCCTAGCTAGGGTTTCGGGATGAAACCCGGCCTAGGTAATCTATGTAATTGAGGATTGATTTTGATAAACGGATTGTGATTAAATTGATTATATGCGATTGCATGTTAATTCATTATAATAGGAGTAGCTAACCTAGAATCTTGAATTTGATTGCATGATATTCTTGATTTGAACAAGAGATTGTGAATTGAGTATTTCATTATTGAATGTGGTTTGATTATGTATCGAGTAATGTTAAGTGCATGAGAAATCCAAGCTTAGTATTGCCCGTTGTCTTCCTATCACATGATATTGATCAGACTTATAGTCTTTGCATATCCCGTTTGTCTCTGTGATTCCTTGTTGCTTAGTTACCAATGGTTAGGCGGATTCCCGTTCTCCCTAGTGTCTTAGTTTATTGATTTATTCCATCTTATTAGTAGTATTTTAGAACACCATTTTCCATTGATTTCGAACTAGCTTAGGTTTAAGATTGATTTGCAATTACTCTCGTTCCTCGTGGACCGAACCTTTATTTGCCATTGTACTTGGTTATAGGGTGTTCGTATAAGTATTGTTTGATTGAGAGTTAGATTTTAGCGACCGATTTAACCCTCGTCACTCGGCCAGCAAGCCTAGCACGCACATGCATGCTTGGCTTGCGGCATAGCTATGTGATGCGGTTTGTGCCCTATGCTAGCCTAGCCTTCACATGGTAGGCCAATGCGAGGCTACGGCTTAGCTTGAACTTGTTGTTTGCTTAATTTCTCGGCTCGTCGAATTCTAAATTTGAATCAACTTACGACGCTCGGTTTCGATGCTCTAAGCTCGAAGTCTGGCGTCTTTTTTCATAATACTCTAATGACTCATCTAATCCTTCGAATTAATTTGTCGTTTAGGTTCAGTTACTTGATTGGGTATGACCCGAAGGGTTTAGTCAAGATTAAGCTATAATATTAATTATACATTAATATTACTGATCGGAAGCGGCCTCCAGCTTGGCATTCCGATCACTTGACCTCACTGAATAATTAGATTTCTAATAATCCCGAACCCTCTATCGGAATAATACACTTGTTCGAAGGACACCATTCCTTTCACAAACGCGACCCTTCCAACGTGGTCCACCCACGCGCCCAAACATGGCTAATATTACCGGCTAGGGCAATATTAACACTACTAAACAAGAAGATCTCTTTATAAGGTTTTCTCAATGGAGATTCCTTTTTTAGAGTTCAACTCTTACAAAGAATTCCCAAGGGAGGCCATGGGTATTTATAGGAGAAGCATTCCATCCCCTTGATATCCAA
This sequence comes from Chenopodium quinoa, assembly GCF_001683475.1. Lineage (NCBI taxonomy): Eukaryota > Viridiplantae > Streptophyta > Magnoliopsida > Caryophyllales > Amaranthaceae > Chenopodium > Chenopodium quinoa. The sequence continues at coordinate 2,613,260 of NW_018742903.1, forward strand.
TCAATGTGGGACTTTTGCAAAGTTAAGAAAAGCTAGTATTTAATTTAATTCTAAAATAATTAAATAGCTAGAACAAATAGTCAAACAACAAGTGGCAATCACATGGGAACGGTTAGGTGAGGACCACCAGAAGAGCCACATGACCTCCTTGTTTTCCAAGTCACCAAACCCACCAATCACAATAGCCTATGACCGGTCAATAACCTTGGCCACCAAGGTATGGCCGGTCAAGACCTCCTTGACTTAGCTAGGGCTTCCCATCCACACCTCAAGCCCATGTGTGTATCTGGGCTACTTGTGCGCTGCTCGGCTGCTGTGCTGCAGGCCCATAGGCCTTGCCAACAAGTACTAGCAAGCCTCGCTTGCTAGCGGGCTGCTGAGTGCTTGCTAGCAGGCCATGCGGGCAAGTGCTAGCAGCTGCTAGTGAGGCCCAACGCTTGCTGGCAGCCAGCCTTGCTAACGCTACTAGCTTACGGGCCATGACACCCTCGCCCAACAAGCACGCATGTGTTGTTGCTAGGCTTGCGGCCAAGCGCCACGCATGCTAGCATGTTTGCTAGCCATACTAGCCAAGCCCTCGCATTGCTAGGCCGATGCGAGGCTAGGGCTTCGAATATTGTCTTGATATTTGTTGTTTAACTTATTTGCACGTCTCGTAAACTCCTAGAACTTAACTCGACGTTCGGTTTCGACGCTCTAAGCTCGGAATCCGGTGTCGGAGTACGAATCCTCTTGTTTGACGTATTAAGGCCTAGGGCTTAATTCATCACCTTAGTTTGATCTGAACCATTGGGTTCAGTCGAAGGAAAACTGTGAGATTAATATAATTAATCTCACTGATCGGAGATGGCCTCTAGCCCGATTTTCCAATCACTTGACTTCACTGAATAACTAAATCCGTAATTAATTCCGAACCTTCTATCGGAATAATACACTTGTTCGATGGACACAAATCCTTTCAATCTCCCACTTGTCCTTCCCAACAAGTGTGTTGATAGTTTATAGCCTTTTTCCTATGTCACTTAACGCCTCTTCATGAACTATAAGGTAAAATTCTTCGTCATCCTTATTACGTCCAGAAGTGGTTCTCGATTTCTGAGTTCTACTATCAACAAGAAAATGATTTCTAAAATAGATATGAGCACGGCCATGCATTTTTATTGTCTCGGTCTTCGATAGGCCTTGTAACAACAAAGACATGTTCCCTAATGTTAATAGGGGGACATTCCTAGTCTTGCATTATCAACTTCCCTTACTAAGAGGCCCTAGCCACCCGAGTGTTGCCGTTATAAATCTTCTTGTACAGCAGATGTTTGAAAATAAACATCAAAGCGGACTAGTACTCAAACAAGATAACTAACAATACTCATGGTCGAGGAAAGAGGTTCTGATGGCCATAATGAGTAATATATACTTAGGACGATCGTTAAATCTCTAAAAGTATTCTCATAGGTCGATCTGGTATAGTTCCAAACTGATACATGTGCAAGTGATTTATGACATTCTTGTCCTTGTAGCACAAGAAACGGTGCTATAAATCATACTACACACTAATCTCATGCGGTAATTAATCGTCCAACTTTCAAATGACCTCGATTAGGGATAATTTTGATATGATATTCAATTTTCACTTAATAGGTGTTTTTTTTATCCAAGACATTGTCTTGATACCCTATTTTAAATATTTTCAAAGCTTAGCCCAAAGTATATTGGTCCATATGAAGTATTGCAAAGGATAGGCAAAGTACCTTATAGGTTGGCCTAACCTATGGAGCTAAGTAAAGTGCATGACGTATTTCATGTATCTTAGTTAAGAAGGTATATCCCTGATAAGTCACATGTGCTACAACCCAAAACCATTGAATTAGCTCAAAGCTTAACTTATGAGGAAAGACATTTCAAAATCCTTGACAGTAAAGTGCATAGTACACGCAATAAGGAAGTTAAGATTATTAAAGTGCTATGGTCTAACCAAGAGTATGAAGAAACAACTTGGGAAGCTGAGGATGAGATGAAAAAGAAATATCCCGAGTTGCTTAAGGTATGGTGAGTTACGAGGACGTAACTCGTTTTCTTTAAGAGGGTAGAATACGGTAAAATTTCGCGCTTTTTCCCTGTATTCTCAGTTATTTTTGTGCTTTTTGCACGTTTTTTATGGTTATTTCGAGTAAGTTTGATTTCAAAGAGACATTAAAGACAAAAGTATGACAAAAGAGTACAGCAATATTATACAAAGTGAGGAAAAAGTTTGAATTTCGTTAACCAAGTTTCGGGACGAAACTTCTTTTAAAGGGGGTAGATTGTAATACCCCGTATTTTTATACATATTTTAATTTAAATAAGTATTTTTTACATTATTTAAATAATTCAAAATGAATTATTTACGGCGTTTCATTAATTTAAAAAGAATTATATTAATTAAAAGTTTATTTTAATTATTTAATAATCTTGAAAATATTTTATTTCATGATTTGGAAACTTTAGGGCATATTATTTTATAAAAGGAAATTTTAAAGTCAATGATTTTTAAAGAAAGTCCAAATACTAGTTTGAATAGGAAAGGGATCATTAAGGGTAGTAAAGGAATTTTAAGTAGGAGGGTTATTGAGAGAGGGTATAAATACCCATCATATGCCCAAGGTGAAGAGTAACCAAAAGAGACTTCCAAGTGAGTGATTTTATTTAGTCGTGGCGATTTTGAGATCATATTCAAGGTACGTTCGCATACTCGGAAATTTATTAAGCGCGTAGAAACATGCTAGGATTTATTTAATTGATTCCAAGTTAGTATCATGCTAGGAATTGGTTGGAATTCTTAAATTGAAATGAGATTGGTGATTTGAATTGGATTGATTGAATTAGAATGGTTTTGGTGAAATGTTTGTGAAGCATGATTGGTTGACATAAATTATTTATTAGAATTGGTGATATTGGAATATTGTTATTGAACAATACTTTTATTATTGACATGTTTGAAGGTTTGTTTAATTAAATTAATTGTTTAATTTGGTTTGGAATATTGAAAGAGAATTTTATTATGGTTCGTATAATTTTTACTGATGCTTTAAGCATGGGAATTGAGCTATTAAGTGTCTTGGTACACAAGAATAAAATATATTGCGGTGACTAAGTGCACTTAAGGTGTTCTAAAACACTGAGGGATAGGATTTGCGGTGCTTTATGCGCTTAAGGTGTTATTTAACGCCGAGGTAGTTAATAAGGGTTAAACATTAAATTTATGTGGTCACTAATTATTCAAGAATTAAATTGATATGTTTGATTGTTAGAATGGTTATTATGATTGATTGTGTTATGGTTTGAGAGTCATCACCAAGTCTAAAAATATGTAAACAACATAAAGTGAAAGAGATTACGCACCAAAACTCTTGGAACGTATATACCTTGAGTATGAACATATGGGGGGAGTTATGGGGTTTTATATTTAACCATACCTTCTACCGGGAGTACAAGACGCTGTATTTTCCTTTTATTATTTTATGCTCAGGACGTCTAGTCACTTCACGTGACATTTGCCTGCCCGGTTAGCTCCTGGTGTAGTTTACCTCAATTTATTTTGGGGTAGGGATTTGGTTGGAAACATATTCGAGCGTAATCAAAAGTTAAATGGACATTAGTATTTTTCTAGTTAAGTGTTGAATGTCTTGTGTCCTTGTTTGCAAGTGCAACAAGGTAATTTGTGTGATGAAAGAATGAAAGCATGTTAGTGTGTTTTAGTTGCGCTTATGTACTCAGCATTGTTGATTGTGTGTTGTATGTTAGTTTGGCTTTGTCTTTACCTTGGCCCTACGACGACCCATTTCTAATGGCGGGTAGTGGGGATAAGTAGAGATAAGTTTTTCAGGTGATGAAGCATTTTCGTGATGGGCATGAGTGAAGAGCGAATCATGCTTAGTTTCCATAGGATATGATGTGTTTTATTTGCTTTGAATATTATTTATTTTATTATGCTCATGAGACTAACATAAAGGTTTTCAGTTGTTTGGTTTTAAGGGCCTACAATGGTTCCAAGTTGTAGGTTGACTTTGTTTGACTTTGTTTGATTTTGTTTGACTTTACTTTCGTTTGGTTTGACTTTTAAGTTGATTTGTTTTGAATGGTTTTAAAGAAACTCTTCCGCTGTGTGTCATTGATATTTGCCTTAGCCGTTTTCACGGTGGCGATAATGTCTTAGATTTTCCTATTTCGTATTTCAAAAAGGGCAAAACAGGTATGTTAAAGGATAGGAATTTCTAGGGTTTTACAGACAACACCAAGTTCACCTACGAACTTACGAATCCAAACTGCCTCCTTAGCTGCTTCTGAAGCTGCCAAGTATTCGGCTTCAGTTGTAGAATCTGCAGTCGTGCTTTACTTAGCACTCTTCAAACTAAACGCTCCTCCATAAGACAGAACACGTATCCTGAATACGATTTGAAGTCGACTCTGTCAGTTTGGAAGCTTGCGTCGGTGTAACCTTCAACAACCAAATCCTTACTCCCACCATAGACCAGAAATTTATCCTTGTTCCTTTTCAGGTACTTTTGGATATTCTTGGCGGTAGTCCAATGCGCCTCTCCTAGGTCTGATTGGTATCAACTCGTAGCACTCAAGTAATACAATACATCCGGCCTAGTACATATCATTGTAATACCCCATATTTTTATACGTATTTTAACTTAAATAAGTATTTCTTAAAGTATTTAAATAATTCGAAATTAATTATTTATGGTGTTTCATTAATTTAGAAAGAATTATTTTAATTAAAAGTTTATTTTTAATTATTTAACAACCTTGAAAATATTTTATTTCATGATTTGGAAACTTTGGGGCATATTATTTTATAAAAGGAATTTTTAAAGTCAATGGTATTGAAGGAAAGTAAAAATACTAGTTTGAATAGGAAAAGGGATCATGAAGGGTAGAAAGGGGAATTTAAGTAGGAGGGTTTAGAGAGGGGGTATAAATAAACATCACATGGGTAAATTGAACCTTGCCCAAGGTGGAGAATACCTAAAGGTAACTCTCTCTCTCTCTCGTCTTATTTTCTCTCTTTTCTCTTATTTTTCCCCTTCCCCTTTCTTTTTATTTTACACACCCACACACACGTGGCCGGCCGACCACCAACGCAACCACCACTATCCGGTCACCACAGCCACCAGCGAATACGCAAGCAACCGCAGCAACACCGGCGGGTGCAGCAACAACCCAACCGTGTGTCGTGGCTGTACGATGTTCGAATAAAAAAAACCTTTTGTTTTAAATCCTAAACTAGCCTTTAATCAATTGTTGATTTTGGGTTGTGTGATGATTTTTATGATGTATGATAATAAGTATTTTGTATATAAATTTTCAAATTTGGTTTTGAATTTAAAAGCCCCAAATTATAAAACCTAGGTTTCTAAGTTTATGTATATTGATGGAAATCGGTTATGGATGATTTAAATTATTGAAATAAGTGTTTTAAAACACAATTAAAGCAATTTTTAATAATTTAATAAAGCTGTATTTTTAATATATAAGCTATAATTATGTTTCTTGAAAGGATTTTAATTACCCATAAATTGGGAATAAAAGTAAGGGTTTTAAATTAGAATTTCAACTTGTTTTAAAGGGTTTATGAGTGATTTAAGGAGTGTATATATTGCTGATGAAAATTTTTGTGGAATAGGTATTAATGCCTCTTTGTAATTTTGGTTTGTGGGAGTTTTCCAAGTGAGTGATTTTATTTAGTCGTGGCGATTTGAGATCATATTCAAGGTACGTTCGCGTACTTGGTAATTATTTGAATATGTAGAAGCATTCTAGGCTTTGATAAATTACTTCCAAGTAGTATCATGATAGGTATTTGTTGGAATTTGATGATTGGATTGATGTTGGTGAATGACTTGTGATGTATGAATTTTTTGTGATGAATTGGTGATTGGAATTAAATATGTTGGCATGTTGGATATGAACCACACTTTTATTATTATCATGATGGAAGGTATGTTTAATTAAACTAAATGTTTAATTTGGTTTAGAATTTAAAAAGGAAATTTTATTATGGTTCATATAATTTTTATTGATGCTTTAAGCATGAGAATTGAGCTATCAAGTGTCTTAGTACACAGGCATAAATTATATTGCGGTGCCTATGTGCACTTAAGGTGTTTCTAACACCGAGGGATAGGATTTGCGGCACATTATGCGTTTAAGGTGTCTTTGTCACCGGGGTAGATTAAAAAGGGTTCAACTATTAAAAGTTATGTGGTCACTAATTATTCAAGAATTTAAATTGGTATGTTTGGTTTCTTGAATGATTGTAATGTTGGATTTTGTTATGGTTAAGAGTTATCACCAAGTCTAATAATATGTAAATAACGTAAAGTGAAAGAGATTACGCACCAAAACTCTTGAAATGTATATACCTCGAGTATGGACATATGGGGGGAGTTATACGACTTTATATTTGACCATAACTTCTACTGGGAGTACATGATGTTGTATTTTCCTTTTTTATTTATTTTATGCGCAGGACGTCCTTCATGGGACATTTACCTACCCAGTTAGGTCTCGGTCTAGTTTACCTTAATTTATTTGGGGTAGGAATTTGGTGGGAAACCCATTCGATGTGTAATCAAATTAAATGGACATTGGTATTTGTCTAGTTAAATATTGAATGTCTTGTATGCTTGTTTACAGGTGTAACAAGGTAAGTTGTGTGATGATAGGATGAAAGCGTGATAGTGTGTTTTATTACGCTTATGTACTCAGCATTGCTGATTGTGTGTTGTATGTTTGTTTCGCCTTGTCTTTATCTTGGCCCTACGACGACCCATTTCGAATGGCGAGTAGTGAGGACAAGTAGAGAGAAGGCTTTCAGGTGATGAAGCATTTTCATGGTGGACATGAGTAAAGAGCGAATCATGCTTAGTTTCCATAGGAATATGATGTGTTTTATTTGCTTTGAATAATATTTATTTTATTATGCTCATGAGACTAATGTAAAGGTTTTCAGTATTGTTTGGTTTTAAGGGCCTACAATGGTTCCAAGCTGTAGGTTTACTTTGTTTGACTTTGTTTAACTTTACTTTTAAGTTGACTTGTTTTGAATGATTTTAAAAAAAGTCTTCCGGTGTGTGTCTTTGATATCTGCCTTAGCCACTTTTACGGAGGCGCTAATGTCTTAGATTTTCCTATTTCATGTTTTAAGAAGGGCAAAACAGGTATTTTAAAGGAAAGGAATTTCTAGGGTGTTACAATCATGGCATACATGATCGATCTAATAAGCGAAGAATATGGAATTTGATTCATTCTCTCTCACTTATCAAGTGTCTTCGAACATTGTTTCTTGCTGAGAGTTACACCATGAGACATGGGTAGATGGCCTCTCTTGGCTTCCACCATACAGAATCGTGCCAATACCTTATCGACATAAGTACTTAGGCTCAATCTAATCATCCTCTAGATCAATCCCTATAGATCTTGATGCCCAATATGTAATGTGCCTCTCCCAAGTCTTTCATTGAAAAACACTTTCCAAGAAAAGCCTTTACAGACTGCAACATTGGAATGTTGTTTCCAATGAGCAATATGTCATCAACATATAAGACAAGGAATGCGATGTCACTCCCACTGACCTTCTTGTAAACACAAGACTAATCCGGATTCTTGATATAACCAAACTCACTAATAGCTTCATCGAATCGCAGATTCCAACTTCTGCTTGCCTGCTTTAGTCCATAAATGGATTTCTTAACCTTGCATACCTTCCCAGCATTGTTTGGGTCTACAAAACCTTCTAACGGTGTCATGTACACAGTTTCTTCCAAAATCCCATTAAGGAAGGCGGTTTTTTACGTCCATTTGCCATATCTCATAATTATAATATGCGGCAATAGCTAGAATAATCCGAACGGACTTAAGCATGGCGACTGGCGAAAAGGTTTCATCATAATCAACACCGTGAATTTGCCTAAAACCTTTTGCCACCAATCTAGCTTTGTATACATATACATTTCCACCTTTGTCGGTTTTCAAATTGAAAATCCATTTGCAACCGATAGGTGTGTAACCTTCGGGCAAATCAACCAAGTCCTAGACTTGATTTTCAAACATGGAGTCCATCTCGGATTTCATGGCTTCTTGCAAATTTGCAGATTTAGGGCTCGTCATAGCTAGTTTCTATGTCGATGGCTCATCTTCATCCATAACTAGGATGTCTTGATTCTCGGTTAAGACAACACCGAAGTATCTGTCTGGTTGAGATCTTAGCCTTTGCGACCTATGCAGGGTAATAGATTAAGCATTTACTTTGTCATTTGACATTGAACATTTTCAAAAGTTGCTTCCAAAGCACTTTGATTGTTAGTTTTTCCAAGTTGACTTTGTTGTTCACCTTCTTGAACTTTATCAAGTTTGATTTTCCTCTCACTTGTCATTTTGGAAAGATGCTCCTTTTCCAAAATGACACCATCTCAAGAACAAATACTTTGTTCTCAGATTGGTTGTAGAAGTAATACCCCTTTGTTTCTTTTGGATATCCCACAAAGAAACATTTGTCAAATTTTGGTGCAAGCTTGTCAGATATAAGTCTTTTGACATATGCTTCGCAACCCCAAATCTTAAGAAAAGACAACCGTGGAGGATTTTTCGTCCATAATTCATATGGAGTTTTTTTTTACGGCTTTTGATGGACCGCGGTTTAGTGTAAGTGTCGCGGTTAGAAGTGTGTGTCCCCAGAAAGAGATAGGAAGATCGCTAAGACCCATCATTGATCGTACCATGTCTAACAGAGTTCGATTTCTCCTCTCGGACACTCCATTCCATTGTGGAGTTCCTGGAGGTGTCAGTTTTGAGAGAATTCCATGTTCTTTCAGATGATCGTCGAATTCGTAGCTCAAATACTCGCCACCTCGACCCGATCGAAGTGCTTTGATTTTCTTGCTAAGCTGATTTTCTACTTCACTCTAGAATTCTTTGAATTTCTCAAAAGATTCAAATTTGTGCAACATAAGGTAGACATAGCCATATCTAATAAAGTCGTCCGTGAAAGTGATGAAATAGCAATAACCATTTATTGCGGTTGTGCTCATTGGTCCACATACATTCGTGTGTACAAGACCCAATAAGTCACTAGCCCTTTCTCCAAACTTGGAGAATGATTGTTTTATCATCTTGACAAGTAAACGTCCTTCGCAATTTTCAAACGACTCTTCGTCGAATGAATCAAGAATCCCTTTATGAAAGAGTTTCTTGATGCGTTTGATGTTAATGTGGCCAAGACGACAATGCCTCAAGTAGGTTTGATTCGACTCAACGGTCTTAGCTCTTTTGGTGGTATCATTAACATTATAATTTTGATTATCTAGTCACATTTTGAAGGTGTGATCCCATAAAACATATAAGCAAGACATTCAAAACAACCATTGTTATAATCTTGTGATCAAAACAACCCGGCGTCCAACGCCATAGATTAAAATATGTTCGATGGTAAGAAAAACATAATAAAGCGAGAATTAGATCTATTACAAGCCAAAAGACAAATATTGTGCCTACAAACACGGCAGAAGGACCATCTTCATCGTCCGGTTGTAGTTGCACATTCACTTGTGAAGCCTATCACTTGGTCCCTAAAAATAGGAACATAAAGTGAGTCATACATGGTATCCAATAACTATGAGTAGCTTATACACAAGTGTTAATGAAGATACCTGAGGTAGATGGAAGATTCCTTTTTTCCTCATCTTCTCGGAAGATCTTGCATTCCCTCTTGTAGTGGCCTTGCCCACCACAATAGAAGCATCGCATCTTCGCTTTGTTTTTTAACTCCTTCTTCTTCACTCTCAAGGGCATCTTGGTAGCTTCATAGGAGTCGGCCTTGCGAAGCATTTGCACCACCTCATTCAATGAGTATGACTTCTTCCTGGCTGCCATATGCATCATAAGTGCATCAAAGCCCGGGTGGAGTAAGCCAAGCAAGATATGACTTGCCATCTCATCCTCTAATGAGATTCCAAGAAGCTCCATGTGTTTGAAGAGCCTAGTCATTCTAAGCACATGAGGTTGGAGGGGCATACCGGGTCTCAATTTGGTATTTTAGACCCTAGATCAAACTCGGTACCTTTCCTTGGCAAGGAAAACTTCCTCCAGGGCCTTGATTTTCATGTTCAAAAATGACCTAGTCAAATTATGAACATTCAAGTCCCGAGTCTCAGAAGACATATTGACTACTTCCTTAAGACTATTAAGAAGCATGTCCGGAAGGTATGAGGTGAACTTCCTCTTCCAATCCTCCGGAAGAGAGTTCCTCATCAAATTTGTGACGTTGTAACAATCCAAGGACCAAGTTTCATGAGTTTTATCACTTATGAGTCCCTTAGAGAAGAAGCTTGGAATGGGAGTGTCCAATATGTACTCTATGGAACTATTCCGTAGAGTTCTCTGGAGTTCCTCTTCCCATTCCTTAAAATTGACCAAGTTTACCTAAAAGCCAACTTGTCGGGGTGTTCCGGGCACATGTTGTTGTTGTTATTAGTTGCAAACATGTTTCTACAATTGAAAGAAGTTGAAATGAAAAACCATTCATAAAACCAATAAGTTCAAAATTTAAAGCATACATGCAAATTTTCAATCTTATTAAGCGTTTTATCCACACGTTTAAAATTTTCCCTTTTAGGCGAGAATAAAACGATTCCAAGACCCCAAAAATCAAAAAGTGATTAAGCATGCTTTGGCTTGTCTTAACACTTAATATTTTAAGGTATGCAATCCAATTGCTAATAGCTCTGAGCGACTCTTGGTTTGATAAAACGTCGCATCTGATGCTTTCTTGATGTTTATCTCCATTGCCACGACATCTAAGGACTCCTTACTGATATCGTTGAGTTTTACCAAAACTAACGTGTATATGATGTCTTGCTTTGCAAGCACACCAACATACCTTACTTCCCTAGGAAAGTAGTATTGCCTTGCTTTGGCATGGCCTATTACTATTCTCATTAGTTCTATAAGTGTCATTTTGGAATGGCAGATTTAACTCAATATTCTAGGGACTTAGGGTTGGTTGATTTAAGTGAACTAAACTAACCATTCAACATTCGAAATCCTAAAGATGCATCTAATAATATATATATATATAAGGCATAAATAAAGATGCATTCGACAACTAGCATGACCCCTAGAAAGTTGAATCTTCAAATCTTCAAGGGCCTTCATTGCATCTTCTTGGCTTCGTCTTCTTATAAACGCCGTCTTTGAGAAATCACCACCAATTATGCAATTACTAGAAAAGCTAGGACTAATCTAAATAATAAGGTACAAAAATACTCAACGGCACGCACTCTGCATTTAGATTTACAAAAATACAAAACGGAACACATTCCGTTTTTACTATCCTAGTCGGGCCCCACTAGTTGCCATTTTGTAAAACCTACATTAGATATCTATTCGATTTATCCATTCACTAACGTGAATGGCCCATGCATTTTACAAATAATTAAAGCAACAATGCAAAACAAGCGCAAAACTAGTTACTAACTTTGGTGGTTAATCCATTAACGCGCCTAATTAAAACTAGTCAAAGTTGTTATCCGATTATGTGAATTAACGCAATAATAATAGCTCAAGCGATTAATGAAGCTCCCACTAAATTCCACATCCAACTTAATTAAAACTAATCCAATTAAAATTAATTAAGTCGGTTAACCCAAAATTTTGCCAAAATAATTGCATGTACGTGAAAAACCAAGGCGTAGCCTCGTTAAAATAACATCGCAAAACCGTAAGCCTAGACCAAAACTAGCCTCCCAAGCCGAGGGCTGGGTGCTACTAGGCTACCTAGCTGAGCAGCCTTGATGGCGCTTGGGTTGGGTGCTGCCTAACAGCCCCAGCGCATTGCTAGCCTGTGCTGGTCGCACAAGGCCCAGCAGCGCATCACTGGCTAGCCTTGGCAGCCACACAACATGCTTGCATGCTGCTGGCTGGCTGGCTGGTGCTGCTGGGCAGCCCTGCCTTGCGGGCTAGGTGCTGCCTAGCAGCCCCGCGTGACCTTACGACATCCACATGGCAGCCCTCACATACCTACGCTCGCACACACTCGCTTATACTCGCACGCATTAGCTCGACGGCCACATGTAGGCTATGCTAGCAGCCCAGCTAGCCGAGTTGGTGCTTCAAAACTTGACGCTTTGAATTTTATGCTCATGCTCCGGAATTAAATTCCGATTTTGTGTGTGTCTTTAAATTAATTCTAAATTTATTTTAGAACTAATATTTGAGCAATATTGAAATTAAAACAAGTCTAACTTAATAAAATTAAGTTTTAGTGCACAAACCAAAATTAATTCAAGAGTCATTCTTTAAATTATTTTTGGCTCAACTTGATGCTACAGAAATTGAGGGCTATTCTCACAATTAATTTAACCAACATAAATTAATAATGAGATTTGACAAAAATAGTTGAATAAATAATCATTCATCCAATTAAAAAATTTTATCCAACACTCACTTGTGCACATTTGAATATTATAATCTTCCAATATGAAGAACAATAATTTTTCAAGCACAAGTATGATATTTTAAGATTTTAATCAACTCAAAAATGATTAAAACCAAAAATTTGTTCATTATGGATTTTAGAAAGTTAAGATCCAACCAAATAAACAATTAAAGATTGAATATTTAACATTTTAGGGGCTTCAAAAATACATTTTCACCATAAACATTCACACCCAAGCAATTATTTTGCAAAATGTGAAATTGCAAGTTTATGTGAAAATAAGAGTTAACCAAAGTAAGCATCAATTATGACTTCTTAAACATGCTTAATGAGGGTTAAAATTGCAGAAGATTAATGGTATAATCAAACACATAATCCAATAATTGCATGCCATAATTAATCAAGGTTTAAAGATTTAAAAAAAAATTCGTCAAAAACAAAAGACCCCTTGAAAAACCAATTTTGGGGTGGATTTTGGCTTATGGAAGGCCAATTTAACACATTGTGGGTAAAGTCTATTTAGAACATCGATTCCACCCAAAATTCACTACTTGTGAGTCAAAATCGAAGTTCGTAATCATCAAGATGGTTTTAATCCAATTAAAAACGAGCTCCTAATCTAATTAAGATGTTAAACCAAAAATTTAAATCCAGTTTAAATCACCTTAATTAATTATAAGTCACGATAATTAAATGCACGCGGCTCGTGATACCACTGTTGGGTTTTGCAGTGTCGAACACCGCGCGGAAACAAAACTCGCCCAAAGATCCGTGCATAAATTAAAGCAAATAAACATGCATTAAATAAAGCATACAATAAACACGTAATAAGAGGGGGAGAGAGAGAGATAGGAAAAGACGATCATACCCTTGATGCGTGTTTTCCACTAGCACGAACACGAACTCACGAACAGAGAAAGAGCCTCAAACGCGACCTCTCTAACGTGGTCCACCCACGCACCCAAACTTGGCTAATATTACCGACTAGGGCAATATTAACACTACTAAACCATAGGATCTCTTTATAAGGTTTTCTCAATGGAGATGCCTTTTTATAGTTCAACTCTTGCAAAGAATTCCCAAGGGAGGCCTTGGGTATTATAGGAGAAGCATCTCCATCCCCTTGATTTCCAATCAATGTGGGACTTTTGCAAAGTTGAGAAAAGCTAGTATTTAATTTAATTCTAAAATACATTAAATAGCTAGAACAAATAGTCAAGCAACAAGTGGCAATCACATGGGAGTGGTTAGGTGAGGACCATAAGGAAAGCCCATGGCCTTCTTGTTCCCAAAGTCACCAAACCCACCAATCACAATAGCCTAAGACCGGTCAAGGCCTCCTTGACTTGGCTTGTGCTTCCTATCCACACCGCAAGCCCACGCATGTAGTTGGGTTGCTTGTGCGCTGCTCGGCTGCTCTGCCGTAGGCCCATAGGCCTTGCTTGCTAGCGGGCTGCTGCATGCTTGCTAGCAGGCCATGCGGGCAAGTGCTAGCAGCTGCTAGCGAGGCCCAGCACTTCTTGGCAGCCAGCCTTGCCACGCTGCTAGCTTGCGAGCCATGGCTTGCTCGCCCAGCAAGCACGCGTGTGCTGCTGCTAGGCTTGCAGCCAAGCGCCACGCATGCTAGCATGCTTGCTAGCCATACTGGCCTAGCCCTCGCATGGCTAGGCCGACGGGAGGCTAGGGCTTCGTATGTTGTCTTGATATTTTTTGTTTGACTTATTTGCACGTCTCGTAAACGCCTAGAATTTGACTCGACGTTCAAGGTTCGATTTCGGCGCTCTAAGCGCAAAATCCGACTTTGGAGTACAAATCCTCTTGTTTGACGTATTAAGGCCTTTGGCTTAATTTATCACCTTAGTTTGGTTGCATGCTTGGGTGTGATTCATTGGGTTCAGTAAAAGGAAAGCTGTGAGATTTATATAATTAGTCTCACTAATCATAGATGGCCTCTAGCCCGACTTTTTGATCCCTCGACTTCACTGAATAATTAACTCCGTAATTAATTCCGAACCCTCTATTATAATAATACACTTGTTCGAAGGACATCAATCCTTTCAGCCGCCATGCCTAAAAATATGAACCACAGTATGGCTCAATGATGAGTTGAAAAATTCCCTACAGGTATATATAGAGGTGGGATCACCATCCAAAAAGAAAACCCTAGCTAATTAATTTAAATCAAAAACAAAATTAAATAGCTTAACCAAATAATCAAACAACACAATTCTAACAATTAGCAGAGTTAGGTGAGGACCACAAGGCTTCTCCTTGTTCCCCAAGAAAAATCCTCCCACCAATCACAACCAACCATGAACGGTCCAGGCCTTGGGCAACAAGGCATGCCTAGTTGGTGGCCTTGTGCCTTGGCTGGCTTTCCCGCCACAGCAAGTCCACGCGGGCGTTGCTCGCTGCTGGTTGGTGGGGTTGGCCAAGCCATAGCGCGTAAGCCCACGTGTGTTGGCGCTGACAGCAGTTAGCGAGGCCCAGCATGCCTTGCTTGCTGCTGGCAGCAGCTAGCGCTGCTAGCCCGTATGCATGCTCAGATAGCACGCCCAGCAAGCGCGCGTGCTTGGCCTACTGGGTTTGCGCCCAAGCCACGTCTTGCGGCTGGCAGCGTAGCTAGCCTATCCCTTACATGACTAGCTACTAGCTAGGCCATTGCGAGGCTATGGCTAAGTGTTTTGACTTCGATCGTGTTGTTTGATTTATTTTCTCATCTTATAAGTTCCTTGAATCGACTCAACGTATGACACTCGGTTTCGACGCTCTAAGCTCGGAATCCGACGTTTGAGTATGAAATATATTTATCGACGCATTAAAGCCTTCGGCTTAATCTGTCTCCTTAGTTTAGTTACACGATTTGGTGTGACCCGTTGGGTTCAGTCAAGAGCAAACTGTGAGATTAATTATATTAATCTCATTGATCGGTAGCGGCTTCCATCTTGGCATTTAAATCACTTGGCTTCACTGAATAATTAGCTCCCCTAATTAATTCTGAACCCTCTATTGGAATAATACATTTGTTCGAAGGACACCAGACCTTTCACGAGGTTACCCTAAAGAAGCGACATGATACATTCTTAATGTTTTCATTCACGGTGCATTAGATATTTATAGAGTTAAACAACATAGAAGTGAGAGAAAGATTGAGTAAGCTAGCACAACACAGGCGTTTCACGCTGCGGATTGGTGTGGCACTCCTTTCCCGAGTAAATTGAGAATATTCTATTTATATGTTTTACGCGTTTTTAGATGAATTTAATCCACTTGTACGGTTGTTTTACCTATTTTAAACGACTTAGATTTCCTTAATGACTTTAGATGTCTTTTTGGGTTAATTAATTATGAATTGGGTTTGGAAAAATAAAAGGATATAGTAAATAAAAAGGTTTGGAATTATAATGGAAAGAATAATAGGATAGAAAAGTGAAATGACGTGAGTTTTTAAATAAGAACCAAATGCTCCTTTAAGCCAATAAAGGACTCGAACCAAATGACAGTGAATGATTTTACTTATCATTGGATTTTGGTCGGGGAGGAAATTTAAGGTATCTGCAACTTGCATTTTTTTTTAATTTTACTTAGAAAATAAGCACACGTAGTATAACACATTTATGATATTATGTCATCTATCTCCTTTTAACTTTAATATTTCTTCAGCTTCCTATTTTCTTACTCAACTTTCCTATGTTTTCTTTACATTCTCTTAATTTATATTTTTAAAGATTTATGGAGTTGGACAATTTAAAATATAGGATGAACGGAAGGATATGGACGTAAAAAAAAAAAAAAAAAAAAAAAGGAGGGAGCGAGGGTGCAAGGGTTGTATGGAAGTACAAATGCTACCAACTGAAAATGTCAATTAGAGGAAGAAGAAGAGGAGTAGGAGAGAAAAAGAATTAAATACAGAAACTACATGACTTACTTACTAGATTCGGTCCTAATCAGGTGGATGCTTGAAAAATGGTTCAATTAAATTTGATTACTTGGTTTCGAGAAGATTAGTTGACTAATTACATTGTGCTTTGTGCCAAAATCTTATTAAGAAGAGCTAAGAGTATTTTGACAACCATTTGAGTCCTATAATGTTTAATGCCCCCCAAAATGCTAGAAATGAAGATTGAAGAGTATTTATAAGCCCAAAAATAAAATAGAACTCCAGTTGTTTCGGGATTTCCTAATGTGTCGTTTGGAAGAGTTACAACTCCAAGACTAGATCGATGTGCGCATGTACCTGAAACAAACGGAAGCTCCAATTGTTCGGAGTTCCGCCTCCGACGATCAAGTTAGTAACAGATGGAGTTGAGTAAATGCGGAAAGTAAAAGTTTCTCTTCTTGGATCCCAAGATCTAGGAGATTTTATTATTGTAATAACAGATGAATAGTGTCTGAAAATGATGAAATTGATTGTAATAAAATCGTGTCTCCCAATGGTAATAAATGTCCCTATTTAGAGGAGTATGGGAGTGCGTGCCCTTACCCTAGGTCATTTAACCTAGGTAATTGGGCTGCGCAGTTTATACGGCGCATCGGATTTGAGCCTATGAAGGCCGCCATTTCCTTAATGATGGAAGTGCCACGTGTCGTATCCTGGTTTGCTGATTTTGAGCGCCTCTTAGGGTGACATGTGTCACAACCTGATTTATCCACATGTCTAGGGTATTTTTACCCTAAACATTTGCCCCTCACAAAGGTGACGTGGCAGGCCAAGTGGCGCATGTGACACTTTTTAGGCATGCAAAGGTGGCGGTTATTTTAACCGTCCACCTTTCTTGAGAATTTTCAGGGGTGCCCCTGAATTTACCCTTTTATAAATAGAATTTTACCCCCCCCTCATTTTTGCACTTTTTCGAAAAATCCTTGAGAGAGAATCTGAGAGTTTTTTAGGAGAAAGAAAGATTATTCTACCGCCTGTGTTGACGCCACCTGTGTGACAGCTTCCTGTTAACAGGCGCATACTCAGTTCAATCTTTTATTTCAAGTAATCTTTCCTCCTCACTCTCTCCTTTGTCATTCTTGATTTATTTTATTTTTGCCACTTGCTTGCCATTCATATGGTTTCTCAAGCACACACGACACGACCTAGGATAGCGGGGAACCGGTATGGTTGAATCCAAAACTAAGAGTGTCATCTCCCCTTATTTGGACTGTCCTTCATGTTCGCCCCTGAATCCGATCGTCTCTATGTCTGTGCAGAAAACTATGGCCATAACTAAAAGGATAGCTCGCGAAGAAGAGGGAGACAATACTATTAGGGTGCTGGCTAGAGAATTCTTGGACCATCCGCCCAGTCCCCTTAGTACGCCAAGTGATTCCATTCTAAGGGAAACTGGCAAAGATTCCAGAAGTGAGGATGAAGCATCCGGCCTTGAACAAGTGTCTCCTAGGTCGGATGCTGAGTCTAGAAGTGAGGAGAGTGCATCTGGCCTAGAGCAACGGTCACTGCGATCGGATGTTGAGTCTGATGAATATAACAAGCCGTTTGGTCAGAGTCGTTTGTATCGACTGGAAAGGCCGACACTGAAGTTGAGGAAGGGAAGGAGGAGAGACCTCTACCTTTGAGAAGGGGGAGTTGGCTTCCTATTACCATCAAATCCCTCCATATACTTACAAGTTCAAGCTCGAGAAGCTAGATGAGTTCAAGGCCACCCATGTTATGGGAGGTGGCTATGAATTTCACATGCCCCAACCGGCTAACACAGTTGTCTAGACGCATGAGTACGAGAATGTGGATTAAGGCTTCGGATGCTCCGAAGCGGCCATACAAGCGGGCCTTCGATTACCCCTACATCCGGTCGTTGAAAATATCATGGACGGATACCATCTGGGTGTTTGGCAACTTGCCCTCAACACCTGGCTGAAAATTTTGGGGTATGTAGCCATCTATGAGATGTTGAAGGTATAGTCGGGCTTTGAGACATTTGCCCATATGCACTACCTCAGAAAGGCCTCCAAGGGTGGTGGATGGTACACTTTAACTACCCATCAGGAGTACATGATGACCATTTGTAAGGAGTCGAAATAGAAGGACTGGCTAGCAGATTCTATTATACTACTTCACTAGATACTGAGAGATACCTCAAGTACAACTCCTAGAGCAAAGACCCTTTCCTCCTAGGTAAGAAGGCGGTTCTGTCGCCTGTCCCTGACAAAGGTCGGGACCAAATTTTGGAACCCGACCTATTCAAGGTGAAGATCCCCAACAAAAGGGGGTTAAAAGGAGATTGTCCCTTACAACTGGATTCCTAAATACGAATGGCTCTTAGACGTCACCTTTTTGGCCGCATGCGACCTTAGTACTGAGATGCCCACAATATTTTGTCAGATTTGTCTAAGTGTTGTGTTTTGTTTTAGTTTTAGTTTTTTTTTTATGCTCACATCCGGTTGTTTTTGCAGAAGAAGCCATGGAGAGACTTCCCGAAGAAAAGACGCCTACCAACTCTGCAACTGGCTACCGCATGATCAACGAGCAGAAGGCCCAATCCTTCAAAAGGAACTAGTTGGAGCATGGAAGCTTCCCAGCCTTAAGTATACTTGTTTAATAAACAAGCAGCAATTGCCGCCTGATACTAACAAGTTATGAATCAATCTTTGTAGGAGGGTCCTAACAAGTCACTTGCACCACCCCAGCTAACCTAAAAGTAGCAGCAAAAGCGTCCAGCTGTTGATGACTGGAAGCCTTCAAAGTCAAGGAAGACGGGGTCCTTCCGGACACCCTCGTTTGTGAGATCGGCGGATGACTCTGATCGCCCCACTACTGCTGGCGGATCTCTTGTCTCTCTCAAAACATTGAAGAAGCTAAACGTCACTTTGACGTCGAAGGGTGGCAGCATTACTACCGCCTCAACAGTAGCCAAATGCCCTGACAAGCGTCCGATGGAGAGGGAGATTGTCGCCCCTCAAGGTATCAATATCAGTTCGCCTTTTCCTTACCTGTTTAGGGTCAAGTCTCATCATCAGTCACCCAACAACTCTGAAGATACGCCGTCTATCAGTTAAGCTTATGTCAACTATTTACGAAGTGTTGATTGTAATGCAGATGTCAACCGCAGGCCGGAAGTACAAGAGTTCGCCAAGAACATGCTAAAGGCCGTCTCTCCGACTGAGCGGAAGGCAATCAGATGAGTGGGGACGCTCAACTTTGACGTCATCACTGCTTTGTTGGCTGAGGTAGACTAAATTGTCTTTTTATTGAAAATCTTTCCATCTCTCTTTGTCGGCTGTCTCTTACAACTTGTTGTTTGCTGGCTGCAGCCTATGCTGCGAGTAGATGGGCTCAAAAGGTCGTTTGAGCATAAGCAAAAGGAGGTAAGATGTTCCAAAGAACGAGCCGAATCTGCTTTGAATACAAATCAATTTGATATCATGAAAAATGAGTTACTAACCTAAGACATCCTCTATTCTCAGGCGACTGCCAACCTGCAAGTTAAAACTAATCTAGAGGCGACCAATAAAAAGGTGGCCGCCTTGGAGGCAAAGCTGAAAACTGCTAAGTCCAACCTCAAGGCCTTAGAGGATGCCAATCAGGAGGCGCAGGGGCTAAGGGTGGAGAACAACACTCTGAAAAAATCACATAGCCTTCTAGGTGTCCGAATTGAGAGCCGAGCTAAGAGCCTAGGCGGAGGAAGAGAAGGTCCAGCTTATTCTTGATAATGAGGCCGACTATGTCACCCGGATGAAGATGGCCTAGGCAGTCCTTTTCCCAAAGGACGACTACTCAATTTGGGAGTATCAGTTTCGATCTGGCAGTTGAAACCCTTAAGGCCCAGCAGCAAGAGCAGGAGCAGTTGGCTGAGGACGAGCATATGGGCGACAATGGGGGGCTTGAGCAAGAGCAAGAACAAGAGAAGCCGACCTTAGATGGTGAAGAGGCAGCTAATGATGAAGGAAAGCTCCCCCCTCAAAATGATTAAGTTTTTTGTGTTTTCTTTCTAGCCTGGTGGCCATGTACTTGCTTTTCCGACCTGGTTGTTGAGTATCCAAGTATTTTACCGACCGTGGGGTCAAGTTTCAACAATTTCACCGGTTACATCCGGTTAACAATTTCTATTTGCCCATCGTGGAATCGGTTTGACTTTGAATTATATATATAATTATGCCGACTTTGTAGTCGGTTTTGCAATTTTTGCGAATTTTTTAAGTTTTTGAATGAATTTTCATATTAGTCGCTTTATTCTGTGCATGCAGTCTCGGTATACCAGATGTACTAGCCCCTCGACGGTTGTTTGGTTGGTTTCAAAATTGGATTTACTGACTTAGGAGTTTTTAATACTTAAAAGAGTATGACTAATTTATTTCTAAGTCAATCAATCACTACTATGATTGCCCCAAACTAAGTAAACATTTGTCCATTGAGTAGACAGTAAACCTATTAACACAAACGGCTATTGACCATTCCTGTTCCATCAAACAAACGACCTGTTTTAAGCCGTATGGGTTGGACGACCAAATAACGGTGCTAAGTCTTAAACTTAGTCTTTGAAATTGTACCTTAAAAGACTAATCAATCAAAAAAATAACAAATGTAGACGGCTATTGGCCACCTCTACCACTTAAGGCAGACGGCCTTGTCCTAACCATCTGTACTGCTAGGTTCGATGCCTAACGGTTTAACATGTCCATTTAAGTTATTTAGGTATCATTAACATTTTCATCGCGAAGGCCGGACGGTCTAAGGGCCGTCTGAGTTGTAAAATTGCAAAATTTAACAGAACTTAGGTAAGTTCAAAATTACTACCCAATTTGATCTTAAGACTCACAGTTGGGGGATGTCTGATATTCCATAGGGCAAGCAGTTCCCCTTACCGTCTGTATTGCACATCAGCAATTACAGATGGCTTGAGGCGTTAGACTTAGTTAATTCAACAAGTGTGAGACTTAACTAATTTATTTTAATTTTAGTTTTAAGTAACTAGGCGATAGAAGGTCGTTTCTGTTCCATTTAAGGTAGGCGGCCCTCTTTGTCCGTCTCGATCACAATTTAAAAATGGCAATCACAAACGTTTGTGGACTGTTCAAATTAGGGAAGTCGCCTTAGCCGTTTGAGGAGCGAGTTTAAAGAGCGATGTACCACCCGAATGGGAGATGCTCTCTTTGAGCGAAGTCACTCGAATGGATGTTGCCGAATGTCTTACTCAATTAAAGTGGACAGTTGGATCAGATTTACCACTAGTACAAAGCACAAACGATGCTTTACCCATTTTGAGGGAGACGTATCCAACGTTGTAATAAATGGAAGACAAAATTGAAAGAAAAAGCAATTCTCATTACTTAAGATTTTCATTTACAAAAATTTATAAGGCTTAGAAGTAATACTTTTTCAAGTTATCTACATTCCAAGTTCTGGCAAGCTACCGGCCGTCTGGTGTTTCCAGACGGTAGGTGAGGCCTCTTACTTCTTCATAGATCCGGTAGGGGTCTTCTTAATTAAGAGTTAGCTTGCCTTGTTCACTGGCCCTACCGGTTGCATCCATCTTTCGTAGCACAAAGTCCCCTACTTTCAAGGCCCGTTTGTGTACTCTTTTGTTGTGACACTTGTCATTCTTAAACGGTAAATTTCATGGTGCAAGGCGGCATTGTCTTGGCGTTCTGGTAAGAAGTCCAATGCTAGCCGCAAGGCTTCCTAGTTTGCTTCTTTATCATATAACATGCCTTGAAGAGTCGGTTCATAAAGTTCAATGGGTAAAATGGCTAAAGCACCGTATACCATGAAGAATGGGGTTTCTTCGGTTGCCCCTTTGGCCGTCGTTCTGATAGACCAGAGTACATGAATCAACTCTTCAGCCCACAGACCGCCAACTCTCTCTATTTTCTTTTCTATGTTGTCTGAGATGAGCTTGTTAAAAGGCCTCAACTTGGCCGTTTGCTTGTGGCCGGCTGACGGATGCAAAGCAGTGGGAAATTCCTGGATCTCTTAACCATTTTTTAAGGTTAGGTGTTTCTAATTGAGGGTCATTGTTAAAGACCATAGACATAGGGACCCCATACCGGGTGATGATGTTCTTTCAAATGAAGGAGATGACATCCTTAGTCTTTATGCCTTTGACAGCCTTGGCTTCAACCCATTTTGTGAAGTAATCAATGGCTTTGGCCTGACGTAGGTGTATACAGACCCAAGATATCCATGCCCCACTTGGTGAATGGTACTGGGCTATGAATTGCAGTCAGATTAGTTGCCAGACGGTGGATAAGTTTGTCGAACCGCTGACACTTGTCACACTTTCTCACCATTTCCATGGTGTCTTCCACCATAGTCGGCCATAAATAGCCTTGCCGAGTGGCCTTTCCTGCTAGGGCCCTGCCGCCTATGTGTGAGCTATAGAAGCCTTAGTGTAAATCATCCAAAATCTCATGCCCCCTTTCTAGGGTTATGCATTTTAAGAGAGGCTTGAGGAAGCCCTTTTTGAATAATTCCCTTTGATGAATTTCAAAGTTGGCCGCCCGTTTTTTCATGGCAACCAACTCTAGGTATGTATCAAGCAAGGTGTCGTCTAGCAAGTATGCCCGGATGTCGTCCATCCATGTTCAACTTCGGTCAAGTACACTAATGGGATTTTCTTCAATGCTTTGTTTTCCCATCCTTTCCCAAAAGACCGACTGTGGTGTATCATAGGAGGCGGAGGATGCCAACTTGGACAGAGCATCCGCTTAGTTGTTCTCTGACCGGGGAACTTGACTTAGATGAAATTCATCAAGTGTCCCGATCTCATTTTTGACCGCCTGAAGGTATTTGATCATAGCCGGATGGGTAGCCTCATAGTCACCATGGTACTGGCTAACGACCAACTGTGAATCCGAGTATGCGTCAATTTTAATTGCCCCTGCCGCCTTACACATGCGGATGCCGGCAAGCAGGGCTTCATACTTAAATTCATTATTCGAAGCCTGAAACTTAAACCGTAGTGCATATTCATACTTGTCTTCTTCAGGAGACTGACATATAACTCCTGCACCACAGTCGTTTATAATAGACCTCCCGTCTACATATACCTTCCAAACCTGATCCAAGTTCTCTGACTCTACCAGACGTGTCATTTCAACAATGAAGTCGACAAACGCCTGATCTTTCACCGCCTTCTGTAGTTCGAAGGTAATTTCAAGACTTTGAATTTTGATAGCCCATTTGATCATTTGGTCGGATGCTTTTAAGGTTGTCATTGGCCGCTTGAGTGGCAAGTCTATATAAACTACCACCAGATGTGCCAAGAAGTATGATTTCAACTTCTTGACCGCTTTAAAGAGTGCAAGGCCAAATTTCTCAACTATAGAGTGCGGACCTCCGCATTTCGAAGAATATGACTAACAAAATAGACCGAGAGCAGATTGTCATCTTTCTCAGCAAGGAGAACAACACTAAGAGCATGATTTGAGGCGGCTAAATATTGTTGGGTTTTGCGGTGTTCGACACTGCGAGGAAAAAAACCTGATAACCTGATTGCATGCATAATAATTAAAACATAAATAAAAGCATGTAAATAAACATTAACATAAGAGAAAAGAGAGAGAGAATGCTCACCCTTGTAGCGTGTTTCGCTCAATCGTTGAGCTCGAACTTGAAAGTTTTAAGTTCCGCAAGTGCGAGAACCTCCAATGGCTCACACCCTCGCTACCAAACCGTAACTGGTCTCTACCCCAAAGTTTAGTCGGGGCTAGACCAAAAATAACTTAGAGTTTACAAACAAAGGTTTTCTCGCTTTTTGGAGATCCCTTAAAGTTCACAAACTCAAGTGAAAATCCTAATACCCAATGAGGGGTATTATAGGGAAGTCTCCCCAAGAATTCCCATCATCTTTCAATGTGGGATAGTAGGTAAAAAGCAAAAATAAGATTTAATTTAATTCCAAATTAAATTAAAATATCAAAACAATCACCAAATGACAAGTGACGCAAGGAGAGCAAGGGATTAGGTGAGGACCACAAGGAAGGACCACTTTCCCTTGCTCCCCAAGGCAAACCGCCTCAGATAGCCATGTGTCACCACTTGGCGCCCAGCCTTAGGAACCAAGGCACACCTTGCTGGCTACCTGGTCCTCAGCTAGGCCTGCCAGCCAGCCCGCACACACGCACAGCCCAACTAGCAAGCCTCGCACGCAATGCAGGCTGTTGTGTTGGGAGTTGTTATCCTTCAGTGAGGCCTAGCAAGCCTCGGATGGTTGCTAGCCTTGCTGACGCACCACGCATGCATTGCTTGATGGCATTGCTGCCACGCCATGCATGCTTGGCCTAGCTGTCGCGCCATGCATGTTTGGCCTAGCTGCCGCGCCATGCATGCTTGGCCTTGCTGGCCCTTGCGCGCTAGTAGCCAAGGGCTAGCTTGTGGCAAGGCCTTCTAGCCTAGCCATGCCTTACGGCAGGTGGATAATTTCTAGCCTAGCCCTCGCATGGCTAGGCCAATGTGAGGCTAAGGCTTAGCATTGACTTGTCACTTGGATGATTTTTCTGTCTCGTCTATTTCTAAATTCGATTCGACTTACGACACTCGGCTTCGACGCTCTAAGCTCGAAATCTGACGTCTTAGTTCATAAAATCTCTATCGACTCATTTAATCCTTCAAATTATTTCGTCTCTTCGGTTCGGTTACACGATTAGGTGTGACCCAAAGGGTTCAATTAAGATTAAGTTGTAATATTAATTATTCATTAATATTACTGATCGGAAGCGGCCTCTAGCTAGGCATTCCGATCACTTTACCTCACTGAATAATTAGATTTCTAATTAATTTCGAACCCTTTTATCGGAATAATACAATTGTTCGAAGGACACCATTCCTTTCAAATACATGTAAAGCGTCTCCTTCGGCAAAGGACTTACAAGCCTTGGGAAGGAGTGCAGATGTTCTTTCAACTTTTGAAATGCCATCTCAGCATCATCTCCCCACTCAAGCATTGTTTTCTTTTTGATAGCTTGGAAGAAATAGAGGCATTTGTCGCATGAATGGCTAAGGAATCACCCTAATGCCGCCAAATAACCAGTTAACTTCTGTACCTCTTTGACGGTTCTAGGTGACTTCATGTCGATGACCACTTACACCTTCTCTGGGTTTGCCTGTATCCCCCTTTTATCAATTAAAAATCCAAGAAACTTACCAGAATCAACTCTAAAGAAACTCTTTTTGGGATTAAGCATGACCTTAAGCCGCCTGAGTGTGGTGAATGTTTCTCGAAGATTAGCAAGGTGATCCGCCTGTAGCTTGGATTTGACTATCATGTCATCAATGTACACCTCCATATTCCTGCCAATCTAATAAATGAAAACCGCATTTATCATGCGTTGGAATGTTGCAGGAGCATTTTTCAAGCCAAACGGCATCAACGTATAATAGAATAACCCATGATCTGAGACGAATATCATCTTCTCGTGATCTTTTTTCCACAAGGGTAACTGGTGAAAGCCTGGGTAGGCATCCATAAAACTCATCATGGCATGTCAGGCTGTAGAGTTTGGAAGCGGATAATTGTTCTTTGGACATGCCTTGTCATATCTATGTAGTCTACACACATGCGCCAAGTACCATTCGGCTTTTAACCAACACAACGTTGACAACCCAATCGGGATAAAAGCATTACCGAATGAACCCGGCGTCCAGCAACTTCTTGACTTAGGCGACTCCCGCCTGACTTCTTTCCTCGCCGTGATTCCTTTTCTTTTTCCTAACAGGCTTTTTCTTCGGGTCAACGGGGAGTTTGTGGACAGCAAGATTCGGACTAATGTCGGGCATCTTTTTCACTTCAAAAGCAAAAACATACTTAAATTCTCTCAACAAATTTTGTAAGTTTGCCCCCAATTTAGCAAAAGCAATCGTCCCACCTTAAAAATTCGTTTCGGACATGTCTCATCCAGAACGATGTCAATGTGCTCTTCAGCCGGCTTGGGACGGAGTTCATCTGACCGCTCCCCGGTCAGTAATTCCTATTGCTTTTCTTTCTTGACGGGCATCAGCTGGTCGGCCTTTCTTTTCTTGTTGCCTGCCAGGGATAGACTCAGATTCTTTTTCTTCATCTAAATCGATCGACTCAATCTCCTGACCGAATGCAGTATGCTTCACGTCTGAGAGGTAGCATTCTCTTGCTACCTTCTGATCTCTACAAAGAAAACCAACGTTGCCATCATCTCTTTCAAATTTCATCAGCATGAGGGAGGGGATTATGACAACCTTAGACGCATTAGGGTCGGACAACCTATAATAAGATTATAGGTCGTCAACTATTCAACGACCAAGAACCGGACGACCATATTTCGCCCTTCTCCCTTTTTTCCCTGCCGAATAGGCCAGGTAAGTCAATTCAGCCAACTTGGTGAATGACTCCACCCTCAAAACCAACTAAGGGGTGTGAGACCTCATGCATGCTATTGCGGTTGTATTTGAGCTTTGAAAAACAAGCCCAAATGATTATATCAGATGAGCTTTGCATTCGACCACCATGGGGTCGTCATGCAGCTGGCGGACCTTGCCCTAGTCCTTCTTAGTAATGACAACCTCTGGGAATGCCTCAGTAGACGTTTGACCGCCATCAATTGAATTTATCATTTTCTAACATGATCATTGGTGCCTCTAATTGTCGAACTGCCTGAAGCATAGACGCCTGCTATTACCCCAATGAACCTAGAATCCGTGTCTGAGCCATTGTCAGCATTTTTTGCCAGATGCTTTGGGTCCGTCTTTAGAGTCACCTTTGACTTCAAGACATAAGACTTCAGCAATCCTTTTTCAGATAATTTATCCAACAGCCGCTTGAGGCCGTAGCTATCGTTGGTGTCATGGTCTACTTCCTCATGAAAATGGTAGTATTTGTTTTTGTAACGGTATATAGACGAACCTTTCATTGCAGGGGGCTTCTTAAAGCTCACCCGGTTCCTTATCTCCATAAGAATGGAGTAGCAATCTTTGTTAAAATCGTACTTGGGAATGTACGGCTTAACTTCTTTCTTCTTTTTCTTGGACGACTGATTAGAGTCATCAGCCGCCCAAACATCTTTTCTCTTTTTGCTCTCTTCATTCTTTTGAGCCGGCTCCTCTTGCCGACTCCTTTTTTTGTTTTTTGGATCTCTTTTTATCCGTCTGCTTGCTTGAGGTACAAAGTTCAGACGCTTGTATGTAGGCTTCTGCCTCCCTCAAGGCTTCAGGAAGAGTGAAGACTCTCTTCCGAATAAGATCGAACCTTTAAACCCTTAAAGAAGTATGTGTAAGCAACTTTGTCAAGCAGCCCTTGAATTTGCATTGTCTCCAGATTGAACCACCCAACGTATGAGCGGAGCCCTTCACGGTCTCCTTGAACAACCGCCCTCAAGTATATGCTTGTCTTTTTGGACGATATGTTTATAGAGAAGTTAGAGGCAAACAGGAACGCAAGCGTCCCGAAGTTGTTGATGCACCCAGGCGGCAAGTTGTCGAACCACTATTAGGCTATGCCTTTCAGGGTATCCAGGAAGCATCTACACCATGCAGCATCATCCAACCCCTGTAAATACATGTGGTTTAGTATATGCCATTAGGTGGTCTTCAGGATTGGTGGTGTCGTTATAAGCAACAACCAAAATGTTCTTAACCTTAGCCGGTTGTGCCGCCTTGGTTATTTCCTTGTAGAACGCAGAGGGTTGTTCTCCAAGTTTGAGGAAATGGAGCTGTCGGTCCAAGGGTTGGATTTGATATGTCGCTTAATACCCATAGGTGCCAGGTTGCTGAAAAACTTGATTGAACGGGCCGTATGATGTTGTGGCACATACGGCCCCAATCCTATAACATGAGTACCTGTTCGAACGGACGGGCCGCCTGAAAGGTATTCCTGTCTAGATTGGGAATTCCTCAAAAAGGTATTCCTAAAAAAGTTGTCTGGCATTGTCGACATTGATGTTGTGTCAAACAATTGATGGTTCTTCTTGTGCTCGATGAACTGTCTAGCATCAATGTAAGTCTTCTTGATGCCATCCGGTTCTTGATACCGGATGTGCTTTCTTTTTGACGTCTTAGGGAGACGTATCTTTGTCTAGTTAATGAATGGTTTGGCCCCCTCATGCCGCTTGGGGTGAGGAGTGGCTTCCCTATCCTTGACCGTCTTTGCCTCTCAGAGTGAGGATACTTCTTTGCCGACTGACTCTTGCTAGGGCCAACCGTGTGAGTTTTGATTAATTTTTTCATCTCTCCCTTAAAGTTAGTCATGAACTTCAAGAATTTTAAACGGGTGACGTGAGCAGTCGGCTCTTCAATCTGAGACTTGACGGCTGGCTTTCTCGCACTAGCCTTGTTTGCATTCCTCTCCTTTATGTCTTTGGAGCGAATGTGTTTAATGATGAGAGAGCCATCTTCGGCCGTATGTACTTTGACCTCTGGTTTCGACTCAGTGTCATGGACCGAATGGATCTCTACTCCATCTGGATTTCCTTAGATTTCCGGATGTGGTACAGGTTCATCAGATGCCATCATAGAGGTACTTTCCCCACAAACGGGGCCAAATGTTTCGGGGTTTCCTGATGTGTACTTCAGGAGAGTTATAACTCCAAGACTAGATCGACGTGCACCTGTACCTGAAACAAACGAAAGCTCTGGTTGTTCGGAGTTCCACCTCCAACAATCAAGTTAGTAACGGACGGAGTTGAGTAAATGCGGAAAGTAAAAGTTGCTTTTCTTGGATCCCGAGTTCTAGGAGATTTTACTGTTGTGAGAACAGATGAATAGTGTTTGAAAATGATGTGATTGATTGTAATAAAATTGTGTCTCCTAATGGTAATAAATGTCCTTATTTATAGGGTTATGGGAGTGCGTGCCCTTACCTTAGGTCATTTAACCTAGGTAATTAGGCTGTGCCATTTTTACGGCGCATCAGGATTTGAGCCCATGAAGGCCGTCATTTCCCTAATGATGGGAGTGCCACGTGTCTTATCTTGGTTGGCTCATCTTGAGCGCCTCCTAGGGTGACACGTGTCATGACTTGATTTGTCCACGTGTCTAGGGGATTTTTACCCTAAACACTAGTTTTAATGTATGGCACACAAGCCATGTGCCATGTGTCAATCACTAGAAATGTTAAGCAAAACAACAAGAGCGTAAGCTGTAGTGGTGAACATTATTTTTAGTTCTAGTGGGTGGCACAAAGCCTTGCACTTGACATAAGGAGTTTGCACTATGGCTCTTGGTTTGCTTTCATCTCCATACCAAGAATTTTGTTAAAGGACCACACAATTTTATTTCCTTAGCCCTTAACGGCTTAAGGCTTATAAACAATTGTATACATGGAATAGAAGCAAGTCAATGGGCTTCGTATTGAAAAAGATGTTTTGAGTTTTTGAAAGGTTTACAAGTTAGCTTTAAAAAGCAATTTGAGGTTTTAAAAGTTTTTGTAAGTCTTAAATTACAGTTCTGATATTGGGAAACATGTCTTGAGCTTTGAAAAATGTTTAGGAGTTTTGAAAAAGCTTTGTTTGAATTTTGAAATTATTTTTAGGCGGCTTTTGAAATGGTTTAGAACTAGCTCGTCGTAGCAATGCACCACCATAACCAATCCTGAACCAATTAAGACCAAGCTAATTGATTTGTCATATATATGTTCCTTGCATTGGAGAAACACAATTTTGGTGCCTACAATTGCTATGCTTTGTGTCATAAGACAAACAAAGTGGATAGGATGAAAATCATGTTCTTGTAGTGACCATGAGTAAAGACACTCAGTAAATATGCGTACTCCTATCACTAAAGGTTTCCCTATCAATGTCTTTAATGAATGAATGCAAGTGATGCAATTAAGATCAACACTAATTAATCAATACCTTTCTAACATTCACTGAAAGGTCAAGTAGACTAATTAATCAATACAATTGAAGAAAGATCAAACTAATTTCAAAACCCTCTAATGCATGCCATTTTAAAGCTAGTGGATTTTCTCCAAGGCTCCTTTTAATGGAATCCGTTGTAGACTTCTTCCGTCCTATAGTTCTTTTTTTTCTTTTCCTAGTGTAAGGGTTATATATCTAGCCAGCATTTTAGCCATGTTTTAGATGCTTAGCTTGTTAATTTCACAATGCTTAGCTCTTTACAAAGTAGTCATCCATTTGAAGTGATTTGGATGTTTCTTTTTTGAAACTAATATCCCAAGGAGGGGCTCTATTCCTGATATTCTCAATGGAAGATCGTCCAATTATTTTCTAAATCTCCAACTTCCATATCCTCCTATCTTTCAAGCTTTCACTAAGAATGTGGTTGTCTCCTTCTTTAATTGGTTTGATTCGTAGCCACTTTATACAAAGTATTTCCCAATTTTATTAATCCATATTATCATAGTTATAGCCAGGCCACTGCATACAAAAAATCACTTACACTTTTTTCTCGATTTATAGTGCATGACCCTCAAATAGTAAACCCTAATAATCGTGATACCAATCAATCCAATATATAGTCCAAATTTTAAGTTTGATT
Source organism: Chenopodium quinoa (assembly GCF_001683475.1). Lineage (NCBI taxonomy): Eukaryota > Viridiplantae > Streptophyta > Magnoliopsida > Caryophyllales > Amaranthaceae > Chenopodium > Chenopodium quinoa. The sequence continues at coordinate 2,644,147 of NW_018742903.1, forward strand.
TGCTCCTTTCAACACACCCATAAGTCATGAGCTTTATATGGCTTCTTTGTGTTGCCCAAAAAAAGGCAAACGCGACCTCTCACAAAATCGAACAACAATCACATTACATTTTTTTATTAATCCATTTTATTTTTATAATCAAAAAAAAAAAAAGAATAAAGAAAAATTTCTCGAAAAAATAAAATTCTCATCCCTTGGTTGATCATTTGCAGTCTTCCAAGCTTCTTCCCCAATTCCATCACAGTCAACACCGCAATCGTCGCCGCAATTCTCTCTCCGATGGCTCGGCGATCAGCCCCAACTCTCCTGAAACGCCTCATCGACACCTCTTCCGGCCTAAACCCTAACCCTAACCCTAACCTCACGAAACCTTGGCTGTCACACTCAAGATCCGTCACCTACATGCCCAGACCCGGCGACGGTGCTCCACGTAAGGTGACCTTAATTCCCGGTGACGGCATCGGACCTCTGGTGACAGGCGCCGTTGAGCAAGTAATGGAGGCTATGCACGCGCCGGTGTACTTCGAGAAGCACGAGGTACGAGGTAACATGAAGAAGATTCCAGAAGAAGTTCTGGATTCGATTCGGAAGAATAAGATTTGTTTGAAGGGTGGTTTGGCGACCCCAGTTGGTGGTGGTGTGAGTTCGTTGAATATGCAATTGAGGAAGGAGCTTGATTTGTATGCTTCTTTGGTTAATTGCTTTAATCTTAAAGGATTACCGACTAGACATCAGAATGTGGATATTGTTGTTATTAGGGAGAATACTGAAGGGGAGTATTCTGGGCTTGAGCATGAGGTTGTGCCTGGCGTCGTCGAGAGTCTTAAGGTAATTCTATGTTTTTGGTGTTTGGTTTGTTATATTTGATTGATGGGTTGTTTTTAGTTGTTGGTTTTGGGTTTTATTTGTTTTGATTTGGTTTTTGTATTGGTTTAAATGTGAATTTTGAGAATTTTGATGATGTTGACTTTGAAGTTTTGTTGATGTTTTGTGTTGATAGTTGATGAGGATTGATATGAGTTTGAATTTGGAGAGTGGGGTGGAAAAATATCTATATGACAATATTGTTTTGATTATGGGTTGTTATTGAAATTTGTACATTGTTCATGCAGTTCAGATGTGTTAGGAATGTAGCATTAATTTTCTTTATGAATGATCAATCTGTTACTTTTGTGCCATGATTTTTGTAGTTAATCATTATCTTAGTGATGTCTTGATGAGTTGACAAGGTTTGCACCTTACTAAATTGAGAACAAAAATAGTTAAGATATAAAAAATGCAAGGCTGTTAGCTCAAGTTTGTGATCGAATGAGATTGTGGATGATGCCCATTTAGGTAGCGGTTGTATAGGTGGAATTTGGTTTGAATATTTTGATTCCATGCCTACGTAGGACAATCCCGGAAATTTTATATCAAATCGATTGTTCAGGATTCATAAGATATTCAATCAATCAATCAAAGCCTTAAACTCATAAGTAGGGTCGGTTACATGAACCAAATTTGATTATTCCGTGTAATCATCGACAAAGATCCTCCTCCTCCATCCCTTACGATCCAATGCCTCCTCCTCATGCAAATGCATATACTTCATATCCTTCCTAACTCCTTCCAACCAAGTCAGTTTCGGTTTCCCTCTCCCTCCTCCTCATAAGATATTCAATATTGAGAAGTATATTGAAAAACGTATTTTCTCAGAAATGGTTGTTGCCGTTGTTCAAGAACCTTGAATCTGTTACCAATGCTTTTCTAATTGTGGGTTAATCCAAATTAAACATTTGATACAAAACACTCATTGCCTAGAACTCCATGAGCTCTTCAAGAACACTTAGGTGGGTGTAGATTTGATCTAACTAACATGTTCACGAGGTTGTGAAGTTTGGGTATGGGTCGGTGGCAGATCCTTCAGTTTCGGGTTGGAGAATGTGTGGCTGTGACGTTGATCTTTCGGTTTTGGATCACTTGGGTTGACCCAACTTGTCAATTAGTACTGATTTACCCTTCAGTCAATTAGTAATGATTTACCCAACTTGTCAATTACTTGGGTTGACCCAACCTATAAAGGGATGGAATATGGTAATTTTTTAGTTCATGATCTATTGTCAATTTGTTTATCTAAATTGAATATTGAGTCATCGAGTGTCAAACGATCATGAACTACAAATTTTTTATCAGTTTTAGGTTGGTTTTCTGTTCAATTCATCTAATGTAATTGATGTAAAGATTAGGTCTTAACCAAAGTGGACATTGGAAGTTTTTTATATGTGCGATCAAAGTGGTGAAATTTGTCTTTTAGAGAACTTTTTGTGCTATGCTGCTGCCAGTCTGCCACATTTTGAAATGTCATCTATTGATAAAAGTATGCTTTAAGGTTTATCTCTATTTTGGCAGATTGTTGGGCACCTGTAGCTGTAGTAGTTGAATCACCTGATTTTCTCTATATTTGTCTCTACTGTTTGTACGGTCTGGCGTACTTCTTGGACTAACTTCACGTCTTTGCTAGGTGATAACAAAGTTTTGTTCGGAGCGCATTGCAAAATATGCATTCGAATATGCATATCTCAATAATAGAAAGACGGTGACAGCTGTGCACAAAGCTAACATTATGAAGCTTGCAGATGGTCTTTTCTTAGAATCCTGTCGAAAAGTTGCAAGCAAATACCCTGGAATCAAGTATAATGAGATAATTGTGGACAATTGCTGCATGCAACTCGTATCTAAGCCTGAACAATTTGATGTGATGGTATGTGGATGCATTGGTTGCATCTTTGCTCTAACTTAATGATTTGCTTGCATTCATTACATTATAGTTGGAAGAAAAATTACTTTTGCTGTGTTTTCGGGCCTTATTGTCTTTGACGTGTTAATTACAGTTATCTTTTGTTTTTGGTGAGTCAATAACCTTTACCTATAGTCAAGCATTTGTCAACTTGTACTTGTCCTGCCAATGGATTACATGTTCCAATTTTACACACAAACACATAAATAGAGAGGTTAATTGTTTATCCTAGCTCAACCAGCCAAGCTGAACTTGCCAAATAAGGTACTTACCAGTTACCACTTGTGGACCTGACCTGCCACATAGCACATACCCTAAATTAGATTATTTGAAAACACAACTTCTAGATCAAGCAATACTAATAGACAGCTACTACCTGAAAAGCTAACAATAGAAGCTATTTCTCACAACATTACCAATGCCTTCTTGATTCTTATGGTGGATCTAGTTTCAATTGATTGGTTTTCTAATATAATTTGAATCTGTATATTCTTTAGAGGAGTAGAGGACCCTTTTTTTTTTTTTCTCTCCAGTGGGATGGAGTTCATAGTATTTCATTAATTGATATTTGCTGCATTAATTTCAAATAGACTAGTGATCTAAGTACCAAAGTCATGTGGCTTATTGTTTTGGATGGAGATAGTATGTATATTACCTACAGGTCCTCTAATGTAAATTTATCAAGATTGTGATCCTTTTTGTTTTTCAATATAAACCATCCATTTGAGCAGCTGAGTAGTCTGGATGTATTAGAACGTTTATGAACATTGATGATCTGAAATTGTGGATGTTTAACCACATGCATTTTATTGTCTGATGTTGATTATCGAGGCATAATGTATAAAGCTCATGAGCTTCACCACGAAACTATGGGACAGAGTGTTAGACTTTAGATTGAGGAAATGTATGAGGATCTCAGAGAACTAATTTGGGTTCATGACAGGGTGGTCTACCATGAAAGCTATATAATTGATAAGGCAAATGATGGAGTATTATACGCCGAGGAAAAAGAATTACACATGATTTTCATTGACCTAAATATGACTTAGGACAAGGTGCCAAGGGATGTGTTTTGGTGGGCAATGACTAAGACGGGTGTTTTGCATGAGTTTATTGACCTAGTTAAGGATATTTATCCAGACATCAAAATAAGTGTAAGGACTTGCAGGTTAGTAACGAAGGAATTCTATATTATGATTGGACTTCAGTAAGGATTGACATTGAGTTTTTCCTCTTTGCAGCTGTATTGGATGAATTAACAAGATCTATCCAAGGTGAGACTCTTTAGTGTATGCTTTTGCAAATGCTATTGTATTAGTGGATGAGACTAGAGTTGGGGTTGATGCCAAATTAAAGAAATTGAGGCCAAAATCTTGTGGTTTTAGACTAAGTCAAAACAAGACTAGTTTTAGTCGATGTATAAAAAAGCTCAAGGGGCACTAAAGCGAGAGGTTTTCTACTGCGCCTAAGGCGCGCCTCTTTGAAGTGAGGCGTAGTATATGGGTAGTTAAAAAAATTTGGCTGAAGTTTGCTTCAAGTGCGCCTCATGTACTTGTGCGCTTTTGGTGCGCCTCCAGCGCTTTTTGTGCGCCTAACCCAAAACGCCTCGCCAGACCAAAGTAAGCGCTCACCCTTGTTCGTCTTGCGCCTCCGCGCCTAGGCGTGCCTTAGGCGCGCTTTTTCAAACACTGGTTTTAGTACTATGAGGGTAAGTGGAGTACTAGGGATATAGTAACATTGGAGGGTTAGAAGGTGCATATGAGCGAGTGTTTTAAATGGTAGATTTTGCAAAAGAATGGAGTGGTTTTAGACTAAGTCAAAGCGAGACTCTAGTTTTACTACTATGAGGGTAAGTGGAGGACTAGGGATATAGTAACATTGGATGGTTAGAAGGTGCATATGAGCGAGTGTTTTAAATGGTAGATTTTGCAAAAGAATGGAGAAATGTACCAGAATGTAACCTATAGGATTATGTCTGGATCATAGAAAAAAAATTGCAAATGTGGGTGCGGATGCAGTCCGATCGTGGTAATGCTCTCGTTGACGTTGAAACGACTTGTAACAGATGAATAGAACGGATCGTAACAAACCAGGTGTGACTTTTTTCAAAAATCCACAATAATGGTGTATAGTTAATAGTTTTTAAGTTTAAGAAGTATTTTTTGAAAATATATAGCCAATTTATCAAAAAAAAGCTGATAATATATTTTTTGAATAAAAATTTACTAAATATCATGTTTAATAGAGTACATAATTAACTACTAAAAGATTTAGTCAACTAAAACAAAAGAACGTATGTAACATGTAAAAAAATGGTTCTAATGCAGTGATTCACCGTTACATAACGACAACGCAGGGTGAAATATGTGATTTTTGTGGCAGCGCTATGTAACTGGGTTTCGCGGGACAACAAATCCAAATTCTGGTATAGATGTTCTACAAAGTTAAAGGTTAAATTTTATCAGACAACTATTATCACAGCGTTGTTATATGAGTTAAATCGGGCGTTCAAGAATAATCATATTAGGAAGATGAGGTAGCAGAAATGCGCATGTTAATTAAGATCTGTAGGAGCACCTATGTTAATCGGACATGGCTAATATGACGAAGTGCCCTTGTCGACATGACACTTCACGGACACGGACACGGGACACGTGTGACGTGTCCGATCCTTCACCGTGCACTCGGACACTTCCATTAAGAGAGGAGAGGAAAAAAGAGAAGAAACATGAAAGAAAAACATATCTTGTTCGAAAACCACCATTAATATAGAGAAGATAGAGAGAAGATGATTGCCATATATTAGGAGAATTTATCGAGGAAAGAATTATAATTAAAAAAATAGGGGTAGACATAATGAAAATTTTAAAGCTTTTGTAATATATAATTTATTTATATAAATTTAAGTGACGCATTGACGTGTCACCGTACCCGTGTCCAAATATCAGACAGAGTTCCCTTGTGCTAAAATTTTGGAACTTGCCAGATCGGACACTTGGACATGTGTCCGTGTCTGACACCGGTTCCCGAGTCCATGTAACATAGAGGAACACCGTAAAGGATAGAATCGAAAATGAAAATATTAGGAGGAAAGTTGGAGTAGCGTGCATTGAGGATACAATAAGGGAGAATTGATTGCGTTGGATTGGTCATGTGAGGCGGAGATTAGTCACCAGTAAGAAAAGTAGAGGTTTGAGATCAAGGTGACTAATGATGACTTGGACGGAAGGAGTTGAGAAGGACATGAGAAAGTTAGATTTGCAGGAGCACATAACATTAAGCAGAAGGGAATGGAAGGAGAGGATCATGAATTCATGGTTGGTGAGTGAAAGAGATAAAATTTTAACCCTATCATTGGATTAAGACTTGATTGTTGTTTTATATTCATGTTGGATTTTGATATGGTAGCCAAACTGAAATAAATGGCTGAATTTGTGGCTTCTATGTGGAAGAAGGTGATACTGCTGTATAAGGAGGCTCACTGAAGGAGTGATGGACATTAGATTCGATATAGAGTGGAGATGTGAGTGCCTTAAGGACCTCATGGAATTCCTAACGGAAATGCTCCATAATAGATCTTTGAGGATGTTGGATAATGGAAAATTTCTTTGAATTGGATAAAAGACCTGATTGCTTTTGACTTCACTTCCAGTTAAATTTCATTATTTAGCTTTCTCATCTAGCTTGATCTGGTGGTATACAAAAGTTGCCATCTACAGATTCTACATTCTGAGGTCTTTGGCTGGGGCCATGTTTGTTTTTCAAACCACCGTTGTTAAGAAGTCTCCTTAGCAAGTTCTTCTGAATGTTCTTTTCTGCTAGCATGCCTATGACATATCTGTGATATTTTTTTTCCAGCTTTTTCCTCGTAGACGGTGCATCTTTTTGAGGAGTTGACTTCATATGAGTCTATGAGCCAGTGTTTATGCCTTCCTCTTCAGAATTGTAATTTTGATAAAGTTTACCATATTTTATCATATCTTTTCCGCTCATTTCAGATTTTTACTTCAGCTTTGATGTTTTTGAATTAGAATATCTCAGGAAAATATACTTTTTGTCTTTCTTTTGTAAAGTAAACCTAGTTATCTGGTTGAAATCATCAATAAATCAGGTGAATTACTTTTTCACTAGAAGGGATTCACTGTTGGCATCTACGAGCATCTGTCAAAATTAGATCCATTTCTTTTGGTCTTCCAAGCTAGTTTCATAGGATATGGCTGCCTATTTAGTCCAGTTTTCTAAGCTCATGTTAATCAATAAATTTTGGTGACCCAAATGGAAGGAAAGTCTCTCATCATATATTTCTTGTTAAGGTCACACACTGAAATTAGTTTGGATTGCAACAAAATAGTGGTGATTGAAGGCTCTACATTCATTGGACTCTCATAACAATTTTGGCACAACATCAACTTGACAATTTTCTTTTGGGTGATCTGTTTCACATCTTAGAAAAGTTGAAATAACCCCTATTAGAAGTTATCCAAACTTGGTGGCAAAAAATGCCGATGTAAATCAATCCAAGAGCATTGCTGAAGTTTTTAGTTCCTTACAGGTAACCAGACCTGATTTAGGCTTTTGGAAAGTTTATTGTCAAGGTTCTGGAGTGAATCAAGTCTACTTGAGTTCTTTGAAGAGAGTAGTTATATCCATAAGAGGCAATTCAAACTTTGGGCTCTGTTGCAGGACTTCCAGCATTCTGCTGAGGGCTGGGCACTTGTAACCTTGTAGTTAATGACAAGTGAAGGCTTAAGCAGTCTTGGCCGTGTTTTCTCACTTGAGTGCTGTGAGAAGAGTACTGATATTCATAAGATGAATATCAAACTTTTGGCACTGTTCCAGGACTTCAAGCATCCTGCCAGAGGCTGGGCAGTTGTAGTTGAGTGAAGGCTAAAGCACTTTTGGCAGTGTTTTCTCACTTGACTTACGCGTGATTTCATGGAAATGTAAAAACAAGTAGTTGCGCAGTATGGTAATGCTGAATGGAATGTAATATTATTAGCCATCAAAGCAGTATAATTAAGCAAAGATATTAGCCAATGTTTGCTGTTAGCAATGATTTAAACTTCATTAGTCTTGGTATATGAAGTTGAAGTTACAAGCGGTTTGAGACGCAAATACATTGAAATAACGCTTATTGTCCATTGGGAATCCAGTTGGCCAACTTTTTCTAAATGGCATTACCAAATAAAAGCTTTTAGTTTCTATAGCTTGACATTGGGCAGTAAAACCTTTGACAAGTCTTAATAGTGAAACTTCTGGATTCTTAATTCATATTAATCAATGAATAATGCTCTTGTTCTATAACATACAAGTATTGTATGGGAACATGAAGTTCAAGAAGAATCATCAAAATGTGTCTTGATCTGTTTTAGTGTTTTTCTTGTAATATACTTCGTAAAATACATACTATTGTTCATCAGGGTGCATTCGTATAGTTGTACCTTTGAGAGCTTTGGCAATCCCGTGGAAATTATTTAGAAATAAAGCATCATTCTCAATGTCTCCACTTTCTCTTACATGGTTTTTGATAATTTTATTTTTGTGAATTATGTTAGCTTTTGAAAATGGTATGCAACTATTTTTGGTAAAAGTCAATTGTAGATTGTATGTCGACTTGCTTATGTATCTTGATCTTTTAGGTGACGCCGAATCTGTATGGGAATCTTGTGGCAAATACAGCAGCTGGTATAGCTGGTGGTACTGGAGTAATGCCTGGAGGTACATTCTGCTCCTTGGTTTTCTGATAATTAGCTCAGTTTTGTGCTTTCAAAGCTGACATATTTAACCAGGCTGAGCAAAAATTAAAGATTAATGCTATTTGTGTTCACTCCATAACTTGTTGGGATTATCTATCTAAACCACATGCTATGAGTATTTTCTTTCCTGCTTGTTGGGAAGATCAGGTCATAAGCCTGACGGGTAAGAAAAATTTTGACTCATTGTTTGCTCCCTTTTTCCTCCCCAGTAGTTTAGACTGATTTAAAATGCAATATTAGGTAGGATTTGGGTTATTCTTTGGCTGGATTGAATAAATGCTTGTTCCTGACCAAAAGCAGTGGTTATGCTTAATATCATGCCAATTTTATTTCAATTTTTCAGTGCAATATCATATGTACTACATAGATAAACATATAACAATATAATATGGTTGGTAATTTGACTTTTAAAATGGTTTACAGCAAGATTGTGTATTCTGAAAATCTTAGTAATTAGTAATTTGGGTTTGATATGAGGTTAAATAAATGTCTCATTATTGATATATTTTGCATCTGAAGGTAATGTGGGAGCAGATAATGCTGTGTTTGAGCAAGGTGCTTCAGCAGGAAATGTTGGCAGTGATGAAATATTAAAAGAAAAGAAAGCCAACCCGGTAGCTCTTCTGCTCTCATCTGCAATGATGTTGAGACATCTCCAGTTTCCCTCATTTGCTGATCGATTGGAAACCGCTGTGAAAAGAGTGATAGCAGAGGGCCAATATCGAACTCCAGATCTTGGAGGTGACAGCACCACCCAGGAGGTGGTTGATGCAATCAAAAAATATCTGGACTGAAGTCATGCTTACCAGTTTTTGACTGTGAAGCCTGTTGACAGGCCTAACCTTTTTGGGTATCTGCTTGCAGAATAATCCATACCATCAAGATCTTCTTGTAATTGGCAAATACTTTGGTTTTAAATAATATATGATTCAAGATAAAGAATCATAAGATTGAAAGACGTCGAGCATTTTGAGGATATAGGAAATTTTATCAGTTCAAGAAAAAGCTGATTATAGCTTCCTGCACTCTATTGGCTTGCACTGAAGATGTGGAAGGACCATAGGAGACTGGAAATTGATGTATATTCTTTTGTAATTGTTTAAATGATAGCTAAGCGCTGAAGGCTCTGAGATTTCTGTCATGTTGATTATTGTGCCTATATTTATATCAGTAATGCTGATGAAACTAGAGAAATCACTTGCAGATAATATTCAGCAGGTTCAAATTAATAATACTGCAGTTTTGCTTGTTGTGTATCACCTAGAATCTTGTCCCTAAATAAGTTTTATTTTTTATATTTTTTCCTTTATTCATTACTAATTGACCAAATCCTACTAATTTTTGTTTTATGAACTTTTGATTAGTCAAGTCTCACAATGAATCAATCAATGAATCAATCCCACACAGCCACACTATCTTATTATTAGTATCATCTTTTTAATGTGTAAAACGCGAATGAGATTTTTCTTTGGAGAGGTGGGAGTATTTGTTGTTGCGTATTAGTTCTCTAGTCTTTAGTTTTTTACCCAATATAAATATGAGGGTAGTACATGTTTGTCGATTTCATTACCAATAACTTGAAATTTTACAATCCTAAGGCAATAGAATGAAGATGCACTTCAAGAAGCTTAGACTACCGATTACACAATCAACAACATAAATCCTAAATTTTGCAACATGAGAAGCACTAAGATTTCTTCGATCTTCTGGTTGATCTTTCCCTAGGAATAGATGGAAGTTGAGACAATCTCATTAAACCATCTTCCCTAACTTCACTTCCATGCTTGCATGAAAATGTAATCTTCCCAATATTAAACAATGATCTGAAACCAATTCTCTTACTACTTTTGGTGCATTCCTTCATGGCAATGAGGAAAGGATCATCGCATGGCTTACATAGTCTCGTTACCGTTGAAGCCCTTCCTGGTGGCTGAAACGCCCGCCATGGAGGTGGAGGAATCTGCATGAGACCAGGGCTAGATGATGATCTCATCAATGGCATCGAAGATTTCACGGAACACGAAGCCGAGGCCAGGCAGTCCTCTGCCTGTTGGAGATGGAAATCAACATTATTAACAATTCTAGGGTCATTGTTTGGAGAGAAAGGACCCAATGTAACACTACTCATGTTGTGTGGTAGATAAAGAAATGCGGTTTTGGGAAAAATACTCCTGTTTATAATGATAAAATTGGTGTACGATATCATACCTTCCATGCTTTCTAACGGTAGGGTGACTAATAACGCAAGCAAGTGAAACATGCAAGAAACAGGTTTTAGGTCATGATGTAAGGGATATTGGGGCATTCCAAGAATACTTTCACCACTTTATTATGTGGGTTTGACTCATTCAAGAGTGTAGTCATTAGGAGTTGGTGAAAGAGGTATAATGTTGGTTAGAGGGACACCATGGTTTAGATAACAACACCACGGGATGGACAAATAGAAAAATGACAAAAACGTTATAGTCTATTCAATGGGTCCAATCCATGGAAAATTTATACCACCTTATGATACATATAATATACACCTGATTAAGAATGATAGTGAGGCGGGTTAAGTAGGATAACCACCTCATCCCCATCTTGACAGGGCAGGGATAGGTCTAGGTTTGATCGGTGACAGGGCGGGGGTGAATTTTAAGCGTCCCACCTCGTCCCGTCTCATACCTGCCCCATGTATTTTAATATTTGTTGTAGTCTTATACGGAGTACATATTTTTAATATTTGAACTTTGAAGTTATATTTATTAGTTTGGAGTGTGATATTAATCACTAGTACTTTTTGTTGTACTCCATTATATAATGTAACTAGATAAACCCGTGCGATGTACGGATTGTTTGTATTTTTTAAAACAAATATTTTTTGTATTTATGTGACGAAATTTGTTATTTTATTCGTTGTATGTAGTACATTGTTTAATGTTTTTATTTCAAATTAAATTGTGAATTTCCTCTCATTCGTTATATATTTAGATAAAATTCCTATCTCAAAAGATATATTTATCTATTTAATAAATATAAACTTTAAAATCTCATTCGCCAATTTTACTTATGTGTGTATGAATTATCTAATTCTAAAAGAAATTATAAGTCTCTTATTTAATTGGCTAAAACTAAAATTTATAATCCTTAAACTTTAAAATCTCATTCGCCAATTTTGCTATGTGACATATGAATTATTTATTTCTAAAAGAAATTATAAATCTCTTATCTAATTGGCTATAACTAAAATTTATAATCCTACATGGCGCGTTAAGAAATTTTAATCCTATGTGGCTCTCTAAAAACTCGGGAAAAAACTCCCCTTTATATATTACTAGTTTTGTGCCCGGGCGATGCCTAGATTTTTGATAAAATTTTAGGATAAACTTTTTGGCTTGAATATTTACTAATACTTTCATGTAATCCCTTTTGATAATGCAGGATATTTAGACATACGATATCCTATCACTTATTTATAGAATAGTGTATTTTCTGTAATTTTGTTTGTAAATAGATATCTATGTTATTACTGACCTGAAATTATTGTTATTGAACTTAAATATTTTTACTGAACTGAAAGTATTTTTACCAAACCAAAATTATTTTTACTGGTTAAAACTTATTTTTGTTGATTCTCTATTATTTTTTTTACTAAATTAAATATATTATAAATGGATCTTATTTTTAAAAAACTTTTTGAAACGAATTCTATGATGAAAATTAAACCGAATTATAGGATATTTATTAAAAGTTATGATTTATTTTGTATATATGAAATATTAGAAGTATAGTGATAATAAAACTCTATACAACATTTTTATCTTAAGAAATCTATCCAAAAATTGCTTACTTTGCATCATATGTGTCACAATAATACCTATTTGTCGCCTATGTGGCGCGACACTTGGCGAAAAATTAGAATGTCAAGTGTCGCTGTCTCGTGGCATGGCTGCGAGACCGGCTTTATTTATTAGTGATATATAATATGATATGATATATTAGATTTATATTTACATGATAAGGTAATTGGAAATGAGCCTCAACTTTCACTTGACTTATTTTGACTATTACAACCCAAACTGGAATCGATGACTTATTAAAAAAAAAGAATGATTGAATTTTATTTGTTCTCTATCGATTAATCTATTCAAAATATTTGTATCGTTTTTTTTACAAGAAGAAAAATAGTTTTATCTATTAACACAATGTTTACCTTACATAAATTTATTACTTAATTAATTTTATTAGAATTAGACTAGACTAGATGAAGGCGGTGCGATGCACGGTTTGTTTGTAATTTTTTTCAAATAAAATATTTTCTAATATATATTTATTTAATAAAACTTTGTGATATTCGCTTGCTTACTACTTGAATTTTTTATTATAAAATAAATTATAAACTTTGTTTCTCATATTTACATAAAATTCGTAATATGAAAAGATAATACTTTATTTCACAAAGTTTCATATGTGGCTGGTCACACCGTGTTGTCGGGATTACTTGGTCATGAGTTACTTGGTTAGGGTTACTCAATCGATCAGGGTTACTCGGATGGTCAGGGGTTACTCGGTCAGTGCATGGGTTGTCTCAGTTGGCCACACGATATGGCGAGCCACACAAGAAATGCACTGATTTTATTTTTATAATTAATATAAAATTTTTGATCTAAAATAAATTGCTATTCTTTTTTTTTTATTGGCTAAAATATAACATTTTCCTATGTGACGCTATAAAATTAATCTTACGTGGCATAATCCTATTGTAGCGTTTCAAAATTATTAATCCCACGTGACGATGTTTTTATTTTATTATAACCTACGTAGCGCTTTAAAAAAACTAATATTACGTGGCAATATTTTATTGTAGCGGTTTAAATTTTTTATTCTTCCTAAGTGGCGCTCTAATAATTTTTTAAAAATTGAAATTTTACGTGGTGCTCTAAAAACTCGGGAAAAAACTCCTCTTTATATATATAACTAGTTTTGTGATCAGGCAATGTCCAGATGGTTGATAAAATTTTAAGATAACATTTTTACTTGAATGTTAAATACGGTCATATAATCCGTTATGATAATGTAGGATATTTAGACATACGATATCATATGGCTTATATATATTTATATAATAGTGCACTTTTTGTAGTTTTGTTTGTAAATAATAGATATCTATGTTATTATTGACTTGAAATTACTTATATTGATCTTAAATTATTTTCAATGAACTCAAAGTATTTTTACCAAACTAAAATTATTTTTACCGATTCTCTATTATTTTTTTAAATACTTCCTTCGTTTTTCTTTTATTGCACCATAAGACTTTTACACTATTCACTTAATCTTTTATGACCATCATTTGTGATTTATCCATTAGGAAAAATATAGTCAGGTGGGATCTAGTTAGATTCGTCTCGAAATCTACTTTTCAAATATCAATTTTTTTTCTTATAATTTTTACAAAAGTATAATTGAAGATATTAATAGTTAAAGTAATGCATTGACAAGCATGAAAACCCTCATGGTGCAATAAAAAAAAGAACGGAGGAAGTAAATTTAATAACAATGCATTTTGTATGCGGCTAGCCACAACATCTTGCCGGACAAAGTAACCCTTATAAAACTGACCGAGTAACCCTGTAATACAAACTGAGTAACCTCTAACACTAACTAAGTAACCCATATCTATAACACTGATTGAATAACCACTATAAAACTGACCAAGTAACCCCTATATCACTAATGAAGTAACTCTTAAAATAGTTTGTGACACGGTTTGACCGGCTCCATATAAAAGTTTGTGATTAAATATATTATAAATGGATCTTATTTTAAAGAACTTTTAAAACGAATTTGATGATGGAAATAGAATTGGGTTATAGGATACTTATAAAATGTTAAGATTAATTTTGTATATATGAAATATTAGAATTCTATCGATAATAAAACTCTATACAACAATTTTATCTTAAAAAATCTATCCAAAAATCTCTTACTTGGCATCATACGTATCACAATAATGACTATTTATCGCCTACGTGGCGCGACACTTGGCGAAAAACTGGAATGCCAAGTGTCGCTGTCTCGTGGCTTGATTGCGAGACCGGCTTTATTTATTAGTGATATGATATGATATACTTCCTCCGTTTCTTTTTACTTGACACGTTTCTTTAGTCACGTTTTCCAATTCACAACTTCAACCATTAATATCTTTAATTACCAATAAACAAAAATTATAAAAAGTTGATATTTTGAAAATATATATCGTGACGAATCTAACAAGATCCCACATGACTATAATAATTTTCATTACGTATAAAGCACAAAACACGGTCAAAGGGGAGTGAGTGAATAGTGCTAAAGTCAAAACGTGTCAATTAAAGAAAAATGGAGGTAGTATTAGATTGTACAATTAATGTATTTTGGTTGAGCTATATTATAGATTTTAAGTAGAACTGTATTATTTGTGGTGGGCCTATGGTAGAGACTAGGCGGGTGATGGGGCTGGAAAGAAGGGGTTGAGGCAGGTATGGATATCCACGTGTAGGGGTGGACAGGGATTATTTTATTTAGAATTGGATTCGTCGGGCATGGATGGGGATAAATTTCAGACATGTCATGGGGATGGGGATGAGGATAGAAATATACATGAGGCGGGGATAGGGATGAAGATGGGGATGGAAAGATCAAAATTGTACATAATTGATTTCAGAAATCATACATACATAATGCATAAATGAATTAAATGAAATTTGTACACAAGAGTTACCTTGTTTGTCTTGGGATTGGCTAGCATCGCCTTTCCCACCTTGAGACTTTTTCTTGCTCAATTTCTTCTTCCAGATTGTACAATCCTTCTTAAAATGACCGAGTTTTGCACAAACCCAACAAGCACGTGATTTTGTACCATCACCACTTACTTTAGGCTTCTTGCCCTTATTTTTGTTTGAGCCATATCCCCTCTTCCTCTCATTGGACTTTCCATCCTCCACCATGTTAACGGTGGTATAACTAGGATTTACCTCCTTTTGTCCTTCTTGAATACGGATATCTTCTTCAATCCGAATGTGGGAACTTAATCCCTCAAGATTTAAATCATCTTTTCTATGCTTTAAACCATTCTTAAAGTCCTTCCAAGAGGAAGACACTTTGTCTATTATAGATGACACTATAAAGGTCTCATAAAGTTAATTTCATGTTTCCTAAGACTCCCTAAAATCCTTTGTACCTCATGAAATTGTTCCATGACCTGCCTACTATCAACAAACTTATAATTGTTAAATTAACTAACAAGAAATTTTTTGCTAGATGCATCCTCGGCCATATACTTCAATTCTAAGTCTTCCCATAGCATTTTAGTGGAATCATGAAACAAATAAATATCAAACAATTCATTTGACATACCATTCAAGATGTGTCTACGACAAATGTAATCGTCATTCTCCCACTTGTTGTGTTTCCTAGTAGCCTCCAATGTCTCAATTTCCTCCTCCGTTGGCTTCGGAGATGTAAGAACATATGCCACTCCAAGAGAGGTTAACAGAAAATGCATCTTTTTCTGCCATCTTTGAAAGTCTACTCCTTCAAACTAGTCAAACTTTTGAAAGTTTGATGTCAATTCTTTCACCATTGCCATCTTTGTAGGAAATTATTACTTTGGATTGTTGGGGAAATTGGTTTACCGGGTCACAAAAATGGAACGAAAATGGACAAATTTAACACTTCGAGGAGTGAACAAAATCACTTTCATAAAGGTAAGTAATATTTCGACCCTAATATACACATCGAGTATCACGAAATTACTAGGAGATACAACGAAGACAATCACAACAGTGTGTAGTATGTTTGTTATCTAATGTAATCAAAATTTGAGATAATTATGATGATGAACAATGGTATTGCAGGAATATGTGGACTTACTGTATAGTTTGAAACGATTTATTGCATATTCTCATTAGAAGGCTACTCAAGCTAGGGCTTCTTTTCCAATTTCCTACTTAGCTTTGTCGTTTTTGCTAGTCTCTTCTCCATTACCTTTGTGTCCACCAAGGGTAGAGCAGCAAAAAAGAGAATTGTTTTGGGGGAGGGTGGGGGTATCCATTAATTTCGTTGCTGAAATGTATAATAGACTGATGGCATTGTAAACATTATTCTTTTTACAGCAAGTGTGATGAAATCTCTACACATTCCTAAAGGAGTTCGTCGCGTTCTTTTCAGAACTTTAAACACAGACTGGTAAAATTGATACCTGCTGTTTCTTTCGGCTGGCATATGTGATCATCTATTAGGTTTTTTTTTTTTTAAAAAAAAAAAAAAAAAAAAAAAAAAAAAAAACTACACTTATTTGATTATTACTGTACAGCTGTACTTATTAGGTATTCTTTTTCATAGCCACTTCCCATAGTAAAAGGAACATGAACACAAGAATGAAATATTGGGTGATAATTATAGGGATGGCTGCACCTTCATTGCCTTTTGGATTTTGTTGTTTAGTACTTCATGCGCATCTGAGAATTGCTAGAGTTAACATTACATCAAGTTTCATCCTACATTAGAGCTGTAAATTGGGTTGTCGTGGGCTCCTAATTGTCTTGTGGATGTCATTCTAATGGAGATGCCAACTTTGGCATCCAACTAACCTCCCAAATCTATCATCAATTTTCATTGCAATCACTTCACACATTATTTCTTCACAATGACCTTTCCCTAAGTAATTACATGGCAATTACAAGCATCATAACTCGCCTTGCCAGGCTGTTGCCTTTAGGCATGTGATGTGGAATCTTATTTGCTTCTCTGTGTAAGTTTGTTATAAGGGTTGTATATGTAGGCTATCACAACTGAAATGAGTTGACATATTTATTGCCCTTGGAAAAATACCAATGCCTATGGACTGATGGAAACCTTAGTGGGAGCAACTTCATTAAGTTTAAATAATCAGCTGGGTTATTGGTGCATATTGTTGCAAATTTGCTGATGTGACTTATTGCTTTGTATCATCCACTTCACGCATCTTATAAGGGGTAATGTACTGTATTTTTTTCTAACTTAAATTTTTTGTTGGAGTCATGTCAAAATTGTCCTATTGCCTATTGTGGCCTATCTTCTTGCTTGATGTCACCCAATTGAGATGGGTAAGGGATTTTGGTTTGGTGGTGCTTTAGAGTTTTTATTAGGATTCTGAGTAGATGAATAATATTGTCACCTAATATGCTTCATAAAAAATCTGGGTGGTAGCATAGATAATTGTACTCCAAATCAAAAGGACAACTATAGAACTTGTTGATAGGCTGATAGCTTTTAGTCTTGCTGATACATTTAATTGATTGTTAGTCTTGTAGAAAGTGTGAATCACAGATTTTAATCTCAGTCAAATGATAGTTGCTGGGTGAAAATTTCTTCTCATTTATTCATAGTGTTATAAAATTCTTTTATTGTCTTCTTTCTCTAAAAGTCTAAACTACTGAAGCTTCTAGTGATGTCCTTGACACTTTCTTCATTTTGTGTCTTCTGCTGATGCTTTGTCCCAAGGTTACTATAAATTATAAAATTTATAATTCTTCTCATTCTAGGCGCCTTATGTTTCAAAAAGAGTTTGATTCTAGCTATGTGGGATTCATGGAGGATGGTGCTCAATGGTTGAAAGATAATACAGACATCAAGCTTGTTGGTAAGTTTTCCTTATACTAATTCCTAATCATTTTATCAGTCAAAGTATCATCCCTGTTAAAATAATATGTCAAGTCATGGCTTTTAGTTGGAAAATAATTTTGCTGACATAGCTATTTGATTATATAGTTTTGGCAAGCAGAATCAAACATATAAAGTCGAATCATTTAAGTTCGTGATAATTGGTTCTAGTTGGCTAGTTTCATATAATATTGACTAATGAGACCTCAGCAATGGCTGGATATATATTAGATGGTGATAATTGTTGTGTTTTTGACCTTTTGAATTTTGGTGCATTGTGATGCTAATAAAAGAACATTGCTGAAAATTAAGTTGTATTCTCTACTTCAGATGGAACTAATAACCATGTTGGCATTGTAGGTGTTGACTATTTATCTGCTGCTGCGTTTGATGACTTGGATCCTTCCCATCTTGTTTTCCTTAAAAGCAGGGTAAGAGCCTACTTCAAATATTTTTAGCTGGTCACACATACTTTAATACTTAAATATATTAGAACTTCTTATTATAACTTTGAGGCTGCAACATTGTATTATTGACAAGGATTTAAGGATGAAAGCAGTGTATGGTGCCTTCACTTCATGCCTTTTAAAACATTCGAAAGGAAAGGAAAGATGAGACAATACAAAAGGGATTTGTTATTTTGGATAAACAAAGGAAGTATGAAGATGTAAATACCCAAAAGCGCTACCACATGCTCTTCAAAACAACCATTGCCTTACTGATAATTCAACTAAACTTTTGATAATTTAATATTGAAATCAGTAAAGCTGGCATGACTCAAACTTTATTGGGGGTAATAAATTTTTGGCCTAGGATAGATTCTTGCCCACTTATATGGTTTGGTCTTAACAATTGTTCAATCATCTTCCCAACTGTAGCATTCTATCTGCTGCAACGTGCACTTAAGCTCTCATCTATTGATTCCAATCAAAATTAATTTTGTATTGTTTATGAGTTGCTTGTCTCTGTGCTTCTTACTTTTGAGTACACTTTCCTTCTCTTTTCAAGTCAATAGTCAGTAGAAATAACACTGATCATACTCATCTTGTCATGCTGCAGGAAATTATTCTAGTCGAAGCTCTAAAGCTGGATAATGTCCCTGCAGGAATGTATAATGTGCATTGCTTTCCTCCACAGTTGTCTATTGCTGAGGGGGCACCTATAAGATGCATTCTAATAAAGTGATGCTTCCACTGTAAGTGGATTCCGCCGCTGCATTGATTTTGCTGGAGGTCCTATTATTGTTTTGATGCCCTCTTCACCTTGTTTATATGCACATGATTTTGTTCAGGTGAATCTCAAACTTGACGGAGCATTTCCAATGTGTGGAGCTGTGGACTATGGATTAGGGATGGGTTTCTGGAAATGGAATGTGGTAAGGTTGGTAACTGATGGTTGTAAGAGATCGAAGAGATTATATACGTTGTGCCACGTTACGGTAGACCTGCTATGATGAACAATCAAGATTTTTTATTGTTTCTACATAAAGCCATCTACTGGCTAACTTCTGTGGATGCAGATTGGATTAGATTGATCTTGTTTTTAATCTATTCCAAAATAGTGGATGCTTAATTTGAAGTAATAAATAACATTTTAAATTGATCAGAACAGAACAATCTCTAATAGATATCCTAATTCTACCATTCTTTTTTCCCTTGTATTCTTGTATTCTGCGTGTATAGTACAGTGATCAGGGTGATGGAGCCTTGTTTCCATGAATTCCATCTATTGTATCATCTTCGTCTCTAAATAACAATCTCATTTGACAATTTTACCTTTAAACTGTGGTCAATGTTTGATTAAAACTAATCAGATAGTGAATTTTGACGTTTTGCATTATTCATAAGTTTGTTATAAAAAAAGTGTTTTTATTTGCCCAAAGTTGAGTGCATAAGACTCAAGAATATATTCTTTTACCCACAAAATTTAAACGATTGGATGGAATTTTAAAAATTAATTGATGTTTCATAAGCTTAATTATGATTTATATTGAATAATATATAAGTTATTGACTAAAGTTAGGCTCAACTATGATACCCTTACACTCTTTAGAATATTACATAAATTATACAAGTATAAATGATATGGGTATGGGATAAATTGTATTAGAAAGTGGACCTCAAGAGCTTTCCAATGATATATTATAAGCCTAGTTCCGACTTCGCAATCAAAAGTTATGGGTTTCGATAAACTAGACTTTTTACGGGAGTGGAATCGTTAGAATTGGTGTATAAGACCGATCCCATCGATTCTATAAGCGATTCTACCGACGATTTAAAACGTTTGGGTGGATTGGGATTGTAGAATCGTACATCGTAAAATCGTACACGATTCTACGATCCAAATCGCGATTTTAATAACATTGTCGTGACCTCAAAGTAACAAGGTAAGTTTCCCACCAACTCCACCAAGTTTTGCTACGTATATGTAAGTAAAATGCAAGCGTACGAATATGATTCTAAGTGTTTGTTTGATTGACATAAAATTTACACCTTTTGTTATTTACTCTGTAGTCCATACTATCCAATTTTCGAAATACATGGTACTTATAATGGAAGGTGTCCATACTATCCAATTTTCGAAAAACATAATACTTATAATGGAAGGTGTTTTGCGCTGGAGTATGAGATCATGTGACATTTGAGTGTTTCAAATCATGTTCAATATGGGTCCAAACAATTTAGGTTAGGTAGGGTAAATTAAGTCTTTGAGTAATATGAGTACACTCTAATTTCCAAATTGATTACCAATTAGGCAATTACTCGTAGCTTCTTATTGAAAATTAATACTCCATAAATCTCAACCTTATTTTAATATCTTATGACTCATATCAACATTGCGAAATTCCAGTATGAAAAAACTTGAAGAAATAGTGTCTTCAAGCCAATTAGTTTTACCATGTCTTAGCTACACAAATTATATAGTCTCACTTGTGACAAAATTTAATCTCAAATACTAAAAAGTCTTCATTAACGGTCAAAAGAATAGACTAATGGACTACTAGTCAATTCTTATCAATTCTTACTAATATCTTAATTAATTTTTGCATAAAAACAATTTTGCATTCAACTTCAAGTTCAATTGTTTACCTTATTTTCCTTCATTTAACGAAAAATGAATTATGATAAGGTCAAATAAGTTTTGATAAGATAAATTTAAGAAAAATAAGTTTGATAAAAACTAATAAGGGTTTATTCAACTCCAAATTACAACTACTCGTATATTTAGATAAGATTAATAAATTCAGATAAGTCATCGAGTATCGTAATTTAGATAAGATAAATTAAGTCTTTAAATACTTAGTATTAACTCTCCAACTCCAAAGTCCAAACAACTTGAACTCCAAAGTCCAAACAACTTCAACTCAAGAAGGGATTTTTTCACATTAGCCGGCCTACTTATTTTGACCAGACTAATATATTTCTCAAGATCAATGAAACTTCCTCTGAGCTTGTCAGTCTGTGAAACCACGTAATTTGTGTTGTTTATGGATATTTTTTGCATCTATTACACGCAGTAACACATACATTCAATGTGACAATTAACATTATCAGTCCCGAACTTTCACAAAATTATGCATGACTATAGGTGCATTTCAATTTAGTCGGAAAATCTAATTAACTATTCAATTTGGTGATAATTTATTCGATCTCCTCCAGTTCTATACGTATAATAGCCGTAAAGTTGCTTAAAATGCTTGAAAATTTCGAATGACTAGGGACTAAGCATTTCTTTCTACTAGACAAAGTATCATTATCTTAATCCTATTATCACAATTCACTAAAAACATTTTACATGTTGCTTCATTTTTAAGTGATTCCAATTTCTAAAATCCAATTATAATATCCAACAATGTGGTAGGATTAACAATCAAAGGTCTTTTTTGTCCTTTCTTCTAATATTGTGGCTCCTTTTTTAGGGTAAGGTCCAATTTAATTACTATTCTATGTAGTATTTTTAAGATAAAGTTGAAATTATTATAGATCGATCCGATCAAATACATAATCCAAAATAGTATGCATTTATGCTTAACTTCTCCTTTCGATTTATTCGACAATAATGAGCCTCGTACCAAAAATAAATCAACATGTAATGTATGGTTCTATATCGTCAAAATTGTTGAATGCCATCTATAAAATCGAAAGATAACAACGGTATATATATCATGCATGGGTTTATTAGGATGATAAACTAAACATCAAGAAAAAGTTGGCAATCCTCCATTTGTCATATTGCACAATACCATATTTTAGGAAGACAATATATATATATATTTAAAGACTTTGCTTATTATTAGAATCACACAAGCACTTCAAGGCCTATTGTCACAGTCCGAGAGTTCTGACACCGGATCGTGCGACGCGCTCTTGTCTTTTGGCGACAAGGACGCAAGCCTAGAGCGGAAAGGGTTCGTGAGCACACGGCAACACGGACCAAAGGTATCTCAAGGAAGCACTCGTCAACAACGAGTGCGGAGTCGGGGCTTGTGACGACCGATATTTCGAAGCGGGCACAAGCGGGACCGACGACAATGAAGGCGTCTTTTGAGGATCTCTTGGTTTGGAGGGGATGCTTTAAAACAAGGCAAGCACAATATCTATAAAGGCTAGTAGGGAGCTTTGATTCATTCAATCATTCGCTCCCTAAAGAGCTTTATATTGATTATATAGAGAATTACCGGTGAACACTGAAACTACAGTAACACAATAATTCTCCTTAGAGCCTAGAAAGCATAAAGAAAGACTTAGAAGACAATACATAAGGAAAATACAAGGAAAAGGGAAAGAGGCGGATTCTAACACCTATGCATGTTAGGTCTTACGGACTTAGGAGTAGATGCATGTGGAAGATGACTTAAAAGGAATGGAAAATATATATTTCCAATCATTTGTTGGAGTTAACTTAACTCTTTCACCTTACTTTAACAAAAGATACCGATATTAATTAAGATGTATGCAAATTGGACTGCCTACACATGAACACATCTATATAAGTAGTTATGTGCTATGTTGCTAGATAGTATAGTACTCAGTTATACCTTTGTATACTACATAACATTAACCTAGCTATTTCTGCTTGATTGTTTAATTAAGAGATAGTCTTGCAAAATGGCTCTGCCCACGATATTTTATCTTGGGTGTTTATTGGTCATATTG